>NC_140591.1:202816267-203416267 GCF_964204655.1 Triturus cristatus | reverse complement strand
TCCGTTGGCAGGATTGTGGCATGCTGTGCAGAAAAACAGGATGACCCCCCTGTCTGCTCTTCTTTCCCAGTTTATTTTTCTTTATTCTTTCTCTAGCCCAGCAGGGCTCTGCCTTAGGTGCCTTAAAAGGCTATCTTGCTGCCATCTCAGCATTTCTTCGGTTGCCAGATCAGTCATCTGTGTTCCAGTCCCCTCTTGTATATAGCATTTTTAAAGATGTCCAACACATTTTCCCACCTTCACCTTTTGATGCCTGCTTCTTTCAAGCCATTAAACAACTGCCGTATGAGGTGCCTTACTATAAAAGCAGCCTCGCTAGTGGCAGTAACATCTGCCCAGATGGTCGTGAGCTCAAGGCTTTGTCATCTCAAGCTCCAGACAGGCTGGTTCTTAGGACTAGAACATCCTACCAAAGGTGACCATTCCCTTTCATGAAGGACAGTCCATCACCATGTCTATCTTCTACGCTCTGACTCATACCATCTCCCAATGGATTGTGCTCTTCATTAAGATCTGCTAAGCAATGGCCTAGAAGCAACCTTCGGAGGGCTTGTGTGCTCATTCTACTAGAGCAAAGGCTGCGACCACTGCGTTTGCACGTGGAGTTCTGGTCCTTGACATCTGCCAAGCTGCAACGTGGGCATCACTGCACACGTTTACCAAGCACTATGACCTGGACAGTGAGGTTTTTCGGGACGGGAACTTTTCACCTTTGGTTTTGCAGGACTTTCTGGTCTAAATCTGGTTTGCAGACCTTCCTCGGACGAGGTATTGCTTGGGTATCTATCCTAAGGTATGGAATCTGTAGCTAGAAAAAATTATCAGATGAACAAGTTACTTGCCTTCAGTAATGCCTTATCTAGTATAGGCTATATCTAGCCGCAGATTTCTTACCGACCCAAACATCCTCCCCGTTCTGTGAATAGATTTCTAGGTATAGGGCTATTGCCTTTTCAGGACTCTAGTTTCACACACCAGTATATAGTGTTCTTCGTGACTCTGCGCTCCTGATTTTGAAAGTTGCGAAAAGAGGCGGACATCAGCCCACAGGGGTGGCACCTATATAGCCACGGCACACATCACTTCCAGCATGGATGACGCCACATGGAGCTGAGCGTCGCTTCATACCGGCACACAGAGATATTGCTCACAAAATAAATTCTAGATCCAGTCTGATGTCTGGGGATACTTCTCAAGTTAAGAATCTGCAGCTAGATAGTCTACCAGATAGGACGTTTCTGAAGGTAAGTAACTTGTTCTTTAGGTCATTTGTTAAGCCTGATGGGTCCTTTCTTGCATGCAACATTTTCTACTTGTGCATTGATTTGTTACCCCACGTCCAAGGAGTGGATTTCTGAAATAGCATCTACTCCTATGCATTATAAAAGCTCTACTATCCGTCCTGTAGGTAAGACATCTGAAAATATTCTAAGCAATCTGTTTGCTATTGAATGATGGCGACGATTTCAATATGATGCTAACTTGGTTTTTTACCATGTTTTTCATTTATTAAAGAATGACAAAAAGAATCAACTTGATGGCAAACTACAAGATATTCGCTGTCGACTAACCATACAAAGGCAAGAAATTGAAAGCACGAATAAGTCTAGAGAATTGAGGATTGCAGAGATTACACATTTACAACAGCAGCTACAGGTGCGCCAAATTGTTTGATCTTTCTTATTGCAGTGTTGGATATTTCTGATCAAATATATTTGTAAATGTGTATAGAAAGTCACTGTAATTTGGTTTTATTTACCATTGGTGCATATATAGTGGTGTTACTACAGTATTATAAGGCATAGATATTACCTGAGGGTTCTTTGCCCTTGAACTAAGAAAAATGCAAAGTAGCTTCCACTTCTGTCCTCCTTGATAGGGTACAGTGGATGCCACTGATGTTTCCTTGCTAGAGTCCCTTCACCGCTTTCATTCACCCACCCAAAGTAGGGAATCAACAGTTGGGCAGTACAGGTTTAGTAGGTTGCATTGCCATGTACAGGTGAAGTGTCCAGCACCCGAAGTCTGCCACCCTTCACAGTTGTTAACACCAAAGTGTCTAAAAGTGATTCAGCTAATATTTGTTGGATCGAAAGCTTACCGATTGTATTTCAGATCTTGCTATCTTCCATAATAAAGACTTTGTTCTCAATTGCATTCCATCTCAAATATTCACATATATATTACAGGTAATCGTTTGCTTTTTTTAAATGGGCAGTGGATATTTGAACACTTAGCTTTGATTGCCTTTGTTTTTTTTTTATTTGCTAGTTATCTCTATTTCCTCTTAGAGCTTATTAAAACTGACCTCTTTAACGCTCCTTCTTCTCCTTAAGTCAGTTTCTCGAGACCAGTTAAGTTGAAATTTGGGCTGACCTTCCAGATTTCATCTAGGCAAGCTAAGTTTTTTAAAATGTCCAATAAATATGGAAATGTGCAAGACTGTTCCTTACAGTCGTCACTTTGGGTTGAGATGATGGCCCAAATTACTGATATAATAAATCCTAATCGTGCAGCATGAAGGTCTGAAGGAACTCTGCTTAAAAGTTCTAAAGTAGGCACATTCTGGATATTCAGCTTTTAAAGTCTAAAGTGAATCCGTTTTTAACATGTAATTCTGAAACAGAGCCATGCCTCGCTGAGTTTGAAATCTATAAACGTTACTGTAGGCAGCCACTTTTTTTAATGATCAATATCTAGCTACAGTCAAGAGCAAAATAATAAGGCTGTGGTGTGGCTTAATTCTCACCTGCTAATTTGCCTCCTGTTGGTCAGTAATGTCTAGCAGAAACTATATAGTCTGTGGTTATAAAAGGGCAATCTGTCGAATATTCTTTGTACCTGTCCCTGACTTTGAGGCAATGGAAGAAAATGGCTTCAGCTGTTATTTATAAAGTTAGGTGTAAAGACTCGGCTGGTTTATAGATTTCTGAAATGTGTAGATCTTGTAACTTGTTAATTCATCATGTTGTATGTTTAGTTTTTGAAGGGTTGATATTACATGCCACCCTGTTCCTAATTTTTATTTTGCATTCTGTTTAAAATACCTGGCTGTTTGAACTACATTATATTGTGTGCATCTGTTATATTCTGTTTGTAATGTAATTTCGATGCCTTTTTTTAACAAAGCCGTACATTAAATTAAAAAAATATAACTGGCTCCCTTACATGCTACAGAACATATGTTTGTTGTCAAACTTCAGACCCTTGGAGTCATGAGCAGACTTGTAAATACAAAAAGCTAATGTAACAAAACAAAGCCACTGTTCAGGACATCAGCCCAATCCCCAATAATCTGTTGCCTAGAGCAATCGCTCATTTTTAAGCTGGACCATCTTTCTTTTGCTCTAGAATAAAACTTGAAGACAAAGGGTTTACAAGAAAGCTTGCAGCTACCAAATCAAGTGCTTTGTATGTATGTAGAAAAAACTCAAAATACACATGTGAATGATTTGGATGTCACTTATGGCATACAAATATTAAATGAAATAGGCGACATTGATAAAGATCCAAATAATTTCTAAAGTCAAAGATCTAATGTGTGAAAGGGGAGAAAGTTAAGTGTGTACAATTGGAAAGAAAAGGTTGCCAACTGTGGGTAACACCCCCACTACTACAATTGCTTACCCTCAATTGCAAATCGTTATGTTAGTATGTCGTTATCTGGAAAAATTATAAGTATTGTTTAGCTGATATGTTTTTAATTTTATAATTCCAGGAATCACAGCAGATGCTTGGAAAATTAATTCCAGAAAAACAAACACTAACCGATCAATTAAAACAAGTGCAGCAGAATAGCTTACACAGTAAGTCTGTCAGAAAAATCTCTTGTGAATAGGTGTGCTGGTTCTGGGTCACTCTTATTGATAAGTGGGACTGGATCTGATGTATATCACTTAGTATGTTCCATAAATAGGTTTAGTTACATATCTTTTGCACTAATTTGCACGAGCACAGTTTCTGGATGTATTTAGTAGTGTTGCTTGTTAATGTTTTAGTTACTTTTAAGAGGAGATTTGTAATACCTTGACAGAATCCATGTGGCCAACCATTTTGCTAAATAAACAGATGAAAACGCACCTGTGAAAGATAAAACATAAAAACAATGCATTAGTGACAAAAAGTTGAGCTTACATTGTAATGAAAATTATTTAGGTCTTCAACATTAACAATGAATGTATTCAAAACAGGAGATTCGCTTCTCACTGTTAAAAGAGCATTAGAAGCTAAGGATCTTGCGCGACTGCAGCTCCGGGACCAGTTGGATGAAGTTGAGAAAGAAACCAGGTCCAAACTTCAGGAAATTGACATTTTCAATAATCAGTTGAAGGTAACTATGTACTTCATATAACTAATGAAACATTCATTATTTTGAAGGAACTTGAAACACTTCATCCGAGATAGAAGTACAGTTCTGCAGTTTATTAGAGTTTGTAGTTGGATGTTTCCCCTCCTTCAATGTCCAAAATTAAAGTTTTTTTTATTTTTATATAAACCAATTCTAATGGTGGGACTATGTCTGGAAACAGCTTTGAACTATGTAGTCTTTAATAATCATGAATTCAAGCTTATTTTGATCATGCAGCAGTCACATTAGAAAGTGGTTTGCGAGTCATGGCATGAAAGTTCCCCTTTGCGGCTTCAACAAAGATCTTTCCAGTGAGATGTTCTGACGAGAAGATACCAGCGGCTCTTGCATTTGCTTTAAGTAATCAATCACATAAAGCAGTCCTAGCAGTAAGGTTGCCTGCCTCCAGACTACTAGTGGAAATATGGAGTACTGCACGTACACATTACTAAGATCGAAATGATTCGTAATTAAACATGCAAGTGCTGCTTTCGCTAAGTTAAGTGTTCTCTGCAGTCCCACAGTGTCTCGATTACAAAATGCAAAAAAATCTAATCCGGAATACAAGAATAAACCTAGTGATGTTTTTTTGTGCTAAACGAATTCCCAGATGTTTTACTGCTGTGCCTGCTCGGGTTCATAAATTATGTCTCGAAGGCAGGTTTGTTGTTTCTCTCCATCATTACATTGTTAGACAGAATTGACTGTTCTTACAGAACTACAATAATTACTCTTCCACTGTGTTGGGAGTCTGATGTGATTGGTACTAACCGATAGATGGTCTTCCACTAGATAATTGCAAAATATAAATCTGAATATCCTTGCTTTCGGTGTGTTTGATTGCCTATATTCACTGTATGTTTCGCTGAGGAGAAAATTGTAACTGGAAACAGCCTTTACAACGATGGCAGAACGACAACCTCTTTACCACAAATGTTTTTACAACAATTTTATTCTTTACAAGTAGGCCTTTACCACGAATGCCTTTACCACAAATTTTGTTGTAAGAGCATTAAAGGTAAAGTCCTACTCATAAAAATAAAATACATTTAAATGTAAGTGTTTTGGTAAGTATTATGTGTATATTTTCTATATATATATATATATATATATATATATATATATATATATATCATCCAAAAGGTGCCTCTGAACATAAGGACGCCACTCCACTGGTGCGAGTTTAACAAACTATTTATTTTCGGAAGCTGCACATAATGTCCGGTTTATTTAAATCTTCTCCCCGACGCGTTTCGAAGTGGCGTCCTTATGTTCAGAGGCACCTTTTGGATGATATATATATACATATATATATATATATATATATATATATATATATATATATATATATATATATATATATATATAGTGGCAAGTGTATTTTAATGGTTTAGGGTGAGTATGGGATTTTGGATGGCAAGGGTATTTTTAGGGTTTAGGGTGAGTATGGGATTTTGGATGGCAAGGGTATTTTTAGGGTTTATCGTGGGTGTGAGTTTTGGGTGGCATGGATCATTTTAGGGTCTAGGGTGGGTGTGGGTTTTTGGGTAGTAAGGGTATTTTTAGGTCTCGCCTGACCCAGCGCATGCGCTGGTCTGGCGAGACTTATTGAGAGGGCTTCAAAAGTGCTACCAGGCCAGCCTAGAGCTACAGTGCGCGGGCGCGCGCGCCGCTTTTACCGCGATTATTTTCACTTTCGCGGCCGCTTGGCATAGCCAATAGGTCTCGCTTTTGGGACCTTATAAGTATTTAGTTATGCAACTGTTGCATGGCTAAACACTTATAAGGTCCCAAAGGCGAGACCTATTGGCTATGCCAATGCTTGTTTAAGTTTTGGGTGGGTATGGGTTTTTGGGTGGCATGGGTAATTTTAGGGTGGGTATAGGTTTTGGGTGGCAAGGGTAATTTTAGGGTTTAGGGTGGGTATGGGTTTTTGGGTGGAAAGGAAATTTTTAGGGTTTAGGGTGGGTGTGGGTTTTTGGGTGGCACGGCTAATTTTAAGGTTTTGGGTGGGGATGGGTTTTTGGGTGGCAAGGGTAATTTTAGGGTGGGTGTGGGTTTTTGAGTGGCAAGGGTAATTTTAGGGCTTAGGGTAGGTATAGGTTTTTGGGATTGCAAGGGTATTTTTAGGGTTTAGGGTGAGTGTGGGTTTCTGATGGATACATCTGCCTGTGAATTCCTCACCTTTTGAATTACCCCTGCGCAAGCATTCCACAGAAATTCTTTTCTTCTCTCCCTCGTCGACGAGGACGCCGCAATAGCACGGCTCCGCTCGCGACTCAGTATGACATCACCGGAGCCATAAGAAGACTTAGTCGGCGTGCTGACGTCCGTTCCCTTTTTCCACGAGCCCTTCAACACGTAATGGTTTTCTGTGGGACTCTCCATTTTACATGTGATAAAAAAATTCTGTCTTCTAGTTCGTGTTGCAGTGAGAATGACTACTTCGAAGAAGTCTGGTTTCAAGCCCTGCAGGGAGTGTGGGGTCCATATGTCCATCACAGACCCCCACAACGACTGTCTCTAGTGTCTTTTTTCGGACCACAACGTTGTAGGTTGTTTGTGCTGTTGGAAGATGAACCCGAATGCGCTGAAGGAACGTGAAGCGAAACTCTTCATGGCGCAGGCGAAAAAAGTGAAGAGGGGTTGCAAGAGATTGAAGTAGTTGACCTCGCACACGTCGAAGAAGCATAAGAAGAAGAGAAGGCATGGGTCTCGACGTCTATCTTCGAAGGGCAGAGTTTTGAGGGCTGCTTCCCCTGTGCAGCAGCGTTGTGACAAGGATACCATCTCGCCATTGCCGCCTTCTCCGCAGGCGACTCCTGCTCACTCTCCGGCGTTGAGGGATTCGCTGCCGTCGAGGGATTCTCCGGCACCCAGGGAGTCTTCTCCTGCTCCTGGGGCTTCGCCTGTACCGGCTCCGAAGTCACCGGCAGCACAGCCTCAGCCCCTTAAGGCCGCAGATGGATCCAGACCCATGGGCTTCGGATCCTTATCCTCCTTTTCCATGACCCGGAGCGGATACGTCTGATTTCCTAAATGCGATGTTTTGCATGTTTGCCAAGGCATTTT
Organism: Triturus cristatus; assembly: GCF_964204655.1. Classification (NCBI taxonomy): domain Eukaryota; kingdom Metazoa; phylum Chordata; class Amphibia; order Caudata; family Salamandridae; genus Triturus; species Triturus cristatus. The sequence goes on along the minus strand of NC_140591.1, from coordinate 203,408,847 downwards.
ACTCTGCCAGTGCGCCGTCTGGCCCAGTTGGTCCACTTGCCTTTAATTTGGGCATCCCCCAGTAGTATGCCCAGGCACCCTTCGTGCCTTTTATGCCGACTGCTCCGTCACGGCCGTTTCCGGCACTGAGGTTTTCGACTCCTATACCTCAATCTCTGGCGCCATCTGGTGTTGGGCCGACGTCTTTCCGGTTTCGAGCTGCACCGTTGCCCACTTCGGTAGGGACTCCTTCGAAGCTGGCGCCGTTGTCACCGGTGCTGATCCCGAAACCGCATTCCAGGAGGGAAGCGCAAAGAGTAGAGGAGTACCAGCAAGAACAGGAGGAAGGGGAGCTCCTCGACTCCAGGGATGACTTCGAGGGCCTATGGGAGGCCAGGGGCCTGGATACTTCCCTGGAGTGGTAGCTTTCTTCTCCGAAGTCCTTGACTTCACAGTACGTTGCCCCTTACCACTCAGTTATCAGGAAAGCCGCTGAACTGTTGGACCTTCAGTTGCCATCAGCTGAGGTCAGATATCTTGACAGAAGTGTTGCATTCTCCTTCCTCTTCTGTTGGGCCTCTGCTGCCTTTCAACGAGGCATTGACTGAGCAGATTATGGAGGTGTAGCAGAAGCCCTTGTCTGCCCCTGCAGTTTATAGGTCCGTGGCAAGGCAATATAAGCCTGCTCCGGGTGATCCAGCTTTTCTGTCTACTTATCCTACGCCAGAAAGCTTGGTGGTTCAGGCTTCTTGTTCCAAGCAGTCAACTAGTTCCTTCCCCACTACCCTAGGGAATAGAGACTCGAAGAAACTGGAACAGTCTGCCAAAAAGGTGTTCTCCTCAGCAAGTATGGCTCTGAAGTCGACCAATGCCACTTCCTTGCTAGGACGGTACATTCATGCACTAATGGACTCTGTCAAGCAAGTAGCTCCTAAGTTGCCTGAAGATGACCGTGTTCATTTTTTGGAAGCGCTATCGCACACAAGCGGCAGCCCGTCAGATCATTCAGTCGGGTCTGGACATGGCGGACTCGGTCTCCAGAGTGATGGGCTCCTCAGTGGCTACCAGAAGGCATGCCTGGCTTAGGTCTTCAGGGTTCTCTCCAGATGTACAAGCTACTTTGCTCGATCTACCCTTCGATGGATCTAGATTGTTTGGAATAAAAGCGGATTCTGTGCTGCAGCGTTTCAAGGACAGTAGGGCTACTGCAAGATCCTTGGGCCTGCAGTTCTAATCCCAGGGGCTATGGATCCAAAGGGTATCAAGGCTTTGGGAAGGTGGCTTACTTTCGGGGCTGTCAACAGCCACAGCAGCAGCAGCAAAACCCTCTACAGGGTGTACAGAGGAAAAGGTAGAGGCAGTCTTTGAGGGGCCTCTCGACTAGTCTTCCTCCTCCTCCTCCTCCTCTTCCTCTCCTGTCTCCACCACCAGAAGTAGCTCTAGATACCCTATCTTGGAGCATGCTGGTCCTGTAGGGTGCCGGGTGTCCCATTTTCTACAAGATTGGAAATAAGTTACTTCGGACCGTTGGGTTTTGAATCTTGTGGAAAATGGATACGCCCTACCTTTTCAAGAGTTTCCACCTCCTTACCCTCCTCACCAGGGCTCGTGTTCAGAGGACCATTTGCTGCTTTTGCAGCAGGAGGTTCTTGCCTTGTTGCAGAAAGGTGCGATAGAGGTGGTTCCGGAGCAGGAAAGGGGTCAGAGATGTTATTTCCTGATCCCCAAGACGGATGGCCGGTTGAGACTGATCCTGGACCTCAGGGTTTTGAATTTGTACCTCTGGCAGGAAAAGTTCAAGATGTTGACCCTAGTGCTTGTTCTTTTGGCGCTGCAGCAGGAAGACTGGATGGTGTTGATCGACTTGCAAGATGCGTATTTCCACATCTCTATTCTGAAGTCACATCGGAGGTATCTCTGGTTTACAGTAGGGTCTCAATACTACCAGTTTGCGGTCCTTCCGTTCGGTCTCACTTCCACACCACGGGTCTTCACAAAGGTGATGGCGGTAGTACATCTCAGAAGGTCAGTGATTCAGAATTTCCCCTATCTGGACGATTGGCTGCTCAAAGCAGTCGCCAGAGATGGTGCTGCATCACTTGCAAGTAACAATGCGGCTGTTGTTCAACTTGGGTTTCTCAATAAATGTACCCAAATCTCACCTGGTGCCCTCTGAGCGCAGCCTGTTCCTAGATGCAGTACTGGACACAACAGCATATCGAGCTTTCGAGCCGCAGAGGATTATCGACATTCAGGAGATGATTCCATTGTTTCTCGATGGAGAGGTTTTTCCAGTCCTGAAGGTCCTACGCCTGCTCGGTCTGTTAGCTTCCTGCATACTGTTGGTCAACCATGCACGCTGACACGTGAGGGCACTCTAGTGGTTCCTCCGCAGGCAGTGGTATCAGCACATGGAGTTCTCTGGGAGAAGGTCAGAATCTCCAAGGATACTGCAGTGGAGCTCTCTTGGTGTAGTGTGATGGGCAACCTGTCTCAAGAAAAGCCTTTTCAACCTCCTCCACCGGTGGCCACTGGGATCACAGATGCCTTCACTCTAGAGTGGGGTACCTATCTGGGGGATCTGGAGATCGAGGGTCTTTGGTCTCCAGAGGAAAGGAAAGGGTGCTTCACATAAACCTTCTGGAATAGCGGGCGATACGTTTGGCTCTCAAGGCCTTTCTTCCCTCACTGCGCGGTCAGTCGATTCAAGTCCTGATGGACAACACTACCATGATGTGGTACATAAACAGTGAAAAATATTAATAGGGACCCATTAAAATGGGTGGAAGATGGAGATTTTTTTTTAAACCCGATGCCCGTCCTGTGAACTAGACGACTACAGAATAGAGATCCGCACGATAAAGAGGCAGTAACGAAAGTGCTACAGTACGCGGAATCACTTTCCAAGAAACGGAACACAAATAAGAATGAAGGACATAAAATAAGGGAACATCGATAAATTGGTGAACATTTTATAAACTTGACGCTTGTGCTCCGGACCAGAGGTCACAAGAATATAGATCCACTCAACCAAAAGAGAATAACGGAAGCTACAAAGTGTGCGGCACCCTTTATTGAAGGAGAAACGGAATATAATAAGGGAAGAAGGATTAATAGCAGGATAATATTAAAGATACATAAGATAAGAAGGTTGGCACAAGCAACCATAGATAGGCAATCGGACCAACAAACTGGGATTTGATTAGTGGCCTAATGAAAGAGTGTACATATAAATAAAACCGTGATTTTAAACTAAGGATTCAACTTAAGAGAGAGACAAATTTGGGTCTTGACAAAGATGGTAAGAATAATCTGAGGCCATCGAAACGCGTCGACGCCGTTGAAGGCACAATCCAAGGACCAACATAGAGAAGTCAAATACTGATTATATCAATGTATTAAGAAGCTATGTTGTAAAGTCGAATTGGATGTGCACCCGTAAAGAATAGTAACCTTTTTAGTCTTGCGTAGATGTCTATTTCTATTGTGCTGGTCATAATTGTGATTCATATCTATTATGCTGTTTAACATGATATGTGAATTGTTTTAAAGTACAAATGTTTTTTGATAAATTGTGATAACTTTTGTGAGGTCATATTTTATTGTATGTGTTTGTAGAACTATCGAATTCAATATATATATATATAACATTTTTTTAAATAAAACATTGTAACAAAATAGAATCATTGATTTAACATTCAATTTTTCCATTATAAGAACTGTGGCCATCTAAATTGAAACAGTTAGATCAAGGTAATTACTCTTTCTTTCTGTGGTACATAAACAAACAAATAGGGGTAGGGTCGTATCACCTCTGCGGAGAGGCTCTACGACTCAGTTCCTGGTCTAAGGGCCATCAGATTTGCGTGTTTGCAAATCCTCTGGTCGGGGTGCTAAATGTGCGTGCAGACAGACTCAGTTGGCAATACTCGGCCGATCACGAGTGGCGGCTTTATCCGGAGGTGGTCATTACATTTTTCGGATGTGGGGCATTCCTTGGGTGGACCTTTTTGCCACTCAGGAGAACGCGTGCTGCCCATCGTTCTGGAGTCTTCAGTGGCCGATGCAGGTAATGTTGGGGGACGCGTTTCAATTGGATTGGAGCTCGCAACTCATTTACACGTTTCATCTCTTACTCTTGATTCCTCCTGTTCTGAGGAAGATTTGCCAAGACCGGGCCCAAGTCATATTGATCGCTCTGGATTGGCCAAGAAGGGTGTGGTACACAGATCTTCTTCACCTCTCTTCGTACCCTGCTCCGTCTCCCTCTCAGGGCACACCTGCTCTCGCAGTCTCAAGGGCAGATTCTACACCCTCACCTCCAGAGCCTTCAACTTCATTGAACTGGGCAATCTGAGTTATTGGTCTCTCCCACTGGATGTGGTGGATGTTATTTTATCCTCCGGGAATCTAGTTTGTGAAGTTTTGTGGAGAGAGGTCCATTGATCCTTTGAAGGTTCATTTATCTGATGCACTTGTCTTTTCACTTTCCTTAGCTCAGCAAGGTTGTGCTGTGGCTGTGGTAAAGGGTTATTTGTCGGCTTTATCGGCTCTCCTCTGTTTGCCGGACCAGTTGTCTTTAAGTCCCCCATTGTTATGAGGTTCATTAAGGGCCTCACCAATAGGTTTCCTCCCACTCCCTTCATTATGTCTCAGTGGGATTTGAATTTAGTGCTTACTTTCCTGATGTGTTCTCCTTTTGAGACTCTTCATAGTTGCCCGGGAGGCTCCTTACTTTCAAGACGGTGTTTCTGATCGCTATTACCTCAGCCAGGAGGGTAAGTGAGCCTAAGGCTCTTAGTTCTAAACCTCAGTTTTTAACCATTCATGCAGAAAGGATGGTTCTCAGGACTAGGGCTGCTTTCCTGCCTAAGGTGGTCACTCCTTTCCATCTAGGGCAGTCTATTACCTTACCTACCGTCTATCCTCCCCCTTCCAAGGAGGAGGAGAGACTTCACCGTCTGGACCCTAGCAGGGCTGTCTGCTTCTACCTGGACAGAACCAGGGACCTAAGATTGGATGACCAGCTGTTTGTGGGCTATATTGGAAGGATGAAGGGCAAAGCTGTCCACAAGCGAACACTTTCCAGATGGATCATCTTGTGCATCAAGATCTGCAACGTCTTGAATAAGAAGGAGCCGCCTGAAGGTATTAGAACTTATTCCACCTGAGCGAAGTCTTCTTCTGCTTTGGCTAGAGGTGTAACTGTTGTAGACATCTGCAAGGCAGCAACTTGGGCCTCCCTCCACACCTTTGCGAAGCGTTACTAATTGGATTCGGAGGTTAGTATCGACGGCCATTTTGTATGCTTTGTTCTGCAAGATTTTTTGGTATAAGTGGGTGGACACCCTCCTCCGGGGGTGGAACAGCCTGGGGAGTCAATTCAAAAGGTGAGGAATCCACAGGCGGATGTATCCATCAGAAGAACAAGTTACTTACCTTTTTGGTAATGCTTTTTACAGTATCTTCCTGTGGATTCCTCACTAACCCACCCTTCTCCCAGTTATCCACTTGTTTACACTGAAAAAACGTCTGACATTATTTTTCATATGTCATTTATATACCATACAGTTTGTTGCTAGGAAATGCTTTACTTTTAGGCTTTTCCTTTTTATGAATATATATAACTATGTATTTGTGTATATATTTTGTATACTTTGTATACTTGTATTATGTTGTCGGTTCCACCCATTCACCTCAAGGGCACAGAAAAAATGGGTGGAACAGAGGTCTTCTTATGGCTTCGGTGACGTCATATGGAGACACAAGCGGAGCCGTGCTATTGTGATGTTCTCGTCAACGAGGGATAGCTAAGAAAAGAATTTCCGTGGAATGCGGGCGCAGGGGTAATTCAAAAGGCGAGGAATCTAGAGGCAGATACTGTATCCACCAGAAAAAGTGTTTCCGAAGGTAAGTAACTTGTTCTTTTGGGTGGAAAGAGAATTTTTAGGGTGAGTATGGGTTTTTGGGTGGAAATGGAATTTTGAAGGTTTGGGGGTGGGTGTAGGTTTTGGGTGGAAAGGGAATTTATAACATTAAAAGTGAGTAAAGATATATATATATATGTGTGATCAAGCTCCCCCCGAGGAGCGAAACGAGTCATGGCAGGCACTGCTCCTGTGATACTTTTTCCTCAATAAAAGGTTACTGCTTCATCCACGTATGGTGTGTGGAAGTCAGTGATTCATTCTGGAGTTTGGAGGTCCGTGCCTGGAGTTCCGCTTTATATCATTTAACGCGGATATATATATATATATATATATATATATATATCTAATTATCACATAAGGTAGTGGTGGATATATCGTCGCACATCCAAACAAATATTTTACAGATAAAAGGGTATTCGTATCGGCTAAACTCAATTATAAAGAGGTCAAACGTCTGACAGGTGCCCTCTCGGGGTAAGACACCCCACTACCAAGGGTATCCATCACACAGGCCATACAAGGTTTGTAAAGAAAGTACAGACACAGAAACCCCGGCACTCTGGTTTTATATGTAAACAATTCTAAATATAAATCTCTTAAGGCAGAAAGACGAAATGATGTGAGATAATGGCCCCTGACACAGAGAACGTCCAGGAATGCACATATGTATCATTCAGACACTGATTTATTCATTAAAGAAATGTTCAACAACATATATCAAAGACATTACATTTCATATCAGAAAGTTTTCATAATAGTAAGTAATTTTTTGAAGCTCTTGGGAGTCCAGTTCCTTACATGTGAAGCATCAAAAACAGCCAACACGCGTTTAGTCGCCACCGGGACTTCCTCAAGGCCTCTATTGTGGAGCTCGCAAAACGGGGGGGGGGGGGTGGGGGTCTTCCGTATGCCTAGTCCCCTATAGATTCCGATATTCTGGATACTTGTAGAATCCCAGGTTCTAGTTCCAAGGTTTGGACTAATTGCAGAAATACCACTCCTTTTGTATTGTAATTTCGTACAGTCCCGAGTCAGAATTGGATGGAGATCAAATCAAGTGTTACCACACACTATACAGTATTCATTTATAAGTGTGTGATCATGATCATCTTTGTCGTCCATACACAATGTATCCACACATTAGGGAACCATGATAAGGCCCTTAGGAGATAGTGTATCCGCTGCAAAAAAAGGGTTCCGCTGTCCGACACATTGGCTGCAACGGACAGCGGAACCCTTTTTTTGTAGCGGATACACTAGAACCTGGGATTCTACAAGTATCCAGGATATCGGAATCTATAGGGGACTAGGCATACGGAAGCCCCACGCCCCCCCTCCCTCCGTTTTGCGAGCTCCACAATAGAGGACTTGAGGAAGTCACGGTGGTGACGAAACGCGCGTTGGCTGTTTTTGATGCTTCCGATTATTTTTATTTATCTATATATATATATTCACTCCAAGGTTACCCAGCTGGCGAGGACGCACTCCAGAAGCATCAAATCCCCAATTGACTGCGTAGATCATGGAATGCAGCCTGATGCGTTTCGACGTTAGTCTTAATCATAGGCTTGTTTCACAGCGTCTTATGACATACCTTCTATTTAAATGTGCTGCCTCCTGATAGGCTGAAACTCGAATGAGCACCATCTGGCACTTCCCCATAGAATTGTGGGACCCGCCTTTACCACGAAATTTAAGTTTTTTACAGGTAAATACAAACCCATTATATATATATAATCACTCCACACCTCCTCCAGCAACGAAGAAGCAGAGGCCACACAGGGGAGATGGTGGAAGCCCTTTAATTTGTAATGCGGCATAATGCATTTTGGTCTAACGGCCTTCTTCAGATGCCTAACAATGTTCAGGCGACTTGACCACTTGCTTTTGAATGACCTGCTAGTTCCCCTATTGGTCAGAGTCCACCTTGCCCCCTTCATAGATTATTTGTTCACCACTCGCTGTTGATGAAGACTACGAGTCCCAGGACATTTCTAAGTAGTCGGGCGGAATACATAGCAGTTGATGATGTGATCAATAGTCAATGTTGTGGGACACGCCTTTACCGCTAAATTTAAGTTTTTTACAAGTACATACAAACTATATATATATATATAATATAATATATATATATATATATATATATATATTCTACGATCCAATCCAAACAATACTGAAAAGGCGCTGACTCCGTGGGAGATTTCATCAAGAAAATGCTTTATTCACACACCAAAGCCAAACGCGTTTCGATGGACTTGCCGCCTTGGTCACTGAACACAGGTAAGACTTAATCATCGCGTTTAAATACACTCTTGGCTAGTTAACCTATACAGGTTATTCATAAACATAGAAAGAGTCACTGCTGCATCTGCGAGTATTAAAGGAAACGATAATCACTTAAATGTTAACTTCCATCGTAAAACATAAACATTCTAAATAACGCATCAATGTTATTGAAATGACTCGCTGAAAAAGAAAGGCAATTGAACCCTAGTGGGTAGTGGCTGCATGTGACTCAATGTTAGGATTCAGAACACCTAAAGGAAAAACAAGCTAAAGTAATCTTAGCTGAACTAAATGTCAGAACCTGTGCTTAAGAAGAGTGGGCAAAACTCAAAAAAGAAGTCTTGGAAATATATAGTGATACTACAGTGCTGTGTGTACTGTTTTTATTGCAGATGCACACTGAGGGCCGCATCCGCGTTTAGTCCATTCGGAATCTTGCTATCTAGTAACAAGATGTATCTAGGTTCGAGTTTGCGCAGAGATAATAATCTGTTCCCTCCCCGAATGTTTTTGGGGACACTATCTATCACAAAATATGTGAGATCTTCACTTCTACCCCTGTGTATGGTGTTTATGTGGCGTGCCACAGGGTAAGATGGATCGTCACTGTTGATTGCACGAAGGTGCTGCAGAATTCGTACGTGTACCTGGTGGATGGTGCTTCCCACATAGTTTGTTGCAGGTACACTTAAGAACATAAACTGCAAATTCTGTCTTGCAGGTGAAGTTACTGCGGATTTCAAAAGGAGTGTGTTTGAATGGTAAACTAAGGCTGCGGGTATTAATCCCATACTTGCATGCCTTACATTTGGCACATTTATAAAATCCATTTCTTGCTTTGAGCCATTCTGTTTTGGTATCTAGTCTGGGTGAATTGCAAACTAGCTCCTGACGCATGGATTTCGCTCGTCTAAATGTGATTTGTGGAGGTTTGTCACATACCTCACCTATTGTTGGATCACTACGTACCGCTGGCCAATGTTTCATAAGTATTCTGCGTATGTTGTTGTGATAGATGTTATAGCCAGTGATAAGTCTTGGTGGTGTACTAGTTGGAGGGTCACGTGGTGACATGGAAATGGTTGTGTCTCTTTTGAGTAGCTTTGCTCTTTCTACTGTGGCACATTTATTTTCTGCCTTGTGTAGGATCTCTGGTTTGTATCCTCTGTTGTTTAGTCTATCAAAGAGTTCTTTTTTGGCTTGATTGAAACTAGTTAGAGAGCTGCAGTTTCGTTTCATCCTCAGACATTCCCCGTAGGGGATGCTTTCAATAAGTTTACTGTGATGGAAACTGCTGGCGTGTAAGATGGAGTTCCCTGAGGTACTCTTTCTATAGGATCTTGTCTCTATATTGCCATCATGTATATACAGTTCTAAATCTAGAAAGTGGATTATCTCTTTGCTAGCAGTGCAAGTGAATTTTAAATTCAACTCATTGTTGTTGAGATCTTGAGAAAAATTTTTGGCAGTATATATATATACATACATACATACATACACACATACATACACACATACATACACACATACATACATACACACACAAACAAAGTCCTGATCTCCCAAATACACCCAGGGGAGTTAGAAAACAGGTACGGACCTCAATCCATGCTCGATGCTGCCGTCCAAAAGAATACACCAAGCGGTTTTACGGTTTAAGTCCTGACATTTATTTCATTTAGTCAGACAAGTGTCAGCCTCAGACGCGTTTCGATCTTGATCACCTATATATATGTTTATATATATATGTTTATACTTACCTGTAAAATAGATACATTAATGGGGTAAAGGCAATCGTGGTGAAGGCGTAGTAGTTGTAAAAGATAGATAGTTGTTAAAACTTTAGTGGTTTAGACTAAGTAGTGGTTAAGGAGTTGTTGTTTAGACTAGTTGTTTAAGTGATAGTTGTTCCATCATACAACCGATTGTAGCTGGTTGCAACTGAGCAGTGTTGCAAAATGATCTGGTGCTGAGATCCCAGTGAGCATTTTAAAACTATGGGCCTTATGTTAGTTACTCTGTAACAAATGTGGCGGCTATCTCATCTTTCATATTACAAGCGTATTGTAACCTATCGCATTTTTCATACAACGGATGGGATGCCCACCATGTTTTACAGAATATCTTGTCCTCCAAACTTTAAATAAGGCCCTGTGTCCGCATTTCAAAAATACCACCTTGGAATGCAGTACTTTTTGGGGGTTTGGTAATATGAACTAACAAGCTGTAAGATTTCTTATCAGCTTGTTTTTTACCTGACGTGCCCCTTTGCCCTGATGTAGTTGTGTATTCTTACCTGGTCTTGAAGACTGCCGCATGTTTATTTTTTAAATGATTGTCAAAGCGAGCTTGAAGTGAAGCTTGTTGGTTGTCCACCAGTGGGCATTATAAGCTAATCTTTAAATGGGTTTTTGCTGTTTATTTTAAATTACATTGGTTGGCTGGCTATGTTGTATTTCCTTTTTACTGGACATCGCGTGCATCCCTGAAGGTATTGAGAACTCATTCTTCAAGCAGCTGTGGCAAGCTCTAATACTGCTGGCAATCTACTTTTGATAATTGTTGTGTGGACACTCGTATTTGAACTAAATCAGTGTTTGAATAGGATTTGCACATACTGTGTAGAACCTTTGATTTAGCTTGTTTGACCTCTTCTACTGATCTGAACTTTTTATTAATTGGAGATTCATAGAAACAACCTCATGGAAGAATATTAGTTTCTACTCAATAATACCATGATTTCCCATAAGTATCATGAATGTGCATGACCACCCACAAACATTTGCTTTACAAACTATCTTTACACATGTTTGGTGTTAACTGCTGCTTAAAGTAGGAACCTGTGCTGTGTGTGTGTTCTTTTTTAATATGAAAAGATGTTGGTGTGCTAACATTAAAGAGTAGTAATTAACTGTTCATTGTGTGCATCTATCATGAGAATCAGAGTGGGAGAAGTATTGTTACTGGTTATCTGCTTCAGGAAGTTTGACAAGTTGGCATAGGGCCATCCTTGATAGCCATTCTGTAATTAGCTCTTCCTCCCCTTCCGTTCTCCCTGTCCTCCTCCTTACCATCTCTCCTTGCATCCTATGGAAACTCAATACTATAAGAGCAGGTGACATGGCGTCATGCAGTGAAGCATGTGGCATTAATTAGACCTGGCATACCTTATATTCCAATATATGTATTAATCTGAGAGACTTCTAGCCACAGATGCCTTACCTTAGAATATTTCCCAAGTGTCAGACTGAATCTGCACATCTTTAAGCAATACCTCTGAGTGCTACTAGGTGGCAGCATTCAGGTCCACATCGTTCATGCTGGAAGTGATGTGCGGGATGCCTATATAAGAACCACCCCAAGCCCCCTGACATCAGTTCTTTTCATTCCATCCCATCAGCCCAAATCTGGAGAGAGCTACCTCTGTCCACTTTTTTGGACAACTTTATCCACATTTTGTCAAATTCTTTTGAGCTTTGTCTTTGTGTGCTTGCGATGCCCCTCAAACCTGTAGAGTTTAAACCCTGTGGTTCCGGTCACAGACAAATGTCTGACAGATCCCCATCTGGTTTGCCTCTGGTGACGGGCCACGACTCCAAGGCCTGTGAAGACTGTCATGCCATGAATCTCAAGCCGCTCCATGAGTTATCGTTGAAGGTCCTGACACTTGTCATCACCCTTGGAGTCGTTGGGTAAGTCTCACAAAAAAACGAAGAAAATCTAAGAAGTCCAATCACTTTCTGACTTGGTCATTGGGGGCAAAGTGCAGTAATAGTGCCACCGTTCTAAGCCCCGCCCCCACACGGCTGCTGTGCTGCAAGAGTCCATGCACCTCATATTTCAGTGGGCCAACCTCTCTGAAGTGCTTTTAGGTCCCATGGGATGGGCGGGTGCCACCACTGGATTTTCAGCAGCGAGTCTGCCTTCTGCGCCAGACGGGACCCCTGCTTCCGGTGTTGGATCTAAACCGGCTCCGGACGTGATTGGGGAGGATCTGAGGATCCTTATGGATACCATGACCCCTTGAAGAGCCCAAAGACAACTAGTATGCGGAACTGGCACATTCCTGTGGTCTGGGCACCTTTCCGGACACTGACTTAGTCTTCCTTCCTAGTTTGGCTGCAGAAGAAGGGCCTTCCTTTGCCATTGTGCGGAGGAGGGTAGCTGAGGGCCTCAGCCTTGACTGCCACATATAGCAGCACAAGATGTACATCTTTACAGAGGTGCTTCAGCTGGAAGTCGTCCTCACAGATACTCTCCTCACTTTTAATGAAGATGGCCTGCTCGGGTCATGGGCCAAACCCTCTACAGGTGTTCTTGTGAGTACTTTAGATTGTTCTGCAGGGTTACTCTACCCTTTTGTGGAAACCCCACCACCCATGCCACCATCCTCCGACCCGCCTACAGAGGACCACCTCTCTCTACTCTGTCAGGAGGTGCAGGCTTTTTTGGCCAAAGGAGCCATCAAGAGGGTGCTGGCATCCGAAGTAGGTGGTGATTGCTATTCCTGCTGTTTTCGGGTGTCCAAAAAGTACGGAGGACTCCGCTCTCTTTTAGACATGCGCGCCCTCTCAACAACTTCCTGAAGAAGCAGAAATTCAAGACGCTCCCATTGGTGTAGGTCCTGGCTCTGGCTACTGGATGGTAGCGCTAGACTTGCAGGATGCCTACTTTCATATACCCATCCAGCTTGCCCACAGGCGTCTGAACTGTGGTGGAGAAGTGAGCCAAACAACGATGATGGATTCAACCCAGATCTGTGACTGGGGTTGAGTGTCTGAAAAATGTCAGTGCTCCATCCATCATCTCCTTGTGTATCCTGTATCATGTAGGCCAGAGAATTACTCTGCCAACCTTCTTTGTTCCCCCTCACCCTTCTAAAGAGGAGGAGAGACTCCACCTCCTGACCCAAAAAGAACGTTATTGTTCTACATCGCTCGTACTAAAGCGTTCTAGGTGGATGATCAACTTGTCATAAGGCTAGTTGGGGCAAAGAAACGAAAGGCTGTGCAGAAAATGACAATCTCATGATGGATTTGCTCTGCATTAAAATCTGCTATGTACTGCCCAAAAAGCCATGTCCTGAGAAAGGGCTTGTATGCTCATTCCACCAGAGCAAAGGCTACGACCACTGTTAGCTTGTGGAGATCCTGTTCTAGATATGTCAGGCTGCGACATGGGCGCCTCTCCCCACGTTTACCAAGCACCACTACCTGGACAGTCAGGTCTGTCATGATGGGCACTTTGACTGTTTGGTCTCCCTGGCCTTTGTAGTCTAAATCTGTTTGCAGACCCACCTCTGGTGAGAGATTACTTGGGTATCAATTCTAAGGTAAATAATCTGCAAGTAGAAGTCTCTATAAGATGAAGTTACTTACCTTTGGTTAATTCTTCTCTGGTGGAGACTCTATCTAGCCGCCGATTCCTTATTTACTTTCCCATTCCCCCACTCTGTGAACCGATTTCTCTACATAGGGTGACCCTTGTATGCCCCTAGTCTCTAAACATTGCTCCATCAGCATTCGGTCATGGGCCTGTGCTTCTGGTGAGGGGTGGTGCCTATATAGGCATTACACACAACACTTCCAGCCTTATGTTGCCACCTACCGGTGCACAGAGGTACTGCTTACAAATTTCCATATCCAGTCTGACCTCTGGGGAATGAATATTCTAAGGTAAGGAATCTGTGGCAAGATAGTTTCTACCAGGTAAGGCGGTAACTGAAGGTAATTAACGTGTTCTTCTTGTTCACTAGGATGGACAGCTTACTCCTGATAATTAGTCCATGAACTGTGGTCTTCAGCTGAGATAGTTTAATTAACATAATGGACAGTAGGAAAGATTCATTATAGCTATACTGCTCATGTTCACCGCTGATAAACCACCCTGGATACTATCCGCTATCAAGTTGGAAAGTGTGTATGATACGTTAACACGGGTGTAATATGTATGAGTGGACCGTTCAACATCTTTTATGTTTTAAATGATTATTGAGACCGGTTATGTTACTGTTGTGGGTTTCTGAGTTGATACCTGCCCCAGTGCTTTTTTACTCAAGGCGGCACTGGGTGTGTGTGTGGAGAGATCCTGTTTTAATAGTCCCCAATAGTTCTCAGAACATTATTGCTCTTGTGAACTGTATAGTGTGGTATCATAGATCAACCTCCAAGATTGACATGCTTCGTGATTTTCCTTTTGGTCTACTTTTAGTCTATAATCTTCTGACTGTGTCCTTTCCACTAGCATCTGTTCTGTTTTTAGTTCTGTTCTACAGTTACCTCTCTGTACAGTAACTGCAAGAATGAGTACTCTGAGCAGCTAATTGTTAATTTCTGGTTTAACTCTATTCTTGGAGTGTTGAATTCTGATCTCATTTATGCGTGCCTCTTAAGATAGTAACCCTTTGTGTGCCATGGAGGGTAAGCCCATATGTATTTTGCCTCAAACTATAGTTATATCGATTGTCATGTGTACCTGAATGTGGTGCAGCTTGCAGTTTAGAATCTCTTTACAATTGGTTCTTATAGCATTGATTTCAGAAAATGTTTGTACTATTGTTCCTTTTCAGAACATTGGATTATTTATTTAAATTTTGATTTGGACACCGTTGTAACTATTGAAAACGTCCTGATCGGTCAGAGTAGGTCTCTTTTGGGATATAAGAACATCTATATGACACACATACATTCCATCCTAAAAAAAAATCTTAAGTGCTTTGGTACAATGTGAGTGATAGGCTTGCAAAATACTGTTGGCAGAGGGCCAGGATAATGAATACTATGAATGCATAGATCTGTTTTTTTTCGCCAAAGCATATCACTTTCTAGTTCAATTGTAGGTTTGAATGATGCCCTCATCCACTACAGCCTTTGTTACCAGAAATATTTTGTAATACTAATAGACATGGTTTCTTGTGATTTTCCCTATTTATGAAAATAAGAATCTTCTGGAATTGTAGAACTTACAATGCATCATATTTGAGCAAAAACTGTAAAGACTTTGTGGTGCAAGAATTTTGCGCCAATTATGAGGTTCCCAAAGGTATATTCCTTGCATCTAATAACTCCCTGGTAACTTGGTGAATAGCAGCTGTAACTCCTCCTTACTCGACAGTGGTGTATAGCAAGTAATCCGTGTGATGTCCACGTATGTATCAATTTAAAAACTACAAATGAAGTTTAATTAAGTAATTCAGTAGCTGTTTTGATAACCTCAGAAATAAATGTTCTTTTGTGGAGACAGTTTTTTCACTATTACTAGTAATGTGTATCCTGATATCCAAACTGAAATATTGCTTTCACTTTTATGGAGATTTTACAGATACATTTTTAAACCCGAAGCTAATTTATTTCACCATCCTTTAAAGTTGCTAAGCTTTAACTTATCAGTTTTCTTTTTTCTTGATTAATCCATCCCTGCTGTTCTGTCCAAAATTACAGTTTATTAGACAGAGTGGAGGTCACATTGTTTTAGTTAATTAGTTCGCTTTAGTGGTAAGCAGTCAAGTAATGGACTGCCATTTTGATGCTAAATTCAAGCTGCCATGCCGGTCTAACATGGAATAATGTTTGCGCAATTTGAGATTCTTGGCCACAATGCACCTTTTCCTGCCAACAAATTAATTTTCCTTACTTGCTGATGAGTCCTATATTTTGCAAACTTTTCAACATTCATAGATTGAAAAATCATCTCACAGAGAATTATAGCACATGATGAAATTAAATGAAGAATTTGTATTGCACTGTATATGCCCGGTGATGTCTAGGCGCTTAATGAGCTTACAGGCAGAGGTATTACAGTAGAGGTGCCCTAATATAGCCAGGTTTTTAAACCCTTCCTGAATTTAAGCAAATTGGATTCCTTTTTTTTAGGGATATAGGAAGAGAATTCCAGAATTTGGTGGTGGTGTAACCAAAGCTTTTTCCTCCCCATTTTACTTTGTGTGCCTTGGGGATAATCAAATTACCACTATCTGACAATCCGAGTGGTCAGGCTGGAGTGTATGATTTGAAAAATTACGACAGTTGCCACGGACCAAGGCCGTGTCTAGTTTTAAAAGCTATGCTTAACGCTTTGAATTGAGTGTTTGCTGATTGGCAACCAGTGTAGCTCTGTGAGAGCCCTGGAGACCGAATCATAGCGAAAGAGCCCAAACAGGACTCTTGCTGCATCGTTTTGAGTCCTCTGAAGTTTGTGTATGCTGCGCTTGTTTGCACTGGTAAATAGGACGTTACAGTAGTCCAACCTAGATGCAATTAACGCTGTGACCACTGTTTTCCCTAGCTAAATGGGATAAACGGAAGTAGTTTTTCAATATTTTGAGAATAAAAAAGCATGCCGCTGTAGTATGATTAATCTGAGTTTTGAAGGACAGCTTAGTGTCGAAGAAAACCCCGAGATGTTTTACTTTACCAGTGTTGGAAGGGGGCCCATGTCATTGGGCCGCCAACTGTCTGACCAAATCATGGACGGATTGCCAAAGAGCATAACTTCAATTTTTGATGAATTAAGTTTTAAACCGTTATCCTGCGTCCATTTTCCTATGTGGCCTATGCAGTCTTTGAAACGTGACGCAGTATCAGTGGACGAGCTGTTGATTGACACAATGATCTGCGTGTCTTCCGCATAAGACACCAGGGTGAAACCGTAGTTTATTAGTTTAGCAAGCGGAGTGACCTACAGGTTAAAAATCGTGGGTCTCAACGATAAACCCTGCGGGACTCCACATGGGAGTGAAAAAGCCGGGTAAATAAATGCATCATGAGCCACCATTTGAGATCTATTGATATGAAGAGAGAATCTGTCATTCAGTCAACGTGACGCCTTGATGCTTTAATTTGCTATTAGTGTTTGAGTTCCCAGGAATATTGACAGTTTATAAATCGCAACTGGTGCACCGAAAGGCTTCCAAGGGGATACTGAGAAAGGCACAGACTCTTGTAGACAGTCACTGGCACGTAGTCTCTCAAACATTGGCACGAAGGAACACACACATGCTATTCGAGACTTTCATGAAATCTTTAAAAAAACAGTAGTTTGTGTACTAGCATATCCGTTGTGTAGATGGCATAGCAGAAGTTGTGGTACAGAACTTGTATAATGTCTGTCAAGGCAATGCCCGTTGATACCATTGACCTGCTGAGACTCTGACTGTAATTCGAAAGTCCGACCCAGCTTTGTCACACTTCAGTAACTAAAGTAGCTGTACATAAATGCTTGCAGCGCTCTTAACTGCGCTGCTGAAAGCATGACACAGGCTTTGCTATGTATAAATACTATGCTCACGCACTGCATTTCTTTCTACTACCTGTGGGCACAGATGCAAGAGTGCACAGTGGTACATACCTCAGTCCTGGAGAGGCAATCATCTTCTATGATGAGTAGCTGCCAGCAAGTGTGTGTATATTTTTAGCGGCCCAACCATCCTCTGGGTCCCATTAGTTCCAATTTGAAAAGAAGGTGTGCCATTTTCGAGAAGATTTGCTTTTGTACAGATAGCCAATTCAGTTTATTCATGCCTGTTGAGATCTGTTCAAGTTTCCCTATTTTGAGAAAAGAGCTTGTTGCCATGTTTGGACATGCTGCAGTGTTTTATTTTTTTATATTTCTCTTTTTTAGGTTTGTATCTGGACCAAGGGCGTTAGAACGCTTCACAACAGAACCAGATAGAACCTTTACACATTTCCTTTTCTTTTAAAACCCAGGGAGGTTGTGATTCTAACCTAGTTCCTCATGTTCCAAAGTCAGCAACTCTAACTACTAGGCCATATCTCCGCCCCAAGTCTATTGTGCTATGTTTTTGGGAGCCCACTTATTACAGTATTGACTTAATCCAGCTTTGAATTAGTCAGTTTGCCAGCTCTGATATTGAGATATTTGTTTTGAATATAGAGCAATGTCTAAGTTAATTGTCGTAGGCTGAATAAAATTGAACATACTACAGAGGTGATGTGAGCTTCAAAGTTCAGTTCTACATAATAAATGGCCCCTAACGTTTTAGCTCAATTAGTGAAGCATATTGGAATCCCAAGCAACTCAAAGGGCTGTGGGAGATGATTTTTAGAAGCCTGTGTAGTGATTAATCTCCATATCAATGTTAAATATTTATTCAATAATTTTCAGAGACCACTAACAGCGCAGCCTTCGGTGGTGCTCACAACATAGCTCACGAGCAACAATCTACATTAGAACATTGGAATGTTGAGCGCCCTATTGAAGACAATAGACTAGCTCCGCGCTTATAATGGCCGGTATAAGCCTGGAGCTCCATCATTCCAATGTGTGTTTTCATGTTTCTCCCATCTTAATGTAGAATATTCTATCCTCAGTGGGTGGAATGTTCTACTAGCATTCTAGCCCTTCTGCCTTGGGCTATAACGGGTGTTAAAGGCCCTCTCCTTCGTTACTCAAGTTAAGGGCCTTTAACAGCCGCCATAGCCCTCAGCAGTGGGCTGTAAGGCTATAGTAAAAATCATGGCATCATAAACATTCCTGACATCGCACAGAATACTACACTATGACTTGACCGAAAGAGGAGCATCTCTAACCTAGTCAATTTTCATTTGATGCCACTTGTTTTCATCTATCTTGAGGCCACTTCTAATAATTAAGTGAGCTAAACTGGTTTCCCTGATCATGACCTTCAATCTTATTGAGCCAGACCACAAGCACAGCTGCGAAAGTAGCAATCTGCGTCTAATAAGTATTATATACAGTAATCATGGAAAACAGAACACAAAAACCTTGAGAGCTAGGAGGACAAATGGTTTCTTAGTGGGAGGCAGGAACTTCAACATAATTAGTTGTTGAGTGTCCTAGGTTTGGGAGTAGTGAACTAACCGAAACAATATGAATTGGCCCAGTTGGGTCTAGACATGTGTAGAACTAACTGATCGATAGAGGGAGTATTAATATATAGATCTGGGGAATACCTCTAAGAAATGATAGGGTACTAGGGGGCCTATAATCCTCAGTGTAGGATTGCAATAGGTATTGCACGAGGTGTAAGTTGAATGAGGAAGCATCATATGCCTTTTATACATAGATTAGTGTCACTGTAAGTTGAGAGTGGGAGCACCACTTAGTCACGAATAGGAGCCAGAAATCCATGTTTAGGCATTCATCTATTTGGCATGACTATCAGTTTTGCTTCATTATGTAACACTAAAGTCAACTATATCATGTTAAAGAGTAACCTTGAGAGTAGGAGGAAAGTGAAAATTGCTAATCAAGGTCAACTACTTGACAGTGAGCACCCATATGTCACTGAATTCCAGACACTGATCAAGTGCTGGGGAGCCATATGTTAGCTGTAATGAACACTCAATCCATTTTGGCATTTATATAGTAGATGTGCCCTTCAAGTTTACTGTAAAGGTCAGTGATAGTTATGTTCATGGGGAGAAATCATGTTTTGCATGACATAGATTATTTTGCAATACAAATACCTGGCCTCAAAGCCCTCTAATTTTAACACTTGTCTTTTTAACTCCTGCAATCTTACACTCATACCACTGTTTCTTATCAGCACTTGCCCATGTCCCTAGATATTTAAATGACCCAGTTGCCATTGTTCTTAGACGTTTAGACTGCCATATGTAATGGATAACTGAGCAGTTGGCAGAAAACTGATTTACCCTGTTTAAACCTGAATCCAGACACCATTCTGAATTCCTTTATTTGTTCCAAGATCATGGGAAAGTGGGCATCATCATTCTATTGAGTTAAGAAGTGTAATCCTATAGAAATTAACCTTTTGGTCATAAACCTATGGCTCCTTACACTAGAGTTTAGCCACCAGTGTGAGTTATTGTCATACTGATGTCTATGTGATGAGATATGTTCTGAAATAACCTAATTGGTGTGGTCTGTTGCAGAAAGATTTGTACATAGCAGCTAGACCCGTTCCCAGGTCTTAGTCCTCTCCATATATTTCCACTCCTTCATGTCAAAGGCTTTTTGAGAATCGTGCATAGCTAGCGTCCTAGGACCCAGCCATTTCTTTAGAGCTTCAACAACACGAGTAACTGCTTAAGTACACCCAGGGATATGTTGACAATAAATAGTTGTGGTTCAGATATAGATGGATCTCACTAATGTTTACGGATTACAGTGTAAAGGACCTCCCACGTTGTGGACCACACTCGGATGGATCACCCTAGCCCTGAATGAAAATATACCTATTGTACCAACTTTGTAGAAAAGGAGAACTGGCAGGCGTGTCTCACTCCTCTCTGTGATGTTATCCTCTTTTAGACAGTGAGTGTTAGGAGTCGGACAACCCTGTCAGATTATCTCATCTGCATTGGTTATATATGATTCAGAAGTCTACCCTGGTTCCCTAAAACAGTAGCTTCACAAAATGATTGGTATTTTACAACAATTGATTATTTATCATGCATAAATATTCTAAAACACATATATATCAGAATTATGGTACCCATTACTAAAATTTCAGCTGTCGTAACTAAAGTCAGAACTTTCCAAATGAACGCTCCACATTTGAGTCCCATAGAGATCAGTTTCCGACCGTGGTACATTTTAATCTGTTGGAACCTAAACTTAAGATGGACTTACTGGGTAGAACGAGGTATCTAGAATTTACAAATCACTTAATGAACAGAGCCAGGACCTTCTTAAAAGCCACTGTACTAAGTGGGAGCAAGATGTGCAGACACCAGGAAGAGGCTGAATGTAGAGAGGCTAGAACGGCTGCCCTTGTATCATCCTGTGTCCGGTTAAATCAAATAAAATATTGTCATAGAATTTATCAGCCTTCCAAGAAGCTCTGGAATGTGGGAAAGAGCCAAGACCCCAGATGTCCTTTGCTGTGTATCTAAGGTGGGTACTTTCTTCCACGTGATATAAGATTGCCCCGTCTTCACTGACTATTGGTCAAGATACACCAGAGTCAAATGTAAGTCACAGGCAGGTAAATCCTGAGAGACCCAAAATGCCATCGGTTGGACGAGTCGGAATACCGTAGTTTACGTCTGTTGGTAGCTATGGGAATGATGATTACAAAGAAGGACTTGAACTGAAGGTCGACCGGTGCACCCGCGTGTGTTAATTGTCCTTGTGGTAGAGACTACTGCACTAAAGTAAAACAACTAGTCTACAAACAACGTGTTGCCCTGGGAAGCCTGGTATGCTTTGGAGCCTGGTGTTTGCAGACTTTTAGACCATTCTACAAAACTGTGAATAAAGCATCAAAGTAGGCTGTTCTGTAATGCACTTGAGAAATAACTATTGTTGACTTGGCATGAATGGAGATGTGTTATTCTATTTGAACACTGCTAGGTGGTTTAACTTGTTAGTAAATAAAATAAGATTTATGTAAAAAAAAAAACCATGCAGTGTCAATTATTGCCCTCATTTGCAGATAGCACACTAATACATTGCAAATTTCCACCCCGCAAACTAGTACTGTATTGCACAGCATTCAGAAGTATGTTTGTGGGGAAATACTTTGTTTTGCATACTCCTTATTTTAGAACTATCCCCAATCATCATGCTGAAGAAAGTTAGGCAGCTTCTCTTTAAGGTCGCTGCCTGAACCACCTGCCATGAACACCTGAATTCAAACCTTTGTGAACCATTATTATAGTATTTTGACAACACCTTACTTTGCAAACACCCTTTTAAGACGTTCTTTTCTTGGAGAGACTGCAGTGAATTGTGCATGGGATATCTTGCTTGCTCAAGAAACTGAGGCCCATTACACAGCTTGGGTCCATCGGAGCTAGCCCCCGTTGACACGTCAGCCAAAGCAACAGCTGATAAAGTTCCCAATTTCTTTTTTGATCCATGTAGAGATCTTTTGTTCCACCATGGGAAATGTTTTTCTAGACACTGCCGATGATGAACAATGGCCAAAAAGGTTCCCACTGCAGAGTAGTAGTACATATTTTATATCCTTTTTCTCCATGTTCAGAAGCGTATTCCTCCTTTGCAGAGGTTACCAAGGTTAACCTGAATAAGTGGAGAAAACATTCCTGTCCACACGGAAGAAATTCAATTTGGTGACTTGAAATAGTCTCCTCTAGAGCAGGCAACTTATCGAGATGGCAGGACTTGCCTGAGGCACTCGCCTAACTATGCATATTACCCTTATTTTGCAGACAGACTTGATGAATGCATTGAAGCCAGTGCTGCACAAACCTCTTTATACAGTAGACCCATCATCAGTCTAATGAGCAATAGAAAAGCATTGATGTGGTTCACTAGTGTTTAGGTGAAATGTTTGGAGAGATTTGGGGGACAAGCCCTTCAGTGGTGAAAAGCAGTTTGGCGCACATTTTTTGTTACATTTCAGATTGATTTAAGTTATTGTTTGTATGTTGAGGGTGGATCCTGGCAATGACTGTATTGTTACCAACATTATTGAATATTCAGAGGCTTTAGCCCTCCAAAATAACAGAGATCATACTTGTCAACAAGAACTTTTGTTTGCAAAGCAGAAGAATGAGTAAGGGAAAGCAATATTGACCTCCAAAGGTCTCTATTGCATGGATATGGATGGATGGATATAATTTCAAAAGTGCCAAAAACATTGGTGGTTGTAGGTCTGCAGACTTTGTCAAGTGGGAGGAAGTTTACAGTGGACACATTGATTTTTCTGTATGTAATGCCGGGGTTCTCCCTACCACAATCCAGAAACCCACTCCATGTTTTTTCTTCTCTCTTACATGTGCTTTTATTTACTCTGATAATTGTGGCAGTACTAGAATCTTCCACTACACATTATGTCTATCCTTTCCAGTCCCAGTATTTTTTAAAAGAATCTTGTCTGGTGCCGCTACAGCAATATCAGTTGCTTGGTAAGAGGTTGATTTTCTTTGATCTCAACTTTGACTGGAGTTTCATTACTGTGCCTCCAAGGGCTGATGGAATAAGTGCAACAAGGGGATTATTTAGAAGCAAAATACGGAAAGTAATTTGTTCTTACTGAAAAGTGTAACCACCCGCTCAAATAATAATAATTCAATTCAATGTTTCCTAGAGCAGAAAATAGGGGTTCGCTACCATTCAATCAATCTTTTCTCCAAAGTAAACTGTTTATTTGTAGTACATATATGTCCAATGGATGAAACGTCCTGTAATGTCCAGTGGCCCGAAGGGCACATGTGCTAATCCACTCTTGCATATTGTATTGTCATCCAGTCCGTACATGTTTTTGGATGATTGGATGGTCAATGCGCAAAAAGCAAGAAGCGTAACACATTAATGTTTCTCTCTTGGTTAATCAGTAGGTGAGACCATCTTCAGGAAAGTATGATTAGGGCAAAAATGGTCAACACTACTTTTTAAGGGTGTTTTGTGCCAAAACAGCTCGATTCATTGGGAATCACACTGAAGGGAAAAAGGTTTAAAGCAACAACTGTTATGGATCAATGTTGTCTCTACCATGTGAGTGACCTGAATCAAAGATAATCTTAACTAGTGAATGATTCATGCAAAAGAAAACCACTGTAGTGAGCACAAGGTTCCCGGCAATGGAGGCTGATGGCATTTTGATTTTTCCTGATTCCACGGGCATGCTTCAAATAGATCCCTCCAATGGAACCTAGGCTAACAGTGGATTCATATCAACTGGCATTCACATGACACGATCCTGATTCCATTGGAACTATGAATCAGCCTCTTCTGGTGGTCCGGTTCCTTGAATAGGAAGGATGTACGTTTTTGTGTCTAACATTCTGAGGAATACTAAGTGGACTACTGGTTGACTTTTTACAAAGAGTTTTTACATGGACTTTGATGCAAAGAATAGACTCTTGATGTACTGCTCTTCAGGAGTTTCTAGCATGATTTCTAGTTCTCTTTTAGGGGGGCAAGCCTCCTTGTGTTGCTATTGTTGCTGGTGGAGAATTTTTAAGATGTGGAAACTGAGAAGAGAAGCACATTCGAATAATTAGCAACTTGCACCTGGTAATGTTTTTTCTAATGGATATAATATCTATCTACAGATCCTTCATCATGAATATATGTAAAACACATTTCTAATTTTTCATTACCTATAAACGTTTATGCTGTCTTCTGTGAAGTGGGGAAATGAGGGCACTTGGCATTGGCTTTATTACTTCATAATACTATTTTCAGTAGTGATCTAGCACCCCTCCCCCCTCCCCCCCCCCCCCCAACCCACTCTAAATGGAGCGATTTGCTTCACATTTCTAGAATCCTGGGGATTCTGCAGGGCAAAGAGCTGCTTTGTTATTGTTTCTATTCTGCTAAAAACTTTCCTTCTTGACACATGACCAATAAAGGCCACATACACATTCCAAAAATGTATAAAACAGCACGTCTATGAACCCTCAGAGCTCCTTTTAAAGTTGCATGCTTAAATATTCTATTGAAAAATCGCAAAATTTGCATTGCTCCTATATCAAGAAGTCTGTGATGAATAATTAAGTATTGCTAAATATATTGTGATTCCCAAAATAAGATGGCGTTAAATCCCAGCAGGCAGGCTTCTGTCCTTCAACCATATCTATACTGTACGTTTTTTTTGTTGTTTTAAAGCGTTATTAGTAAGTCCTATTATGTACAGCACTTCAAAATAGTAAATCTGTGATAGTGTTACATAAAATAAAAATATTTATATATCTTAATCTGCCAACCTTGCTAATTTGCTAGTGATATAATTTCGCATAGTTGTACTTTTTCAGTTTGGTTTGAATGACATAGCAGGTTTTTTTCCGTCCAATTTTTAAAATGTAATTTGTATTTATTATACAGAAATATAAACTGCGTCTAGATTTGAACTGGTGAGGGCATGTTACCATTGATGATCACATAAAATTGCTGTGTGAGGTGCATTATTAATTAAGGTAAAACTTTGTTCAAACAATGATTGAAGTTTAGCTTCCGTATCAAGATTTTCTCTCTGCCACATATATAAATAAAATACCCATTTGTACTATAATTATAGGAAATACTATTAAAAACATATAATAGCACAGCATGGAAATCCTATTTCAGCAAGTTATAAGGAACACATGATTGCTATTGGGGAACCAGCATATACAAGACATTAACATTACTATTTTTTTCTGGAATAAACACACATATATTGAATCTTATAACAGATGACCCTTGGGGGAAAAAAAATAACCAAAGAATAAATGACACCACTGTTGAGATATTTACTTGGCTTCTGTGTTTTCATATTCTGTTCTTGTCCTCAGTTGGCCAAATCTTTCCTGAATGTCTCTTTAAACTCAACGTTTTTTTCTTTTAGCCAGGGAGCATGGAGGATGCGATGCTGCAATGCCTGACAGTTCTTCTAGGGTGCACCATCTACTTAGACTACTTTATTAAGGTCACCATAGCCCATGTGGAAAGTGCACACTTTTACTAGTCTGTCAATGTTTATTCATCTTCAGCTATATGTTTCTGTTTGTTACACAAAAATAAGTGTGCCGTGTAAAATGAGCGCTCAAAAAGAGGTGCCAGGACTTCTCTTTAAAAAGCTTGCAATCAAAATGATGCACAAACTATTACTCTTCTGAAATGCTTAGTCACAGCCCAGTTCAGAGAATGCATATTGGGAAAACTATGTTTAAACCCTCAACAGTGAAGAATAGGAATATACAAGACAGAATGTTTTCTTCCTGGTTTCAATGGCATTTATGTATTTACTATTTATTTGACAATTGCAAATCATAGTTAGTTCATTCTCTGTGTAGCATTCATGAATAATCAATTAAATATCAATTTCAATATTTAAGCAAATTCGGTATTATAATTAATCAAGTTAAAAAATATGAGAGATTTGCCAGAGATCGGCAGAGCTAATTGATACATTGTAGCGATTGTGCCTTTTAAGTGTTTTGTGCAAAAACAGGGCACACTAAGCTTAAGAACAAGAAAGGCTCTCAGTGGTTGTTATAACTTTCCACAGATGACAATTACAAGATATAAACATTGATCATTGTATAGTCTAACGCCATCTGGTGGTTAATCCAAGCCACTGTATGTAAATATTTCTGTCACAATGAACTATTTGGCAGACCTCAACCACAACAGGTATATTTTATAAACTGCACTGGCAAGCCTTACATTGCACAGATAGACCAAGAAGAGTGTCGGATACTACAATTTAAACTAATTGCTGCATTTCAAAGATTTGTCATAATACTGAACCATTAATACTGATATGAGAGGTATCTGTGAAGATTTTCTGGAGTAGAGATGGCAACACTCGATTTGAAAATTAGTTGGAATAAGGAGCATAAATGAATGAAGAAAAATAGAATAGATAAAACCCAATAAAACTTGAAGTAATCTTCCCAGTACTTGCCGCTTTGAAATAAAGAAAAGCCAAGATTGGATGAGATGATCAGAGTTCATTTTTCAGCAGTAAGAAGCTCCAGCCACAGGTAAATAAGACAGTCCCAACTCTCTTGGTCATCTCATCTCATTTAAAAAAAAAAAAAAAACATTCTCACCTGGAACAAACCGAGGGAAGAAACCAAACATCTTATAATGGGAAGACAAGGGGGAAAGTACCACTATTGACGGAACTAAAAGTAATAATGAATACCATAAAACCTAATTGGGTTATTCGGCAGGAAAAGCCCTTAATAATACTGTGTGGCTGCAGGAAGAATCTGTATTAGATAGCCCTAATTTCTGCAACATCAGAAAATATTGTATTACGTGTATGAGAAATTAAAGTTGGTTATACTGGCAGGGCTCGGATAACACAGCATAAGAAAAATTAGTTAAATATGGCCCTGCAACTCTTTGATATTCTGCCTTTGAGAGCTGCTGTTCGCAAGGAGATGCCCACCTTTGAAGGAATGCAAAAACAGTTGATGGACAGAATGCAGAACAATGTCATACATTCACCCCAGTACAGAGATCTGGGCCTAAATCCATCGTTGTTTTTGCTCACCATGCTGTTCCAGTTTGAACCCAGCCATATGCAAATCAGTCTTGACCATGTGCCTCATGGGATCAGTCCAGCCCGAACTGCCAAGCCAGGTCCTCCCTGGACTGGAAACAAGCATCCTAGGACCGGTTTCGGGGTTTCACCCCTCTTCAGCCAGGATAGCTTGATTCCAGTGGCATGGTGAGCACGGGACCCACGTCTGGGCATACCCTTCCCACTCGGGGTGACCAATGCAAAAACTGTTGATGGACAGAATGCAGAACAATGTCATACATTCACCCCAGTACAGAGATCTGGGCCTAAATCCATCGTTTTTTTTGCTCACCATGCCGTTCCAGTGTTCTGCATTCTGTCCATCAACTGTTGTTTTTGCATTTGTCACCACGAGTGGGTAGGGTATGCCCGGTTTCAAGTGTTGCGCGGCCTATCCCCTCACGATGTCGGTGATGGATCCGCACCGTGAGTGTCTCTACTGCCTGGGGCGCGAAAACGACTCCCGAGTCGTGCTCCCACTGCCGGGCCATGGCTCTGAAAACTTTGCAGGAGCGGTCCCGAAAGTAGCTAGAGGCCCTGGAGTCGGCTCCATACCGTTCTAGAGCCCAGAGCCATCACCACCATTCCAAGTCTTCGCACTCGGAGTCAGGTAAGGCGAAGCACAAGAAGTTGAAGAAGCACCGTCGCTCTTCGCCTAGCAGGTCACGCGACGCGGCTGAGGGTGCAGTTGCCGATGGCCTACCCACCCTTTCCGGGTCCATCGGCGACTCCAGCCCAGCTGCAGGAGTTCCTGTGAGTTATGGCACGTGTCTTCGGACCGTCCGGCCCCGCCGTTGCGCCTTCGGGCCCCATGGGCCTGACTGGGGGTTCTCGTTCTTCGCCGGCTCCGGCCCTGACGTCGTCGAAGACTTCGTTCTCGACGCCGAGAGACCCCCATGGATCCACACATGTCCATGTCGGTTGGCCCAGTACGACTTCCACCGACATGGACGGCGCAGCGATCGGCGTCAGCCGACACTGTCCCTGGCCTCCTCCCCGACTTAGAGACGGTGCCAGAAGGGTGTCGACCGACCCCGATTCCAACACAGTTTGGGAATTTCTATCCCTTTCTTCAACTACCTGCTGTTTGGCAGGCTGTGGAGGACTGGGAGGGGTCTGAGGACCCTCTCGCAGCACAATGCGAGTTAGACCTGGACTGGGATGAGGATCTGGGGGATGCAGGTGACCAGGATTATACTCCTGAACCTGGCTCACTGTCTCCTTCTACCGTGGCTACGGAGAAGGGTGGTTCCTACTCTATGGTGTTGCGTAGGGTGGTCTAGGCTCTCCACCTCGAGCTTCCTACCATGGCTGTCAGGACTAACCTCCTGACAAAGGTGATACGGCCGACGTCTTCTTTTACCGAGCCGCTAATGCCCTTCAATGATGAACTCTCTGACGTTCTTTTGGGCAGCTGGTCCAGGCCCAACACAGGGGCTCCTGTGGATAAGAATGTGGCCCGACGCCATCTCCCGGCGACCCTGTTTTCCTCTCCCAACACCCTACCCCGGAGAGCTCGATTGTCCAGGCCTCTGCGTCCCCGAGCGCGTTCCCTCCAGCACCACCGGACAGGGAATCCAAGAAACTGGAGCAGTTTGGGAAGATTATTTCTTCCGCCAGTTCAGGACTGCTGGCTATGAACACCGCATGTCTCTTGGGCCGTTATTCCCATTCTGTGTGGGATACGGTTGCGCAAGTGCTGCCTCAATGTCCGGTGGAGGCTCGGACAGTACTCTCCCAGTCTATTGTTGAGGGGAGAGACGCAGCCAAGTTCACAATCTGTTGTGGTCTTGACACTGCTCACTCGCTAGGCAGGGCGATTTCCACGACCGTGGCGCTACGCCGCCACGCCTGGCTGAGAACGACTGGCTTTTCTGTCCAGAACACATTGATGGACATGCCCTTTGATGGCACTCACCTGTTTGGCGATAAGGCAGATTGCGCGTTGGAGCGTTTTAAGAACTCGCGGGCTACAGCCAAGTCTTTAGGCCTTTCGGCCACGCGCACTCCTTCCGCTTCTGCTTTTTGCTCCTTTCGTGGTCAAGGAAGGGGCGCCCTAGCACGTTTGTTTCAGAGCCACAGGCCTGCGCAGCAGCAGTCTCAGTGCAGCTGCGGACGTGGGAATCGTAGAGGCGTGTCACGGGGCCAGCGTGCAGGTCAGTCCACCACCCCCCCCCTGCTGCCCCTGCCTCCAAACCTTCCTAGTCCAGTGTTTCAGGCCCACCAGACGCTAGTGGGTAGCAGGATTCGCCATCACCTCTACCACTGGCGCACCCTCACATCGGACAGGTGGGTTCTGCAAATTGTCCGAAGGGGTTATTCCCTCCCTTTTGAGACTACCCCCCCAACCATGCCACCTCAGTATCACCGCATGTCGGGGGATCACTTGGCACTTCTCCAGCAGGAAGTTACGGCCCTCTTGGCCAAGGGGGTCATCCGAGCTCGTTCCGATGGCAGAAGTAGGTTGTGGTAGTTACTCCCACTACTTCTTGGTTCCAAAGAAGGACTCTCACTACTTCTTGGTTCCAAAGAAGGACAAAGGCCTACGTCCTATATTAGACCTTCGGGACGTCAATCGCTTCCTCCGGAAGGAGAAGTTCAAGATGCTCTCACTTGCTCAGGTCTTGTCTGTCCTCGACCCGCAAGACTGGATAGTAGCGTTGGACCTGCAGGACGCGTATTTTCACATCCCCATCCTGCCGGCCCACTGGCGTTACCTGAGATTCAGGTTAGGGCAGGAGCATTTTCAATTCACCATGCTCCCCTTTGGCCTTACCAGTGCCCGTAGGGTGTTCACCAAAGGGATGGCGGTGGTCACAGCTCATCTGCGCAGATAAGGGGTTTGTCTTCCCCTATCTCGAAGACTAGTTGTTGAAGGTGGGCTCGCCCCAAACAGTCCTCTCCCACCTCCAGACTACGGCCGACCTCCTGCATTTGCTGGGGTTCTCCAACGTGCCGAAGTCGCACCTGATTCCCTCTCAGAAGCTCCTCTTTATCGGAGCAGTTCTGGGAACAGCGCTGTTTCGGGTTTATCCTCCCGAACAGCGAGTCCAGGACATTCGGGCTATGATTCCGATCTTTCAGCCCTTGTCCTGGGTTTCGGTCAGGATGACCTTGAGGCTGCTGGGCCTCATGGCCTCCTGCATCCTGCTAACTAACCATGCCAGATGTCATATGCGGGCTCTGCAGTGGGACCTGAAGTTCCAGTGGGCGCACTATCAGGGGAACCTGTCCAACTACGTCCAGATCTCAGAAGTCACTGCACAACAATTGCAGTGGTGACACACGAATCAGCATTGGGTCAGCGGCAGATCCCTCTCCCTTCCCCAGCAGAGAGCACACAGTGGTGACTGATGCGTCCCTCCTGGGATGGGGTGGCCACATGAGAGAGGCGGAGATCAGAGACCTCTGGTCTCTGGCGGAGTCCCAGCTCCATATCAACCTTCGGAGCTTCAGGCGATCCTTCTTGCACTGAAGGCATTCCTTCCCTCTGTCAAGGGGAGGGTGGTGCAGGTGTTCATGGATAACACCACCGCCATGTGGTATTGCAACAAACAAGGCGGGTGGGGTCGTAGACCCTATGTCAGGACGCTCTGCGCCTCGGGACATGGCTGGGACATCAAGGCATTTCCTTGACGGTTCAACACCTAGCAGGTTCTTTGAATGCCAGGGCGGACAAACTCAGCTGCCGGTGCCTGATGGATCACAAATGGCATCTTCACTCTGAGGTGGCGCAAGGTCTCTTTCAACAGTGGGGAGAGCCTTGGTTAGATCTATTCGCTACCGCAGAGAACGTGCAATGTCATCATTTCTGCGCGTTGGAGTTTCCAAGGCGGCACTTGCTTGGAGACGCTTTTCGTCACAAGTGGAGCTGCGGTCTATTGTATGCCTTTCCGCCTATACCACTTCTACCCAGAGTGCTAAAGAAGATCAGGCGTGACCGGGCCCAAGTCATTCTTGTGGCCCCGGACTGGGCTCGAAGAGTTTGGTATCCTGAGCTACTCATTATGAGAATAGATTCCCCGATCCGACTGCCTCTTCGGGAGGATTTTCTGTCGCAGCAACAGGGGACGGTCCTCCACCCGAACCTGTCCAGCCTCCACCTACATGCGTGGAGATTGAGCGGTGACATTTGATTCCGTTTGACTTGCGTCCTGAAGTCTGTGATGTAATTTTGGCAGCCAGGCGTCCCTCCACTAAATCCGTATACACCTGCAGGTGGAATACATTTTTGGCATGGTGCACAGCAAAGGCTGTGGATCCCCTTTGTCCTTCTTTCAGAGGTCCTTTTGTTCCTTCTTTCTCTGGCCCAGCAGGGCTCTGCTTCTGGCACTGTTAAGGGCCACCTTTCTGCAATTTCAGCCTTTCTCAGGCTTCCTAATCAGCCCTCTCTTTTTAAGTCCTCTGTTAATAGATTTCTCAAAGGCATTACTCACCTTTTCTCTCCTATTCCGTTTGTGATGCCGCAGTGGATCGTAAATCTGGTTCTTACTTTTCTGATGTGCGCTCCTTTTGAGCTGCTTCACAACTGTCCTCTTCGTTTATTAACTTTTGAAGACTGCTTTCCTGGTTGCCATCACCTCCGCTAGGTGCATGAATGAGCTCCAGGCTCTTTCCTGTAAGCATCCTTTTCTGTCGGTTCATCCGGACAAGGTTGTGCTTCGCACTCGTCCTTCCTTCTTGCCAAAGGTTGTCACTGCCTTCCACATTGTGCAAACTATCACCTTGCCCTCTTTCTTTCCACCTCCTTCCAGAGAGGAAGAGAGGCTCCATCATCTGGACCCAAAACGTGCGCTTTCATTTTATTTGAATTGCACACAACAGTTCCGGGTGGATGACCAGCTCTTTGTTGGCTACGTAGGCGCCAAGAAAGGCCAGGCTGTACACAAGAGGACTATATCCCACTGGGTCGTCTTGTGTATCAAAGCCTGTTATTCTCTGGCTAAAAAGGAACCCCAGGTGGGGTTGCGCGCCCATTCTACCAGGGCAACAGCAGCTACTACTGCATTGGGACGTGGTGTCCCCCTGCAAGACATCTGTCAGGCGGCCACGTGGGCCTTTCTTCATACTTTTACTAAGCAATATTGCCTTGACAGTCAAGTCCGGAGAGACGGCTTCTTTGGCCTTTCTGTTCTCCGTGACTTTCTGGTGTGATCTTGGTTCGCTGACCCACCACCGGGATTGGTATTGCTGGGGTATCTATTCTAAGGTAAGGAGTCTATCACTAATGTCTCTTTCAGATGCACAAGTTACTTACTTGTGTAACGATATATCTGTAAGAGACATTAGTTAGTGATAGATTCCTTACCGCCCCACCCATCCTCTCCATTCTGCGAACTGATTTCTAGGGTTAAGGTCATCCCTTTCAGGGCCCTAGTTTCAATGCACCAGTGGTCAGTATCTTGCATGACTCTGCGTTCCTGGTGCGGAAAGTTGTGTACAGAACTGACGTCAGTGCACGTGGGCGCGTCTAAGAAGCTCTAGCGACGTCATCTTGGCGACTATGACGCCAACGACGTACGGGGAAGATGTGCAAAAGTAGTTGAGTCGGGCATAGGCCTGATGGGAAGCAGAAAAGAACTTATACAATTTGTTGTAGGATGGAAAAAGCTACAGGTATCGGTGAGGCCGTATCTCGCAGCAAAGTAGTTTGTCCCCCCCCACCCATTCCCTGAGAAGGACTTTGTCTGAGGAATCGAAAATGTATCCGATGGCTGCCGTAATTGTTACTGGTGGTCCTTGGGGGCATATAGTGTGGCCAGAGTAAAGGTGTGTTCTCCTAGGGTAATCTGCAAGGAAAGAAGCCAACCTGGGATCTCCGTAAGGGTCTGCAGATAGATATTGGCTAGGGAACCATTTGAATCCCATTCTCCCCTAGTTATTCTTCCGCAGGTGGGTTTCCTGTAGAAGGCTGATATCACATTCCAAGTCTTTCAGCATGGCTAGCTCTGTGAGACGTTTTACTTGTGCATTCAGCCTTTGATCTTTAAGGCTCACTACTTTGATCATGGAGACACATAGAAAAAGTCTCTTGTACTGGAAATGGTACCCAGCAGGTGAGGCTGTACCACAGTAGTGGGGAGGTCACGCAAGCTGTGGTGTGAATGGTAGTCAGCGAGCTCCCTAGGAAAGGAAGGGTATACAGCAGGGTGATAACAAATAACTTGGAGGTTCCCAGTTTGGGAGCCGATTAATCTATCGTGGTAGGGTCTGTGGTGGCAGGCAGAGTTCTGTAGCCTGCTCCGTATCACAAGTTGGTCCTCCGCAGGATATGGGAGGTAGATACATAGTGAGGTTTGGCGGTTCTGGTATCTGAGTTTATCAAGGCTCTCTGGGGTGGACCCGGGTGAGGTCCATATGGCAGCACACTAGTCAGCAAGTTCAGTGTTCCTGATCCCCAGGCATCTCCTGTTGTATATGTTGAAACCTTTTCGTGCATTCCTGACCACTTTCCTCTGCAGTGGGTTTGTGGGTCTTCGGTTTGATGGCTCTTCAGGAATGTAGTTTAGTATTCCTGCATGGAGGAGATGCTGGGAAGGCATGCAACGGGTCCTCCTCATTTCTTGGGGAGGATCTGTCTGAAGATGCGGGTGACATATCCCTCCAGGTCCCTGTTTTCACCGTGTAGAGACTCCTTTAATTCTAATATTGGATCGGTGTCCTCTGTTCTCCACATCCTCTAGCTGCGTGTGGAGGTCTTAGTGTTGCTCCTGTAGGTTAAGGAGGGCTTGCCGGTGCCTTGGTGTCGTCACTGTCTTTCAGCGCCGCTACACGCTAGCATATGTCTGCAATTTCTCTTTTGACTTCTTTAAATTCTGCTGCTACCTCTACCATCAGGATGGTTAAGTTGTCTTGCAGCGTATGGAAGAAGCCTTCCATAAAAGAGCACATGAGGGGTGCTTTGAGGCAGTTATGTTCTGTGTCTTTCGAGATGGCCGTCGATGGCAAGGCCTCCCCTGTTCCCGTGTCCTGGTGAAGATCAGCTTTTTTGCCCGTTGCCTTGGAGAGCATGTCTCTCAGCGTAGAGCCCTTTTTTCCCCTCTATGTGCCGCCATGGTCTGAGAACAAACTACTCTTGTGGATCTTCACGCAGGATGCTCTAGGCGGTGTAATGGGAGTTCCCTAATGGGGATGACAGACGGTGTTGTGTGGCTACTGTATCTCCCTTCCCAGTTTCTGTGGGTCACCCGCACCACTTGCTAACTGCCCTTAGTGGGTTCATTGACCCGCTAGCTATAGTAATGTGGTGGGGGTGGGCCCCCCATCCACCTCGTCCTTCAAATGTAGGGAAGAGTCACTCTTCTCTGTCCCAGAATGTCCCTAGTCCTAGGGGTGGACTTCTCTGTTGGCCTAAAGCAGCAGGCCCAGCAGCCCCTGGCGGGAAAAACAGCATCCTTTCCCCTCTTTCGGTATTTGATGCTGTGCGGCCACTCTGACCGGCCTGTCTCTAGCCTCGCTGTCCAGCCGTGCTGTATAGCCTGGAGCCTATTTGTGCCCCCGGGCTGACTGTTGCAGCCTTAGGTGAGGTCCAGAACATGTAGGTCCCTTAGCTGCTCCTCCCCATAAGGCCATTAGATCCGGGCAAGTCTGGGCTCTGATGTCCTACGGTGCGGCTACCGTTTTGCGTAGACTGGTCGCAGTGGCATGCGGAATCTCCCAGGGAGGAGGCAGTCGGCAGCCTCTCGGAATCCAAATCGGTCTCCACTGGTGTCCAGGAGGGAGTCTCAGTCGATGTGCTGTGTTTTGGGTAGAGGATGATGTCTGGGACCACAGGATGACTGGACGGGCTGCCGAGCTATGCAGTGGAGCTCCTACTCAGCCGCCATCTTGGACACACCCCATATAAAGTAATTTTAGATGTATACATTTATTTGGTACTTGATCTATGTTGGCCAATTTGATTATTGCCCATGTGAGTGGTTTTACCAATATAGAACTAGGAGCCTAAGTGATTTATTGGATAGATGCTGCAATTTGAGGGCACCAGTAGTTTAGGCTTTATATCATTTTGTTCAAAAGTATTAATATTTACAATAAATTGGCAAACTACAAAGTGGCCACAAGTATTGTATACCAGTTAGGCCCGCTTATGCACTCATTAGATTGTTTGGTGGTCATAGCTTTTGTTTAATAGTCTATAATGTAGTGTATGTAAACAAATATACAATGAATGTTTCAGTTGTGCAGTTTTACTTTTCTTTGTTCTTCTTGAAGTGAATGATAGTGTGCTTTATCATAATTATATATATTCATCTCACACTCTTTTTCGTGACTGATTCCTTACCAAAATGATTTTATGTCCGGCATATATCCAAAGAGATATGACCATTAGTGAATGCTAGTTGCCCATCATGACTGGATTACAAAAGTTTAAGATAAGCACAGGGACAGAATAAACATACTAGCGAGGGCTAATTTCTGATTGTGAAAGTGTTGGGTGATTGGCCACTACATACTTGTGATAATGATATTTTTTCCATAATCACAGTTACCTTCTGGGTAATGGATATTATAAATGCATCTGCAAGAGATTAGTAGGAGTAATTAGTTTTTACTGAGCTATGATAACAATAGCTGATATATGATTCCTGTTATTTATGGGATACATGTAAGGTATAAGAGAACGTTTAAATAATGGTAAAGGAGACATTAACATGAGTGTCCATGTTTGAGGCGTGTGTGACTGTAGATACACATACTTTGCATACTCCTGCCATCTAGTGTTGGGTTTGGATGTGTGCAAGTTTTTCTTTGAAGTCTTTTGAGTCACGAGGTAGTGACTCCTCCTCTCAGTGATGATGCGCATGGGCATCAACTCCATTGTTGGATTGTTTTCTTTCCACCATCAGATTTGGACTTGCGCTCCAATTTGACCCCATTGCTGTGCTCTTTTTTGGTTCACACACTACCTTCCCACTTGACGGTATTGTCTTCGATCGCGTTTCCTTTTTACCTTGCGTATCCTCATATACAAATGTTCATCAAGCTGAGTTAGTCTCTGCCCAGGCCCCTTCAGGGCCTCCTTTGTCTCTATCGTTTCTCTAAAAAATGCCTCACTGGTGATAAAACGGACACCTTTTTGTTATTGTCCTCGCTGCCACGTGAAGTACCCTCGGACAGACTTGCATCAGGTCTGCAATCTTCGTCTGTGGCCAGAACACAGCGAGGCAGATTACAATGCCTGCTTCTCCTTCCTCTCCAAGAAAATTCTTCGAGAGCCTCACACGTCTGCTTGAGATGTCACTGATGAGCATAGAAGAGACACCAGAACTTTTTTCGGTTTCTGGGATTTCGAGGGAGAGCAGCAACCTCCACCATCGGCTGCAGAGGAAGAGGCCTTTTCCATCGAGGGCAGCTCTAATCTGACCCTGAGATCAATCTGGAGATGGAGATGGAGAGCCTACCGCCTGCTCAACAGTTTGCGGTTGCGGTACCTCCTTCCCCCCTCAACACCATTCCAATCAGCCTTCAGCTAAAAGACATGCAGCCTCTATGGCACACCACACATAAGCTCTCTGTCCACCACTGCCTTCCGGCTATGGCTGGAGTTACTACTTTGAAACCCCGCCTTATGGCTCGGCGCCAAAAAAAATACAAAACCGAAAGCTTCGGCATCGATCACCTTGGCCTCAGACCCTGTCTGCACCAATCCGAACCCTTGGTGCTGATCTCACCTACAGCATCGACCTCCTCCACCTCTGTCAAGCGGAACTTCGGTACTGAAACCACTTTCGGATCCAAACATTTCAAAGCAGATTTCACGCCCTGATTCCGGCCAGCCAGTGGTGCCCATCCTCCATTGACTGCAAGAACAGCTGGACTCTATGCAAAAACAGATTGTTATCCAGACTCATACGGGTCGCATCCTTTCCGGCTTTTGGGCACTGGCTGCTCTACCAACCAAAGGACAGTTGTCTTTTCAGGAGGCTCTGGACACTCCAATTCCTACCAATATTGGCAGCACCGAGATAAATTAGTGCTCTCGCCACATTACTTTGATACATTTGTTGGGTCCTCACCCACAGGTACAGCCTGTGGCCTGCTTAATAGTTGGACCCACATTACCTAGTGTGAGTGGGTGGATTCTACGCATTTGTAAGCGGAGCACTTAAAAAGTGAAAGGCAAGGGATTGTGACGGAGTTAAAATTGCCTCAAAGATCCTAAAATAACTATTTAAGGCGCTAGGTCTTGGGCAAGATTAAAAAAACAGTGGTATGTCATAATGAAAAAAATACAATAAAAATCAAACATAAAAGTGACGGTTCAAAGTGGTTGTAAGGGCAAGACTGATTTCGTACTAATTCAGGAAAAACTTCCAGTCAGAGAAATGTTCATTTTGCTGGTTGTTTTTAAGGTGTTGTCACTCTATCCATGAGAGCAAGTAAGAAACGAACAAACTGACAGCCAACACGTGTTTCATTTCTTTACATGGCCATCCGGCCTGGGGCTTCCTCAGGGCTGTGCATGCATTCATGGTTAGCAAAAAGGGGTGGTGTGTATCCTTGTGACAAGAAATGAAAGAGGAAAGAGAGATGGGAGGTAAGGGAGAGGAAACAAAGAAACATAGGGGATTAGAGGGAGAGGAATGGGGAAGTGAGTTTGTAGAGAAAAAGGACGGTAACACAACAGACATCATGCAGTTATTTTAACATTAGTGTGAAACATTGGAACACAATAGTTTAAGTGAAACGACAAAAGCGAAAGAGAGAAGGGAGAGTAGGAAAAAGAAAAAAGACACAGACCAAGACAAGAGGCCCATGGCACACAAGAAGCATATGGGGCATAATTGCAAATAACAATTATATCGAATTACTTCACAAAACAAAGTGGTTCAAATATTATTCGCGAGTTGTGGGACAATATATATCATTGTGCAATAGCATCAAACGGAGTGATTATTGACAATAATGAGGTAAAGTGCTTGAACATGAATCAATACATTGTATTTTAGGTGGGTAGGCGGAGCAACATTGTTTAAGAATTATGGGGGTATCATGTGGACGAACATGAATGGCATCCCGGATGCACAATGAGTAAGTTAGTAGATTACCGAGGCGTAAGTTATACATTATATGCAGAAGTAGCAGTTATTGATGTGTCAGAATCCCGCAATCAAAATATATAATTTTTTTTATAAAAAACAAATTTAGATACAAATTGCAATAATTTGACATTCATCATTTCAAGTGATTTACGATTGCATGAGAGAGAAATATTTTAAAGAGAAGGATTGAAAGGCATAATAACAGGAGAGCGAAAGAAACGTGTGTAAAACAGAGTGTGTAGGACAGAAAACGGATATAAAGTATAGGTAGCAATAACGTGACATTCATCATTTTAGGTGATTTTTAGATGCATGAAAGAGAAGTTTGATAGCGAAGGATTGAGAGGCATAATTTTAAAAGGGCGAAGGGAACATTTGATTTAGAGCCGAGCGTGTAGGACAGGGAGACAAATGAAAGCGAGGCGCTATAATTACATATTTTGTAGAAATGTCACATTGCCTAATCCCGCCGGGTCCAAGGGATGTACATATGAGAAATAAATGAAGCGAAACTTATTAGTCAGGGAAAGACTCAATCATATTGCACAGGTTCTACATTGTGGACCTCTGGTTACGTAAACACGAAAGTGACTCTTGCGGCTCACTATTTAGGGTTAGACAGTGTTCGGCGGGGGGGGCGGAGCTTGCTCGGCTGGAAGATGTCCGCGCTCTCGTAGAGTTCCGCTACACGCCGCCACCATCCGTTAATTATCTGGCCATATCCCCGCTGTGACAGTCTCACACTGCCTGTCCCGCCAGCTTCACCTCTTGGCGGCCCAGTGGCGGCGGTTTGCTTTCTGCCACTCTACCCTGCACGGCGAGCTGCGGGGGCTGGAACGTCGCGGTGTGGCTAGGCCTTCCATCCACGGCCTCGAGTTTGGGTCCGGCCGACTCCTTCGTCTCTCCGACTGGTCCCTCCTGAGGGCGGCTGGCCGCCTGCAACGGCTGCTCTTACATGCTATACGGCCGCCGGCTGCTGCACGCTGATGGCGATCCGGAGGACACAGGACGGCTGCTGTGGGCCTGCCGGGCTTGCCTGGCCCGGCGCTGGTTCCACCGGGGCCTTCCTGCTGCTGCGATGTGGCTAAGGCGCCTGGGCCTGCCTGCACTCTCCCGGAGTGCAGCTCTGCCGCGGCTGCTGGATCCCCGCCGCCCTATCGAGCACTGACTGCTGTGCCATCTGGGGCACGGCGGCGTGGTTTGACCTGGGTCCCCGGCCTGCAGTTTGGACCCGGCCAGCTCTCCCGCCGTTCTGGCTGGTCCCACTTCCACGCAGCTGGCTGCCTGCACCTGCCGCCCTGCCTAGAGGCGCTGCAGCTGGCTACCCCTCTCCACCTGTGTGCCTGGCCTCTCCGAGCGGCGGCTGCCGCGGACCTGCTGAAGTGGCCTGCCTCTGCTTCAGTCCATCCGAACCCTCCCTGCTGCTGCGGCGGGACTGAGGCGCCTGGGATTGTCTGCTTTCCCTCTTGGTGGTGAGGAGGGAACCCTATTAACTTGGCTGCGGGTGCTTCTTCTCTCTCCTGGCTGCCCTGCTGGATCGGGACTGCTGTGTAGTGGGGGGTGATCTACCTCGTCTCGATTTTCGGCGACCATCTGCCGCAGAGGCGGGCTCCCACTGCCGGGGATCTGAAGCCTGGGACCCAATGCTCAACGCTCCGTCCAGTCTACAGGTGCGTGTCTTGGCAGTGTGCGCTTGATGCCTTGTTCTTTCTGGCTACATCCCCCCCGCCCCCCTGCCCTGCGTCTCCCTGTGTTCGCCTCCATCATGGGCAAACTTGATAAGACTCAGCCCAAGCTACACTTCGAGCATCGCAAATCCCGGCGCAATGAGGAAGGGGTCGACTGGGCTCCCCCTGAGATTGATGCTCCTGTTTACGACCCAGTTGGGGATATTAAACAGATTATCGCGCCAATGCAAATGGGGACTACTGCTATAGACTCAAAAATAGATACGCTGGCATACAGGATGGACCGAATCACTGAGCACGTCGACAAGCAGGCCGAGCGCCTAGACATGACGGAACGCCGCATCACTGAGGTGGAGGAGGCCCAGACTGCGCCGGTGATGCGCGTAAACAGATGGAGCACGCTCTTGAAGCCCTGTGTGACAAGGCGGAGGACCTGGAGGCCTGATCGTGCAGAAGTAACCTGCGCATAACCGGCTTGGCGGATTCCACAGCAACAGGTAACATGGAGCAGTTTGTTGAGCGCCTTCTGACATCTCTCCTGGGCGCGTACACTTTCTCTCCACTCTTTGTGGTGGAGAGGGCGCACCGTTCACTCGGGCCCCGGCCCTAACTGGGCGCCCCTCCCCGCCCAATCATCACCAAGCTCTTAAACTATCGAGACAGGTACGCTGCATTGCGCAAGGCACGAGAACTGGGACCTTTGTGATATGAAGGATCTGACATCTCCCTGTTTCCCGATTTCACCCTCAGAGTACAAGAAGCGCGGCGGCAGTTTAATCCTTTGAAGCACAAGCTGCGAGACCAGCATATTGAATATGCT
Source organism: Triturus cristatus (assembly GCF_964204655.1). Classification (NCBI taxonomy): domain Eukaryota; kingdom Metazoa; phylum Chordata; class Amphibia; order Caudata; family Salamandridae; genus Triturus; species Triturus cristatus. The sequence goes on along the minus strand of NC_140591.1, from coordinate 203,368,168 downwards.
ATGCTATACCCGGCACGTCTTAAGGTTCTCTTTGACGGGAAGCCCAAGATCTACTCGGACCCGCAGTCCCTTCAGAAGGTCTTCCGTGATTGGGAAAAGTGCGGTAAACGTTTGAACAGTTAACAGGCTTCTTCCCTGCAGGACGGCGCAGCTGGGTCCCTTGATGTTAATGACTGAGCGGACTGTGATTTCTTCTATGAATGTATTTTGGTCCCTAGTTATCATTAGAACTGAGTATTGTGACATGTTGGCCTGACCCTGGTGGGCCTGTTCTTGGTGCTGAGCTGCGAGGGATGCTGCAGTTATGGCCTTATCATGGCGCAGGTCCATTCTCCCCCTCCGTAGAGGTCTCTGCTTCCCTCGTCTGGGTTGCTTCCAAGATTGCTCTGTTATATAGCTTGCCTGCCCCGCTGCAATTCACCCTTTATTGGTTATGATATTTCCCGCTGGGCTGCTCCAGGTTCCTGCCTCTCCCTTTTGATTGTCCTACCTGTTAACAGTGGGGGCATACCGCTGGCTACTGCGGCGCAGTGGCAGCCTAGCTCATTTTGTGTTGCTGGGCAACATCTGCCCCTTTGTGTTACCCGCTCTCTTGCTTTCTGTTGGGGTTTTTAAAGGTGTGATGGGTGCGTGTGCGTCACGATGGCTCTAACTTTTTTTGGCGCATGGGTGGGTTAAGGCTCGCCTTTGCATGGTTGGGGTTTGCAAGGCGTGGGTGGGGATTGGGTTGTTTGAGTATTGTCAATTGCCTTTTTATTCTTATTTTTTAGTTCTGGATCGCGAAGATTGCACTATTGTCCATGCCTAGGAGTGCGAGGGTGGGGACCCGAAAGTAAGTCTCATTCAATTCCACAACGCTTACTGTGCCGAACTTCCCTTTTAGGGCTCAGAAGCCCCGACAACTAAATTTCATGACTTGGAATGTCCATGGATTAAATGACCATCGCAAAGTACGCAAAATTATTGCTTACCTGAGGCATAAAGAGATTGACGTTGCTATATTGCAGGAGACACACCTGCAACCGGGCAGTGCTCTCCTTACTGGTAACAGGCTCTCTGGCATGGCTCATGCGGCCTGCTTTACATCTCACTCTAGGGGCGTTTTAACGTGGCTTAATCCCCAATCCGGCCTTAAACTGGAACCCTTACTGACAGATCCGGCGGGCAGGTACACCCTCACCCGCTGTTACAACACTACATGGGAATTCCTAGTGATCAACTCATATGGCCTCAATTATGATCACCCGGAATTCTATATGTCCCTTCTCTCTCTCCTTCGGTTTCATGTGGACCTCCCGATCTTCTGGGGCGGTGATTTTAATTTTATACTAGACCCCGCCCTGGACCGCTGTAAGGGCCCCCCTCGTTCCCTTTCTGCTTCGGCGAAGAGGGTTTTAGATGCTGCTCTCCAGCTGCAACTGGTGGATGTGTGGAGATCGCGTTTGCCTTCCCAGGGAGGGTACACACATTATTCTGCTCCTCATGATGTCCATACTCGCATCGATTATTGGTTTGTCTCCCACGCTATGCTTCCTCAGGTGCTCGATTGTGCGATTCATCCCCGTTCCTTTTCGGACCTTTGCCCGGTGGTGATTACCGTTGCCACTCATAGCTCCCCCGCCCCCCCCCCCATTCCTATGGCGATTCCCTCCGTACTCGCTGCTAGATTCTGTCTTTCACACGGACCTTAAGGAAGCTATCTCTGAATTCTTTACGATTAATGTGGGGTCGGTTTCCTCATTTACTACGGTGTGGGAGACGTTTAGAGTTTTTATCCGGGGGGTGGCCATTAGCAAACATGTGGGAGTGCTCTTCTAGAGACTCGCCTACGCGACTTGGAGGCACGTCAGATTCGTGCTGATGACCCAGAGACTCGTGAACAGATCCATGCTACCTTGGTTGAATTCCATGAGGAAGCCGACCGGGAAGTTAAGCATATGGGTAAATATGCGTCTGCTAGACCCTATGGCGAATCAAACCGCCCTGGTGCCGTCCTGGTGCACTAGCTCGCTGCCGCTTGGGTTCAGGTGGGATCGAGGAACTGGAGGATGAAGATGGGACGCCCCTCACGGACAGTGCAGCAATTAACGACCGTTTTCGCTCCTATTACCAAGACCTGTACAGCTCCAAACTTTCCCCCAGCGACGAGGAGATTGTAGACTATTTAGAATATATCAAGCCCCCATGTTACAGAACTGGCACCTTTGAGGCAGTGGAGGTCCGCCTCGCTCTGCGTTCCATGCGAGAGGGTGCCCCTGGCATGAACAGGCTCACTGTCACATTCTTTAAGAGCTCCAGTGATCTCCTTGTTCCGCATTTAATCACTCTATTTCATGAGATCGCGGCTGAGGGCTTGATGCTCCCTACCATGGGGAGGCATTCATCATCACGCTATTGAAACCCAACAAAGATCAGCGTAAGTGTTCATCCTATCGACCGCTCTCACTCCTCAATGTCGACACTAAGCTATATGCCAAAATTCTGGCGAACTGTCTGTTGCCTCTGCTTCCGCAGTTGATTGGTCCTGAACAAGCGGGGTTCATCCCTGGCCGCACACTGTCTTACAACCTCCGTACGGTTTTCGGTGCCCTAAAACACGTGCGCCCGAGTTCAAAGCTGCAGCGGTCTTTCTCGATGCAGAAAAGGCCTCAGATTCGATCGAATGGAAATTCATGAAGGCTCTGCTCACTCGGATGGGGGTTGGTGAAATCTATTTACAGTTGATTTTGGTGCTGTATAATGCACCTATAGCCCGGGTGTGGACAGGCGATGCGGTCTCTGACCTGTTTTCCATTACGCAGGGCACTCGTCAGGGGTTCCTGTTGTCCTCGTTGCTTTAAGCGGTGGCCGCTGAGCCCCTGCTGTGAGCTTTGTGCTCACAGCAGGGGCTGCTGTGATCTGTGATCCGTGAGGTCCTCCGTTTTGGCGGCCTCTCGGGTTTAAGGATCAATTGGGACAAATCTCTCATCTTCCCTCTTACGCCCTCGATGAAGGGGTTCCAGCCTGACTTTCCCCTGCAGTGGACTACTGACCCCGTGCGTTATCTGGGCAGTCAGGTCCACTCTGATGCGAACATTGTGATACGGGCCAACTATGGTACGGCCATTGACCAGCTCACTGACGACATTGACCGTTGGATACGCCTCCCCCTCTCTTTGACTGGCTGAGTTGCCCTGATGAAGATGGTGGTCCTCCCTCGCCTGCTCTTTCTCTTTGTCAATATCCCTATAGTTCTCCCACAATCTTCGTGCGCTGATGACTAAACTGGCGTGGGCTGGTAAGACTCCCAGAGTGGCGTTGGACATGCTCATGCTTCCATATGCTGAAGGGGGGCTGACCGCCCGAACCTCGAATTTTACTATAGAGCCGCACAGGCCAGCCATGCGTATGGCTGGGTCATGGGTGCCTGTGCTGCCACATCTTCAAATAGAGTGTTGCTTCTTCCCCTTGCCCCTTGCTCTGCTTTATCACACGGCCTCCCTCGCGGCGCTGCGGCATACTGGATTCGATCAACTCGGTGGTGCATGCATGGCATGTGCTCCTCAGACTACAGGATGGTGCGCAGTTATATTTGCCTCGCTTACGTGTTGAATGGTGTTCTTGGTTTGCGCTGAGCACAGACAAAGGGACTCTCGCTTCATTGCGCCGTCTGCATATTCACACCATGGGCGACCTTTTCCGCAATGGCCGAGTACGCTCTTGGGAGGAGGTGACTGCGGAAGGTGAAGAACAGTCTGCACTGACGAAATTTCATTTTTTCAGAACTCGCCACGCTTTGTGAACAATTTTAGGCGATGAGCTCCAGTAGCTCCTAGCCATCCCCCCTCTGACATCTCTTTTATCCGTGCAAGCCCTGAGCAAACTGATCTCACGGTTATAATATTCCACTCTCGCCACTAAAACTCCCCGCACAATAAGGTTCGGCAAGCTTCGCAGCTGGACATTGGGGCTCCGATCACGGATGAGATTTGGCTGTACTGCTACCCATCAGATCTCAATCAATGGGCAGCATAGGCTCTCACATTTTAAATTCCTGAACAGAGTAAATCATTCTCCTCTACGCCTTTTCAGGTTTGGCCTGCATGACTCTGATGAATGTGAGCGGTGTCACGCGGCTCAAGCTGACTTTTTCCATTTAGCATGGGGGTGTCCTCCGATGGAGCGCTATTGGGTTGCAGTTTTCTGTAAGCTGAGTGACATTCTGGGCAGTGTCCTTGCCCCTGATCCACTATTAGCATTATTGGGCAATACTAAACCGCTACGGAAACCCATGCGTAAATTAGCGGCTTTCGGCCTTCTGAAAGCCAAACGTAGATTGGCGATGCGCTGGATGAGGGGGCCGTTGCCCACTGTCGCGGTTTGGGAACGGAATATGGTCTACTGCAACACTCAGTCCGATGTGTATAATGAGATTCCCAGTAACCCTTAGACATTTTTAGGATACCACTTCACTAACACACTTCATCACCACACATCTTTTTTATTAGGACCCAAACCACACACCCGCATGCACCAAACGGCGTTTTCTCGAAAAGATCTCCGCTAAAGTGACCCTTCGGGGGACCCGTAGGGCATTGCAGCGCCGGCCCGACGAGGAGCAAACGCCCAATGATGAAGCATGACATCCTTCGGGGTGTGTGAGGGCAACATGAGTATCTAAGGAATGCCCCCCCTATCCTTAGGTAGTTGGGCCTAATATTAGCCTAGGCTTCTCGCTTCATTTATATATCTCCCTCTGTCTCTCTAGGAACAGTGTCTCCATTTAAATACTATAGATATAACACGGAGCACAGACACTGGACCATAACTAGCTCCCGGTCCCCCCCCCCCTCCTTCTTTAAGTACATATAATGAGATGCTTCCTCCCTGCAATCGCCCGAAACGTTTCTGGGGCCTCTTTGCTCAGTATCAAGCAGCTGAGCTGGCTAAAGTACCAACTCCCGATAACTCCCCTGGGACGCTAATAAGCACGCAATCATGAACATGCTGGCCCTGCCTGCTTCTTCCCCTCTCCTCCTTCGCACCTGCTTCTGCCTGTGGTGGTGCGTATTACGAAGTGTATATACCCCTCATCATTTTGCTGTACACGCCCCCAGTCTTCCCTTTGCTGTCCCTCTTCTGTCCAATCTCCCTCCTAGGATTAAGGTAAATTGTATTGTTGTTATATCCTCTATTATTTGCACCACGTTTTATGTTCATTTTTGTATGATAATTATTTTATGCTTGATTTTCACTTATGTTGGTTTCCTTCCTTTGCATTAGTATTGTTTGTCTATGCATTAGAGTGAGAGGAACATTAATCCATTCTAAAAAGGGAGAAGTGCCTCCCTGGTCAGCTTATAGCAAGCTCAATAGTGTGTCCTAAACTGAGACGCGGTATAGAATTAACCGGGGTGGCCTAGGTGGGGTGCACTATTACGCCGTGCGGTGACGCATGCACGTCTAGGTGGACAGAGGTATCGGGGCTTACCGTTGCAATAGAAAATGTGAGTAGTCGTCTCACTTTGATACGGTCTTGTACTTTCTATGGAAAAGGTTTGAGAATTGGCCTTGGAGCAGTAATCAGGTGTTTAGAAGGGTGCTCATTTTTAGGGGCTGGGTGCCCGGGGCTTACCTTGTAATAACGGGCGTAATGCCAATCCGGTCAATTCTGTCTGAAGGTGTGGTAACCAGCGTGTATTGTGTGGCGGCCATTTAAGATGGTGTGAACAAGTACTTCTGGGTAATAGAGTGATTGGGCTGCACGGGGTGGCAGGGTGCCATGTTGGCTTGGTCCGTGTAGTATGTGGCGGCCATTTTGAGGCGAGAAATCGAGTAATATCAGGTAAATGATTAAATCGGCAGCCCGGGATTCCTAAGCGCTGTATTGGAATTGGCAAAGGTGATTTTCGAGAATGTGGGGGATAGAAAAGAACAGTCCTCATTATGATGTAGCGAGGAAATAATGCAAGTCAGAGGGTCGTTATTTGATATATATAGTGGACGAATGTAAGCCTGGTTGTAGCTGTCATGCGGTGTTGGTGAGAGGGAGTAACCCTAGGGGAAAAAAGTGAGTGTGTACAACATGAACACACCGGGTTGTAATAGTAACAGTCTACCTACATGGTCTATATATTAATTAGGCATCATAATGTTTTGCAGGGGAGGCGGTCCCTGTGATCAAACACTGAAAGAAGAGATGCAAATGGTTTGGTTAACATTTGAATATGCAATATGGTCTTTCTAAATGAATGAAATGATGGGTGCAAGGCGCTTACTACTTCAAGGCAACTTGTCTGTGACCGTGCCTACATCTATCCCCGCAACCCTGCTTCTTGGCGCTATTGTATGGTATTTATTGGTTTATGGTTCTGTCTGGGTCTCGAGTGTACAGAGTGTTGCGTGGTCTTTTTGCCTTTTGTGAGAAAACAAGGGGTAATCCCATTGTCTTGTACCCATATTCAGTATCTGCCAATTGCGTTGAATGATTTTCTTATTGTGGTCTGGTGCCATGTTGTATGTGGTTACACATACTAAGGGTGTTCTGTTTTTTGTTGTGTTGGGGTTTCTAGTAATGCATCACAATTCTGATTCCTTGCCCTCTTTTTTGTTTTTGGGATTGTGTTCTGCGCAGTTACGTGCTTTGTTTGTTTGACAGTATATAAGCCTGATGTCTGAAGTCCCTAATCCTGCTACAGTTCCTTCGAAGGAGGAGGAACTGTCTGTAGGGATGGATTACCCATAGGGGTTGAGGATGAAAACTATCACACTTCAAGAGGTTATTTTTTCGTTGTGGGCTTATGGAAGTGTCAATCTGGAGTTTGCCCCCTTCATGAAAAATGTACATGTCCTTTGTAGTATGGGTTTGAAAAAATAGTTGCAAAATTGAGATAAGGGCTCTAATAACGAGCCGATCCCTGATACTAATGGTCGTCCAGGCAGAGGGTCCCGGTTTTTGTGGATTTTTGGGAGAGTGTAGAAATAGTGGGTTCTCTGGTTGGTGTTTCTTAAGCAGTCTCCATCATGTTTACTAATCCATCCTTCACGTTCTGCCTCTTCAGTCATTAAGGCAATTTCTACCCTCAGTCCTGGAGTCATGTCACTCTCTCTGATCTTGTAGTTCTGTTATTCATCTAATAATCTTTGCCATTCAGTTATATATGCAGTGGTGGCTTTATGGTAATCTCAGTGTAGTTTTGTAAATCAGTAAGTGCCACACATTCTGTGTTGCTTAATGTTTTGAATTTTCTTACTGAGCTGGGGTCTGGTTTTTCTATTTCTGTGTGTACTGCGTTCTCAAAAGTTAGTAGTTCTAAAGGAGTAGTATGAGTGGGAGGGTAGTATGTAGATTTTTTCCATTGGCCTGTTGTGGAGGTCTTAGTCTCCGTAATGGGCTTTTAATCGTAACTTTAGAAAAACCCCAGCTAATTCACAGTGTAAGAAATTTGTCAAAGGCAGATGTTCGCACAAAACCCAGACCTTAGTTAAGTACCTGTATTTGAGTTTGTGCAAGGGTTTTGTCAATCAGGTTGGTCACTAGGTTGTCAATGTTGTGCTTGGGACAAGCTCCTTGAGTGTATACGGGTGTTCTCTAAATCCCATTGGACTCTGTTGTCTTTAATTCTTACTCCTCGAACCCTGGCTATAAAATGCGGGCGTTGATTGTTTGGGAAGTGTGGGGGAGCCATTGGGTTAAATGGAAGACCCCCTCGTGGCATGTGTGGGGCAAAAGGGGCTTGAAAAATTGAGGTGTCTGTTGGTAGTTATACCCTTTCCAGGGTTGTGCCCATTGTCTTCTCCTGGTACTTGTCTTGTTGCCCCATTTGTATTCCTTGTCACTACCCCAAGATTTTGAGTCAGTAGATTTATCGTCTGAGGAGTTTGTGCCAAATAAATCTGAGTTAAAGTCTGTTGGTGCTTTATATCAGGGGTTAAATAAGGGTATGTTTTACTAAAGGAAAACCGTGAGACGTCTTTCTGGAGCTTCTTTATTTTAGACTGTGTGAGGTATTCCTTATATTCATTTGTTTCTTTATTAATTTCATCTAGCCTTTTCTTGAAAGCTGTGACTTTAGCTCTCATCTCTCCTTTGCTGGCTTGTGTGTCCACCTAGATGGTTTCTGCTAATGTTTGTGCTGTTCTGATTATTAAAATTAACCAATCTCTGGTACAATGACAAGCTATCTGGGCCTATTTGTGGATGGTAGCATCTTCCAGCAATATTCTAGGTGTGTTGTCAACTATCAGGCCTTTGGGCTCTAAAATGATTGTTCATTATTACTCCATGTAGTATTAACCTTCTCTTGTCTTTTCTGTTAATGTGTCCCAATCGTGAGTTTGTGCAATTGAATTGTTTGTGTAACATTGATATCAGATAATAGGGATAATCCTGCCCAGGATTTGGTTCACATAGTCTGTGAATGTTGATCCATAGTTTCTGCCATGTTGGTTCCAATAGTTTTGGTTTGTGCCTTATAAAAATTGTGTGCGTCTCTATGACGCTGCAAGGGGTTCTTATAACGTTAATTTTTTATTGTGCTATTCTAATAGAAAACTTAAAAAAAGGGGACTAACGCTGGCATAGAGTTATTGTGGGCAACTAGTGTCCCTTTCGCCTACAACTGTGCGCTGCTCATTGTACATCAACACTATGGAGGAGTGGGAAAAGGGTTTTTAACTCCTAGAATTCCTAAATTATGCCAGGCACAAGTATCTGATCACGTGATTAAACCGCTGGTCACATGACATCAGCTCCAAAGTCCTTTAAAACGCCATTAAGCACGAGGGACGCTAAGATGCAGGGTTGATGGGATAGAAGTAGGTATCATCACGGACGAGATCTCTAGAAGAAGTACCTTATGCCCATCATTCCACACATTCAGAAAGAATGTATTGCATACTCAGTCGCAAAGCAAACCATTTGCATCTCTTTTCCCAGTGTTTGACTACAGGGACCATCTCCCCGCAAAACCTTATGATGCCTAATTATTATTGCGCTGCGGTGCACAGAGCTAAGGAGGTGGGGGAGCACACCATACTCCCCGTGGGCCACCTCCCAGATCAGGTAGCACCGCTCCAGAGTTTCGGACCCACCTTGTGGCGCTAGCCTCGCCGCGTGGCCGCAGGCCCACCGGCAGCCCCACCCTTCGACATGGGGGCTTGATCCGGTTCACTGCAGCCTCACTGCGAGCCTCACGCATTCCGGGTTAGGAGTGCCACTGGGATCACAGGTGCGATTCTGTGCTGGGGATTTCGGCGAATGCGGGAGCCCAGGCCATAGAGCTCGAAGATTAGGCAGCTGCCATGGTGGATTGGCTAGCCACGCCCCATCATGATGAGTGTTTATTAGACATATTATTGTAAATATAGTTCTATGCATAATTATTAGGTCTTGACTGACCCAGCGCATGCGCTGGTCTGGCGAGACTTATTGAGAGGGCTCCAAAAAGTGCTACCAGGCCAGACTAGAGCTACAGTGCATGTACGCGGGCGCGCGCGCCGTGCTTTACCGTGATTACTTTCACTGCCGCACTGCCGCTTTGATGTTTGATCGGGATCGCGATCACTTTCGCGGCCGCACGGCCTCTTGGCATAGCCAATAGGTCTCTCTTTTGGGATCTTATATGTATTTAGTTATGCAGCTGTTGCATGGCTAAACACTTAAAAGGTCCCAAAGGCGAGACCTATTGGCTATGGCAATGCTTGTTGTTTGATCGTAATCACGATCACTTTCACTTTCGGGGCCACTTGTTTTACTTTCCGCCATGTTGCAGAGTGGCACACTGCTGTGCAACAGGGTTTAAACATATAGACAAATCCAGTAGTTCTCGTATAGGCGAGACTTATTGGCTTTGCCAGTGCTTACTCAGACCAGCATCCCCGGCACTGTTTGAGAAAACATACTGCACCTAGGCCGCACATTTCTGAGTTTTAATTAAACTGGACACGGCCTGAGGATTCAAAAAGGTAAAATGATAAAACTCCCCAGAGCCGAGCACTGCACTAGCCTCAATTGTTTTAATGGCCATCATGAGATGAACCCTTCTTGCTACAGAGCTTCTATGACGGTAATGATCATCTCTAGTACTGCTTCAGCACACAATCTGTCAAGAGCTTCTGAAAACTACGGACAGCCAGGGTGGACAAACAGTGAGCGTTGGAATGAACGGGCTGCGTGACACCTTAAGCACGTTAGAATGCACATTTATTATATAACAGTCCGTCTTGTCTTAGCACATAAAAATATCACTTTGATGCATGAAGTGGGGGACACTTCTGCACAGCGATAACCTTTTTAATATAGCGTGGTCTCTAGATATACTCAAAGTCACACAGTCAAACAGGGATACGGACAAAAGAATGCTTACTCGCATGCATAAAAATCTGGAAACCCAGTGCAACCCATGCTTTACTGCTGACGTGATTACACATTGCTTACAACCTGTATAATGGCATTAATGAGTCAATGGGTCCCTCCATCAGAAAGAGAAACTGCCTTTGGCGGGCTCAGGGAATGCTGGCACTGAGGCACTGCACTGCGAAAAAAACAATCAAATTATTGATTGTTGTTAAAATAAAAATACAAGAACTGTACCCCATAACAAGCTGTAGTACAAGTTGCTAAACTAGCGGAGTGGGTTGAGCTCCCATTTCATTGAGCAAGAGGCCAGAAGTTTCAACCAAACACGGCCCACCTCAACCTGAAATCCTTCCTGGGTCGAGAACACTGGTACCACCAAGGTAAGTAACATCACAAAACACTGAAGCTTGAAGCAGCAATCTGCACCAGGTGAATAATCACTATTATTACAAAGACAAATACAAATAAATAACCTGTGATTATTTACAAGTGCATTTCACACTATAGCTTTCGTGTGAAAATGTACAAATTCATGACATGGCTAAAAACACTTTCAGAAAATAAGATACTTAAAAAAGAATGTCTCAGATCTCATTTGGAAGCACGCCATCCGCCGCAAACTAGCGAGTTATTTGCTCCGTTTACCCGTTGTCCAAGCCGATTCAGCATTGACCACTACGTTGATCCCTCTGCTTTGACGCTGTGTACCCCGTACCTCTGACTGGGAGTAATTTGTTCCTCTATCGTCTCCTTTGAGGACTGAAACCCCCTTCTGCCCGGATATCCCGGTGACTAAATCTCCCCTCGCCTGCCTTTGGACTTGGATCTTTGCTCAGACCGATTACGGAAGCATGAATATTCCAGGCTGTTTTTAATTATTGGAACCCTGTTCATCGTCTGAGAACTTCTACTCTTGCTGAGAGCCATTTTTATCGCGAGGTGTGTTCGTCCCACCTCACATGCCCTCCCTCGCCCTGATAAAGGTGTAGCCCCCATCGGGTCGTGACACCGAAACGCGCGTTGGCGTTTTTAAGCCCAACGGGATCTCGAGATTGTATTTACGGGTGCTCTTAAGCCCACCGGGCTGCTGAAATTCTATCTAGGGAATTTGAATTACAGAATTCCCCTTCAATTACCCATTGTTTTTATCTCATGTGTACTGATATGATTCGAGGTTTGATGTTGTTGGTGAATGTGTAGCAGTATGATTGTGTTGTCCTGAGGGAGTTGTGTGGGATGATTATCTGTTTTATATGTGAAATTTGATATGTTACTTACTTTCAACCTTGTTGGGTGTCATTAATCAATACGCCTTAAGTAAAAAAAATCTTTGTGTGTATATCTATTTATAATTTCAAAAAATTAATTCAAAAAAATTAAAAATGATTTAATAAATTCTGTGACAATTTTTCTGAGTTGCCCTTTGTCCTGGTTTGCCTTTTGGTCTTGAGTATTCATTGCTTGAACCCTGCTTTGGGCCTTGTTTTATCATTTTGTTGTTGGCAGGTTACTTTCTTTCGTAGAGGTTTCTTGTAGCTTCCCTGTTGTACCTGCCCTATCCTTTTTAAGGGGTCCCCCTTCTTATTAGATGTCAGATCTCATTTGGGACTGGCCTTAGCAGAAGTCAGTGCTCCTTGAGTCGACCCTACAGCTTCTGGAGTTTAGTGAACGTGTGTGTAGGAATGCAGCGCCTCAAAGTTGTCATGCTGTCAGCAGCCATTGGTTTGTGCTAAAATTAAACACAGCTGCAACAAGACCTCACGGGTGGCTGAATGCTGAAAGGGACTGCTGAGTTCCCTCATACACGGGAAAGAGTTGCAATGGTGCACAGCATGATGAAACAAGCAAAAAAGCATTAAAGGGGGAGCAGCAGGAGTCGAAGGGAGGAATAAATATCAAATCAATCATGTGAGGAGCAGCGGAGAGGCACTGATTAAGGGAAATCAATCTGTGCTTGGTCTGTGCTCCACAGCAAGCATCAGAAGTGACGTTTCGGCTGGACTATCCAATTAGAGACACTGCAAAGAGAAGGGTACAAATAGTAAGCATTGGGCGGGCTCCAAACCCTTTTTGTAAACAATAGTGTCTTGCAAGTAAGACACATGCACTAGCAATTTTTTTTCGCAGGCTCGACCCTATAAATGAGCATTTGCGGAGCTTGAACAAATCCAGAAAAGAGATGAAAAGGTTCTAAGCCTGAGCGTAAAAGGAACAGGAAAACCGTGTCGGAGCTGAAAAAGTCAGAAAGGTGCCAGAACGGACAAGAAAAGTGCCAGAGTTACTTGTGGTGTAACTCGATACGTTTCGGTTTTTTTAACCAATCGTTGCTCCCACAAAGAAGTGCAACCACAAAGACCATCATAGTTTTGCCCTTCGCTTGTCAATCATTTTAAAACCTGCTTTCTGATAGCTGCCTCCTCTCCTTAAATTAACGTTTTTTGGAGCCCGAAGAAAGTAAAGAGAAGTGCCTGGATGGTTGAGTTCTTCTATCAGGAGTCGGGAGGTAAGGTGCATGTTGGGAACCTCCCACCTGATTCTAGAATTGGCACCTAGATTTGTGACCTCTTGGTCATCCTACTGTAATAGTTCATTGTTCTCTTTTCATTTGGCAATAGGCATTTCATTTTTAATTTAGGTCGGAACTCGGTGATACACCAACAGATGGTTACCAAGCATATTATGAACGGTACAAAGACCCACAGCAACGTTACAGTCCGATGTATGCGCTGTTACAAAGTATTACTTGAGTCTTATTCTTTAAAAAATTTTAGGCATACCGTGAGAAAAATTTAAGCATGCTTCTTCGCTTGTCTTCGAGGAGGACAGATACAGGGGCATATTATCAAGCATGGCATTAAAATTATCGCCGCTTTAGCGGCAGAAAACTGCTGCTAAAGCGGCGATAATGGGCTTGATAATATGCCGCAGAGAATTCCAATAGAAGCCCGTGTTCTGGTGTCAACATGGGCTTCTATTGGAATTCTCAAGGGCATATTATCAAGCCCGTTATCGCCGCTTTAGCGGCAGTTTTCTGCCGCTAAATCGGTGATAATTTTAACTCTTTCTTGATAATATGCCCCTAAGTGAGGAATGCTTCAACTATAGGAAAAGTTACTGATGTAACTGTGCATTTCGGTTCTTGTCACTCTGGGATGAGACCAGTGCTTTATATGGGCAGGTACTCCATAACTGCACTGCATTAATTTAGAAGGGATAGCACTGACACGTCTCAGCACTGCTCCAATGCTTTTAATTGTAGAGTACCGCCAATTCACAACAGAGAACAGGTACTCTGGGACAAGCCTACCTGCATTTCCTTATTTCCATTTGAAGCACTAGACGCGACTATTAGCATAACATTAGTTGCATCGGTTGTTAAAGGTCCTTATTTGTTAAACAATTATTTCAGTGGTTGTCCTTCAGCATTAACCTAACCATCAATTCAATTTCTAAAAAAGAAAGAAGCAACAAGACATTCAACAGATATTGGAACTATCTCAACCTCATCTAGTCACTGGGGCTCCAGCTTCATCTTCTTCTTTGATGGCCTGCAGGGTATATTGGGCTCTAGCCGGAATTCTGGCACGAGTTGCTATTTTTCTGTTTATCAACATGGTCCAGAGCATTTTACAGGTGTCTCATTGGCAAATTTCTCAGCTCCTCAACAGAGAATAGGATAAATGTTTCCTCAAAGGGCTTCCGGTTTTAAGGCTCACATGGTGCCACAAGAGGTCTTTCTAGCATGGGATGCCTTAGCCTGTGACCCTATTCACCTGAAAGCCATTAGTGAACAGGAGGCCAAACTTTTTTGTTTAAGGCCTATAGGGAGGTTCCCAAGCAGACTTTCTCTCCTAAAGGTAATTCACCTTCCATCAAGCATTTTCTTAAGAGATCTTCCCACAGGAAGCACAAAGGGGGCCATAGGAATTAGAGGTAGTCTTCTTGGAAGAAGCAGTCTTATTCTCTAAACTGTTCAGTCTCTCAACGTTGTCTTCAAAGGCCAGACTCTTCCTAGATGTTGGGCAAAACTCTGGTGGCTAACATAAGAGACCAGATATTCTTTGTCTTTTTCTGACTTCCAGGCAGGCAGAGGTGTGAGAGATAATGATGCTGAATACATTCAGGACATATGCATACCCTTCTGGGCGACTCCCCATGGGTGATGGGGACGTTCTTGTGGGACTAGGGACTTTCACACCTGTGTTACTGTACCTTTATGGGCTCCAGCCATGTCACTTTCAACATGAAATTGAAAGTGACTAGGGTACCATGCACTGTTTGTTTTGGGTCTCTTTTGGCATTTCTTTCAAAGTAAATAATGACCCTGCCTAAGTAACTCGCTGACTGTGGCGCTTACCAAGGAGTTGATAGGGGAGATGATCTGGGCAGGTCAGGACACATTTGAAGAACTATGTTAGAGACACCTTTACTGGACCAAGAATTTTACTGGCTAGGAGATTTTGAATCCAATTTGCATGTTTTGGTTAAGGAAGAGAAGGCTAATGACCCATAGTGTGAAAGCTCAGAATCTGATCATCTCCTGCCACCTTACAATAATGTCTCTGGTATTTACTTGGAATCACAAAATGGTAATAGCCTAGATGCTTCTTGGAATGGGAAATTTTTGACCCCTTTGAGCCTGCTTCAGGGGAGGTCGGCGACAGATGCCCTAGATCTGCCTTTGCCTTCTGCCAAGTGAAATCTAGCATCCTAACTGAAATATTGCAACTCTCCACAGGTTCCATGGAGCCCTTGCGCCTTCTAAATAAGGCTTTTCTGTACCTTATATTGGCTGCATGGGAGAAGCTCTTTGAGTCCAGCAGTTGACAGTCAGATGGTCGTAGACCTACCCTGGGTGACATGCACATTTTGTCCTCCCACCTGTCACCAAAGAGTCTAGGGGTCCAGATGACTCCAGAAAAGAACCCAATTGCTTTCTCTAGGGCTCGCCCTTACATGGAATCCAAAATGTTTAGCACATTGGGTCGCAAAGTTAGTGTCTCCAGCAGCTTGGCTTCACACACGGTTAATGATAGCTATCTTTTAGGCTAATAGCTCATGTCTTATGGGAGCTGATGAAACCTGACATTATAAGTCTGTCAGAACACATCACCAAGCCGTTCTCTGAGCAGGTGAGTGCTTGCCTGGATACATCCAAATAGAATCTGAAGTGTCGTTTTTTACTCTGCAGACACCGTTGTTTGGCCTGTTGGTATGGCTGTTGCATTGTGCTGGCATGCTTAGATCCTTTCCACTGGATTTTTATGGGGATAACCAGGCTACCCTCATGGACAGGCCATTTAGTTGAGCTCACCTATTTGTAGAGAATACTGATTCTGCTTTTGAATGTTTTAAGAATAGCATGGCTATGGCGTGTGTCTTAGGCTTGGCCTTACCTGAAGACAGGCAGTTGTTTGCGTTCATCCACACACCACAGCAGATGTATTGCTCCTTTCAAGGCAGGAGTGGATCTAGTTGACACCTCAATCCACTGTGGGCTCTGCCATCACAAAACTGCTCTTCCTTTCTTCACTCAACACCATATTACTGTGGGGGTTTAGGGGGTTGTCCCATTTTTTCACTAAGGTGGAGGTTACGATGATAGACCCCCTAACTGATCCAACAGGATAACTCCTTCCTTCCGTAACTGCTCACACTCTAACTCATGCCTCAATCTTGGAAACTAAAGGCATTTCCTTGCTTGAAAAAAGGGTCACAAGAATAGTGCATTCGGAAGAGGAATAAGAGCTCAGATTGTACTCCTTTTACTTTTTAGTGCCAGAGAATCAGAGTCCTGAGACCTATCCTGGGTCTTTGCCAAATAAACCAGTTCCTTCCATATTCAAATTTTCGCCCACAGGTGCTACTTGAGGTTCAGGATAGGTTTCTAATATGAGTTTGCTGTCCTCCCATTCGGACCAACAACAGCCGCAGTGTCTCTCAAAGGTGCTATTGGTCATGGCAACTATGCTGCTGAGGTCAGGGGTCCATGTATTTTAATTATTGTACAACCAGCAGTTGAAAGTCTCTGACGCTGGTCCTGGTGCATCTCCAGCAGACGATGATTCACCTCCATTACCTGCGTTATACCATCTGAGTCCAGATGTTTCACCTCACTCCCACATGGAGGCTCATGGATATTTTTGGTGATGATTCAGATTTTTCTTTTTCTGAATCTTAATTTGGATCCCAGTCAATCCTGGTGATGCCTCACAATGACTGCTTAATTCTTCCAGTGGTGTCTGAGGAGGCAGTGGCTTCAACACCATGGAAGTACCTTAGCTCAAGTGCAGATTTTCCAGTTGGTTCATCAGGATTTCCACTGGTAGATGAACTGTCCAGCCTACTGGGTGGTCGCCCATTCACCTCTCAGGCTTCCTTGGTCTTGGATGCCTCTTTGGTGGACTGGGTTGCTCATCTGGACAACATGGCTGCATGAGTCCTTAGTCTGTTTTGGAGATGCCCGTGCATATAAATGTGCTCAACCTGTGGGCGGTTTGCCTTACACTGAAGGTCTTTCCTTTCAGTCTCCAGAAGCAGTGTCCAGATTCTGTTGGACAAGAAGTCTACTGTCCAATATATCAACAGAGAGGGCAATCTTCCTGGTAGCGGCTCATCTAGCTGATTCCCTCAACTGTGTTGGAGGACCACGAGTGAGACCTACACTCGAAGTTATGGAGGTGTTCTAATCCTCATTGGGGTTTCCATTTGTTGATCTATTAGGGTTTTCATTCTTGAATCACTTTGCCACAGCCCAGAAAAGGAAGTGTCCTCAGTTTTGTGCATTAAACTTCCTTCTGAAAGGTTGCCACTAGGGAAGCCTTCAGGTTGAACTGGGCTCAGGGCCTGCTATACACAATTCTGCTGATTGTGCTTGTGTATCTGACACAATGGATTCTGATCACCCCAGACTGAGTGAGGAATATGTGATATGCCGACCATTGAATGTAAGCATTTGGTCACCCGCTCCTATCCCATACAGGGAGGACCTGGTCTTGCAGTAGGATGGCCAGGTCCTCCACCCCAATCCTGAGTTGGTATGGCTGCCCATGTGAAGATTGAGTAGTACCAGTTAGAGCCCTTTTCCCTTCCTGATGTGGTCAAAGACATCATCTTGGTAGCCAGGAACACTGCTATGTAGGCTGCTGGACTATGTTTAAGAGGTATGAGTTGGAAGGCGTCACCACTTTCTGATGTCTTACAATTCACATTGTCCCTCACGGCTTTAGGAGTCCTTCATAAGTTGAGGAATCTGCAGGAAGATGGATCAATTTGAGGAAAACGTTACCTACTGTCTAACTATATTTCTGGTGAATATAATCTTCCTTTTGATTACTCACCACCCTCTCTCCTGGCTGATCAGCTAATGGCATGATTAATAGGATCGTAAGACATGCATACATAGCATCTGATCGAGCCTTCTGCCCACAGATTGCTGACCTTTGAATATCTCCAGGCGTTAGACTAGATCCGGAGATTTTCAAGCAGTACTCCTGCACGCTATTAGGTGGTGTCGTTCGGCTCCACGTCAGCGGCGTCCTCTTTGGAAGTGACATGCACGGTAACTATTGTAGGCGCCAGCTCGGCACGCTAATGTCTGTTATTTACTTTCCGCGCTAAATAGCGCTGATCTGGATTGAGCTACTGCGGAGTCATTTTTCGACTAGCCTTTTTCAACTTTGTTGACATTTGTTATGAGACTTAAGCTCCTGGTGTGAGGATGTCGCCCAAGAAACCGACTAGTTTCAAACCATATGGGGTCTGTCATAGGCACATGTCAGTGACAGACCCCCACTTGATGTGTTTGTGCTGCCTGGAGCTGGAACACGACTCCAAAGTGTGTGAAGACTACTGCACCATGCACCTTAAGGTGCTGAGGGAGCGATCCCTCAAGCTCCACTCCGCCTGACATCTGACAACTCCATGATATTCAAGCTCCCATTCGCAAGGGCAGTCCTGGGACTGTTCGTGGAACACCTCTCGACGTTCCTCCTTGCACTCAATCGCCCGGGAAATCTGGTAAGTCCCACAAGCACAAAAAGTCGAAGTCTAAACGTTCTTAGACTTCCCCATGTCCGTCAAAGTCCTCCTCCGAGGCGAGGGAGCATCGTCACTCTATGCCCTGCAGGTTGGCGGGGCCTCAACTTGGGCCCACGTCGCGCACCACAGATTTTCCCAGAGTTAGAGTAACCCTCGCCCAGCTGAAGGAGTTTTGAGGCCAGGCAACTCATTTTTTGGTGACCCACAGGCATTAGAGGGGCCCATACTGGAACCATGCCTGCAGGTTTGCCCTCCTTAATTTCTGGATAGGCCTGGATAAGGAAACTTTTGTAGGGGTCTATGGACCCTTATGGAGAAGACCCAGTTGAAGAGGACAACTGGTATGAGGAACAGGGTGAGGCCAGTGGGTTATACACTTCACCGGACAATGGCCTAGTTTCTCCTCCTACTGTAACTTCGGAGGAGCGAGCCTCTTCTGCTATGGTGGTGGGCAAGGCGAAGGAGTTCCTGGACCTTCAGCTGCCCTCCGTGGCAGTCGAGACTAACGCATTGACAGAAGCGCTTCAACTCTGAGTCTCCCCCTCAGATGCTTTACTCCCATTTAATGCAGGTTTTACGCCTGTCCTTCTTGGGGCTTGGTTCAGTGCAGGGACTCCTTCCTGTTAATAGGACTATTGGCGGCTGCCATCACCCGCTCCTGAGGCTCCAATTTGTTTATGCAGCACTCCACCCCAGAGATCTTGGTGGTCCAAGCCTCTTCATTCCACATTCACCCTGGTCCGTTCCCTACCACTCCACTGGATAGGGATTCCAAGAGGCCGAACACCTTCCGTAAGAGAATGTTCTCTTGCACCAGCCTGTCACTACAGTCGGTGAAGACACTATGGGATTCTGTTGCACAGGTGTTGCCTGTGGTCTCGGAGGAGGCCCTAGCTATACTCTCTCAGGCAGTTGCCGACGGGAGAGTTGCAGCAAAGTTCTCCATCAGATCTGGACTTGACAGTACCAACTCGATAGGTAGAGCAATTTAAACGCCGGTGGCCTTGCATCTCCATACATGGCTGAGAAAATCTGGCTTTTCAGGGGATGTCCAGGCTTCCCATGCAAACATGCCCTTTGATGGCTCTCGCGAATCTAGAGACAAGGCAAATTCAGCACTGGAGACTTTCAAGGACAGCAGAGCTACGGCCACCAGGCTCTTGGACTTGTTTATGGTCCCTTGTTAACACCACTCTGCCTAACGTCACTTTTATAGCTACGGAAGGGATCTCTAGCCTTACCCGTACCCTCCCTGCCATCATGGCCCAAAGGGTTCCCAGTCTTTTCGTGGCCGAGGGCACTGGGTCCACAAACCGCATGAGGCAGATGAGATAGGTGGCCAGCAGTCAGGCCAGTACAGCCAGCATCAGGGAAATTTCTCCAACATGGTCCAGATCTCGCAGGGAACTAAAAAAGACCTGCAGTAGTGGCTAACAGACCACGATTAGGTGGCAAACTCCTCTCCCTTCCCCAGACAGAGTTGACTAGTGACCGATGCATCTCTTCTGGGCTGGAGTGACCATCTGGTAGAGAGGGAGCTCAGAGGTCTCTGGTAGAGACCTGTTGGAGCTTCGGGCAATCCGCTTGGCATTAAAAGCCTTTCTTCCTGTGAATAAGGGAAGGCTGTTGCAGGTGTTCACAGAAAACACCTCCGCTATGTGGCACTGCAAAAAAACAGGGCAAGGTGGAGTTATGGACCCTGTGTCCAGAGGCCCAGCTCTTCTGGAGCCTCTGGACATGGCTGGGCCTTCATGGCATTTCACTGGTGGTTCAACACCTGGTGGACTTTCTGAATGCAGAGCGGATAATCTCAGTTGAAGATGCCTAGCTGATCACGAATGCCATCTCCAAACTGAGGTGGTGCAAGGTCTCTTTCAGCAGGTGGAGAGCGGATGTCCCTCTTAACGCCTTTCCGCCAATATCACTCCTGCCCAGAGCTCTCAAGATCAAGAATGACCGGGTCCAAATAATTCTTGTGGCTCTGGATTGGTTTTTCAGAGTTTGGTATCCCGAGCTGTTGAGCATGGCCTTACGCCCTCTGGTCAGGCTGCTTCTTTGGGAGGAATCTGTTTCAGCAACAGGGCAGGATTCTGCACCCAAACCTGCACGCCCTCCACCTCCATGCATGGAGATTGAGCGGTGACAGTTGACAGTGTTTGACCTTTCTCCCAAAATCTGAAGTTACACTGGCAGGGGTCAGGAAAAAATTGTATCCTGCTGTGCCTCTCACAATGTCGACCCCCTATCTGCATCTCTCTCACAAGTTCTATTGTTTACACTGTCTTTGGGCACAGTTAATGTTACCTATCTGCCATCTCTGCATTTTTGCGTTTGCCAGACCAACCTTCACTTTTTAAGTCACATAATTTCCCACCTACGCCTTTTATTCATCTGCCAAGAGTGTCAGCAAACTACAATCCCTATCAGCACACCCTCTTTACACCCTCTTTATACCACCTTTTATCCAGACAAACGGGTTCTCCGGACACCTGCTTCCTTTCTACCAAAAGTTGTCACTCCTTTCCATGTAGACCAGAACATCACCCTGCCTACCTTCTTTGCTCCACCTCATCCCTCCAAAGAAGAGGAGTGACTCCACTGCCTTGACCCCAAAAAAGCATTGTCGTTCTACCTTGAATGCACAAGAGGGTTCTGGATGGACAATCAATTCTTTGTGGGTTATGTAGTTGCAAAGAAAAATAAATCGGTACAGAAACGAACCATCTCACAATGGATTGTCCTGTGCATCAAGATCTGCGATGTATTGGCCAAGAAACCGCCTCCCGAGGTCTTGCAGGCGCTTTTTACGAGAGCTAAGGCTGCAACCACTGCATTAGCGCACAGTGTTCCTCTTTTAGATATCTGTCAGGCAGGGACGTGGATATTCCTGCACACGTTCACATAATGCTACTGCCTGGACAGTCAGATCCATGATGATACACTTCACCCATTCAGTCCTGCAGGACTTCTTGATTTAATCAGATTCACAGATCCACCTCCGGGGGGGATATTGCTTGGGTATCAATGCAAAGGTAAGGAATATGCAGCTAGAAGTATCTATCAGATGAGCAAGTTACTTACCTCTGGTAATGCCTTATCTGGTAGAGACTATCTAGCCACAGTTTACTTCGACCCTCACATCCTCCCCGTTCAGTGAACAGTTTCAGGTGTAGGAGCACCCTTTTCATGGACTTAGTCTTTTCCAAGCTTGTGGTCAGTTCTCCTTGGCGGGGAAAGTTGCAAAAGTAATTGACATCAGGCATTCCGAGGTGGCTCCTATATAGATACTGTGGCTGACGTGGAGCCGTACACCACCACCTACTGGCGCATAGGGGTACTGTTAAAAAATCGTCTTGACGCCTGGAGATATTCAAAGGTAAGGAATCTGTGGCTAGTTAGTCTCTACCAGATAAGGCGTTACCAAAGTTAAATAACTTGTTAGGTGGTCACTGTCATGGGCCTCTTGATTATACTGTGCACACCTCAAAGGTGTGAATTGTTTTTACCAGAAACTGCTGCCTAGTTGATGCGCAAGTTACCACATCACATTCAGAACTCCAGAGTCACTGATGGAAAAATGTTTTTAGAAAAAGTTTGAAATCTGGAAGGACTATTCATAAGGTGAGAAATCTTTAGTAAGAGTGTCCACCAGAAATATTAGCAAACATAAGTAAGTTTATCTTTTGTATACATTTGTCAGTGCAATCTCTCACTTTTTTCAACTATCACTGCAAATATCTCCTATACAACAAATTTGATTATTTTTTCCCCACATGTATCTTTATTGTCAAGCAAAGTAGAATGGGGTTAAACGTTCATTTTAAGTGAGGAATTGGCACATTTGTACATCAGAAACTGCTTGACAAATTCCTAATTATCATGCACAAAAATTAAGTCTTTGGGAAGACATAGAGTGCAGGGGTTGAGCATTAGGGGCATAGCTGTGTCTCCCTGGACCAGGCATGAAATATAAAAGGTGCTGTAGTTACCTGGGCCAAGTAAACATGAGCAACCAAGACTTTTCACAGGATTTAGAAACCGAAGTGTGCAGGGTGGTGGGGGGGGGGAAATGTTGCTGTAGAGGAATGGGGGAAATCAAAGAAGTTTAGGAAATCCTTTGTGTGTGAATCATGTGGGCTTAAGTGCTGTTAACTACCTATGGGTTCTGAAGAAAGGAGAATGGGGTGTAGGTTGTCCTCCATATTTTTACTTTTCTGCATGTCTAGGTGTACAGAGACAGCAAGCATCGCCCACCTAAGTCAAATAGGAGGATTATGAACCCAGCTGGAGGCTAGTAAGGGAAGACCCCTTTGGTTGCAGGCACTACCCTTCTCTATCAGGGAAGTACAACTGATTGAGTCCCCCATATTGTTTGAACCCTATGTAGAGAAATGGATATCCTAAATATTTTGTGTTAAAAATAAGAAGTTATAGAGTTTGAAACACTGTATTGCAACCTATTCGCATCTGTAGAGTTCAGTGTTTGTCTTCCTAACAAATTACTTTGTTGCATCAACTTGGCATAAAGCGACATCCTGTCCTCTATAGCCACCTTTTAGATGGGCAAGAAACAGAAGAGTTCACAGCTCCACATTTTGAGGCCTCCCTTTGCTGTTCCTCCATTGCCTGTCGTCTACTGATGTTTATTGCATTTGCGTTAACGTCTTGGAAGGTTTGGTTCCTTTGGTGGTAAAGCTTTTTGTTTTTATGTTTGCTGCTGTTCATACGTCAAGGTGGCCTGCTTCAGGGTAACAGGCACTTTGAGTCCAGATTGTCTGTCCATTTTTGAACCTCTAGTAGTGATTCTCAACATATTTTCCTCCCTCAAAATGAAAGTCTTCTATGTTCGGTAAAAAACAAAATTAAGATGCATCATTTGGGCTAACTTATGATCTTAATGACACTGGCTCACCAAAGTTATTTCTGCATTCCACCTGGTCTGAGTAGTGCATTTCGGAGCTGGCATGTCTGTGCTTATATCTTGCCAATCCTACCCCTCATGAAGGCAGACCTCTTCATCATTGTCCACTAATCACCGCCTCACCCTGTCCAGTGTGTCCTCATTGACTATCACCATCTACGCTAAATTTTTCAAGCAGTTTTCCCTCTTTCTCATGCTGGTTGGCATGTCTATGTACCAGGGGCGTTGCTGAAAACAAAATTCTGCCGAAGCAATTCTTTTTTCCTCCAGTGTGTAGAGCTATTGGCCCTAACTTTTCTTCATTTTGTTTTTTCCCATTAATCATCAAGGGGACTTAAGGTCAAGCTCTCCTGTGGGTTTGTGAAAGTTGATCAGTGAGGTTTGGCCGGCATGCATTTATCGGCAAGTCAATGGGGCCACAATGTTAAGTCATATATACGGGCTTTCTCGCTTTGCTGCAGAGATCTCATCTAGATAGGTCACACTTGCAGGATCCCAACTGAAACTGGTGGGGGGGAGGAACAAAGTTGCTTCATTTTAATCAGCTTTGTTCCTTGAGCTGCTCCAGTGATTTTTTTTTTCTGCCTCTCAATCTCTGCACATCACACCAGTGTTTGACGGTTCCTAGTTTGCAATTCTGCCTCTTTCCTTTTTAGGTCTCGCCTTGCTATCGCGTACGCGATCGCAAAGCGAGACTATTGTAAGGGGGTTTTAAAAGTGCTCCCAAAAAGCGGATTGCATGGCTAGCACGCGCACAATCACGCGCATTGTGCCGCCATGCAATCTGTTTGGCATCGCACTTCAAAGGGCCCGCTCCCCTGCCGGGAATGCCCTCCCCCGCCCCCAAGCGCGCGCGCTCCATGCTCCGCCGGGCTTGTCTTGTTTTGAGGGATGTGTTATCATCAGGATTTCATCGATTGTTTATTTCATTTGTCGGTCATGGCGTCAAGAACTTCTTTAATTCGTTAAGGGTTTACTTGCACAGGGACGTGCTTTTTTTCAGTGTTGATTCAGTGTTTTTTTAATAGAAGCCTTTTTTATATTTGTCAGATTCTAGTTCGTTATAGACTAGGTTAAGATGATAGCTGAATTGGTTAACTAGATGCGCTTACGGTTTGTTTGAGTCCGTCGTCTATTTCAGTGGTGGTTTGTCAGTTTCAAAACGTCGCGCACGCGTTTGTGTGTTAATGCTATTCATCGGGTTCGCATCGGAGAACGTAGTGTCCACATCTGAGTTTTAATTGATAAGAGGAATTTTTGGTTTTCAAACTGAAATTGAAACAGGGGAGGTCTTTATTTGAAATAGAGTAAGTGTGTTTTTCATACTTGTGCAGAAGCTTCATTGGCTTTGTTGTGACCAGTCATTATTTACGGTCTATGGCAGACGAAGATTTAATGTATGGAGTTTTCTGATTGGAGGTGGTGTTTTGATCCGGGCGGCATGTTTTGAGCTTGCACTAACAGTAAGGGAAGAGCCTTTGCCGTCTCGATGTAACGGGCATGGGTTAGCATTATCAGACATTTCTGGTAACTACTTGTTTTCTTTTCAGAGATCGTATTTTCATAAAATAATCTGGCGTTCGTCGGGAGGGGTTTCAAATACTCACTTTGGACTACCTTTCGTACGGGGAGGTAAATTCATGTTTATTGCACAGTAATTATTCATTTTTGGATACTAGCGGACTATACACAGAGGGTTCGATAATGTGGATTATATAATTTTTTTCCGATTCTGTGTAACTTCCCAGATCTGGGGCTTGTAACAGGATTGATTGAAAGTGGTACAGACGCTGACAATGATTGTTAAGCTAGTTAATGAGCAGAGTATTAGTGAAAACTATGACTATCACTAAACAGGTTTCAGATTGAGGCTCGAGAAATGTCATGCAACTTGACCTAAGAAACATTTTTACTTTTTGACTCATTGCTTTCTCTACCCAAAACCCCAAATTCCCAAACTTAATTTTTTAAGTAAGCAATAACCGGAAACCTCCAGATCGTTAATATAGAAATTAAGCAATTCATCTACAGAGCATAAGATCAGCTTTAAAGTCTCGCGGTTCCTAGCAGCCTCATAACCAAAGACCATCTGGTTGCCAACAGAGTTCCCCACATGCAGATCAGTAGATCTAAATGTTTAGTGTCTGTCTGTGGTTTTACATATAGCTTTGTAAACCCTTTAAGAGCAGGAAATTACTGGCTTGAGGAATACCGCACAACCCACTCAGACCAACTAAGGGATTTCTTTGTTGGTGTAAAAACTGAGAAGTGCTATTTATATAAAACATCCTTTCCTGGGACATGAATTTGTAGAACAATGCTTACAGACAACCCTGATGTCTGTGGTGCTTGTACAGCAGTACTACCCACAAACCGTTTTCTGTGGGCAACCTTCCAAATACCTGCTAGACAAAGCTCAAGCAGGCACAGACAAACTGTTCCCCAAGTTTTACAGTGCTGTACCCCTCCTCTAGATACATGAAAGGCTGTTTCTTCGGCACATATTGCATGAACATGGCATGCTGGCTTCCGTGTAGCTATCTGTATTGAGCCTCTTGCTGCAACAACATTAGAATTAATTGCCAGCTTGGCAATTTAGTACAGCACCATTTATCTTCAAGATGGCGGCTACAGAGGAGGAGCCAAGATGGCGGACGGACAGGACGTCTGAGCTCCCGGCTCCGCAGCCCGTCTGCTGTTTACATGACATCCTGATCTTTAATCCTGCCTACAGCGCGCGCAAATGTAACAACGAATGCGCTGACACTTTCCGCATTCCTCCGATGTCCCCGCCGGCTTTTTTGGTCGAGGATTCATAGAGTTTGCCGACTTTGGACTTTGCCCACGCACTCTGGCCCGACCACCGCCACCGGACACCGCTTATCACGTACGGTGAGACGACCTGGGGCCGGACCGGCGCCTGGGGAAATGTGACCGGCTGTGGAGTGGGCGGCTTGGCGGAGCCTTCTTCGCGACGGAGAGAATTCCTGTATGATTGGGTCCGGGCTGGCGGACCTTCCTTTGTCATGCTACCAGCGGTCAGAGCGGTATCCGTTTTAGAGCGCCCACCACCCGCATTGCTATACAGCCGAGGGCTCTCACATCGTGTGAGCCCCGTATAGCGAGCAGTATCTCTTCTTGCCTTAAATGCTATTCCTCCGTCCAATGGAGTCACCCTCACCCCTCCGATGTGGGCTGACTGCAAAAATGGTGGCGGTGCCGGTCTCACTCGCCGGAAAGACGGAAGCCTCCATATCCCTGACGCAAGCTGCCCTGCCTACTGTCGAGCTGGAGGGTGTCCCGGTGGCGCCTTTGCATACTGCCGACATGCTGAAGCGGGGAGCAGACCTGACCTATGGTGATATCCTTCTAGCCCTGGAAGACTTGAGGGCGACACTGTGGCAAAACACTCGAGAACTGGAGCGGAAGATCGATGTCGCTATGCCATCCAGGGAACTACTGCGGTTGTCTGACCCCCCAATGCCTCTCATTCCCTTCGAGGCGGATACAATGTGGCGACAGGGGGATACTGTGGAACGTCCTCTCCCTGGCTACAGTGTCGAGTGTTCTTTTAATGACAAAGTTGCAGATACAAAGCTCCCTTCCACTTTACAAGCTGAGACTCTGCCTCTGCAAGTGTTGCCACGGCTTCCTCAACATCGCCGGAGTGTGTGCCGTTCTGTGGGGAAAACTGTGTTGGTCACTATCGATGTGGTGATGGTCTATGATTGGGAACTCTCGCTTCCTCTTCCTCTGCGTCTTCTATGCCGGGAGCGGCCATCTTGCTCCTTTGTTCTGCCTGAGGTACACTCCCAGCGGTGGCCATGCTTGGTGGGGTTTCAGCGTTCTGGCCAGGGCTGATGTTGCCTCCCTTGATGATCCTGCCTGACCGCCTGGCATGACCCGGACTAGAATATTTGTCTATGTATCTGATGTGCCGCATGCGTGTAATTTGCTATTGTTGATTGCGGGGGTGGATCTGTGGGGCCACTTAGGATCGGGCCAGGGCTGGGCGATTTCCTTTAGTTTGCTGTACGTATTGGCGGGCGGGGACTAGGATGGGACTGCTAATTATCTGATTTATTCGCACATTTGGAATGGAGTCTCCCCACCTGCTGCTTTGCTTGCTACTTCAGTTGTGCTGATGATATTCAGGGTGGGGGATGCTTATGGGGCTGGTGGTGACCGGGAGTATGTAAAATTTCCTCCTCCTGCCTTCTCTGGGAGTCGGAGACTGGGATGTTCTTTCCCACTCTCCAGACTCTCTTTCCCACTTGGGGTTCTTTTGGGGCGACAGGCATGCCTATTGGGGGGGGGTGGGCCGTGGCCTTCCGCTGGTATGCAGGGTGGGGGGATGGGATGTGTTCTATGTCTTTTCTTTGTCTCTATGGCCCTCTTTCTCATTCTTTCTCTCTTCTTCTTCGGTTTCTTTCTCTTCTATGTTTCTTTGTTTCTTCGGGGTCGGGGTTCAGTGTTAGTAGGGAGTTTATTGTGTTCTATCATTCTGTGGTATAGCGTTTGCTCTTAGTTCCTGGATGGTGGCCACCTGTTTCCTTACAAATGCCTTCCTATATAACGCCTCCTTCTGGGTGCTCCGTGAACGGTGATGTCTCTCCTGGTCAGTGATCAGCTTCGACTCTTCTCGTAGTTCACTACATTGTACTCGACAAAATCATAAAATTAAACCTTTTCTTATCCTGACATTATTGTTCTATGTTCTACACGGTATTTTTCACTCAGAGATTGCTTTAACGGCGCTCTGCCCAATTGGTTTTTTTTTTTTTTTTTTCTTTTTCTTTTATCCTTTTCTGATATGTCATAGCGGCCGGCCCCGAGGGGTTGTAGGCAGACGTTGTGTATTGTGCATTTACCAAAATAAAGGTTTTAAATAAAAAAATAAAAAAAAAAAAAAAAGATGGCGGCTACATTTCAACCAGAAAGTGACCAGCCCATACTGGGAATCCATGTACTATTAATGGGAGATAATGTGATGAAACTGACAAAATGGTGTTACAAGAGCCTGTTCCTGGCTGATCTTCCTTAGGGCCAGACACCTATTTTTTCTCCACAACCAATCAATACATATTCTGAAGAATCGGAAACAACATATCACATGGGTTAAAAGGCCACATTTTAAAACTTTTCTCATACATAATTTAGGGCCAGATGTAGGTAAATGTGAAATACAGATTCCTTAATACCGAATTTTACTGATTCGGTATTAAGAAATCGGTATTTCCTATGTAGGTAAAGATTCGGCAAAAAATACCGAATCCTTAATATTCCCTATTACCGAATCGGTAATTGAGATCCGGTAATAAGGAATACCTACCCATTCATTTCTATGGGCTTGGAGGCCCATAGGAATGAATGTGAAGACATTCACTATTAGCGATTCGGTATTACCGCATCTTTAATACCGGGAGGTATTTCAAGGGTGCACCCTGTTGCACCCCTGAAATGTGCATGTGTGCACATTTGGCGCACATATATGCCCTAAGGACATGGATGTGTGCCACCTGGCACATTAAAAAAAGCAAAAAAGTGCTTTTTGTAAGGAAATCGCTACTTACCACCAACTTGAAGTTGGTGGTAAATAGCGATTCCTTAAGGCTGAGGTGCACTGTTTTCAGTGCTTCCTACATTGCATTTAAGGAATCGGTATTACCGATTCCTTAAATGCAAGAGCAATAAGGAATCGGTATTTACCGATTCCTTACCTACATCGCACATGGCTAAATACCGGTCGGTAGCACTGAAATTTACCGAATTTCGCCGTTACCGACCGGTATTTAGCCACCTACATCTGGCCCGTAGTCTTGTAATTACGACACCAATGACACAAGGATTTACTTGATAATGTGGGGGAGGAAATTCTGTAACAGCAATAGATTATTATTAATTATTATTTTTAGGATATTAAGTGAGGTTCAATTCATACCATGTGCTAATTAGGAGAGTTCCAACCTATTCGTTCTAGTTTTAAAAAGCCTGTCAAAGGAGAATGTCTGTCTGGTGATTCCTGATTGTATGTTTTCTTTCCTGTGATGGAATGGATTTATTGTAATGATTTTATAATGCATACAGTAAAGTTACTGAACTCAACTGTTCTTGATGTGTCACTCAAAGATTGCCATGCTCCAAATATTGCATGGTGCCACCAGGTGGCAAGCTGGGATTGCCTACACTCCATATTGCAATGCAAGACACTACCACCAAGCCTCAGCCTCATGCACTCTTCAGGACAGAGGGTGGGGTTTGCCATGTGCCCCTGATCATAAAGTCTCTGGTACATCCACGCCGGCAGAGATAAATGGAACTGGAAGGCCAGTGCAGTGTAACCACCTCAGGACGTACGGGACATCAACATCCATCTCAGCATCTGTCCCTCCTATGCCACAGGTGCCATTTTCAAATGAGGATGCTACAGCAAGCGAGGATGATCAGTGCCCTGTACCGAGACCTCACAGTATCTGCCTGGGCTATTGCCATTGCTCCTATTATTAGGTCTCGCCTGATCCAGCGCATGCGCTGGTCTGGCCGAGACATTTAGTAGCTGCTTTTGAAAGTGCTACCAAAGCGGCCACCAGCTTACTGTCACCAGCACAAGCACGCGCGCTGCTGATTGCGCATCCCTAGCGTGCTTTAGCGCGTCATCGCGATCACTTTCGCTTTCATAGTGATCGCGATCACTGTCGCTTTCATGGCCTTGTGGCGTTAATTTTACTGCCGCGCGGCCAATGCTTTTTAGGTCTCGCGCCTAGCGTTACACTGCTCATCAGTGCTCGCGCAGCGAGAGTCCTTTTGTCCGAGGTTCAGAAATGGACCCAGGAATCGTACACGCTCGTGCGTGTGTTTTTTGTTTTGTCTTCTATTCTTGGGCTTTTAGTGGCTGTATTTTTTAGACAGAGCACGCAATAGGCCAAAGGCGGGCGCATCGCTCCGCCCACGTCCTATTGGTGTCTGGTACGTGCACTAAAGCCTATCTGGTTTCAATTATCATGCCCAGACAGGGGCGCGATAAAAGCATATGGCTGTCTGTGGCACGCGCGCGTGCACCCTTGGCGGCTGTCTCTGCTTCCAAAAGCGATTTTTCGGTTTCGCGCTTGCTTTACTTGTGGCTTTGCTTTCAGTTTTGTGATCCCTTTACTTGTGGCTTTGCGGCGGCAATACAGTTTGTTGCTTAATTGGGAGGAATGTGTGGCTAATCTTTACGTGGTTACAAGGTAAAATAAATGAAGGTGGATACAAGGCAAAGTAAATGAAAATGCACAGCAAATATTTACTTTGTTACAAGGTAAAATAAATGAAATCGGTTACAAGGTACAAAAAATGAAAAATGTGCCGCAAATATTTACGCGGTTACAAGGTAAACAATGCGTGCTAAATCATTGCACTATACTTCTCTTTTTCTAATGTCGCGTCAGGCTTACTGAAATAATTGACTGTGTCTGCTTAGCTACAAAACAAGGACTTGTTGGGGATAAGTCATACTTTCTGACTGGACTGAAAACGTGTGATTTTGGATAGAGTTCTTTCTTTTTCCATTACCCGATTCCCTTAAGTTGTGTGTGTGTGGTTGTGTGGGTGGCTGTGTGTGTGTGTGGTTGTGTGGGTGGCTGTGTGTGTGGTTGTGGTTGTGTGTGTGTGCTTGTGGCTGTGTGTGAATGTGGTTGTGTGTGGTTGTGTGTGGGTTGTGGTTGTGTGTGGTTGTGTGTGTGGGGTTGTGTGTTTGTATGTGGTTGTGTGTGGGGTTGGGTGTGTGGTTGTGTGTGTGGTGTGTGTGTGTGTGTGGTGTGTGTGTGTGGTGTGTGTGTGGTTGTGTGTGTGGTGTGTGTGGTGTTGTGTGTGATTGTGTGTGTGGTTGTGTGTGGTTGTGGTTGTATGTGTGGTTGTGTGTGTGATTGGGTGTGTGGTTGGGTGTGTGGTTGGGTGTGTGGTTGTGTGTGTGTGTGGTTGGGTGTGGGTGTGGTTGTGGGTGTGGTTGTGGGTGTGGTTGTAGTTGTGGGTGTGTGGTTGTGGGTGTGGTTGTGTGATGACACATCACATAATTACACTGTATTCAATACAACATAAATACAGTCCACATACCACTCAGTACTACATAATTGCACATCACATAATTACTCTCTACTTAATGCAAGATAAATACACTCCACACAATACCACTCTGTGCCACATAATAACACAACACATAATTACACTGTGCTCAATGCAACATAAATACACACCTTTCACTCAAGTTCGTGCTATATAAATAAAAAAAAAAACAATTGCAATGCAATAGGTCTCACATTACTGAATCTATGAGCTGCTATTGGTGTTGCATTATTATTAGCAATGCCAACAGCTCAAACTTTAATAATGCGAGACCTATTGCATTGAAAAGGCTTGTTTTGCCCTAGCCATTGTCGTATGTAAACATGCTGCTGATCATCTTGCAGGTTTGTTGCCTGTTCCATGATAATTTTCAGCAGTCTTGCTACACCACTGATCTTTTTAGTGTCTCCTGCCATTGGCAGTGACTGGAGCACTGTACCAGGCTAGGCTGGGAAATCCAACAGGCAAATTACTCACACCTCCTCTTGATTATTTTCTCTTTGAGTACCGAATTTGTATAAATAGAGGGGCGTGGCCTGACTAATGGCTGAGTAGAACGTGAAAGAGCTCCCGTCGGAGAAACTAATCCAGGCATAATCCTGCAGTTACTCATGGCACTAAGGACCACGAGAGGTTTACCTAAGTGGTACAGCCCCGTCTGCACCTTGTGAAACTCTTGAAAGCCGTTTGAACACAAACATCGGGAGGCATTGATCAGGCGAACGGCTGTCCGACTGCCACTCAAAGTTGTTGCCCGACAAGTGTGAGGCTCCCCGGACAACCCAGAAAGTAATTGAAGGACTGGGATTGGTCCCAGAGACACCTGTATACCACCGTTAACCAGAGGTAGGACTGGGAGGTGCGCCGCCCCACCCCCTGGAAAGGCAGAGTGGTGTTCTTCTCTGAGGGAAAACGAACGGTCTGCGAAATGGCCAGGGGAGAAGCACGAGAATAGCTTCAGAGTGCGGAGGTCGCTGGGCGGGCTGGCCTGCTCCCTGGATGATCGACTGAGCTCCCACAGGGAGATCCGACTAGCAGGAGGCTTTTCAGGTCCTTGGGAAGTGCAGGCGAAGTATCGGAGACCCCCGACCGGAGTGAGAAGCGTGGGTCCCCTGAAGAGGCGGAGCAGTGTCCCTCTCACTGAGACACATCGGGACTCGGGTGAGAAGCCCGCGAATCATACCCTATGACAGGCGGATGTGCCGCCGACCGCGGCCCCCGCAGGGGGCCACTACAGTGGTCGGCGCCCTAGTGCCGCCGGGGCACCGGTCACCCCTCCCCACCCCCTCCCTAGGGTAGGGGGCGGGGACGCCGACTGGTGTCCCCCTTCTCTTCGTGCTGGCCGGAAGTGACGCGCAAGCGCGTCACTTCCTGGCCCGTGTGGAGAAGGGGAGGCTATTTAGCCTTCCCCCACCCTTCTGGCGACCTCTTTGTCGCCCACCACGCCATCATCAACCTAGGTGGGACCACGAAGTCTACGGTTCTTGGGAAGCTTCCAGCAGTAGGGCAGTTAGCGACAGATGAAGTATCAGCGGGTGGGTAACAAACACCAGCTCTCCAGCAACACCGTGCCCGGGGAGCACGCGTGCTGCGCAAGCACAGAGCTCCAACCATAAGGGGGCCGAGTAGCAAAAAACACAGCTGTGTGAAATTACTAGCATTGAGAGGTAGGCCCAGGTGAGAATGGGGCATTCCTTAATGTCCGGAGGACCATTGAGGTTGGTGGTATCTCCCAGCGGAGCCACTGGTCGTGTACTGCAGCGGCAGGAAACTGGGAACATGGGATACGGACACTTTTACCTCGCTTAGGGGATACGGTCAGCCAACATATTGTGCTGCCGTCCCAATAACTGGGGTATCAGCGGGTCAAACACAAGAGGACATTGTCAATAGAACGTCTGGCACGCCCAGGGTGTAACTAAAACTCAACTTCAACGGATCAGGAATTTGGCTTCGCTGGGGATGCTCCGGGTTGGCGGCAGGCACCCTCCTGCCACCCTCCTACCTGATAGCATGTTAGGAGGGGTGAAGTAGCACTTAGTCAATCCTTAATGCTGGAACCACACTGCAGACAGTGCGCACTGCTTAAACCAGACAGATTCCCGAAGCTGAGATGCCTAGGGGGTTCATCACAGAGGGATCTGAAGGGGCATAATTCCCATAAGGAATAAGGGATGCATGGCAAGGGCAAGAGGGCCCCTTGCCCATGGTCACGCGCTGTCAGCTATGAACATTCCGTGCATCAGGATTTAGCAAATATAGGGGACTGTCCAAAGGTTAAGTACAACCCTTCTCGCCATAATAGCCATAAGCAGGCAGGCGGGAGGGGAGTGGTCACCTAGCAAGTGGGCTGCTGTCCCAGAGAGGGGCACGCAGGTTCAGGCACACTCGGTGATAGGAGGACAGGACGGCAGCTAGGTGAGATCATCAAATTGATGGGGGTTTGTGAGCCTGGGTGCCGGCATCCACCCGCCCAGATTAGTGAAGTAGTGTAACTTTCCCGCATGGGGGGGAACAGTTCGTGGCACAGCTTCACAGGCCCAACGGGTCCTTTGTTTCAGCAGACACTAGCTGACCTAGGATAGCGTTAGGGCTTTGGGATATAGATGGGGCCATCTATATCCAGCAGGGATGGTTCTCTTCCATCCAAGTGCAGGAAGCTCTAGACAGGAGAGGTGGCAGGTAAGACTATAGCGGTTGGTGGGGGGCCCTGGCGTCGACTGTTAGCCGCCTCCAGGGCTGTGGCGGAGTTACAGGGCGATCTGGAAGCAGGCCGGTACAAAGGGTACCTCTGCGCGGCACCATAGGGGGTGCCTGAGCCAAAACCGAGGAGCCTCAGGGGAGGGTCCCAGAAGCCGTGTCGGCGCCCTGCTAGTCCTGCGGGCGGTTGTGGGCCTGAACAACCGGGGGTTTGCTAATCGACGCTCCGCCCCGAGAGGGGGGGCGTGAGTAGAAGTTACCAACGGCACGTGATCTTAGAAAGAATCCCATGGATGGCAGCAACGGCGGGTTTTGCACCCAAGTCTCAGAAGTGGAAGATTCAGTGAAGGAACTCCAGAAAGGGATGAAAGAGATGTATAGTTCCACTGCAGATATGTTATGGCAAATCGATGATGCAGAACATAGGGATTTGCAGAGGGGACTAACATAGAAGTGTACTGGCAACTTGGCTGAGGGACATCCCCGTAGAAAATGTTTCCCCCTGATTCATCTTAGAACACGCACTAAGTGTTCTAAGCTGCCCCCTGGGGGAAGCGCCAAGACAGATCATTGCGAAACTACTACTTAATTTTGTGGACAGGGACATGATACTTCGTGAAATGCGTGGGAAAAGAGAGGTCTGCTATGAAAACTCTAAAGATAGTGACCTTTCCAGACTACAGCTGAGAAGTGCAAAGACCATGTCGAACATTTGATTTGGTCAAGACGGCGCTCAGGGTCCCCCAAATTCAGTACATACTTCTTTTTCCGGCCAAACTCCAAGGTAATCTACCAGGGAAATCCTTCTTCTTTCAAACCCCAGATGAGGCATGGGGGAAGAAAGGCCAACTCTTCGGCGCACAGGGGGACTAACATCGGTCAAACCCACAAACCGGATGATGGAGGAGAGATCGTTAACACCACGCAGAAAGAAGCACAAGGCCGGCAGTTGGTCATGAAGACTTGGCAATGGAACTCCTTACACCCTCAGGAGAACCACGCAAGACAAGACGCCAAGCCCAGGAGGGTGACACGCGATCTGAAGAAATATGATTTCCTTCTCAGGGGTCTCACTGATACTTAGTCCATTCAAACCAATAATAAAGAATTTGGCACAGAAGCTGAAATATAAAAGAACATTTTTATTAGACTCAAATGAGTGTGACTACGTCACACAGAAGCCGTAGCAACTGAATGAGGTAGTCCATAGAATGGTCTTACTTCATGTCTTCTATACTCTTTATCCTGCCCCCGGCATGTAAGGGAGTTGTACCAATTACATTCCTAAACAGGAAAATCTGGAGGGTCAGCAGGTGAGTAGCCTTTGGGGTTTTAGCAGGATATGGGCAAAACATTATAATTACATAGTTCACAAAGGTTAATCTGATTTAGATGGCACTGCAGGGCATGGCATGATTACATGTACAGTATCTTGATTGGCAATCTCAGACAAAGATCGATAAGGGAAATTGGCTTTGCGAGGTCAGTTTCAGGTGAAGAGGTCAGTTTCTTACAGTTCATTCCGGAGTCAGAAAGAAACCTAGTTAATGTATACATAGACTAAGAAGGCCAGGCCACTTTGTTCGCCAGGCTACCTTCACAGGCCTACGTGAGGGCAACACAAAATGGTGGCACAGTAAAATGGAGTCAGTCTCGAGAATTACAGAACCTCAGACCCTCCTTTTGCCATTACGTAGGCAATAACCTAAGACTCATGTTAATCTGAATCTAGGTCTATATCGATATTCATTAGGTCGTCAAGGTGTTGCTGTAATATCATCTTATTATTCTCTACTTCTCTCGGGACAGGTCTCCGAACACACATAGTAGCACAAAGACTCACTTCTGGTGGACCATTTTTGGATGCTAGAGGCGTTCAGTCAAATGAGAACTTAATTAACATTTACTTTATACATTTGCGCTGGAATCGCTTGTGCATCTGTGCCCAAAGTCCGTTCCAAGCCTCTCTGGCAGGCTTCTATCGTCCATTAAATCCGCTTCCATTGTCTTCTTCCGCATTTGGCCTCTCGATTCAGGCCTCTTCATGAAAATAGTACTGCTTAGTTGGAGTGCCCTCCTGGCAAACACTCACAGTTCACTCGAAAGTCTCAATGTCTCAAGGCAGTGCACCAATATATTTCCTTTGCGGCAGGCACTACAGATATTGTGCTCTTCGTTGGTCATGGGCACAGATCATCTCGTGCAGATCCAAGTACTATTAATCGGAAAGAGCAACAGACTTTCACGCTCAGCAACACTTTCAGGCTCTAACACTCGGTATTCAGTGTCAGAGGATGTTTGGGCTGCTCTTTCATTTAATTTTCCTTTCATCATGTAGTGCCTTAGATCCTCCGGTGCACTGCCCTTCCGTTGGAGCAAAGAAAAGAGAGGGGTTGACCAAAACTCAGGCCAAGGGGTTCAAGGGACTGCACACAGTCAGAGGTTACAGCACAAGACAGGTAGAAAACTGAAGTCTCAAACCAGCCCTGCTATCAACAACAGGGATCCTTCTCTTTCGCTCTTTTACACTGAAACTCTGGTTTTGTGATGTCCAATGCCGTCTGATGGAGCAAGTACGATACCATTGATAGCGCGCTGGCGAACGCTGTCCAGCCATGCTACTTTCTGGGTGCTGGGACTGTAGGGCCAAGACGTCCGCCTTTCATCTGTAGCTGTCACTGATGGGAATTAGGCTTAAATCAATGTTCTGCAGGTTATTATGACTTAATTCCCACAGAATCTAGTGACGTAGGAAATGTGACACAGCTGTTACTTTCCTTCAGTTTAGTTTAAAAACAGTTCATTGTATTTAACAATAGGACTGCAGGCAGGTTGCCTGCAATCTTCAAGGGAGTGGCCAGAAGCCATGGGACAACTCTGGTTTAGAATGCACTGTCACTCTCATAAGATGCAAAGGCAGTACTTCTAGTCCAGGGGTCTCCAACGAGTAGCTCGGGAGCCACTGGTAGCTCGCCAGTACCTTCAAAGTAGCTCTCTGAGGTGAAGTTAAGCCCAGAATCAATTTCAGAGTAGGTGCCTATTAAAGAAGGCAGCACTGATCATCTCAAGACCCTAAGAGTGACAGCCAGCCAAACGTATCACAGTAACTCATACCAACACTCAAACACACAGTGTGCCAGCCTATAGGATCTGCTACATGACAGTCTGTATCCAATCTCAATATAATTAAGCCACAAGGAGATTGACCATGTTGCAGTCTCTCCTTTATCAGTCACAACATGTGTGTGAACAGTGCACCATCAAAAAGGTATGGCAGCAGTAGCCTGAGCTGTTATCAGTGCTGACCCACCAAAATGCGGGACTGCAGGAGTCAGAGTGAAAATGTGTCAGTTTAGATGCATGATCAGCTCAAAACCTGAGGAGAGCAGGGTATGATACAGACCAGAGAAAACTAAGAGACTTTTAGAACAGATCACCATATTAAACGATCCTAATAGAGAAAGAGGTTGCTCCAAGGGGAGTGTGGAAAAAAAGAAAGTGCTCATGAGGTAGGACAGATATAAAGGAGGGGAATCCAAAAGGCAAATTCAACAACCAATCAATTAAACATTCTGGTATCATTAGTAAAACTGGACGTGGTTCATAGTGGCACCAGTTTTACAGATAGGCCAGTCCCTTATGGATTTACAAATATTCATTTCATGATTTTCTAATGGGATAAACATCTCTTAAATTACTACATCTGTGTGTTCCTACATTCCTTATCTAGAACACCTCAAAAGGGGAAACGCATGATACAAATTATCAGGGGCATGCAGATACCTCCCTTTAATAATTGTGCAGCAAGTGCACCATGCAATACACAGGCTAACAATATCTCCTCATGATCACTGAGAATACCTGTCACCCTAGTCTAATAATTCTCAGGTCTGTGGTGTCTGATCTACAATTTTTCCTTTCCCTAGTCACCTGTCCGGAGGGGGCACTACACCCACTTAAAATCACAATCCTGCTACTCAGGACCGCAAATAAGAAACTCTTGGTGTCTCTTATGACTGCATGTAGAAGTGCAATATCATAAGGAAAGTTAGGTCACCTTTAGCAAGAGCCACAGATTTATAGTTCATCCTTAGGGTCTAATCAGGGAACATCAATCTAGGCTGCTCGTCCCTTAAAGGAAGGAGCAGTAACATGACTAACTGCAGGTGACACACTTTTAATCCTGTATATCTCTTTTCTTTCTTTTTTTTTCATTTCAATACCATTATAGCCAAATAGACATGCACTGGTGAAGTGTTGTCTGTCATATTCACAGCATGAAATACCATATCTGTGAAATTTAGTAACCAGAAAAAGTCCAACCAACTGTTGCGTAGCGATGGTCATAGTCATGACCATCACCTCACAACACATGGGAGCTTGTAACAGTATTAAAAGCAAAAGCGTAAACACAACGCATAAACAAATAATGTGCATAAAATAAAAACACACATGCCAAGCCATCAGGTATACTTGCTGTATACCAAGCACAGAAAGCATAGACAAATTACAATAGCACATATAAATGAGCGGTGACGCACGCCCTTCATAGACAAATTACAATAGCAAATGTAAATGAGCGGTGACACACACACTTCATGCAGCCCAAAACCCAATATTCGGGCCTGCTTAATTTGTCTGGCTTAAAATTAAAAGTACACTTTCTTTTACTTTCCTCACCCTCCTTTTGACAACTGGTCACCAGTTAGTGGTGATCAGCTGTCAAATACAACTTACTGTGTCGCTTCTGACACACAGGACCAGCAGGAACAATTCATAGAAGGACAAAATGCAAAAACGTGAAAAAAACACCATACTACTAACCCCCACCTTACTGACCTCAAGGTCAAAATCTGCCTCTCATCAGCCCCCTCTCTCTCTTCACCCTAAAGCTGTCAAAGACAAAAAGCCTACCTAACTCTTTCTAACTTGCAATAACCAACCCTATCCGAAACCACATACCATATATATTACTCCCTTTAGGGGCCACAATCCACTCCTATTCCCAGACTCAAAAACATCTACTGTGAATAATTCACAGAACACAACGACACAACATACCAGCTTTAGAACAAATGCTTGTTACCACCCTATGCAATGGTACTCATTTCATCGACCTTAAATGGATGAACGTCTCAGTAGGTCCAGCTAGAGTTAAAACCTTCAACCCTGATATTAAAACTCAAACCTCTGCACCGGGCACATTGGCTCACTGAGCCATTAAAAGCAACCCCAAATGAGAACAACCTGCAAATTTGTATTATACCTAAATGTATGCATTTACTGAAGCCTAAGGCACTTTAAAAGCTACTCTAAATGAAAAATAAATGCTGCCGAAATAGTGCCCTCACCCAATTTCGACTTTGACACCTGGGGCACTTAAAAATAAATATCCTATAATTGTGCTACATATTAATCCTCCTCAGAATGTTCTTTACAAATTACAGAGATTGGACATTAGACATATCTCATGTAAATCCTTAGAAAAATGAGTTTTTTACGCCTGCGCCAAGTGAAATTCCATATGCAAATGTTCTCATTTTTGCGGTTCAACACAACTTAAATTACATTTTAATGCTAGGAGGTCACAGTATGAGTATTAAGCTTTATAAATATTAAAAAACAAATTTAGAAGCACTTATTTTTAACAATTCTTTTTCATAATTAATAATTATTTTTAATAAACCCAATCATTTTTGATAGGTCCATATATAAAAGCAAGCTGCATCCCTTGCCTATCATTTTAGACACATTTATTTATAAGCCTAAACACAGAAGCTTAAAAAAAAGAACAATTATTCTAACATTAGAACCAAGAATATGCTTATAAAAATGCTTAAAGAGAGGAAACCCTTAATTGAAATGTCGTCTTGTAATACAAAATAATGAACCGTAGTTTTGGAACCTTTTTTAACCTTAAAACAGCCTGAAATGCAAAG
The DNA here is from genome assembly GCF_964204655.1 of Triturus cristatus. NCBI lineage: Eukaryota > Metazoa > Chordata > Amphibia > Caudata > Salamandridae > Triturus > Triturus cristatus. The sequence goes on along the minus strand of NC_140591.1, from coordinate 203,328,129 downwards.
TTCCACCCTTGTTTAACTGAGGGCGAAGTCCTGGCTTGAGTAAACATTCCTGTCTATTCGTGACCTGTTATTTGCTCTGCGGCAGTAAAAGCTTGTCTCTCAGTATTATGACATGAGCACGGTGTCAGTCTTTTTCAAACTCTGACATATCAATGCGTGTTGCGTTTGAGTTCAGCAAAGATTTACTTCAGCTGAAGTGTTTGCCTGTTAATATCTAATACAATGTATGTAAGTAAAAAAATACTATAAGTTTATTTTTCTACAAAACACACAATTTCGTTTTTGATGCCTTTTTATTCCCAGTGAATGTGAATTTTAATTTTATCTTTTAAGCATTTAACAGTTTGTACATATGCATAATTGCTTACTCTATAAATTAAATAGCAACATATAGCTATTGTAGCATATCATATGGTTCATTTCCGGATTTTTATTTAATTTCTACTTAATTAATTAACTGACATTTTGCTTAACCGACATCAAGAAAAAACCACAAACACACATTGAGCTCATTTCAGACATAAACAGAAAGGGGTCAAACACTCAGGACACACAATACAGCGCGTTTTAGTCATTCATTTCATAAATAGCGCCATCACTATTTACTTACAGAAGTTGCACTAATGGGAAAACCACATAGACATTTAAACACACATTTAACCCACAGATCAATACTCAAGACAGAAACAAAGGACAGCCCACAGACTGTACTTAAACCAAACCATTTGTAAATACTAGTTGTAAGTCATATTTACAAGAAGCGCTTCTCAATGGTGTTCCAAAAGACTGCAAAAACAGCCCCACAGACCTTTATTTCCAAGAAGCCAAGATACACTCAATTCACTAGCTTTGGCTGGCACAACACCAAAAATCGCTCTGCATATCTCCATTCATAAGTTTGCGCAGAACAAAGGATCCTTGTATGTATTATGTCCATATTTTAATTCCCTGGGGATACAGAATCACCAAGGAAGAAATATGTTTTTATACCTAAACCTATTTAGGTATTCCCTCTAGGGGAGCCGGCTAATTTACTTCACATCACACCAAGAAAAAGCAACACATTCTTCAATGTGAGCTTTGAAAACTGGCATGCCAAAAATACTGCAGAATATGCAATATTAAAATCAAAGTAGTGCTTAAGGTACTCTTCGTACGTTGCACCGTTCAACAAAACCAGATAGAGAAAAATCTCCTCATTACCTGCCTACACAAATTGCAATTCGCATATACAAACCTATACAAATCCAAAGTTGGCCAACACAAATTCCAAAATTCCAAAGCTATAGTAAGTGTTACTAAACTACCTTACCAATCCAAGGCAAAACCAACAGTAAGAGTCGCATAACGACTTTTACCAAACAAATGGTTGTCCAAATTCTAACTGCCAAGTTCTATATGACCTAACGGTCTTTTTTTTAAAAACTCACGCCAAAAATGTTCTTAGTCAGAGGTGACATCATGTGGAGGATCAAAATCAGGAAGATCAGAAATATCTGGGCTGCAGAGATAAAGAATCCCCAGAATCTCCGTGCACAGAGTACCTCCTTAGTAGAGTCCTGTCCTGTCCTCCTCAGTAGATTTCTGTCTTCTGACAAGATCACTCCCTCAGATAGCCACTTCTCTGATGAGGCCCACGTTGGCCGCGCCAATTGAAGAAATATGATTTCCTTCTCAGGGGTCTCACTGATACTTAGTCCATTCAAACCAAGAATAAAGAATTTGGCACAGAAGCTGAAATATAAAAACATTTTTATTAAACTCAAATGAGTGTGACTACGTCACACAGAAGCCGTAGCAACTGAATGAGGTAGTCCATAGAATGGTCTTACTTCATGTCTTATATACTCTTTATCCTGCCCCAGGCATGTAAGGGAGTTGTACCAATTACATTCCTAAACAAATGGAAAATCTGGAGGGTCAGCAGGTGAGTAGCCTTTGGGGTTTTAGCAGGATATGGGCAAAACATTATAATTACATAGTTCACAAAGGTTAATCTGATTTAGATGGCACTGCAGTGCATGGCATGATTACATGTACAGTATCTTGATTGGCAATCTCAGACAAAGATCGATCAGGGAAATTGGCTTTGCGAGGTCAGTTTCAGGTGAAGAGGTCAGTTTCTTACAGTTCATTCCAGAGTCAGAACGAAACCTAGTTAATGTATACATAGACTAAGAAGGCCAGGCCACTTTGTTCGCCAGGCTACCTTCACAGGCCTACGTGAGGGCAACACAAAATGGTGGCACAATAAAATGGAGTCAGTCTCGAGAATTTCAGAACCTCAGATCCCAGTTGGAAACTGAGGCTCTGTCGATGGCCAAATCCTTGGACACACACACTGACTCGGAAGACACATAGATGTCCTCTAAGCCAGAATCAATGCACCTGTTGGTGGCAGAAATAGAGGCCTTGGAGAGAAGCGGGGAGAACGAGAGGCCAATGGAGAAAAGTATATCACCGGACCTCAACCCGATAGATCCGGGAGCAGCGGGAGGGCAATTGTGTGCAACACAGTGCCCCTAGAAGGCGTTAAGAACTCGTACGACCAGATTACTTTCGCATGCAGAGTTAAATGTTGTAAGAGTTGGGGACTTGAGTTAGAAGATTGGGTTGGGAGGGACGACAGACCGACCAGCCTTCTACGGCTGATAGTCGCTTCCATTGATATGGGGGCAGGGTGCTGAAGGGGGGGTGGAGAGGTGGGGAGGGTGGGGACAGATGGGATGTAACAAAGTTTGGATTAAGTTGTTTGTTTTAATTTGTTGGTCGCATGGGTCAGCGGAACAGGGATTCCCTATAGGATACCTAATGCAGAGGAGCGTTGTTCTCCTACCCCCCCCCCTTCACCCCCCCACCCACCTTCCTTTGAATTGGACACCAAACACACCAGGGAACTAGACCAGAGAATGGCCCAACACCCAGATTTTACAGTATTGACGTGGAACGTCTAAGGGTTGGGAGACAAAATCAAAAGGGGACTAGTGATACAATAAATTAAGACTTCACCCGGATATTGTGATTCTCTAAGAAACGCATCTCAAAGGCACACAATGTAGATTTATCGGTCGAGGGGCTTATACTGTATTAGCTCACACAGGATACACCAGTGGGGCGAAGGGAGTTGTCATATTGATCAAGAAAAACATTCCCTTCCAAACCGCATGCCTCTGGCAGGACCCCATGGTTAGATACGTAGGGGTGACTGGGCAATGGGGAAGGACAGAGGTAACTTTGATATGTGTATATGCACCACCCAGACTTCAAACACCCACCAGGAGAAAGGTTGTAGATGTCCTGCTCGAAACGCCCTCCACTCTACATATAATAGTGTTCGGGGACTTTAATGAAGTAATGGACCCAGAGATGGATCGCACTGGAGGAGTGGACAAGGTCACAAAAAACACCCCCTTGTCGTAGTTCTCCAGTACGATGGGGCAGGTAGACACATGGCAGTGCAAGCACCCCCATGCAAAACAATTCTCCCATCATGCAGGGGCACATAACACGTACTCTAGATTGGATTATATCTTTGTCCCCGGGGACAAACTGAATGAGGTATGCCACGCAGAATACGCGGCAAGAGGCCTCTCAGACCAGTCTCCACTTCTAGTTAGAATAGGAATGAGGGGTCAAAGCAATGCCCAGGACTGGAAACTTAACCCATGGGATACCATACAAGAGTAACTATAATCCTCATGTGTTTTGAATATTTTCAACAACCATATCATCAGAAACAGTTCCACGTCAATCAATATCCACGTAGCTGTAGATTATTCAAAAATTATTTTTATTTCTTTATGGAATGCAGCAGCCGACGCGCGTTTCGCCCCGCCTGGGGCTTCCTCAAGGCGCATTTATATCGTAGATCACACACGGTCTAGTGATTATTCTAAATTATTGTTTCATCTCGAAAGGTTGTCAACAATCCAATGCACTTCAAATTGTAATCCTGTTCTCATTATATTATTCTTTTGTGGTTTGCACTGGTATCCTATTAGTATCCAATACCGAATTTTAATAACCTCATGGAGCCATGATACGTTCCATTAAGTAATTCTTCCGGGAAATTAAGACGCCGCGAAACTTGAAGAATTACTTAATGGAACGTATCATGGCTCCATGAGGGTATTAAAATGTGGTATTTGAGAACCGGATTACAATTTGAAGTGCGGGGCGAAACGCGCGTCGGCTGCTGCATTCCATAAAGAAATAAAAATAATTTTTGAATAATCTACAGCTATATGGATATTGATTGACGTGGAACTGTTTCTGATTATATGGTTGTTGAAAATATTCAAAACACATGAGGATTATAGTTACTCTTGTATGGTGTGCTCCTGTGTCTTTGTTATTAGTATTTAACTGGGACACATTCTGTGTATCCAGGAGTTAACACTCTAGGTGGATGAGTGTTTGAACACTGAGGTTGTACCCAAGATTGGAGCTACTAATTTTTTTTTTACTGTTGGGAAACTATATTATGGAGACACTTTGATGTGCAGATCGTATATAGCAAATCCACCGTAGTGAATTTAAAAAACGTATTCCATGGGACATGCAGAACAGTAAAGTGTTGAAAGGTATCCTGGGAGACACAGAAGTATATTTTTAGGAAAACAAGAATTTAGTCTCCTCTGGGCATATGGTGTGGGAGGCATTTAAGTCAGTTCTATGAGACAGGGCTGTATCACCTGAGAGGAAAAAGAAATAAGTAGGTGCCTAGAAGACATGGAGCATAAGATGCTAGAGCTTGACAGACAAGTGTCCCAAAGAAAAGACCCCACACTGCCCCGCAGACTGACCACGCTGAGACAAGAATATAGAGAATTACCTATGGACAATGCCAGAAAACAAAGGCTGACTACATTACATTGCCTTTACGAAGTGGAGGACAAGGCAGGGAAACTCTTGGCCTGGATAAGCAAAAATTAGATGCAAGCCAAATGGGTAAGGAAAATTGTTGACTGCCAGGGAATCACTTGTGCCACGGACGAAGGTGTAGTGCGAACATTTGCTGAATACTACAGAGGCTTTTATCTGGCCTCTAACTGAAAACCACACCTAGAGATAGATGACTAGCGTCAATTAATACTCCGACACTGGGGAGGTAAGAATCCTAAGAATTAGAGGCAGACCTGTCCCAGACTGAGATCCAGGAGGCAGTGACGAAACTGCGCCCGTGGAAGACCCCCGGCACTAATGGGCTGCCTGCCGAATTTTGCAACTGCTGTATTGACCTCCTAGGCCCCCACTTTCAATCCATCAATCATTTGTAGAGTGCACTACATACCCAACGAGGGTCTCAAGGCGCTGGAGGGGGGGGTCTACTGGTCGAACAGCCAGGTCTTGAGTAGCCTCCTGAAGGTCAGCAGGTCTTGGGTCTGTCGTAGGCTCAGTAGGAGGGTGTTCCAGGTCTTGGCGGCAAGGTGGGAGAAGGATCTTCCACCGGTGGTTGTTCTACGGATGCGAGGGACGGTGGCGAGTGCGAGGTTGGCGGAGCGGAGCTGGAGGTTGGGGATTTAGAAGGAGAGTAGTCTGTGGAGGTAGGCTGGGCCGGTCTTGTGGATTGCCTTGTGCGTAGATGAGGAGCTTGAAGGATATCCTCTTGTTGACCAGGAGCCAGTGCAGGTTTCTCAGGTGGAGGTTGATGTGGCTGTGGTGTGGTACGTTGAGGATCAGTCGTGCAGAGGCGTTTTGGATGTGTTACAGACGTTTGAGCTTGGTCGTGGCTCCCGCGTAGAGGGCGTTTCCGTAGTAGTCTGCTGCTGATGAGGGCCTGGGTGACTGTTCTTCTTGTCTGTCGGGATCCACCTGTAGATCTTGCGGAGCATGCGGAGGGTATTGAAGCAGGAGGAGGAGACTGCGTTGATTTGCTTGGTCATGGAGAGCGTTGAGTCGAGGATGATTCCCAGGTTGCGTGCGTGGTCGGTGGGTGTCGGGGGTGCCCCCAGTGCTGTCGGCCACCAGAAGTCGTCCCAGGCTGAAGGGTTGGAGCCGAGGATGAGGACCTCCATCTTCTCCGTGTTCAGCTTCAGTCAGCTGATCTTCATCCAGTCGACAACTGACTTCATTCCTTCGTGAAGGTTGGATTTGGCGGTGATGGGGTCCTTGGTGAGGAAGAGGATCAGTTGAGTGTCGTCAGCGTAGCAGATTATGTTGAGGTTGTGCTGTCGGGTGACGTGTGCGAGCGAGGCCATGTAGATGTTGAACAGTGTCGGGCTGAGGGAAGATCCCTGGGGTATGCCGCAGATGATCTCGAAGGCTGTCTCCGGCTCTTCACTGATGCCCACAAGGGAAGGTATACTACCCCCGATTTGAGAATGGCAAACATAGCAGTCATACGTAAGGATGGTAAACCCCACAACCAATGTGGCTCATACAGGCCCATTTCACTACTAAACACGGAAGTGAAGGGCTTAGCCACCATCCTAGCAACACGCCGCCTTAAGTATATCACATCCCTAGTGCACAATGATCAATCTGGGTTCATGCCAGGCCGAGCTACTCGCCTGAATCTCAAAAGGACTAATAACTGGTTAATGAAGGTGAAAGACCGGGAAACTTCCCACATATTCTTATCGCTCAATGCAGAAAAAGCGTTTGACGCAGTACACTGGCCATTCCTGGACTGCACTCTGGCTAAATTTGGGATAGGGCCTATATTCCGTAGCTGCGTCGCACTCCTTTATAATCAGCCCGTTGCTCTGGTGCGAGTCAATGGGATACACTTGGCAGCATTCCCCATTGGGAGAGGGACGTGACAAGGCTGCCCTCTCTTGACACTTCTCTTCCCATTAACCCCCGAGCCCCTAGCCTGCAAAGTTGGAGATCACCCATATATCGAGGGTTTTCAAAGGGCTTCCACGGATGATGGAGAGGAAAAGATTTCCCTCCATGCTGACGATGTGTTACTATATATCTCTAACCCCGACACAGCAATCCTGGCACTGTTTGACACCATAGTAGAATATGGCAGTCACTCCGACATCCAAATAGGCTGGCCACTACCCAGCGATTGCTCAGGAGGGTTTTCAATATCTGGTGATCTTTGTGACCCCACACCGCGAGAAATGTAGGCAAGAAAACCTCAGATAAGTCCTGCACAACTTTAAGCTGGATGCGGAGCGATGGAGGGACCTCCCTCTCTTCCTGCTTGGACGAGCAGCCATTTTTAATGTAGTCACTCTGCTCTAATTGTTGTATGCCCTTCAAAATACATACCATCCACTCCCCAGGGACATCTTCACAGAATTGGACAGTGAACGTAGGTCTCTAATATGGCAAGTAGGTCACCCCAGAATCGCGCTCAGAACATTACAGCGAAACCCCTATAATGGAGGGATCGCGCTACCAGATGTGGAGGTCTACTACTGGGCATCTCATCTTGTACCCATAAATGAATGGATCCATAGGGACAGAGACCACCCAACATACTGCCTAGAGAGGGAAAAATGGCACCGCATACATACCTACATTATCTCTAAAGGGGTGCTCCCAATTACAGCCTGCAACACCAGTCACATAAGCAGCATGGATGAGAGTGACAGACTATGGGTTGGAAGGGCTGGGTCACAAAGACCACTCCAATCTGGTAAGGGAGTAGATTCCAGAAACTACACAAACTAAAATGGTTTGAGGCCTGGGATCTTCTGGGCATCTCCACAATAGGGGACATTATAGACCAGGGGGAACTCAAAATATTGACGATGCTTAGCCAGGAATAGAACCTGCACAAATGCCAATATATCAAGTACGCACAAATGCGTCACGCATGGCAGGCAGAGGGTATCCAATGCGAGCATATCCCGGATTATGCCCCACTTGAGGGAAGGCTCTTAACAGGAAGAACTAGTGGATAAGGCCGTCTCCTACACATACAAAACCAATAGCATTAACATACCAGACGGAGTGGGAGGGCTGTGGGCTACATGGGAGAAAGATGTTGGACCATTCGATGACCTGGAGGCAGCATTGATGCATCCCAGAGAGGTAGCTATTAAGGCAAGGCTACGCATCATACAATATAAAGTATTACTTGGAATTTACTATGATAAAGACAAACTAAAGGCAAATGACTCAAAATGGGAAGGGCAGAGTCACCATACTGCCCTACCTGCAAAATGGTTATAAGTGATTTCTTCCATACAATATGGGCATGTCCCGAGTTGCAGGCATACTGAGCGAAGATAATCGAGACTATAGGAACAGTACTAGGCATGACCTGCCGGTTGAACCTATATTTGTGGTGCTGGGAATTCCAAGTGACGTGGATGGACCTGTACATGGCTGCTGTACATACCACATACCTTAGTAGGGGATGCCCCAGGAAATTTAGCAAAATATGGGGTCCATGGCGACGACACTTTGGGCTTGATATAGGGGAGGATACGCGACAACCCACACCACAAGTAACTTGGGAGACACGTACGGTTAGCTACGAGGAGGGACCCACATAGAGGGGACACCCGGTTGTTCATTACTTTTAGACCCGAAGGGGAGGTACAGTTGTTATGAAAGAGAAATGGTATTGAAATAAAACATCACAACATAAAAGGGATTGGGGAGTGAGGGGGGTTATGTTGACGATGGCAAAGTTTTGATGTGAGCAAAACCAAAAAACGATGGATTTAGGCCCAGATCTCTGTACTGGGGTGAATGTATGACATTGTTCTGCATTCTGTTTTTGCAAAGTTTTGATGTGACCAACAATTGTAGTATTTGTATAAATAAAATGAAAAACTATATTTGATTCATGATTTCCTTAGCATAGATTTACAACCATGTTGGTGCACTGGTTACAGAATTTGTGGGAGTCTTTTAAACACTTGGATCCATTGGTTTGGTATTGTTATTTACAACCTGGAGTCTAAAGACTTGCTCTATTTATCGAATTGGTGCAGTAGGAACTGTTCCAGGGGCTGCCCATCTGTTGATATTCTGTCAGTGAAGACTTCCTTAAGCCATTCACGACGCTGCTGTCACCAGCATGACTGCAGCGTCGTGATCAGTCTGAATGGCATGTTTGGCTGCGCATGCAGTGCCTAGGAGCACTGGACTGTTTTCCATCCGGCTGTGCAACACAGCCAGATGGAGAAATACTAAGTGTGCATGACTGTTTGGCTGGCCCAAGACGGCTGGCCAAACCGTCATACGCACTTAAGGTCCCCATCACTCCTCCTCCGTCACATAGCCCAGCCTCACCCCAACCTAGCTTAATACTAAAAATAAAATGATAATAACATAACGTTATTAGCACTGTTATCATTTTATTTTTCCTTGTACACCTTAGTGGAGAAGCCGCCGCTGACTTGAAGGCTTTCAGTGTTTGAAACGGACTGCTAGTGTGTTTTCTCTGCCTCCCTCTTTTTAAATACAATTGGAGACCCATTTGTGTGGATCACAGAAAAAATGTGTTAAGGGGAGGACGGTACAATTTGAAGCTGAGAATGTGAACTAAGAGGAATCTACAGAGCACTGTTGTGGGTTTACATCAAACCTTTATTAGTTCTTCAGAGTAGGGTTATTGAGGAAATATAATATTACAATGTGCAGTACAGTAGAGTAGTAGGTTATAGGAACATGTTATGATGCTCCTAGCAAAAGGGCATTAAGAATCATAACAATGATTAGATATGCAAAATAACATAATTGGCTAATCTATAGTCTTTAGCTCAATGTGCAAAAGAAACCCCTATGGGCCCAAATTTCAGGACTAGAGGGAGTAGGAAAGCATAACGAGAGTCAAAGTAACAACATGATGAACACCTGACAGGACTCCCAAAAAGCCTGCAGGCATCCATACAATATTGTCATGGCCATGTGGCCCAAGTTTGAGGGATAGGTACTTGAACAGGCCCATAAGTGAGTGGTGTGCGGCCACACATGACAGAAGATTGTTTCATGTCAAGTTCACAGCAATCGTTATTTCTGTCAAGAATTCGTGTCATACAAGGGAAACACGCCCTTATGTAAACAGGAGAGCTGTTACATAACTCAAGGGAAACACGCCCTTATGTAAACAGGAGAGCTGTTACATAACTCAAGGGAAACACGCCCTTATGTAAACAGGAGAGCTGTTACATAACTCAAGGGAAACACGCCCTTATGTAAACAGGAGAGCTGTTACATAACTCAAGGAAAACACGCCCTATAAAGGGAGGAACCGGGAGGTACAAGGCTGTCGGATATTGTGTTTACACCGACGTACCTGCTTCGTGAAGAGCAGTGTTCCGGAGTGGTGCTCCAGTAAGGCAAGAACGGAGGTAGGTCAAATCGTTACTCCCTGGGCCGTGTCTTGCCCCATCGTCACCTGTGAAGGACCCGGAAGCTCTACCGGTCAACCATTGAGCTTCGCTTTTTGACTCGGCTGAGTCCAAGCGCAGTGGCGCTTTTGCTGGTTGGAGTCGTAACTCCCAGCCCGACCAGAGACACAGGGACTGCCAGCTGTAACGCACACCAGGAGGTGTTTGCCGCGTTACAGACTCGGAAGTCCACAGGATCGATCGATCGAGCGGCTGCTCTCGGTTCAGTCTTCTTGCTTGTGATTGGGGTATCGGTGACGCATCACCAGGAGGTGACTCCGCGTCCCGGTGCAGTCTGAGGAAGAGGTTGAGCGGCTGCTCCCTTCAGGTAGAGACCCCGGCTGGGTGTTTCCCTGACTCCTCGATTCTCCCCAACACTCTTCGTGCCCCTCACAGCCTACCGATTGGCATTGTCGGCCATTTCATTTCTGCCCTCTGTTGGCATACGCCGGGATCGGCGTATATGCAGAGGACGGTTAGGACCATCCGTGCTGTGGGCTGGTAACGTACTTAGCCTGGAGGATTCCAGTGACTATAACTTTTGTTTGTTCTTTGTATTTTATTTGCCTTCATTAAAAGAACTAACCCTTCACAAGTGGTTGCGTCCTCATTGTCGTGTCTGTTAAACGATCCTGAGACGTTCAGGGCGTTACAAAATATCCGACCTTAATAACACTAACTGTCTCCCGGTCGATAACAGACATGGCAACACTTGATGATGTGCTGGCTGCTTTAGCGGCCATGCAAGTTGAAGTGGCTGCCTCTAGGCAAGAAACAGCCGATGTAAAAGCCAGACTGGATGCTATCCAATTGGACCCGCTCACGCCCAGCACCTCCCTCACGAACCAGACCCCTGCGGTAGTAGTGGAAATGCCGGTAGCCATCCCCTTGGCAACACCAGAGAGGTACAGTGGGGATCCTAACACAGTGCAGGTATTCCTCACACAAGTGGCGCTACATTTATCGTGCAAACCAAAGGCGTTCCCCACGAGTCAGGCTCGTGTGGCTTTCCTTATATCCTATTTGGCTGGAAACGCGGCACAATGGGCCGTACCTCTGATGAGCAGGGACGACCCCCTCTTATGTGATTGGGGTGCTTTTCGCGAGGAATTCCTGAAGGTATTCGACAGAAGGGCTGACTCGTACACGGCGGACCGTGAAATGCTTGAGTTGAGACAGGGATCCAACGACCTGGTGCAGTATCTCAACGCGTTCCGAAGGCTGGTTGCGGAAACCAAGTGGCCTGTTGCTAAACAGACGGCGCTCTTCCATCAAGGGCTGTGCGATGAGCTCAAGGACGCCGTGGCTCATATTGACCCTCAACCCAAGACATGTGAGGGCCTTATCAACCTGGTATTACGGCTGGAACATAGGCTAAGTGAAAGAAAGGGGGATCATGGGAGAAAAGGAAAATCCCTTCCATCCTATGTGACGGTGGGAAGTCCTGAAACTTCCACCGCATCCAAGGGAGAACCCATGGACATCAGCGCAATACGAGCGAGCCTCACAGCCACGGAGAAAGAGTCACGCCGTAAACAAGGATTGTGCCTATATTGTGGCAAAAAAGGCCACTACGTACGTGAATGCCCTGCCAAACCGAAGACGTCACGTTATCGGGCCAACCGGTCGGTAACAGCCTTGGTGGACATACCGGCGGAAAACTAGAGGACTCCAAGACCAGAGAAGGGGCATCTCGGAGTCACTCATCCATCCCTTCACTTTCCAACTCGGTCACTAAGGGACAACGACACCTGTTTATCACGGTGCACGTGGGAGTGCATGACCAGTGGATACCCGTTGTGGCCATGGTGGATTCAGGGGCCACTGGCATGTTTATGGACCACAACGAGGCATGCAGGCTAGGGCTAGTGCTTCTTCCCAAAGCAGTACCCGAAGACGTCTATGCGGTAGACGGAAGGCGATTGGTGACGGGGCCCATCGGACAGCACACGGGGGTCCTTCCGATGAGATATGGGAGGAACCATTTGGAACAAATCGATTTTAACATCATCCGAGCGCCCCAATATGGCGTCATATTGGGATTGCCGTGGCTACAGAAACACAACCCCTTTGTGGATTGGCCAACACATCGCATCGAAATGACGTCACCGTATTGCATCCTGCATTGTGGAATAAGAACGGAATCCCTTGACGCAGATGAGAGCGGGAGTCAGACGGTGGCTACAGCGGCAGAAAAAGATGTGGCTCTCCCCCAGGCTTATCACAGTTTTGAGGATGTATTTGATGAGGTGAAGGCGGAAGTGCTACCACCACATAGACAGTTTGACTGCCAGATCGACCTGGTGCCAGGGGCCAGCGTTCCCAGCGGCAGGCTGTATGCCCTGACGGAGCCTGAAAACGTGCATCTCCGGTGGTACCTGGATAAACTCCTCAAGCTAGGATTCATCCGCCCGTCCAAGTCTCCGGCCGCCTCGCCACTCTTCTTCATCCCGAAGGCTAATGGGGAGCTGAGAGCCTGTGTGGACTTTAGGGCATTGAATGCGATAACCATAAAAAATCGGTACCCCTTGCCTCTCATCAGTGTACTTCTGGAACAGGTCAAGAAAGCTCGTATCTACACCAAGTTGGATTTGAAAGGGGCATACCATCTGGTGCGCATGAGGGACGGAGACGAGTGGAAGACCGCCTTTAAGACCAGGTTCGGCCTTTTTGAGTACCTCGTCATGCCGTTCGGTCTGTGCAACGCCCCGGCAGCCTTTCAGTACTTTTTGAATGAGGTATTCAGAGAGGAGTTGGATATCTACGTGGTCGTATATATCGACGACATCCTCATCTATTCGTCCAGTGTGGAGGAGCACGTACACCACGTCAAAGCTGTGCTCCAAAAGCTGAGGGAAAACATGCTGTTTTGTAAACTCAGCAAGTGTGACTTCCACGTCACATCCGTGGAATTCCTCGGAGTGATGCTGAGTCCAGAGGGACAGGAGATGGCAGAACGAAAGATCAAGGCGGTGAAAGAATGGCCGGTGCCCCAAAGCGTGAAGGACGTCCAAAGTTTCATTGGCTTCGCCAACTTTTACAGGCGGTTTATAGATGGATTTTCAGGAGTGGTGGCCCCAATCACACAGCTACTGAGGAAGTCCAAGGAGTTTGTCTGGTCCCCTGAAGCGAACAAAGCCTTTGAGGCCCTGAAAAGCGCCTTTGGTAAGGCGCCGGTGTTGGCTCACCCCGATCCGGATCTCCCCTACGTGGTGGAAGCGGACGCGTCGGATGTGGCGCTGGGGGCTATCTTGTCCCAACGCAACCACGACACAGGGGTGCTTCATCCCGTTGCGTACATGTCCCGCAAACTCAACGACGCCGAACGCAACTACCATATTGCGGAGAAGGAGCTTCTCGCAATCAAGGACGCCTTCACCGAATGGAGGCATTGGTTGATGGGGGCAAGACATGTGGTATCGGTGTACACGGACCATCGGAACCTACAGTTCATGACGGCCACTAGACACCTTTCTCCCAGGCAGCTGCGGTGGATGATCTTCTTTGCGGGGTTCAACTTCCGCATCACATATCGGCCGGGGACGGAAAACCGGAAGGCGGACGCCCTGTCCCGTCAATCTGCAGTTAAGGAACCATTGCCTGCAACCGAGCGTTCCATCATTTCCCCGAGGATGGTATTGGGGGTTATCCAACCGGATACTTTCCTGAGGGGAATAAAGAGAGGGATCAGGTCATTCGCATGGCGGAGGTGGCTCCTCAGTCACAGAGAATGGCAGCTGAAGGACGGGATACCCCTGAAGGGCAGATGCCTATTGATACCCACGCCTAGGCTAAGGAAACAAGCATTCATCTGGTGCCATGACTCTCCATGCGCAGGTCATTTGGGCTTTGAAAAAACGGTGGCTAGCATGGGACGGCATTTCTGGTGGCCAACCATGAGAGTGGATGTCAGGAGGTGGGGACAGGAGTGTCCTACGTGTGCTACCATGAAGGCCGACCATGGCCGAACCCAAGGGCTCTTACATCCACTTCCGACCCCGGATAGACCATGGGATAGCATATCACTGGACTTCGTGGTGGGCCTACCGGTAGACCAGGGGATGACGGCAATACTGGTGGTGGTGGATTACTTGACGAAAATGGGGCACTTCATCCCCTGCAAGAGAGTCCCTACGGCCGGGGAATTGGCGTCACTACTCCTAAAGAATGTGGTACGACTGCATGGATTACCTGGGGTGATCGTGTCGGACCGGGGGTCGCAGTTTACTGCGCAATTCTGGAAGACTTGGTGCACTGCGCTGCATGTTAAGACCGCCCTGTCCACCAGCTACCACCCTCAAACGGACGGCCAAACCGAGCGCCTGAACCAAACGCTCAAACAGTATCTGCGATGTTTTGTGGACCAGGGCAGGGAAGAATGGGTCGACTTGCTATGGGTTGCAGAGATAGCCTATAACAACGCCACTCACAGCTCCACACAGTCATCTCCGTTCTATAGCAACTATGGCCAACATCCCAGGTTCTTGCCATTTCTACATCCGTTCAGAGAGGACAGGATTCCCGCCACAGCGGACAGGGTGGCACACATAAAAGACACGTTGATGCGCTCAAGGGCTGTCCTAATAGAGGCCAAGAGAAGATACAAGGCTGCGGCAGATAGGAAGAGAAGGCCCGGGCCACTGTACCGCACTGGAGACTACGTCTGGATATCCACAAGAAACATGAGGTTTCGAAAGAACAGTGTGTTCCATCCCAAGTACATGGGCCCCTATCGAATTACCAAGTGTATGGGTCCCGTGAACGTGAAGGTGTGCTTGCCCCAGTCATTGCGGATACACCCTGTCTTTCATGTATCATTGCTCAAACCAGCACCCTCCAAGCCGTCTGGGACACCTAGGCCGGTATTCGTGGAGTCGGAGGTGGAGTATGAAGTGTCGGGCATACGGGCGTCCAAATGGCGCAGGGGGAAGCTGTGGTACCTGGTTGCGTGGAAAGGCTATGGCCCGGAGGAGCATTCATGGGAACCGGCTGAAGGGGTTCATGCTCCGCGCTTGGTCTCCTTGTTCCATCGGCGTTTTCCTGCCAGCGCTGGACCCGTGGGGAGCCGCTGAGAGGGAGGATGTACTGTCAAGAATTCCTGTCATACAAGGGAAACACGCCCTTATGTAAACAGGAGAGCTGTTACATAACTCAAGGGAAACACGCCCTTATGTAAACAGGAGAGCTGTTACATAACTCAAGGGAAACACGCCCTTATGTAAACAGGAGAGCTGTTACATAACTCCAGGAAAACACGCCCTATAAAGGGAGGAACCGGGAGGTACAAGGCTGTCGGATATTGTGTTTACACCGACGTACCTGCTTCGTGAAGAGCAGTGTTCCGGAGTGGTGCTCCAGTAAGGCAAGAACGGAGGTAGGTCGAGTCGTTACTCCCTGGGCCGTGTCTTGCCCCATCGTCACCTGTGAAGGACCCGGAAGCTCTACCGGTCAACCATTGAGCTTCGCTTTTTGACTCGGCTGAGTCCAAGCGCAGTGGCGCTTTTGCTGGTTGGAGTCGTAACTCCCAGCCCGACCAGAGACACAGGGACTGCCAGCTGTAACGCACACCAGGAGGTGTTTGCCGCGTTACAGACTCGGAAGTCCACAGGATCGATCGAGCGGCTGCTCTCGGTTCAGTCTTCTTGCTTGTGATTGGGGTATCGGTGACGCATCACCAGGAGGTGACTCCGCGTCCCGGTGCAGTCTGAGGAAGAGGTTGAGCGGCTGCTCCCTTCAGGTAGAGACCCCGGCTGGGTGTTTCCCTGACTCCTCGATTCTCCCCAACACTCTTCGTGCCCCTCACAGCCTACCGATTGGCATTGTCGGCCATTTCATTTCTGCCCTCTGTTGGCATACGCCGGGATCGGCGTATATGCAGAGGACGGTTAGGACCATCCGTGCTGTGGGCTGGTAACGTACTTAGCCTGGAGGATTCCAGTGACTATAACTTTTGTTTGTTCTTTGTATTTTATTTGCCTTCATTAAAAGAACTAACCCTTCACAAGTGGTTGCGTCCTCATTGTCGTGTCTGTTAAACGATCCTGAGACGTTCAGGGCGTTACAATTTCATCACTGCGCCTCCTCTGTTTAAGGAACTTACAGGTAGCCTCCAGGTGTAGAAAAAGTTAAGTGTTTCAGTCATGATGCATTAGCAATTTGTCAGAGAACAGCAAGGAAGCATCCACCCCAGTGAGATAAATACTTTTAAATAATCTGCAGCTCCTGCTTTCTCAGCAACAGGGTACTGCTGAAGCTGGGGAAAATATGTGCAGCCTTAGCACTGATCAGATAGTTTTTTTCTATAACCACTTGAGACCCATGTTCCTGCTTTCCTTGATCACCCAACTCCCCCACTAGTGTCCCTACTGTTCATACCAAAAGAATGTTAGGTTGAGAGCCTGGTAACTTACAGGGCCAGGGACCTCTTCTCATAACTTCAAATATATCAAGGTACCTTTTATCCTTAATGAATCATATTGTGGTGCCCTTTGTAACTGATATGTGTATTGTGTTAGTGGGTGACAATGAATGAATGAATGAATTGAATTCTTGTTGAGCGCAGCTGCCACCCCAAGGGTATCCTGGCGCTTGACCTTCAGTAATTCATCAGATCTAATGCACTACATTGGTTTTGAAAAGAGAAAGGTCTTCAACTCTTTTTTAAAGGAGGTTAGTTCTTGCTTACTCCTTAGCAGCAAAGGAAGAGTGTGCCACAACTTAGCTGCTGCATAGCCAAAAGCGCGTCCACCCATCCTCACTCTGGCGATTTTAGGAACTTTAATCAAAAAAGCCGAGGAGGATCTTGAGGGTCTGGCAGCCTGATAACAAATGAAAAGGTTTTGGAGTGGCAGAGGTCCTAGACCGTGCAATGCCCTGAACACAATACAAGCGGCCTTAAAGAGAATACGCTCCTGGACAGGCAACCAATGGAGATCAGATAAAGCTGCTGAAGACGACGCGGAGCGTGGTCGGGTTAGTGCCAGTTTGGCTGCCATGTTTTGGATCCTCTGCAACCTAGACACCAAAGACTTAGGAGCCCCCAGAAGCAGTGCGTTACAGTAGTCTAGTCTACTGAGTATAGTACGACGCACCACCTCTGCTCGAGCTTCCAAGGGAAGCAACGGCAAGATGTTTTGTAGGGCTCAGAGTAAGCCCATGCACGTTGCTATGGTCTTGTTTACTGAGGTGTCTAGCTGCAGACTAGGTTCAAACATGATCCCCAAGTTACGAGCCGACTCAGCAGCTGTCACAGTACCCATAATGGAAGCCGGCCAGAAATCCTCTGGCAACGGGCGGGAGGGCCGGTCCAAGGAGCAATGAAGCACCTCGGTCTTTACCCCATTAAATTGGAGTGAATTAAGCCGAAGCCATTCTGCTGTTTCCGACATACACTGATGGAAAGTGTCCCTCGAAACCACCTCCTTACCCTCAAAGGAGAAGATCAGTTGCGTATCGTCGGCATAGTTGATAACTGAGATGCCGAAAGATTTTATCAAACTGATTAAGGGTCGGAGGTAAAGATTAAAAAGAATCGGACTGATCGCAGACCCCTGTGGCACACCCTGTTTCACCTGACGTATGGCTGAACGAAAAGGTGGTAGTGCAACCGCTTGTTGCCTATTATCAAGATATGATTTTAGCCAGTCCAGCGCCAAACCAACAACACCCGCTTTCTGGAGACGATCCAAAAGGACACCATGATCCACCGTGTCGAACGCGGCCGACATGTCCAGCAGCACTAAAAAAGCTGCCTTACCCATGTCGACACGCGTTCGCAGATCATCTGGCACGGTGATCAGGGCGGTCTCAGTTCCATGTGCTGGCCTAAATCCGAATTGGACTGCGTCCAGACATGAGTTAGATTCCAAAAAGTTGGATAGGGTTCTTGTGACCAGCCTCTCTAGAATTTTTATAGGAAATGGTAACAACGAGATAGGCCTATAGCTAGCTGGACATAGCGGGTCTAAAGAAGCCTTTTTTAACAGAGGTGTCACTAGTGCTAATTTCCAGCTATCGGGTACCAAGGCTGTAGCCAATGACTGGCAGCAGATGGTGTACAACGGGGGTAGCAGTTCTGTCTGGAGGGTCTTCCATATTTTGGGCGGCAGCGGGTCAAGTGGGGAGCCTGAAGATATACCATTAGCCAGTGTATAGAATTCCTCCAAGGAAGGGGTGGGAAAGCAAGATAGTTGCTGTTGCTCCCCTTTTAACCTCCTCATCACCTGGGAAATGAAGGGGTTTCAAAGGAGGAAGCTCTGTCACGGCCATGTGGCCCGGGATCGAAAGGCCACTCAAAATTAGCCTAATTTTATCCTCGAATGCAGCAGCCAAAGAGAGCAGTTCATTTGTTAGGTTTTATGGCCAGGTGAGTCTGGCCAACACCAAAGCTGTTCACCAGCTCTTCACAAATTAAAATATTGTATTACTTTCAATCACAGACAACAACTAACATGTGTTTACCTGTAACCAACTTCTGTATCCTTAGTTTGTCGAAAAGCCATAATCTGAAAGAGACCATTAGTTATAGATTCCTTACCTGTAGAATTACCCCCAGGCGTCAGACTGGATCCGGAGAATTTTTTCGTCTACAGTACCCCTGTACGTCGAAAGGTGGCGTCGGTCGACCCCACGTTCGTCATTGGCGTCGTTGTCGCCAGAATGACGTCGCGGTATCTACTTAGACGCCGCCCTCGCGTGCTGATGTCAGTTCTTTCTTTTTCCGCGCCAGCCAGCGCAGATTCAAAAGTTAATACGCATAAAATTTTTCATACAGTACTTATATGTGGAATCTTAAGAGTGATTGAGTCTGATTGAATGTAATCTAGTAAATTGGAGAGGGGGAAGTAAAATAACGATTTGACCCATTCTCCCTAGTCTTACACCTACCTGCTTAGGTCCATTCACACTTGGCATGCAGCAATATTGATTGTAGATGTGACTAAAGTGCGAATGGTAAATGAAACAGTGTTTTTTGAGAAGTTTTAAAACGTATTTCTCATTTTTCACATCTGTTATTCCATATTTTTGACACCCACTGTTGTGGTCCAGGTTAATAACAATTCAATGGAGCACATTAAAACAATTCTAGCTATTGTAAAGGAAACTTTCAATTCTGTTTAGGACATAGAGGTCATGAATATGTTTAAAAGTTCTTCTTTTCTACTTCTTGGGGGTTGTAGTTCTATACTTTTTATAAGGCTTCTAGAAACTAAAATGGTGAAAGCTTATGCATAATCATTGCCTGACATAAGCATATACCAGTCCTGCCGTATAATTTTCATACATATTCTTGCTCTGGCTGTTCTCACTTCAGATACTTTTTCCTCCTCTGCTGATCTTTATCTAGGCAGCCATGCTTTTGTTGCTGTATTTACCATTGCATTTATATTTCCGTGTACTAGAAAATCTAAACATTTTATACCGCCCTGTTTTGAAGTCTCTCCATAAAGCATAGTTTGAGCGTTCCCCAGGACTATCGTCTAGATGACTTCACCGTTGTAATATGTTCATGATTAATTGGGAATTTAAATTCCAAAAAAGGAGAAATTCTCTCTAAAGCTACTTAAATATTCTGAACCCTTTGGCTTCTTTAGATGGCCAAACACTAATTTCTGGACAGATATGATGTGCTAATAATTCACAGAAACTGCTGCTCCCAGCTTTAGACCTCTGTCCTAACTTGAAATCTCACACAAACATTACTTTTCAAGTCCATTTGGATAACAGATCGCTTCAAGGAACATTTCACCTCCTAGATAAATAGAGCAGGTCCACCCTACACTTTCTAGTGAATCTGCAGGTGTTCCCATGTAGAGTGTTGTTGGGAAACCGCTCTGTATACTGGAAATGTATCTTGTTTTGTGACCATAGATCCAAACTTCAGTCATTACTGTGTTGGAGTGACCAAGAAAAAAATGGAGCTCAGCAAAAATTCCTTATAAATAAAATACATACAGAGAGCATGTCGTTGATGAGTAGGATCCAGGGACCAACATTGCTCTCTGGATTCTTTCTTGCTTTCCTAAATGTTACTCCATACATGTAGCTGAGTTGTTCATGGCGATTTATACTGAGAACCTCCGATTTGAGATCCTTATCTGAGAAATCGATCTTGACCTGTATTCAACAAGACTACCCTTTGTTTTCTTTTTATTTTTGAACTGTTCTTTTCTGAAGTGTGTTTGCCTAAATCAAAGCATGCGGTCACTGACCTGTTTTTTTCCCCATGCTTTGTGGTTGTTCTACATTGGGAGTATTGAGGGCTAGTTAGGACACAATGAAAATGATCCATATGTGGGCGATAACTCCTAAACTCTTAGTCCTAAATTCTGTCTATTCACTACGGGCCTCCCTCTAGTATTACAACATATGTAATTAGTAAGGCCCAAATAAGTAATGATAAAGATTTGAGACCCTGCCTGAAGTGCCTTTTAAGAGGTAAGCCATTGTGCATTGAGAAGACTGCATAAACCTCTAAGGCACATATATTTAGTTCAGGTTTCTAGTTCTCTAGACACATAATAGAGTCGGTGAGCTTTAGTAATGACATAAAGAGCTACACAGGTGAATAACCTTTTCTCTGTTGTATTGCCAATAGCGCAGATTGAATTACACAGATTGGCTTAGGACTTTGAGTTTTTGATAAATTCATAGATGATATCAATTGATTATAGTTCAAATGCTTTGATGTCAAATTGGTTAATTTTTATGCTCCAACCAATTAGTCAATTTTTAGGTCTCGCCTAGCGATGCAGCGCCATGCGCTGCTCGCCTTGGCGAGATCTATTGTTGTCGACTTGCATTGCGAAGTGGGACAGGACAGGTGCACGCGTACGGCAAGTCCTGGACAGGAGATGTGCACGCGTATGGTGCGAGCAGGAGTTGTAATAACACCGCAAGCCGTACGCATGCACATCGACTGTCTGTGCTGAAGCTTAACAGACAGGAGATGTGCACACGTACGGCTCGTGTCTTTATCACAACTCCTGCCCGCACCATACACGTGCACATGTCCTGTCCAGGCGAGGCGTCCAGCATGCCTCCCGCTCAACCCCACTCACCGGCTCTTGTGGGGACTCTGCGCTGCTCCCAGGCTGGTCTCCTCAATGACAGCAGGGACTCTCCTCTTCACCCGGTCACTGGCGCAGCAACACACGGGGCTCCGTCTTGCTCACAGGAGCCCCACCTGAAATCTTGCTCCGGCCGCACCATGCGGCATTCATGAAGTCGGGGTGGGCTCCCGCCGGACTTCCCTCTGCGGGGTGGGCTCCTGCCTCGCTTCTCCAACACACGGGGCTCCCTCAGGTCACGGGAGCCCCGGACACTTCCGGCCGTGCGCTCCATGCCCTGCCTATGCCCCACGCAACTGACGTCGCAAGCCTTAAGCAGTTTCGCTTTCTTAATGCGCACGCTCAGCTCGGGATGTCCTCAGTAGGTAAGAACTATTCCTGTGCATCTTGCGCTTATTTTTTATCTAGCATGGCTCTAAAAGTGATTTCGTTTGCATGCTTGCTCTGTATCATTCCTTTCACTCAGTAACTCATGCACTCAATCACTCCCCCCTATTAGGCGCTCACTCACTCTAGACCTACCCTACTTGGGCAGAGATCAAGCAAGCGTTGCACATCTTCCTCTTATAACAAAACTCCAGTGTTCTAGCAGTCCAAGTCTTATCCACTAGCTGTGACTGCCAGCACATATCTTAATGTCAACTACACGATCAGTTCCTATATCCGGTGCACGGTGTGATCAAGACCACGTGCCAGCACAGTCAACGTCACAGTCACAATCACGTACTTGTACATACATGTTCGAGGCATATGAGCTGCAGATTATACACTGTGCATAGCTCGCCATCTGGTGTTGGGCCCGGATGTTTGCAGTTTGTTTTTCCTCTTGGAAAGTCTTTGGAAGTCACAAGTTCGGTGACTCCTCCCTTGGTTCGTATTTCGCATGGGCTTCGGCTCCATCCTCAGATTGGTTTTTTTCTGCCATCGGGCTCGGATGTAATACTTCGCGCTCCGGTTCCGAACTTTCCAGTTCACCGATCGACGCAAAATCCTCGCTCATCGAGATCCTTCAGATAATAAATCCTCTTAATCACCTTCTCTTCGGCACTTCTTCGATTCCGGTCGTAGACTGCGGCCTTCGGGCCTATTCCGGCTCCGGTCTCGGCTGATGGAAAGAACTCCTTTCAAGAAGTGCCCTCGAAGTGGGTCCAAGTTTCCCCACACCGATCTCCCCTGAACACGAGGCTCGAGACTGTCCCGCCTGCAAGTCTTTTCGCTCCAAAAAGACCATTCGAGATCGACGGGCTCGACGCAACATGGCGCACTCCTCGACCTCCGCTCCAGTCGACATCTTCGGGGACGACGTCGAAGCTCCGGGACAGCAGGACATCGAACAGGAGGATGACTACCTCGTCAGTGCTTCTGAGGCCGACGACTCAGATGTGGAGGACATCACCCCGGCGCAGAGGGTCTTGAGTACAATACCCCCTCCCACACCCACGCCGACACCCAAAAAGGCTTCGGTCACACCTTCGCCTTCGGGCCTAGGCAAGACCAAGGATACTGCTTCTCACACCCCACCTTCGGGCCCGGTAAAGAAGCCTATTAAGCCTTCCGGCAGCTCGGGCTCGAGCCAGCCTACCATCGGTACCGAAAAACACCCTTCGGCACCGAAGAAAAGATCGGCCTCCATCTCCACACCGAACCCAGTACCAAAGCCTTCGGTTTTGAAACCTGCCCTGCCGGTGCCGACCAAACATCACAAGGCCCTCGGCACCGACACTCCCGTGCCGAAGCCGTCTTCGGCGCCGACCAAAAAATCGGAGGTCCCAAAGAAGCACGGCTTGGACAAGCCTAAAAAGCCGTCGGCCCCGAAAACTTCGACGCCGACCTAACAACCAGTGTCGCAAGAACTTTTTACACCGGATCCTCTCCAAAAGACACTCACCAAGGATCCAAAAACTGGACATTTGTCATTGTCTACAAAAAAGAGACACTTGGACAAACCAGCTCCACCTTCACCGCCAAAGAGGATGGACACTGCTACCTCCCCTTTCAGAGTGCCTTCCCCTCCTCCACCACCCTCCCCACCTCTACCCTCTCCACCCCCGCCTCATCGTTCCCCAACCTTGTCTCCTGTCCCAGACGACTTAGGAGACCCATTTTATGATCCAGCAGATGTGCCACAGGATCCCACCACTACTGAATCTCCAGACCCATGGGACGACTATAATATTCCGGACATCCCAGATGTCCCACAGGATGACCTTTACCCATCTAGGCCATCCCCACCTCAAGATTCCTTGGATTTTCACCACCTATTACAAAGGGCGGCACACTACCACGGGGTGGAGTTACACACTGACCCAGTGGAGGAGGATTTTCTCCTAGACACTTTTGACGACGCACATAGGTCTACTGCCATCTTACCTGTGTTAAAAGGGATGATTAAACATGCACCGGAGGTCTTTAAAGACCCAGTCAGGGCCAGGGTCCTAAACCCCCGTATAGAGAAGAAATACAAAGCCGCCCCCACAGACCCTTCATATATTAAAGGCCCTGCACCATTGGATTCCCTAGTGGCATCTACAGCTAGGAAACGCTCCAATTCTCAGGCGTCAGGCGAAGCACCACCACCGGAGAAAGAGTCCAAGCTCCTAGACGCGTCAGGGAAGCGCACTGCGTCACAAGCCGGCAACATATGGCGTATCGCCAACACGCAAGCGCTATTGGCCAGATACGACAGGGCACATTACGATGAGTTAGAGACCATCATGCACCATCTCCCTGAAAAATATAAGAACAGGGCCAATGAATTGATCCAAGAGGGAAAACTAATAACTAATACCTCTATTCGCTGTGCCCTAGATGCAGCAGATACAGCCTCCAGGGCCATAAACACCAGTGTCCTTCTGCGTCGTCATGCCTAGCTCAGAGTTTCAGGTTTTAAACCTGAGTTACAAGCCTCTATATTAAATCACCCATTCGACCAAGATCGTCTATTTGGCCCAAAAGTTGATGAAGCCCTCAAAGATGAAAAAAGATACTGACACGGCAAAATCCATGGGAGCCCTACAGTCACACACTCCTAGGCGCTCCTTTCGCCGCTCTTCCTTTCAAGGCATGGGCAGAGGTTACTCCTCGGATAGTGCATCCACGTCCTACAAATCCCCTCCTCAATCTACCTTCACAAAGGGTTATCAAAGAGGCAGATACAGAGGCAATAATAATAAGGGCAGAGGCAAAACAAATACCGCCCGCTCTGCCAAACCTACTACCCAATGACTTTCCCCCGCTCCCTCCAGACCATTCCACTCCGGTCGGGGGCAGAATACAACATTTCCTTCACGTCTGGGAGACAACTACCTCAGACAGATGGGTGACACAAATTATTCAATAAGGGTATTGCTTAGAACTAACATCTGCCCCCCCAAACATTCCACCCATTCAAACAGGAGGTGACCTCCCTCCTGCAAAAAGGAGCCATAGAGCAGGTCCCCATAAATCAACAAAATTTAGGGGTCTACTCACTGTACTTTCTGATTCCAAAGACAGACGAGACTCTACGACCTATCCTAGATCTAAGACCTCTAAACACTTACATACACTCAGACCATTTTCACATGGTAACCCTTCAACAGGTTCTCCTACTTCTCTCCCAGAACGATTTTCCCACCACTCTGGACTTGAAAGACGCATACTTTCATATTCCAGTACACCAGTCTCACAGAAAGTACCTCAGATTTGTGGTGCACGGGCAACTCTACCAGTTCAAGGTGCTCCCGTTCGGGGTAACAGCACCAAGGGTATTCACCAAGTGCCTAGCAGTAGTGGCTGCACACCTCAGAAGACAGCACATTCACGTCTTCCCGTATCTGGACGATTGGCTAATAAAAGCCACGTCCTACGAACAATGTGTGCAACATACCGCCGCTACAGTCCAACTACTCCACCAGCTAGGGTTCACGGTGAACCATCAAAAATCCCACCTGGTACCATCACACACAAAACAATACCTCGGTACCACCATAGACACCTCAAAGGCCATAGCCTATCCCAATCCTGCCAGGATTGCAAATATACAGGCTCTGCGTCAAAAATTCATATCTCAACACTCTCTCCCAGCAAGAGTGTTTATGCAACTGATAGGGATGATGGCCTCTTGCATCTTCATAGTGCCCCATGCAAGACTCCAGATGCGACCACTCCAAGAGTGCTTAGCGCGCCAGTGGAACCATTCCCAGGGACAACTGGCAGATCTGGTGTTGGTAGACGGTCGCACCCATCGCTCTCTGCAGTGGTGGAACACCACAAACCTTTCCAGAGGTCGACCGTTCCTGGACCCGGTCCCACAGATAATCCTCACAACAGGCGCATCGCTCTCCGGCTGGGGAGCTCATCTGTTACATCTCACAGCACAGGGCACATGGCCGCCACTACAAAAGTTACTCCACATCAACCATCTGGAGTTACTAGCCATCTTCCTCGCCCTAAAATCCTTCCAGACGCAGATTTCAGGCAAGGCAGTCCTCATTCGCACAGACAACATGACTGCCATGTACTACATTCAAAAGCAGGGGGGGCACACACTCTCCACAGCTCTCTCAGCTAGCACAGAGCATGTGGAGATGTGCACTTCCACAAAAAATCTTTCTCCTGGCCCAACACGTCCCAGGAGTCCAAAACACCGTGGCAGATCTGCTCAGCAGACAGACGCAGCAGATCCACGAGTGGGAACTTCACCCACAAGTTCTTCACCCGTTCTTTCAGAAGTGGGGGCATCCACACATAGACCTATTCGCCACCCACGAAAACAAAAAATGCCCAAGCTTCGCCGCCAGATATCCACACCCATTGTCCAAAGCCAATGCGATATGGATGAACTGGTCAAACAAATTTGCATACGCCTTTCCACCTCTCCCACTAATTCCATTAGTGGCTCGAAAGCTACAACAGCATTCCCTAACACTGATCCTAGTAGCTCCAACATGGGTCGACAACTGTGGTACACCACATTGCTGGAACTCTCAGTAGTACCACACCAAAAGCTACACCTCTCACCATGCCTCCTAACCCAGAACCATGGAGAGATCAGGCACCCGGACCCAGCTCAGCTCAACCTTGCGATCTGGCTCCTGAGGTCCTAGAATTTGGATACGTTAACCTTCCCCCTGATTGCATGAACATTATCAGGGAAGCTAGACGCCCTACTACTAGGGCATGCTGTGCTGCAAAGTGGAAAAGATTTGTTGTTTACTGCCACAACAACACAATCAACCCTTTAAATGTTTCCATACAGCACATCATATGGTATTTACTCCACCTACAAAGGTGTAACCTAGCATATAGTTCCATTAGGTTACATCTCGCTGCCATTGCTGCTTACTTACAGAACAGGCAGCACCTATCACTCTTCAGAGTGCCTGCCATCAAGGCCTTCATGGAAGGCCTCAAAAGAGTAATTCCACCCAGAGTACCACCCTCACTGGTTTGGAATTTGAATATAGTTCTCACACGGTTAATGGGACCCCCTTTCTTTTTTTTTTTACTTTTTTTTTTTGTCCTCATACGCCACCAAGG
This sequence comes from Triturus cristatus, assembly GCF_964204655.1. Taxonomy (NCBI): domain Eukaryota; kingdom Metazoa; phylum Chordata; class Amphibia; order Caudata; family Salamandridae; genus Triturus; species Triturus cristatus. Next base: position 203,301,236 of record NC_140591.1, on the reverse strand, counting down.
TTCTATATGTGTGATCGATAGGTTAACAAGCGATATGCTACCTCAGTACATGCCAACTGGAAGGGACAAAACATGGAGCGAGGACCTTGTCCCATAGCAATAGTGCTTGACATACCTGCGATCAGCATAGCGTAACCTTACAAAGGATTTTGAAAATCCGCCAGAATACTGAAGAAAGTATCAAGGCATTGCTTATACCCAGAAATGGGATAGATGGCTTAATCATTGGACCTGGGGGGGGGGGGGGGGGGGGGGGGGGGGAAACCCAGTCTCTCAATGATCCCATTTCAAGAGGCGCCAAAAAGATCTTTTGTCGGGATTCCCTAATCTGGCCAAGTCCAGCTTGGAGACTTGCAAGGCAGAAGCAAACCATTCATTGACAGAAGGAGGTGAAGAGTCCTTCCACTTCTTGCATATCTCCCTTCTAGCAAGTAGTATAGCATAGAAGACTAACTTTTTCGCCAATGTGGAGACCCCCTCTAAAATTCCGAAGATCACTAACTGAGGATCCAATATTATGTTGAAGTCCATTGAGGTTGACAGAATTTTGCAAATAGCTTCCCAGAACTGCGACAAAAAAGGGCACTCGTAAAACATGTGAATATCCGAGGCAGCCAAGAGACCACACCTAGCACACATCACCATATTCCCCTGAGTAAATTTAGAGAGGCGAAGGGGAGAGTAGTACGCTCTGTGAATAATATAAAGGTGGTTCCTGCACAACCACGCCGGTTTCACGACATCCCACATCATACTACATGATGTACCCCATAGCTCTTGCAGGTTGGTATTGCTTATATCAGGCCCCCAAAGCTCATCCGGTAACAAAAATACCCCATCCATCTCCTCCAAGATCAAATTATACCATGACGAGATCTCTTTCTTAGCAGGGGGTTTGTCGATAACCACCTAGTGGGAGCTTACTTCTCCGAGAGGGCCGTGCTGTATAAGATCGAGACCAACTGGACATCTGCAGATATCTGCAGATATTTTAGCCTAGCTAGGCCTGGCCCAATCCTCCCACTCAAGCACTCCCAAGAAAGCAATTCACCCTCAACAAATAGGTCTCCCCAAAACTCCAACCCTGCCTCCCTGATGGGTAATGCTAGCGAATCACACAACCAGGGCGGAGGATCGGGCAGATCCCATAAGGGAGTCCTACAGCCATAATAGCCTATTTTAATAGCTTTTAGAACCTGGGCCCAAGTCCTTGCCATCCCCAATAGGATCTTCAATTTAATCTTTTTAAAGTATTTGGGATCTCCAAATTTCAAAAGGAATCCAGACTGGCTAACCCCCTCTCCATTAAGCAAAGTGGTGTATAGAGTTCCCACCCCATACTCTAATGGTTTCTTTAACAGCATCCTAGCATGAGAGAGCTGGAACGCCCATGCATACAACTGGATGTCCGGAGCAGCCAACTCCCCCTTTTCCCTACGCCTCCTTATCTTTTTCCACGAGATTCTTGGAAGGTGTTTATTCCAAATGAATGTATTGATCTCGGCCTGAAATGTTTTAATAGAGATTGGATCGAAATACAAGGGAATAGTGTTAAAGAGAAAAGAAAACCTTGGCAAGACGGACATCTTGACCAAATTAGACCTTCCCACTAACGACAATGGAAGATGGGACCAGGACTGAAGTAACTTACGGCAGTCCTTAACTGTCTTTGAAAAATTGATATTGACAATCTGGTCTATATCTTCTACAATATCAAGGCCCAGGTATCTCAACTTCTTTCCTGGCCGAATACCAGCAATACACAAACTCTGGTCCATACCCCAGGTCATCATCTCGGTTTTTGTGGCATTGATCTCATATCCAGATACTTCCCCAAATGCAGAGGCTAGCTTGAATATTTCCGGAAGAGCCATATGGGCATCAGATGTAAAAATGAGGATATCATCTGCGTACAAGGCCACTTTTCTCTCCCAGCCCCTGCACGCAAACTCCTTGATGTTAACATTATCCCTCAGGCTTTGGGCAAAAGGTTCAGCGTACAGATCAAACAGGAGCGGAGAGAGGGGGCAGCCCTGCCGTGTACCCCTCGAGATGTTAAAGGGATCAGATAGACTTCCATTCACCAGTACGCATGCACTTGGGTTCTGATATAAAAGACCAATTGCCCGGCGAAACCCTGATCCCACCCCGAACTTCGTCAGGGCCTCCGACAGATACAACCAATTGACTCTGTCAAAGGCCTTGGCGGCGTCCAAGGTAAGGACCGCCAGGGGGGAAGACTCCAAAACTGCCAAGTCTATAGCCCCAATTAAGTCAAATGTCAGTTCATGTAGCTGCCGCCCCTTGACGAACCCCTTCTGGTCAGGGTGCAAGATTTTAGGGGCCACAAGAGCTAATCTATTGGCCAGAATTGAAGCAAATAGCTTATAGTCTACATTCAGTATGGAAATAGGCCTATATGAACTACATGCCGTGGGTATTTTCCCCGGTTTTAGAATTACTGTAATGGACGCACTGTCCCATGACATCGGGGGAGACTCACCAGCCAGTAGGATATTATTAAATAGTAGAGCCAGGAAGGAGACAAGTTCCCGCTCAAGTGTTTTATATATTTCGGCCGGGAGGCCATCTGTACCAGACGCCTTCCCCTTTTTGGCATTATGTATGGCCTTAATAACTTCCTCCTCCGAGATTTCACCATCCAACATTTCGCTTTGCTCAGTAGAAAGTGCTGGAAGGGTGATCTTGCTAAGCCAGTCTTTAATGGTACTTAAACTGATGTTCTTGTCTTCACAATAGATATTTTGAAAATATTCTCTAAAGGCAGATCGAATATCTTCATCTCGGGAGAGTGGGGAGCCATTGACACTAATCACCTCGATGTTATTCCGGACTTGGTCCGTTTTGGTTTTCCATGCCAAAAGCTTCCCCGCTCCTTCTCCATATTGAAAATGTGCAAGTTTGCTGACCTCCCACCTTTCTTGAATCCGCTGATTTAGAATCGAAGCTAGATGGCCCTTTAAGGAAAGTAAACTCTCAGACAAAGAAGAGCGAACCGCTTCTGTATTATAGTCAGCGACTAGATCTAATTGGGTCTGAATCTTAGCAATATTAGCTTCCACTGATGTCACGGCCTCCATATATTCCTTCCTCCTGTACGCCATTTTATTTGTAATGAGACCTCTCAAAAATGCCTTCAGAGAGTCCCACACCATTCCGATGCCTGCCGATCCTACATTTACCCTTAAAAAATGGCTCACCTCAGATTTAAGAAAAAGAACATCTTCTGGGTGGGAGATTAAGGAACGATCAAAAGACCAACTCCTAGCCGGCGCCCTTAATAATGATATAAGATCCAAAACTACGGCTGAGTGGTCAGATAAATGTATTGGAAGGTATTTAATATCTTTAACAAGATCTTCTAAGGAATGGCTAATTAATACAAAGTCTATTCTGGACTGATGGCGGTATTTATAGTTTCTATAAGAGACTCCCAGCTGTTCACCTGCCCTTAACCTCCAGATGTCTACATATCCATACTGCTTCATTGCGTTTAGCAAAAAGGACCTGGATTTGGATGGAGTTAGAGATCGACTGTTGTGAGATTTGTCCAGTGTGGGATTTAGGACAATATTAAAGTCACCTGCAAAAATTACAGGTTCTGGAAAAGACAGGAGGTGAGAGAAAATTACCTCCAATGATGACGGGTCGTCTTGATTGGGACCATAGTACCCCACAAGAGTAATCTGAGTACCCGAAATGGAGAGAGAAGCAATAACCCATCTACCTGCAGGATCAACTTTAAAATCTAACAACCTAGCCCTGAGATGTTTTTTGAAAATAAGCGATACCCCCCTACAGGTCAAAGACTGGGAAGTAGAAATTGCAAAGTCGATCCACTTATTCCCTTTAACTAACTCATCCATTTCATCCTGAATCAAGTGCGTCTCCTGCAGTATAATGACCTGTTCCACTGAGTCTCTAAGGTATTTTAGTATTTTCCTAGCCCTAGCATGCAGGCCGTTCACATTCCAAGATATTATCTTTAGACTAGCCATAGCCATAAAAGCTTGTCCTGATGACTGACCCTAGGAACACCAAACCTTGCATGGAGGCCTAGGACCTCATTTATCTGACCTGAGCTTATAACAAACAGCAGCATATCTAAGGTTATCGTACTCCAAGCAAAGTACAATAGAACACTAAGATGGCACATGAGGAGTTTTATAACCATTTTACCCCGTGACCCTCCCAACCCCCCTTCCTCCCCTTCCTCTCCACACCCTCCCTCCCTCCCGTGGAGAACCCGTGATGTATCTAACCGGATCAAGTCCAGCAGATGGCACCCCTATCTCAAGCTCCCGTGCTCCCCACCGATCCCTGAACCGAGTTTCCCTCCAAAGTGCTCAAAGTAACCGTTTATGTTAATGGAAGATAAGTTTGTAAACGAAAGTGTATAAAAATTAAATGAGAAAAAAAAGAAGTAGGAAGGGGTCATAGACATATATGTGTATCTATTTCATTGCCCATTTCCCCTCTTTTCCTCCCCTCCTTTCTTAGCTTTATATATATAATATATTTTCTCTTGTTTTTTTTTTCTTCTTTTTTCTCTTTCCTTCCCTTCCCCTCTCCCTTTCTTGCTTCTTATTTTCTTTTTTCCTTTTCATTTTTCTTTTTCTTTCCTTCCACCTCCTTTTTTTTTTTATCAGAAATTATTATTATTTCTTTCTCAAATACCTGCAAATACGGAATTATACCTAGCACTCAGAATCATTCCTTCCTTAATCTGTAAATTACAAGACCTACATTTTAACCCGCTGTCTTATTGCCCAATTCTAAAAGGAGCTCATCAGCAGCTTGCACAGTATTTATATTAGACATCTTATTGTTGAACATCACCCTCAAGGCGGCAGTAAACACCAACTGGGCAGTTGCTCCCAACTTTCTAAATGCATCAAGCCGCCTGCCAAACTCCCACTGTTTCTCTAACGTAACTCTAGAAAGATCGGACCTAATAAGAAAAGTAAATCCCTTTCCAGGAAGGGATTTTTGTTTTAAGGCTAAGTTGAGAATCTGCTCTTTAAGGGCGTAGGTATGGAAATTGACAAGGATTTTGCGAGGCTTAGATCTTTGTTGGTTTCTCCTAAACGGGTCCCTATGGACTCTTTGAATGTCGATGGTCAGTTCCTCTGAAGTTTGATCTAGACACAACGACTCCTTCAATAATTGCACCACATAGGTTTTAACATCAGAACCTTCGGAGCCCTCCGGTACATTAAGTATGCGGATATTAGATCTTCTGGCATTGTTCTCTAACACTTCCATCCTGTCTAGTAGGGCCTGATCCTCCTTCCGCAACTTAACAATATCCTCCTCAGCTTTATCTAAGTGCATAGACATCACAGCGACTGTCTCTTCTAACTCTCCCGTCCTGGAGGTTAGCCCATCGATCTTTTTGTCTAGGGACTCACAATGGTTGCGGATGTCCATCTGGTTGGCAGAGGATTCTTCAAACTCTTTTTTAATATCTCGGGATAGGGACGAAAACATTGCTAGTAAGGAGGCCGCAGAAACTGTGCCCTCTGTATCAGGGTTAGATGTAGAGGCTTGCTGCTGGTCCAAATGTAGGGGAACTTCCAACCCTTCTCTAATTGACTCAACGCCAACGGATTCTAGTTGGGCTCCACTCCCCGGGGATTCGCGTATTAACGGACCAGACAAGCCACTGGACAATAGATCTCCCTTGGATGCAACCAACTCCACCGTAGAGGAAACATACACCGAAGTGGACAATACGCCTGGGGGGGGGGGGACAAGAGGCAGGAATGGAGTCTGAAGCTGAAGTTGGAATATCCATGACGTCCAGAATGTCGAACAGGTATTTCTACAGCCCCTGAATCCATTACTGACAGGGAGGCAGACATGTCCTGCGTGTCTTTTAAACAGAGCACCTGTGGTATTACTTTAAAGTAGGAGCGCAGGGACGGAGTTATCTTAGTACCCAGATCCGCATTCAGATCCCTTTTAAGTTTAGCCTTGCGTCTGGTTCCGTTTGCTCTTATACCCTTTTGATTTTACTTCTGCAGACAAATAGGAAGAGGCTTTCTTACCTTCAAAAGGTGAAGATCCCCTTTCCACCAGATTTACCTCACATGGAGGAGTAAGAGTGGGCTCTTTCCCCGGTGCCTTTGTAGGCACCCTGCCACTTCTGCGAGCCCCTCTGCCCTTAGTTTTGGGAGACCTCAGGTGTGGCTGCGAACACTCCTCTTCAACCTCCTCAAAAATCACTTCCACACAACTTCCCGTTTGCTTCGTGCCCGTAGGACACTGAGCAGCCACTTTGCCCTCCACTGCTCCTTGTGGATCAAACTTGAAGTTATGAGCCTGGGGTTTAACTAAAGCGCTACATACGGTAAGCGCCAGACAGCGTGCCTTCCTCCCCCGTCGCAGCTCCAGAGCGGCCACGAACCACAGCCAGAAAACGGCCGGTGCTTCGTTCTGTATTCCTCCGTAGTTCGAGCTTCGTTTAGGGCCAATAACGCTCACAGCTCTCCAGCCGCCTCCATCACCGAAGATGCCTGATTCGCCGCCCAAAGCTCCCGTCATAGAGAGGGAGGACAGACAGCCACGTCGGGCTCTATCGATCGCCAGATACGTAGGAGGAATGCTCGTTTCCTTTCTTCAGATTATTTTTTTTTTTGAAACGTCCTAAAACTTGGTTTTAAGAAGGTATAGGCTTAAACGTAAAAAGATTTTCGGGGATTCTCAGTACGCGGAAGTTAATCGTGTTACTCGGGGTTCAGGCATTTAGGCGAAGAACAACGGGAGCTTAATCCCAGAGCACCGCAGCAAGTCAGCCGACTGCCGCCATGTTCTCCCCCGCATCAATAAAACCCCCTTTCGAACCATTACATAAATGTGAGCTCCAATTTCTCACATGGAAAACAGCGTTTCTAGTGGCCATCACTTCCCTCAGAAGGGTTAGTGAAATACAAGCACTCACTATACAGGAACCTTTTCTCCAAATGCATCAGAACAAGGTTGTACTCCGCACCAACCCAATGTTTCTACCCAAAGTCATTTCTCCATTCCATTTAAACCAGTCGGTAGAATTACCAGTCTTTTTCTCACAACCTCAAACTGTTGCGGCAAGAGCGTTACACACACTGGATGTAAAAAGGGCTTTACTTTACTACATCCAACGCACACAACCATTCAGGAAAACCAAACAGCTATTTGTCTCCTTCTCTCCACCACATAAAGGCAACCCTATTTCTAAATCAGGGATAGCTAGGTGGATTGTAAAATGCATACAGATTTGCTACCACAAAGCAAAGCGAACGCTATCGGTTCCCCTAAAGCCCACTCTACAAGAAAGATAGGGGCTTCTATGGCTTTTCTAGGAAACATACCACTAGATGACATATGCAAAGCAGCCACATGGTCAACACCGCACACTTTCACAAAACATTACTGTGTAAATGTGCAAACCAAGCAACAAGCTACTATGAGCCAGGCTGTACTCAAAACACTGTTCCAAACTACTGCAACGGATACCGGTGGTCGCCACTAGGGTTGGGTACTGCTATATAATCTATGCACAGTGTATAATCTGCAGCTCATATACCTCGAACGGAATATGCTACTTACCAGTATGCATCTGTTCTTGGCATGTAGAGCTGCAGATCTATACACGCCCACCCGCCTCCCCGGCTACATGTATCTGAAAGAAACACGTTAGTTAGATTCCTCACCTTAGAATATCCCCAGGTGTCAGACTGGATCCAGAAGATTTTTCGTCAGCAATACCCCTTGCGCGTCGCTAGGCGTCGTCTGCGGCTCCGCGTCCGTCGTCGGCGTTGTGCGCCGGGATGACGTCGTCGGAGTACTTAGACGCCGCCCTCGCGCGCTGACGTCAGTTCTTCTTTTTTCCGCGCCAGTAAGCGCAGATCCGGGAGAGCTACCCCTTTAGTCAATTTTTGACTAACTTTTTTGATCCTTTTTGATCGTGTCTCGACATCGGTGCCGGTAGGATGCCTGGGTTTAAAGCCTGTACGGACTGTAACCGATTGATGTCGGTTACGGACCATCACCTTTACTGCTTGGGCCTCGATCACGACGCGGAGTCGTGTTCGGACTGCAAGGCCCTGACCTCGAAGGCTAGACGGGAGCGGTCCCGTAAGCTTCTCGAGATTCGCCACTCGGCTCCGCGCGCCTCTCGATCCCGGTCCAGGAGGAGGTCCAAGGATCGGTCGCGGAGCCGCAGCCGACGTCACCATCGGTCGTCGGGATCCAAGTCTTCGGGTAAGTCGAAGCATTCCAAGAAGTCCAAGAGGCGACATCGCTCTTAGGACTCCCCTCGCCGGTCGCGCGACTCGGTCGATGGTCAGGGTGGTTCCACCCCCGCGGCTCCGGCGGAGCCGCAGGCGCCGCGCCCGTCCCCATACCCTCCGGTCCCTGGGACTAACGCGACGCCGGCGGAAGTCAGTGCCTTCCTCTCAGCCATGAGGACCCTGGCTCCGCCGTCGGCGCCCGCTGGCGCGCCTTCGGGCCCCGCGGACCCGACTGGGCTGCCGGTGGCTCCGGCCCCGGCACCGTTGACGGCTCCGGCCTCGACGCCGCAAGCGCCCGAGGGACCCGTTCTCGAGTCCCCGTCGACGCCGGTCAACCTTGTCACGCCTCCTCCGCCGGCGTCGACTCCGGTTCCACCCCCGACGTCGACTCCGCTCGACGTCGTGCCCCAGGTCAGTCCCGCTCCGGGCCCGGCGCCGGTCCGGCGTCGATGGACGCCGAGATCGACGCCGCTAGAGACACATTTTGTCTACCGCCCGGCTCCGTTACTTTCTCCTCTACACCAGGAGTCGGATGATGGGGACTACTGGGAGGGATCCGAGGATCCTATGGCCGCTCAGGCCCAACTGTCCCAGGACTGGGCAGATGAACTGGGGGAGGCCAGTGGTCTGGATACCTCGCCAGACACTGGATTCATCTCTCCTCCGACTGTGGCTTCGGAGGACGGTGCTGCTTTCTCCGTGGTGCTGCGCAAGGCGGCCGCAGCCCTGGGGCTCGAGCTGCCTGCCGTGGCTGTGAGGACGAACGTCCTCACTGAGGTGCTTCAGTCTGCAGCAAGCTCCACTGAGCCTCTGCTGCCATTCAATGAGGCCCTCACTGACGTTCTACAGGGCACCTGGTCCAAGCCCTCCACAGTTCCTCCTGTGGACAGGAACGTCGCCAGGCGCCACCGCCCTGCTCCGGGCGACCCCAGTTTTCTGTCCCAACACCCCACCCCGAGAGTCTGGTTATCCAGGCCTCCACCTCCCAATCCTCTTTCCCGACCGCCCCGCCGGACCGGGATTCCAAGAGACTAGAGCAGTTTGGCAAGAAACTGTTCTCTTCCCTTAGTTTGGGCCTGCGGTCTTTGAACACCGCTTGTCTCTTGGACCGTTATTCCCACTCTCTGTGGGATGCGGTGGAGGACGCGCTGCCCCTGTGTCCGGAGGAGGTCCGGACACGACTTACCCAGGCTCTGGCCGATGGGAGGGATGCCGCGCGACATGCTATAAGATGTGGGCTTGACACCACGGACTCGCTGGGTAGGGCGATTTCTACCTCAGTGGCGCTTAGACGTCACGCCTGGCTGCGGTCCACGTCATTTTCGGGTGATGTCCAGAGCTCTCTCATGGACATGCCCTTTGATGGCACTCGCCTTTTTGGCGAGAAAGCGGACAGTGCGCTGAATCGCTTTAAGGACTCCCGGGCTACAGCCAAGTCCTTGGGCCTCTCGGCCCCACGGTCGCACCCTTTCGCCCCTTTCGTGGCCAAGGAAGGGGTGCCTCCTCACGTACGCCTAGCCACCAGCCGCAGAATCAACCTGCGCGCAGTCGCGGACGTGGTTTCCGCCGAGGCGGTTCTGGAGGACGACGAGGTCAGTCCACATCCACCCCGGCAGCATCCGCCTCAAAACCTTCCTAGTCCGAGCTTTCAGGCCCATTCCTCGCCAGTGGGCGGCAGAGTTCGCCATCACCTGCTCCACTGGCGGTCCATCACATCGGACAGGTGGGTGCTGCAAATCGTCCGAAGGGGCTACTCCCTCCCCTTCGAGACGACCCCTCCAGCCATGCCACCGCAGCACCACCGTATCTCGGGGGATCATTTGAATCTTCTCCACGAGGAAGTTTTGGCCCTCTTGGCCAAGGGGGCCGTCGAGCGCGTTCCGAGCCCAGAAGTAGGTCGTGGTTGTTATTCCCACTACTTTCTGGTTCCCAAGAAGGGCAAAGGGGGCCTACTCCCTATCTAGGACCTCCGGAACGTCAATGCCTTCCTCCGGAAGGAAAGGTTCAAGATGTTGACTTTGGCTCAGGTTCTAGCTGCCCTAGACCCCGGAGACTGGATGGTAGCGTTGGACTTGCAGGGCGCATATTTCCACATCCCCGTCCTGCCGGCCCACCGGCGTTACCTGCGGTTCACGGTGGGCCCAGAGCACTTTCAGTTTACCGTGCTCCCCTTCGGTCTCACCAGTGCCCCTCGGGTGTTCACGAAAGTGATGGCGGTGGTCGCAGCTCATCTGCGCAGATCAGGGGTTCCAGTCTTCCCCTATCTCGACGACTGGTTGTTGAAGGCGGGCTCGCCCCAGGCAGTCGTCTCCCACCTCCAGACTACGGCGGATCTCCTGCATTTGCTGGGGTTTTCCATCAACGTGCCGAAGTCACACCTGAGTCCCTCTCAGAAGCTCCTTTTCATCGGAGCGGTTCTCGATTCGGCGCAGTTCCGGGTCTATCCACCGGAACAGCGGGTCCGGGATATTCAGGCCCTGATTCCCATCTTTCGGCCTCTATCCTGGGTTTCGGTCAGGCTAGTGTTGCTGCTTCTGGGGCTGATGGCCTCCTGCATCCTGCTAGTGCATCACGCCAGGCGGCGCATGCGGGCTCTGCAGTGGGACCTGAAGTTTCAGTGGGCCCAGCATCACGGCAACCTGTCCGACCATGTCTTGATCTCGGAGGGCACTGCACAGCAGTTGCAGTGGTGGCTCACGGACCGCGATTGGGTCATGGGCAGAAGCCTCTCCCTTCCCCAACCGGAGCATGTCGTAGTGACGGATGCGTCCCTCCTGGGATGGGGTGGCCATATGGGAGAGGCGGAGATCAGAGGCCTCTGGTCTCCGGCGGAGTCTCGTCTCCACATCAACCTGTTGGAGTTGAGAGCGATCCGGCTTGCACTGAAAGCCTTCCTTCCCTCTGTCAGGGGCAGTGTCGTGCAGGTGTTCACGGACAACACCACCGCCATGTGGTATTGCAACAAACAGGGCGGGGTGGGGTCGTGGACCCTTTGTCAGGAGGCTCTGCTCCTCTGGACGTGGCTGGAACACCAGGGCGTCGCCCTAGTGGTTCAACATCTGGCGGGCTATCTGAACGCCAGAGCAGACGAACTCAGCCGCCGGTGCATGATGGATCACGAATGGCGTCTGAACTCCGAAGTGGCGCAAGGTCTCTTTCAGCAGTGGGGAGAGCCTTGGTTAGATCTATTCGCCACCGAAGAGAACGCGCAATGTCAGCAGTTCTGCGCGTTGGAATTTCCAAGGCGGCACTCGCTCGGCGACGCTTTTCGTCACGAGTGGAGTTGCGGTCTGTTGTACGCCTTTCCGCCTATACCACTTCTGCCCAGAGTGCTGAAGAAGATCAGGCGCGACCGGGCCCAAGTCATCTTGGTGGCTCCGGACTGGGCACGAAGGTACTGGTATCCCGAGCTACTCAGTATGTTGACCGGTCCTCCGATACGTCTGCCCCTTCGGGAGGATCTTCTGTCGCAGCAGCAGGGGACGGTCCTCCACCCGAACCTGCCCAGCCTCCACCTCCATGCGTAGAGATTGAGCGGCGGCAGTTGATGCCATTTGACTTGCCTCCTGAAGTCTGTGATATCATTCTGGCAGCCAGGCGTCCCTCCACAAAGACGGTATACGCCTGCCGGTGGAACAAATTTGTGGCATGGTGCACAGCAAAGGCTGTGGATCCCCTTTCCGCCCCTCTTTCTGAGGTTCTCCTCTTTCTTCTTTCTTTGGCCCGGCAGGGCTCTGCCCTGGGCACCCTGAAAGGTTATCTTGCTGCCATCTCTGCCTTCTTGCGGCTTCCTGATCAGCCTTCTCTTTTCAAGTCCCCTGTAGTTACACGCTTTCTAAAGGGCATTACTCACACGTTCCCTCCTGTGCCTCAGTGGGACTTGAATCTTGTCCTGACATTCCTGATGTGCGCTCCCTTTGAGCCTCTTCATACTTGTCCTCTTCGTCTGCTGACGCTTAAGACTGCTTTTCTGGTAGCCATCACCTCGGCTAGACGGGTGAGTGAGCTCCAGGCTTTATCTTCAAAGCCTCCTTTTCTGTCTGTTCATCCGGACAAGGTTGTCATTCGACCTCGTCCCTCCTTTCTTCCGAAAGTGGTGACTCCGTTTCATCTTGGGCAGTCTGTCACCTTGCCCACCTTCTTTCCGCCTCCGCATCCTTCCAAAGAGGAAGAGAGGCTCCACCGTCTGGACCCAAAACGTGCGCGCTCCTTTTATTTGGACCGCACAAAGCAGTTCCGGGTGGACGACCAACTTTTCGTTGGATACGTGGGTGCTAAGAAGGGGAAAGCTGTGCACAAACGGACCATCTCTCGGTGGGTCGTTTTGTGCATCAAAATTTGTTATTCCTTGGCAAAAAAGGACCCTCCTGCTGGGCTGCGCGCCCATTCTACTCGGGCCACTGCGGCTACTACTGCTTTGGGACGGGGTGTCCCTTTGCAGGACATCTGTCAGGCGGCGACGTGGGCTTCGCTACACACGTTTGCCAGGCATTATTGCCTTGACAGCCAAGTCCGGAGGGATGGCTTCTTTGGCCGTTCTGTCCTCCAGGACTTTCTGGTGTGATCTTGGTTCGCAGACCCACCACCGGGGATGGTATTGCTTGGGTATCTATTCTAAGGTGAGGAATCTAACTAACGTGTTTCTTTCAGATGAACAAGTTACTTACCTTCTGTAACGATGTATCTGTAAGAAACATTAGTTAGTTAGATTCCTCACCGACCCACCCATCCTCCCCGTTCTGCGAACTGACATCTAGGGTTAAGGTTATCCTTTTCAGGCCCCTAGATTTTATTTTTGGCACCAGTGTCGGTCTTTGCATGGCTCTGCGTTCCTGGCGCGGAAGGCTATGTACAAGAACTGACGTCAGCGCGCGAGGGCGGCGTCTAAGTACTCTGACGTCATCCCGGCGCACGACGCAGACGACGCCTAGCGACGCGCAAGGGGTATTGCTGACGAAAAATCTTCCGGATCCAGTCTGACGCCTGGGGATATTCTAAGGTGAGGAATCTAACTAACTAATGTTTCTTACAGATATATCGTTACCGAAGGTAAGTAACTTGTTCATCCGTTCCAGTCTTATCTTATTTAGATACAACACACATGGGTTTCTTTACTGTTACCACTACGCTCCATCTTTCCCTGCTGGCGAAAAACAATCTGAGGATGGAGCCGAAGCCCATGCGCAATACGAACCAAGGGAGGAGTCACCGAACTCGTGACTTCCAAAGACTTTCCAAGAGGAAAAACAAACTGCAAATATCCAGGCCCAACACCAGATGGCGAGCTATGCACAGTGTATAGATCTGCAGCTCTACATGCCAAGAACAGATGCATACTGGTAAGTAGCATATTCCTTCCCAATTCCTCTTCACAATCGACGGTATTCAACAAGGTGAGATAAACTTCTCTACTTCCAGGGGACACGCACACGCGCGTCTCTGTGGTCTGGTGTCTCTGTGGGGTAATTGTCCGGCTAAGACAACAACTTTAATACCGGTTTTACTTGTTTATTCGTTCTTTCAGTGACTGCTCAAAAGACAAACACTCTACACGTTGAGCGCCAACAACTCGTGCCTCCTCCTTTAACTGCAAGCAATAATTTCAGCCAAAAACCCCGGCCCTAGGCCATTTTATCATTTGTGCATCACATTAATTCTGCGGTCCAAGCTGCAGTCACAGCTATTATCAAAAATCTATCCTACATGAAGCGGAGAGGCTTCTATAAAGATTGGGTGATTAAAAAAAAAATAAAAAAATGTTGGGCAGTTTTATATAGCGCTAACTTGACTTTATGATGAGCACAAGGACACATTCATTTTTGTTAGGCATGGATAGATTAAGTGATATGCCCAGAATCACAGGATGTTGAGCTGGCGCCGAAGCTCGTACCTGGTTCCCCAGCTGCAAAGTCAGGAGCTCTGGCCTTAGGCCACATTCTCTATTTTTTGTCCTATTTTTAGATGGTCTATTGGATGCCTATAAATATACACAAATGCGTAAGTCGGTCTTGAATGCCCTCCATTTACTCAATAGTGACAAACATTACATATTAAACTGGTCACTGGTGACTTTATAGTTTATAAAACTGTGCACTTTCAGCATTGTTATTTAGAAGTTTAACTTAAATAAGAAACAAACTAGTGGGTTCGCAAGTGGATTGTGGTAAAGCCTATAGATAACCCGTAAACACCAGTGAAAAAGCAAGCGCACTACTTAGGTGATTAGGTATTGATTAGTGTCTCAAATAAGAAGGATAACCCTAAATGGTACTGATCAACAGTAGCATGGGATAGACAAGCATTTGCAATGCAATAGGTCTCGCATTTGCGAGAGTTTGAGCTATTGGCATTGCAAATGACAATGCCTTTTATTTGTGTTTACAAAACCTGCAAGCGGTGCATGAACACGCACTTTGTACTTATAGTCTTTGCTTACAAGAAGCAAGGCAGTAAAAGAGATGCATTTACTGCCAGCCTTGCTTCTCATAAGTAACCAGTATAAGTACAAAGTACAGGTTTACGCAACACTTGCAGGTTTTCCAAACACATATATAAATGGCACAGTCATTTACAATGCCAATAGCTTAAACTCTCACAAATACGAGACCTATTGCATTGCAAATGCTTGTTATTTTGAGTGCACTTGAGGTTGACTGGTTGAATGTCTTTACTGCATGGATATCTGAGAAAAATAGGTAGTGGCTGAAGTATTAGACTGACTTTTTTCTGCATATTGTTTATTGTATGCAACCTTACATTGTGAGTTTCCAAATCCAGCTTAAAGTGAGTGTTGCAGATTGTTTTCTCTGTTAAAAAAAAAAAAAAAAAAAAGAATGCAAGCAAAACTTCTGTTTGAACATGTTGAGGTTATGTAATTGTATTTAAATTATACTAAACGTGAATGCGTTTTTTCTCCTTTTTTATTTTTGCAATATCGTTTCATTATGCTCTTATCACAGTAGGAACTTTTTTTAAATGTGTAAATCTTTTAGTCTTAGTTGCAATTTTCGAGGATATTTCAAAATATTGTGACTCGTGCGAGTTTAAAAAAAAGTATTAATAAAATGCATCTAATGTAGGATTACTGCCAGGAACACAAGCAGATGAGCAATTCTGTAAACATACCCTAAAAAGATCAATAAGTGGGAAGGACATTTTGTCCCACATCCTTGTATATGAATCAGCCGTATGCTCCATTTAAGTATTTAGTGTTTGATTTTGAGTTGGGTGATACAATCCTCGGTGGTATTTCTTGGGTTGACTGTATGTCTCAGTAATACTATGTGATGTGTGAAGCTACCTTCAGCTCCATACTCCTTTTTAACTTCTCAGATTAAATATCCACCTATAGGGCATGTTTTGATAAAGGTTTCAATGAAGTATGCTTGCACCCACAGAGAATATGATTAGATATACAAACTTTGGTTACCGGGACATTGTATAAGTTGCCATGTGAGGGTTAGTAGACGGTCTACTTCAATTTATCATTCCGTTTTTGATGCTAAATGAACCTCGATCGCTTTAAATTTCAGCTTTAACGCCAGGTCTTCTCTAAAGACTTACTCCTTAATTTAGCATTAACTCTTCTTCTATCTGTCTGGTGTTAACTCCTTCCCCATCCCTTTATCTTAACTCAGTTTTTTTCAATGTTGGTAAGCTAACTTTGTGTTACTATTCCACCTCTACCCATCAAGACATTCAAACCCTACAGCTCTTGTACCACATGTGAGATGAAGTGGCTTTGTTAACATAATATCCTGCGTGTCCATCTTATTGTCTAGTTTTGTATTTTATATTTAACAAGTTTCAAGCTCTGGAAATAAAGTGCTCTATTTCGTGTGTTGACCCTGAACTGGGCTAAATGATTTATAGAGGAATCTAAAAAAGGTGCTTTGATTTCCACATTTGTAGCCAAAATGGTAGTGATAAAATACATTCACCTATGGCTTTTGAAGATTTCAGTGACTGAAAGTTAAGGCTCAGCACCTCCAGTTACTTCATTAGCTAAGGGACAACACCTCCAGTAATTCTTATTTAACATATTTGAAAGAAGCTTTGTCTGAGAAGTTCTGACATTCTAATTAATCCATCAAATAAGCAGCATACTTGTCTTGTGGCATTGTTGCTTTGTGTACATCGCTTACTATTGTATCTATTTTTGATTTGTGTTGCTCATAATGGTTGTGCTTATTTCCAATTTTGTCTGCCAGTTTTGAATATCATACTGTGAAATCAAATGTAATGTTTAATAGTTCTTTTCTTTCACATAATGAGTACATTAGTAATGTTATGTTGGAGGATGCTTACTCTCAAATATAATGTGCATACATTGATTATTGAAACAGTAACTTAATTGACGCACCTAACATTTTGGAGATTGCTCTCAGTATTGTGTCAACCACAAACCTCATTACAATGTATTCATGAACTTTACGTTTGGTATTCCACTACTTCACGGAGAGATCCAAAAACTACCGAAGTAAGAGTACATGTGAATGTATGTTTTTACTTTTTAAAGGAATTGCGAGAGATACACAACAAACAGCAGATTCAGAAGCAAAAAGACACTGAAGTTGAGAGATTAAAGCAAAAGGAACACGACTGGAAATCGGTTGATTTTGAAAAACAGAAAGAAGTAGCTCTAAGGTAATCCTATCAACCTATTTTAAGCATGACCCAAGTAAGATGACTGTAACTTGAGGCTGCAACACTAATGACCTATAATTATATGCATAAACATAATTTTTTTAAAATGGCAAAACAATGACTGCTTCAGCCAGCGAGCACATCCGGTATGAAGACCAGCATCTGCAGTAGCTGGTGCAGAGCACACACACAGGTGACAGGTGACCATTCTCCTGCCTATCCGGTTACCCTCCCTGTGTACTTACCTCCTGTCAGGTCTGACTATTGATGGCATACTGCCAACCCCCTTGCTTCTCTGTCTGGCATGTTTGCCATTTGTGTTTTCCTTGCTCCTATACTGTTCTGTCTGCCCAAGTTTCTACCCATCACACATTCACCTTGGCTGGCCCGTCATGGAAGCGCAATCCTGGATGACCAGGTGTGGAAAGCTGGCTTTTTATGTAGTGCACCAAAATGAGGTACACTGTAGAAAGTCCAGATGACCCTTATTGATTTACGGGGCTTAAATTCTTAATCCCAAATACTCTTCTATGGTAGCGTGGGTGAGTAGTTTATGCTGATCAGAGGGTGGTGATATGCACTATCTGATAGAGACTACTAGCCACAGATTCCTTAACATAGAATTATCCCGAGGCGTGAGACTGGACCCGGAAAACTTTCTTGCCCAGCATTTCTGCGCGCCAGGGGGCTGTACCACGCGACTTCGCCCTCCATGGGCGTGACGTCAGCGAGCTCACATAAGCCCCACCCCGGCGCGCTGACGTCAGTTTTCTTCTTTTTCTGCGTGGAACACTGACCCGGATCGTGTTCCTGGCCTGTTTCAGGCCGCCTTTTCACATTTTGGGCGTTTTTCTTGGGTACAGTGTGCGAATGCCTTCGGGCTTCAAGACGTGCTCGACTTGTGCGCGGCAGATGTCGGCGACGGATCCTCACCCCATCTGCATGTGGTGTTTGGGGGAGCACCACGACTCCACGGATTGTAAGGCGTGTCAGCAAATGAAGCCGAAGTCCCGGCGGGAGCGCCGGATGAAGCGCCTTTCGGCACGCATGTCCAGGTCAGTGTCAGCGCCGCGCCCGTCCCCCACAGACGGGTTCCAAGAACCGCCGCCTCCATCTCCGACATCGTCCTTCTCCCAGGCCGCAAGGGCGCCGCTCACCTGTTAGCAAGTGTTGCAGTTTGTCCCCCGAGACCCGGTCCCCGGCCTGTTGGCGTGGGTTCTCTGCGGGTGGTGCGGCCCCGCGCGTCGCCATCCTATCCGTCATTCCCCGGCGCGGGGTCGACCAGAGCCCAGATGGAGACCCATGCGGCAGCCTTGCAGGCCTCTTTGGCTCTTCCTTCTCCTCCTTCTCTTCCTGGGACATCTGCGGATCCCTTGCCGCGTGCGGGGACTTCTGCGGCATCACCGGCGTCTCCGGCCCCGACAGGTTCGGATCCAGGTTTGGAGGATGTGGGTCCGTCTGGGTGTGGCCCTCCGGGGTTCCCTCCTTCAGACCTGTTCGGATCCAGGTTCGGAGGATGTGGGTCCGTCGGGGTGCGGCCCTCCGGGGTTCCCTCCTTCAGACCCTGGCGCCACTGCGTCACCACAAACCCCCGCGGGGGTCCCTGTGCTATCTCCTCCTGCGCCACCCGTTGTGGCGGAGGTCGTTCCGGCGTCCCCTTCGGCGCCTTTCGACGTTGACCTGATGCCGGTCGCAGACTCAACGGCGCCAGGCCGGCGTCTGGTCGTTGAGTCGTCTTCAGACGCCCCTCTTCTCCAGAGGTTCGGCAATTGTTGGTTTCATCTTCTCCGGAGACGGGCTGCCGCATCGTGGAGTTTTCCCCGGCATCTTCCAAGGACGGCTCATCGCCGTTGCCGCGCCTGCAGTCTTCGCCGGAAGAACCTCAGGTTCCCCATTCCTCGGGCCCCCTTCCTCCTTTCCGGACTTGGCCTTTCCTTCCTACGGTTGGCCTGGGGGACGGCCGCCTTAGCTTGCAGCCGTCGCCCCCGAGGAGCTGCTTTCCCCGCCATGGGACCCTACGGAGGCCGGTGCTGCCTTCGCTTGGGCTGTTTCCACGGCGGCGGAGATCTTGCGCATGGGCGATCCAGCTGCCCATTTCCCCACGGATCATCTTCTGGAGGTCCTCCATCAGGGTTATGGGGGTCGGGAGCTGCTTCTTCCCCTTTAAAGCTTCGCTCCACACGTCTCTTTTGGGGGCGGCCCGCCACGGGGGAACCGGTCCCCCAGCCACTTATGCACCGCCACCATCCTGCGCCGCATGACCCTATTTGTCTTTCCCTCTGCCAGCCATCGGTGTTGTCTCCCCCTTCACGGGAGGCCCGCTGGTTAGATTCCTGAGGGTGCAATATCTTCGCCTCCACCAGTGCGGCTTTGCGGGCCCTTAACACTCTTTGTGTATTAGCAAGGGCCACGGCGGAGTCCCTTTTGTCGGCTGCTTCTCCGGAGGTTGCCTGTGTTGGTCTCAGGCACCATGTGTTGGATGGCTGGAAGCTGGCAGCCTTTATTCTTTGCTCGGCTCTGGACTTTTCGGACGTGCTTGGTCGTACCATGGCTTTTTTGGTGGCCCTTCTTCGGCATGCCTGGCTACGGGATAGTGTGTTCCTGGAGAACGTGAGGGAACAGTTGGTGGGTCTTCCTTTTGATGGCACTCTTTTGTTCCACGCCCCTGCGGATTCTGCCATTCAGAGGTTTCTTGCGGGGTTTCGTCCTCCTTCTCCTCCTCCTCCTCCTCAGTGACCTGTGAGTCGGTCTGTGTTTTGGAAGGTGTTCTTCCGTGGTTTTCCTGGGGTCTTGTAGAGCATAGCCCCGGTTGTTAGTTCTGTGTGGTTCATGTGCCTTGGGTCCTTTTGTTTGGACCTTGGTGCTGTTGGCTGCCGGCTCAGCCCTGTTTTGACTTATGGGTTTGGCTGTTGGTAAGCCTTGTAGACCCTGAGATTAGGCCTTCTGTGTATTCCTTATTGGCTGTTGACAAGCCGTCTGCAGTTTTCTCCGCAGGTCTTCTGTTTGTCCCCTGCTGTGGAATTGTTTCCTAAGAGGGTTCCCATGTTATGGGACGTCACATGCCCTATGTGGGGTACTAGTAGCTATTATATAGCCTTATTCTGTGCTGGGGAGGGGTGGTCGTCCTTCGGGCTTCTGCTCTCCGTGGCGCCACGGTCTGTTGCAGGTGCGCTCTTCTTGCTGGCCTTCTCCTGGGCCGCTGTCTCTGGCCTGGTCTAGCCTCCTGCCTGTGGCGCTCCGTTGTAGTGGTTTTGCGCTTCTGTTTGTCTTCTGCTGGTTACACTTCGTTCGTGGGTCAGTGCGTGCTGGCCCCTCTCGTGGGACGTGCCCTGGCCCTTCCTGGCCTCTACCTTCGGCTGGCATCTCGCTTGTCCTGGGTGCACTGTTCCGTGGTGTTATCTGCTGCTGGCTGTGCATCCTGTGCAGGCCTGTTTGTTCTCATACACCACTGTGCCTTTCTTCTTCTGTCAGCGCTTTCGGCAGTGGAGACTTCCCTGCCTTGTGCGCTGCTTGCAACTGTGGTGTGTTAAGCTATTTTCTGTCATGCTGTGTGTGCTTCTTATGGTGGGCCCTGCCTCCGGTTCTACCTCTTCTCCCTAGGGTTTGGAGGTGGTCCTTGTGTTCCTTGAGGCTTTTCAGGCGCTGTCTGCCCCTGTGGGGTGTTGGGCTGTTCTCCTTTGGTTGGGCTTCGGATATCCTGGCCCTTCCCTTCTTGTCCATGTGCCATGTCCCCAGCTGGGGCCCTGTGTCTCTCTTGGTGGGGAAGCTATCTCGCAGCCCCTCCTCGCTTCTTGGTATGGCTAGGGTATCTATTCTACGTTAAGGAATCTGCGGCTAGTAGTCTTTATCAGATGTACGAGTTACCTTTGAGACGATTCTAGCCGCAGATTCCTTCACGACCCGCCCTTCCTCCACTGCCTACTTTCACACCCTTTGCATGCCCCGGAAGATTTTCAAACCAGAAGAACCGTCGCCCAAGCCCTACTCACCAGCCGGCTCGACTATGGCAATGCGCTCTCCTTAGGAATCACTGCACACATCCTGAAAAGACTACAGGCCACACAGAATGCAGTGGCCCGACTCGTCCTGGACCACCCAAGACGAGCGCAAATCACCCCCACCTCAAGAAACTTCACTGGTTGGCCATCCAGAAGACATGGCAATTCAAGATGCTGATCCACACCTACAAAGCACTTCAAAGCCAAGGAACAGCATTCATCAACCACTGTATCAACTTCCAGCAACCCACATGAAACCTGGGCTTCGCTCACCCCTCGCATCGGTTGTATCAACAGCAGAGGTTGATCCTACTATCTTGCAGCGAAGCCCTGCAAAACCCTGCCCCCCCACACATACCCCCTCCACACATACCCCCTCCACACATACCCCCCTCCACACATACCCCCCTCCACACATACCCCCCTCCACACATACCCCCCTCCACACATACCCCTCTCCTTGCACCTCCGAACGTCATTCACTCTGCTGGAATTCAGGTAAGGACTCAAGACCTGGCTGTTCAACTGAACCCCTTCCACCGCAGGGTTTCCAGCGCCTTCTGTTTTAAAGTTGCTGCAGAAAAGGTTAATCGGACTGCATTCCCTTTGTGGTAGTGTAGTTGAGCAATTAGGCTTATCAGGATGTGTGTTAAGTATTTTTTTTCCAGAGTTTTTTACAGCGCAGACTTGCCCCGAAGGTATCAGATAGCTTTTCATGAGCACCAGTTGCGTTAGACGGACACACTCATTTTTGTTAGGCACAGGGAGATTAAGTGATTTGCCCAGAATCACAGGATAATAAGCGTTGTTGCCAAGACTCGAACTAGATTCCCCAGATTCGAGGTGGACTGCCGTAGCTGTTAGGCCACATCCTCTCCCCATGTATTCACTCAGGCAAGAACTGATGGCACACACTCAGACTGAATCCAGACAAATTAGGTAAGTAGTAAAATTGTATACTTGTGTTATTATTTCTAGAACTAAGCAGAACTTAGCACAGGTAGGTAAAATATACTTTCAAATGCAAGGCTGTACACAGAAATGCAATGGTGGATGGAATTGTTATAGGTTTGTATTTGCTTTAAAAGCAGTTCAGAATAATTTGAAAATACTTAGGATTACTTTTGTGTTAGTTTTTATTTACATTACCTACTAGGGGTGATATGCCTAGATATCTCAATATGGGACCTACAATACAAAGGTAAGTAAGACAATTTTGGTATCACATTTAAGTTACTTTGGTTTCAATACAAAAGTTAGTTCAACATTGTTGGAGAAAAATCCGAACATGGGTTCCTATGGAAGAAAGGAATGTACCAGTTTGCAGGTAAGTAAACCACCTACAAGAATGGCTGTTTGGGGTTAGAGCCAAAGTACCCCAAAGCTCAAGGAGGCACTCAAATCACACCACCAGCTGCTCTAGGGCAGCCGGGTGCAGAGTGCAGGGGCCCAATGTTAGCCAATGGGTCAAGAAGGCAGTCGGTTAGGGGCTGCTAACAAGCACACCAATTGGTTGTGGGAGCAAAGCTCCTGGGCTTAAGATCATCAGCACTGCAGGGACCAACAATCAGCACAAGATCTGCACCACCAGCGGCACGGAAGCGGATGGATGCAGGGTTCCAAAAAGTCGTCGGGAGCTCTGTTTCAAATGGAGATCTCCGGTTTGGAAGAAATGCTGCAGGCTCGGTGAAGGAGGTTTCCTTAGGGCGACCACTGGCAAGAAAGTAAAGTTGGATTGTTGAGGGATTCCTGGACACAATTGGTTGGGCCACCAAACGCCGTGGGGCATTGGGCGCAGGGGTGTCTTTGGGTGTCGGGTTTCCTTACCAGCTTCGGTTGAGGGGACCACTCAGGTTGAGGCTCAGGCGCCAGGTAGAAGGTGGAGGCAGGTCGGGGATTACCAGATCCCAGGTTAGGATCACTGGGGAGGCCTCCTCATGGCGTTGGGCCCCTCTAACTCTGGTACTGGGCGTCTGGTCTAGAGCGGTGCAGAACCGCGGATTCGCCTGGATTCGGGGTCTGTGTTGGAGTCTTTAGTTGGAGCAAATCTGCTGCTCATGGGAGACAGGATGTTTGTTGAAGGCAGGGCAGGTTCGCAGGGGTCTGGATAGCTGCTGGCTGCTGGACACGCCGGGGTTTTGCTGGGAGTGGGTCGAAGTTGGGACAGGCCAGTAGGACTGGGGCCAAAGCTGCTGTTGTCCTCTTCTTCGTTCTGCACGGCTCTCCTGTCCTCCTTCTTTCTTCTTATTTAGTCTGAGGCAAGTTTCATGGTTGCCCCTCAATACTAAATTTAGGGGTGTTACAGGGGTGTGCAGGGTGGGACCAATGGGTCCCTTTTGCTACCCTCCAGTGGGAGGGGGGGCATGAGCCTCTCTCTGATTGGGTGTGTCCCTTCAGCTTCCAGATGGAGGGGGACTGAGATGTGTGCCTCACCTCGGCTCCCCCACCTGAGGGGTGTGGTTGGAAAAGGTGGGCACACCTCTCTTCCAGTCTTGGTTGTCCTGCCGATTCTCCCTCCCAAAGTGGGGGGTCAGAATTTGTGGGAGCCAGTTGCTGGGGGCAGCGAAAGGCAGGGTCAGCTAACAAAGGCGGCAGGCCTTTGAAGTTTCCCCTTTGTGGACCCAGGCCATCCTGGGGGTGGACTGGGTCCACGAAGGGTCTGCCGAGGATGGGCTTTGTTTCTGGACGCAGAGAGCGGAGGCCCTCTACTCAGGGGTCCAGAAACCTGTCTGGTGGGGTGGCAAATGGCGGGTAGCCATTCCGAAACCATATCTCTAAGATGCCTTCTAGGTGCATTTTACATTAAAACTCACACTGGTTTAATGTGCTGAGACAATTGCTACCAAACTTCCCAGGTTTCAGTAAACACATTGAGCTGTGGAGTTCGTAATGACCAATTCCCAGACCATATACTCTTTATGGCTTTACTGCACTTACAATGTATAAGAATGGACTTAGACACTGTGGGGGTACAGTACTCATGCATCTGTACCCTCACCTGTGGTCTAATGAACCCTGCTAGAGGGGTGATTTACCTAGGCCACAGGCAGTGGGTTGCAGGCATGGCACACAGATGTGCCATTTCGACTCTTCCCTTTTCTCTGCACCAAAATGCCCCAGCCTGCAATGAAAGTGTATGGGTGTTAAGGTGCAGGGTCTCTAAGAGTGGCACAATAGGTGCTGCAGCCCTTAGAGGCCTTTGCGGGTCATAGTGCCCTTGGTACTCATGGTACCTTTTACAAGGGTCTTACCTGTGGCCAGGGATGTGCGAAATGTGGGTACAAAGGTACCGTTTTTGGGAAGGAACACAGGTGCTGAGGCCTGGTTAGCAGGATCCCAGCACACACTCAGTCAAGTTGGCATCAGGTATCTGTCAAAAAGTTAGGGGGTATCCGTGCAAAAAGGGGCACTTTCCTACTAAACGCCCACCTGATGCTCCCTCTCTTCGCCAGGGTGTGGGTTTATAGAGAGGAGGCGTTCAGCAGAGCACGGTCCACGGCCCTTAGGGGCAGTCCTGCTGCACTGCACCCAAGCTTATCTGGAGGACTGGAGAAACACTGCGACCTGCAGCGGTCTACACGCGGGTCAGGTAGTTCTCTAAATAAAATAAAAAACACCACCACTTTCTTCCACTATCCAATGCCATAGGTGGTTTGGGTCCAGCAGGAAAGACTAAGAGCCATGCCTGTCAGTCGTAGATGGCTGGGCAATGCTGCAGGAGATCACAGAAGACTGTTAGTGAAGCAGTAAATATATAAAACACCCACTAAGTCGTCGCATTACAGTTCACATTAACAACTTTAATTAACAGTTAACTGTCTGCTGAGCAGCAAAGAAAGAGGAAGTGCTATTTACTTGATGTCTGTTATTTGTGGATAGAGAGACTTATTTGATATTGTTTTTCTTGGGGACTCATCGGATATGTAGTCCTCTTTTTTCTGTTGTGATGTTCAGGCTGCTGAGTCTGAAATAAATAAGAAAGATAAGAATAATTTGAAGCCTCTGGTCCTGACATAGAATTCACTTTTACATTTTATGTCTTTTGCATTTTTTGTCTTGGTCTCCAGAAGGAACCACTGTCGGTCTCTTTTAATAGATTGATACTCAGGTTCTTACGGTTATCGAGTCTGCTTATCATTGTTGCATAGCCATTGTTGTCCTGCAGAGGTTCACCAATCAGTCCTCACAACGCGGCCAAAGGTTTTAGCCCTGGAGCACAATGTTTAAGGCAGAAAGATGCATCTTCTCATGAAGCAGACCTGCAGATCCCTCATCAAAGAACCTGAAAGAGGAGAGCGACAGCACAGAGGTAAAGGTGTGAAGTACCATGGTGTAGGACCAGTTGCAGTGAAAACAGCCTGTCATGGGGTGCCCACGTTAGTTGAGGAGGAGATGACAACAAGTCAATTGTCTTGAGACAGTGAGGGAGCATTGCGCAAATGTATTAACATAGGGTAGTGAGCAAAAACGGGCCAAGCATGTAGGAAGGCCAGTCAGAGAAAAGGAAATGATTTGGAAAAACAGAAGGAAGGTTTGTGAAAGTGTGAAAAACATGGGAAGAATGCATTGGTAAAGGGAGTCAGATGGCAAATGGCACTACTGACAGCATTTGGCATGAGCACAACCTACCGGCTGCTCATCGTTCCCTACCTTTTTCCTCTTATCTTTTTCTTCAGAATCTGCTGGTACCTCCTGTGACTTCCTCAGCATCACTCGGGACTATGAGCAGATAGTTCACAACCAAGACATGTTTGAGCTCGCACCAGAGCTATGAGAGCCCAATGCTGAGCCTCACCTTCCTGGTTTCTCAGCTGGGCACACATGGAGCTGCTGATTAGATTGCTTTAATGGTTTCATCGCATGAGCACTACAATTGTCCATGCCATCCTAGGCAGTAGGATGGTGGGGTTGAATTGGTAGGCTCACCTCCCCTGCCTTAATCAATAGGTTTGACATATATGTTGTTGCTTAGGTGCGATAGGAGACTCCTTAACTATAATGAAGCCGGCCAAGCGTAGGGGCGTGCTTCCTGTGTCCCTGCTGCTAGGGATGGCTGGACTACCGACTTTCTCGGTTAGATAATTTGAGCCCCCATGGCCAATGATGGTGTCATAATTGGAGCTATAATGGTACCAGGTCATAGTGCAGATACATTTGTTTGACTGCTGACTATATTTATACAATTTACAAAGCTTTTTACTTTTTGCTCTTTTCGTTAATTATAATGCGTCCAGATTTGAATTTTGGTTAACTGGTGAAAATGTTTGTATGGCATTTTTGTCCCCAAGTGGCACCATGGCAGAAAAATAAGCCACATTGCATAATGCAAAATTTCTATGCTTTAATACTCTCCTTTTATGCTGTATCTCTTCCCATCCTACTGAAGCCAGACTAAAAAGGCAAGTCTTTTGGAGACTCTGCATTTGGCAGTGTAGTTTCACTTGACAGCATCACCCGTTTCCAAACAGCTTGATGTTTTCTGCCTTGGGCCAAGTATGCAATGTTTTTCGACACTTGCGTCTTAACATTTGAACTCTGAGTCCCCGACCTGGGGGAGGTGAGCATGTTGGTTTGACCGCTGTAATTTATCTCACTGCCTGATCTCTTGTGTGGCATATAGCTTTTAAACTCCATTAGCCAGTAGCGGCTGTGGTAATAGAAGAGCTCTGGGGCGCTGCTGTTTCAGAACATAACAGATTGCCAATCTGCTGGAAGTCATCAGAGAGGAGCCATACTCTTAAGCATCGTATATGGCAAACCTGAGGCATAGTCTTTTTTCATAATCCCTGATTTGCCCAGCCGCAAACACTAGCCTGCATTGTGCAGTGCAAATATGTTCCATAGCATCATTATTAAACAGATTGATTCTGCTCACTGTAGCCAGTATCAACTGATGAGCGTTGATAGTTTTGAATTGTACACAGCACGCAAGTGATGTTAGTGTGCCTGATTTCCCCAAATGGGAATGCAAAGCTCTATCACCAGATAGATTGTTTTTGAAAAATGTCCAAATTGTGTTTTTTAATAGTTGTAGATTGTTGAGGAATCTTTCAACCTTTGTGTAATCATGCGTGGCCCCCCTCTTTTACAGATGTATTTGGTCAAGGCCTCAAGCATATGGGACACACACTTGGGAAATCAGGACTCAATTGTGTCATTGGATATGTGATAGTCTGCAGTCCAGCAGAAAGGGGTTGGTGGCCTGCAAACAGGAGACCAAGAGCTGACCACCCACCCAGAATCAGCCCTTTGGATATAGTCAGGTTTATCTGGATACCTGCCATCCTTCTGCTCTCCTTTAACAAGGGGAGCAGTGTCTGAAGGGATTGTTCAGGTTCTTTTAGAGAGAATAAGACGACCCTGGCAAAAGTGGATTTTTTGTTTGTTTTTCACCTTGTCCAAACAGAAGTCCGTGCAGGGGTTATCCCTGATCTCTTGAAGCAAGGGCTGCAGGAAGAAGGCAAAAATTAGGTGGGACATGGGACATTCTTGTTGGGTCCCCCTTCCTATAGAAAATTACCTAGAGGTCCCACCAGTCAGTCTAATTCTTGCCCAGAGAGAATATTATATGGCCAGCAACCACCCACTAAAACGACAACCAAAGACATTTATGTAGCACGTCATGTACCATTACCCAGCCGACCTTATCAAAGTTATTTTCTGAGTTGGAAGATTAGAGCATTACCTGTTGCCCATGTTCTTTCCCAGAGCAACCCAGTGAATGGCCATTTAGTATTAGCACTCATTGTACGATTCTGAATAAAGTCTGCCTCATCTCGATGGATCAGGTAAGGCAGAATCATGTCTCGTCTATTTGAGAATACTTTTGCTAAAACGTTAACGTCAGTATTTAAAGCTGAAGTTGGGCAATAGGATGTGCATTGCAGTGGGTTCTTCTCCCGTTTAGGAATCAGCAACATTGTCTCCTCTGACATGGTGGGGGTAATACCTTATGCCCCATCTAAATGTGTTGACAGTCTTTAGTCAGAATTGTGAGGAGCTGAAGAGCAATATTCATGTAGAATACCGGGGGAGATCCAATCAGGTCCTGGTGCATTGGCCAGTTTCAAACCTTTGATAGCCTCCAAACTGTTGCCTTTATTTCTGGGTTCCTCGAAGACCTCAAAACCTATTTTTTGTAATTTGAGGCCACAAAAGAGGATGCGGATAGGGGGATCAGATGTTTTACTTATGACTTTATTAAAAAGTATAAAACGATCTCCCCCCCCCCCCCCCTCCCTCCTCCTTCATTTGCACATTCTCTGTCTCATCTCTGATCTCTCCTACAGTGTTATGCATTAGACGGGCTCTCAATTTATTGGTGAGGATTGCCCCAGCCTTGTAACCTCCCTTGTAATATCTTGTTCCCAAGCTTGCAAGGTATAATTTGGTCTATCCAGTTGCAGTGTCCAGAGTTGGCCACTAACTGAAGTAAAGTGTCTCTAGGTCTTCATGAAGGATTGTTTTTTTGTGCTTATGTTGCTGGTAATTGAGAAATTAACACAAGACTTGCCTCCTCTTGTATAAAACCACCCTTATGACAGCCTTCAAGGCTCCAAGACTGTTCCATTGGTCACATCAGAGGGGTCGTTCAAACATATATTTTCTATCTAATTTTATGACCAACATGGGATCGACTAATAAAGGAGCTCCCCTTTTCAGCTCAAAGTGATAGTGGGAGGGTCAAAGTGTCCTGTGAGAGGGTCAAAGTGTCCTGTTCAATCTCCTCTATCAGATAAGATCGGACCGCACATTGGTTTGGTGGGTGGTTGAATGTGTGTAGTCAGTCTGTAGGGAATACCTATGTCACCACTCATCGACTAGGTTCAAGCTATCTTCTGATGATAAACTCTGATGAGCCTCCACGCAGCTGCTAAGATCTATCTTTTCCTGTGCTCACTACCAGGTTGAATCTCTCCAATTGAAAAATTAACGTGAAAGGGTGCTCTACTTTTGTCTTTGTGGTAAACATGATGTGGGACAGATCTTGAGCTGGATTGGGTGCCATTAAAGAACATTAGGTTGACTCTCCTTGCTATGGCCATAATAGTCTCTTGTCCCTTAAGAAACATACACATGCATTGACTTCTGGGGCATAAGAATTTTTACTGTGTAGTGGGGCAGCTCTATGGGTACGATCAACATGTGCTGGTTCTCCTACCTGATCCCTTCAGTAAAGCATCAAAGAGATTTGTGACATAGGTTGGGACTTCCTTTGAAGTGATTTTATTTGTAATTCTGAGGATTCGCACATTGCACCTGGAGTGATTCTCCAGGGTCACACTTTATTTCTAGAGAAGTATATGCTGTTTTTCCAGTGGAAACATTTGTCGTTGGAGTTGTTTGCAGTACTCCCTAGTGGTGCAGGAAGGCTCCCTTGATACCCATATGCCATCCTCGTCCCCTGCATTTAAAAGGAATCAAAGAGCTGCACATATCCACAGCCTGGAATTCATACTACTGATCTATCGCTGAATAACCAGCATTTCTCTTTTTCTCCTCTTGTCTCCCTGCACTCCCTCTCACAACTATCTCTTTCTCAGTTGTCTCGGTTTCTTTCTCGCCTCTCATCTGCCTCCCCTTTTCTGGCTCGATTGGCATTCACCTCTCTTGATCTCATTTAAACATCTGCCTCCACTCCACCTCTTTCTCTCCCTTTCAACAATCAGTCTCCTTGTAAATTGTTCAAGTGTCTTCACCCATCTCCCTATCAAACACTGGTTTCTCCATGTCTTAAACGTCTTTCTTATTTATTTGTGTCTCACTTCTCTTCCTGTCCGTCACTCTCAGCTGTTTCTTAACTGTATCTCTAGTTGTCTCACACCTCCCTTTTCCTATCACTATCATAGGGCTTTCCAGAGTTCTACAGTGAGGCCATGCTCTTTCCGAGGCTCAGCCCTATTTTGAGAAAGGGTTAGGCCTGCCACTGTGCAACTCCACTCTGGTCCACCTACCCAACTGCGTGAGGTGGCTCCTGCCTCACTTCCAGGACAATCACTACTGTGATCTCGCCCCACTTTTCTGAATCAGCCAAGAAGTTCTCCAGGAGTCATGTGCTCTTGGCTGACAGACTTCTATAGGGTCTTCCTGGCTGCACCTGATCTGCTGTTATGGGCCATCCACCAAAATGGAGGTTCAGTTGCACCTGCCCTCACAGTTGCTATTCCAGGCCAGAACTCAGTTTTCTTCTCTCCTATGGTTCTCATCTACCTCAAGAGCATATTCCAGAGTCTGGTTGGATGCTAGTGTGGGCAGATGGGTCTGAAATTCCCAAACTGTGTATGGAGATCCGGAATCAGGAGTCCATCACCTTTAGAGGCTGGCCATGTCTCCCTGTTGGTTGTTAATGGCACCACTCATGTTAAAAGGACATATTACATATTTACCAGCAGTTTCTAATATCATAGCTAATGCCTGTGTGCTGTTTCAGGTCCAGAGTACAGCACCTGAACAGGAATACATTTGCCACCTCTACTGAATGCACTTGATGGGCACCCCTTTTTATTCCAGACTCTCCTTATTTATGAATTTGCTTCTCTCATAATACGAGGTGTGCTAAAAAGTTTGTACCGTCTTCTTTGACCTTCTCAGTTTAGACTGTCTTAAATATGTCTTTATCCTTTTGGCGACGGGACTTCCATAAATGATAACACTACTTCAGGCATGGTACCGCCACAAAAATAACCCTGTCAAATTACTATATTTCATAAGGTGTTATTCATGAACAACTTCAGGACATCTTGAGGGAAAGTCCGGTTGTATTTGTACCAGTTATCATACTGCTTTTGAGTTTCAAGGGCTATTGTCTCATTTCTCTAGGTTGAAACAACTGTAATTTGATCTTGTAGGTCACATAGCTATAATTGAAATCTTCATTTATGAAGCACTATGTAAGGTCCAAAGCCTTGACATACTGCAGCAGAGCCATCCCTGTCACCTAGAGGTCTGACTTGACAGCATACTTGTCTGCAAGATGGGGATATATATATATATATATCCAACTCTCAAGGTTGCCCACTGTGAGGAGCCCACACAGAAGCACACCCGTGCCAGGAGGTCAACAGCACCTTTAGGCATTATTATTCGCATTCTACTTCTTAGGCTTTGCGCGTTTCGGAACACCTCCTTGATCTCAAGCCATCCTTCACAAAACAGCAGCAACTAAATGAATGGGAAACACCCGCCTAGTAAGGCGGGACTAATTGCTCGAATGGGCGGTCCTTCATTCATAAATAAAAGCAGGTGTTTCCCATGCATTTAGTTGCTGCTGGTGCACCTGTCTTTCAGTGTTGCCCGTAGCTGAATGTGAAAAGTTGCCATTTTCTAAGAATAGAATTTGGAAATTGAGTGCTACTCACAGGGAACAAGCGTGTCCCCTACTTTCTTCCATTGGGGAATGCATATTATTTCCCAGAAGAGAGGCGGTCTAGGAAATGTAGCAAGGCCTCTTAATGTAGGCAAAGGCATCTGCAGTAAATTTTGGAGAGCACCTTTCCAGACTCTCCTCCAAGAAGGGAAAGGCAGACCTGGTTAATTGACTGACCATTCGACCTTTGAGGTGCACTAGACCTTTATTAAGATTGGACTTCTGCATAATTGCCTGAATTAACTAGAGATGTCCTCCAACTTAATGATCATATACTGGGCTTGGGCATTGTTGCTATTGAAATCTGGATTGTGGTGCTTCGGGCTGCCTATTTTCTCCTACTGAAACTCTGCAGGCCTTACCTGCTGCTGAGCTAGGCTGTGTGGAAGCCCCAGCAGGGAAATGGAGCCCTGAGGGGTTGACAGGAGCCTGAAAACCCACTACTCCCCGCCATGAGACTAGGGGGTAGCTGTTGAAGAATAACCTTGAACACTGCAGCTAATTGTGAATATCCGCTGATGCCCCTCAAGACCCATGTGGGGGTTGGGTGGTTCTGAGAGACCAATTGCTGTATGTCCAGGTGAGAATGTGGTGATCACTCAGTCTGCGGAGCATTCTCGCTTCTGTACTACCTTGTTTCACCACTCTCTTGCAGTGATCCAGTACCCAGTTGGCTAGACAGACTGAGAGACTTGTGTGAGTTTGCCCTTTAGCTTAGAAGCCGGCCTGCTTCACAGGTTAATGTAAATTAAAATAAGAGCTCCAAGACTTGTCTCCTTTTGCTAGCTATGAATATTGTTTTATTTACCATAGTGTTTCTTCGTTCTGTGTTGTTTTAAATGTGAACCTTAGTTTTTACCAAATTGCTACAAAGTAACCATTTTGGTTTGTGTTCTGCCCTCCATAACAGAACGCTTGTCGTTTCAGCCATTGTTCGCAAACGTTAGCCATTTGCAAACATTGCCTCACTATATCAGTTTCTGTGCTGCATCGTGTGATTCTGTGCCTTTTCATATGCAGACGATCTTTTGTGCTTTTTCAGCATTAGAACGGTGCATTGAAATAGAGGGTTTATGCAGAGTCCCTGGCTTTCAGCACTATGTTTGAAAACAGTTTTAATTGAGTATTGTATTTTGGGTAATTTCGATATTTAGAACCATCCTTTGTATACTGTAAGTATATGTTCGAGGCATATGAGCTGCAGATTACACACTTGGGCATAGATCGCCATCTGGTGTTGGGCCCGAATGTTTGCAGTTTGTTTTTCCTCTTGGAAAGTCTTTGGAAGTCACGAGGTCAGTGACTCCTCCTTTGGATCGTATTGCGCATGGGCTTCAGCTCCATCCTCAGATTGTTTTTTTCCGCCATCGGGCTCGGATGTGATCTTCGCGCTCCGGTTCCGAACAGCTTCCAGTTCGACGGTCGACGCGCAATCCTCACCCCAAACCGCGGTATTGTTTCGATCCCCCACTCGACGTGCCTGCTAATCGACACGGACCTTCAGTTCCAGTCGTCGACGGCGGCCTTCGGGCCCTCGATGTGGGTCCAAATTCCCCCACACCGATCTCCACGAGGTATGCAATCTCTGCCTCTTCCCTGAACACTAGGCTCGAGACTGTCCGGCGTGTAAGTCCTTCCAGCACTGAAAAAGGCTCCGGTCACACCTTCGCCTCCGGGCCTAGGCAAGACCAAGGACACTGCTTCCAACACCGCACCTTCGGGGCCGTTGAAGAAGCCAAGCAAGCCTTCCGGCAGCTCGGGCTCGAGCCAGCCTATCCTCGGTGCCAATAAACACGCTTCGGCACTGAAAAAGAAGCCGTCCTCCATATCGACACCGAGCTCCGCACCGAAGCACTCTGGGTCGAAATCCAGCTCTTCGGCACCGACACCACCTTCGGTGCCGACCAAAGCACAGAAGGCCACCGGCACCGACACTTTGAGGCCGAAATCCATCTCTGCGCCGACCAACCGTCCGGAGGTTCCAAAACCAGGTTCCAAACAACGAACCGGCACGGAAAAGCCTAAAAAGCCAACGGCCCGACTCCTTCGGCGCCGCTGGACAGGCAAGACTCACCGGACTTATTTACACCCGATCCCTTGCAAAAAACATTCACCAAGGATCCAAAAACTGGACATTTGACACTTTCTTCCAAAAAGAGACATTTGAAGAAGCCTGCCCCACCTCCGCCTCCAAAGAGGAAGGACTCTGCTACCTCTCCGTTCAGAATACCTTCCCCACCTCTCCCACCTTCTCCACCTCCACCCCCTCCGCCTTCTCCACCCCAAACTCATCGTTCTCCCACCCCTTCTCCACACGATGATGATCACGGGGACCCATATGATTACATGGGGGATGTCCCCCAGGACCTACCCACAGGGGACCCCACTCCTACAGGATCCCCAGACCCATGGGACGACTACAATATCCCTGATATCCCCAACGTCCCACAAGATGACCTTTACCCCTCCAGGCCATCTCCACCAGAAGACTCATTTGGGTTCCACCATCTACTTCAGAGGGCGGCACACTATTACGGGGTAGACTTGCATACTGACCCCGTGGAGGAAGATTTCCTCCTCTACACATTCAACACCACACATAGGTCTACCTCCATATTACCTATGCCTAAAGGAGTGGTAAAACATGCGCCAGAAGTTTTTAAGGACCCAGTTAAGGCCAGAGTCATTAACCCGCGCATAGAAAAGAAATACGAAGCTGCCCCCACAGATCCCTCCTACATCAGAGGGCCAGCGCCACTAGATTCCCTAGTGGTGTCCACTGCACGCAAAAGGGCAAATTCCCAGGCGTCAGGCGAAGCACCACCACCTGACAAAGACTGGACGCATCAGGAAAGCTCACTGCGTCACAAGCAGCCAATATGTGGCGTATCGCCAATACTCAAGCGCTATTGGCCAGATATGACAGGGCACATTATGACGAGTTAGAAAGCATAATGCACCACCTACCTGAAAAATATAAAGCTAGAGCCAACAAACTAATTCAAGAGGGTAAGACTATCACTAACACCTCTATACGCTGTGCCTTAGATGCAGCAGACACAGCTTCCAGAGCCATCAATACCAGCGTCCTCCTCCGTCGCCATGCTTGGCTAAGAATATCCGGGTTTAAACCGGAGGTACAAGCCTCCATCCTTAACCATCCCTTTGACCAGGAACATCTATTTGGCCCAAAAGTGGATGAGGCCCTAGAAAAAATGAAGAAGGATACGGCGAAATCCATGGGAGCCTTACAGTCACACCCTCCTAGACGCTCCTTTCGCCGCTCTTCCTTTTGAAGTAAATCTAGAGGCTACTCCTCAGACACTGCGTCCACTTCGTACAAATCCCCCACTCAGTTCACCTTCACGAGGGGTTATCAAAGAGGCGGCTATAGGGGTAACTATAATAAAGGCAGAGGCAAAACAAACAACACCCGCTCTGCCACAACGCCTACCCAATGACTCTCCCCCCCCCTCCCCGCTACCCCCAGACCATTCCACTCCGGTCGGGGGCAGACTCCAACATTTCCTTCCCGTCTGGGCTACCATCACCTCAGACAAATGGGTAACACAGATAATTCAATCAGGCTACTGCCTAGAATTAATATCTACCCCCCCAAACATTCCACCCAGGCAGCGCCCAATGTCACAAGAACATTTAATACTCCTAAAGCAGGAGGTAACCTCCCTCCTACAGAAACAGGCAATAGAACCCGTTCCTACCAACCAACAAAACATGGGAGTCTACTCCCTATATTTCCTCATACCAAAAAGGGACGAGACTCTGCGGCCCATCCTAGATCTCCGACCCCTAAACACATACATGCACTCCGACCATTTTCATATGGTAACTGTTCAGCAGGTACTTCCGCTCCTCTCCCAAAACGACTTTTTGACCACCTTAGACCTGAAAGACGCTTATTTTCACATTCCAGTGCACAAAGCTCACCGCAAGTACCTCAGATTTGTAGTGGACAGACAACACTTCCAATTCAAAGTGCTCCCGTTCGGAGTCACAACAGCGCCAAGGGTATTCACCAAGTGCCTAGCAGTGGTAGCAGCACATTTGCGAAGACAACACATCCACGTCTTCCCATACTTAGACGACTGGCTGATAAAAGCCAGGTCATACAATCAGTGTGTACAACACACGTCTACCACCATTCAATTACTCCACCAGCTGGGCTTCACAGTAAACCACCAGAAGTCCCATCTCCAACCATCCCACATAAAACAATACCTCGGTTGCCACCATAGACACCTCAAGAGCACTAGCCTACCCCAATCCTGTCAGGATTGCAAGCATTCAAGCTCTACGCGCAAAATTCATAGTACAACACTCCCTTCCAGCTCGAGTGTTTATGCAACTAATAGGGATGATGGCCTCTTGCATTTTCAAAGTGCCTCACGCAAGACTCCAGGTGCGTCCTCTCCAAGAGTGCTTAGCTCGCCAATGGAACCAGGCCCAGGGTCAATTAACAGATCTGGTGTTGGTAGACTGTCGCACCCATCGCTCTCTGCAGTGGTGGAACACCATAAACCTTTCCAAAGGTCGACTGTTCCTGGACCCGGTTCCTCAAATAGTACTGACAACGGACGCATCGCTCTCCGGCTGGGGAGCTCATCTACTACATCTCACCACACAGGGCAAGTGGACACCTCAACAAAAGTTACTCCATATCAACCATCTGGAGTTACTAGCAATCTTCTTAGCCCTAAAATCTTTTCAAACTCAAATTTCAGGCAAGGCAGTCCTGATCCGTACAGACAACATGACAGCCATGTATTATATTCAAAAACAAGGCGGCACACACTCTCCACAGCTCTCTCACCTAGCACAGAGCATATGGAGATGGGCAATACCCCAGAAAATCTTTCTCCTAGCTCAGCATGTCCCAGGAGTCCAAAACACAGTGGCAGATCTGCTCAGCAGGCAGACACAACAGATCCACGAGTGGGAGCTTCACCCGCAAGTTCTTCACCGGTACTTTCAAATGTGGGGGCATCCACAGATAGACCTCTTCGCCACCCACAAACGCCAAATGCCCAAGCTTCGCCGCCAGATACCC
This sequence comes from Triturus cristatus, assembly GCF_964204655.1. Lineage (NCBI taxonomy): Eukaryota > Metazoa > Chordata > Amphibia > Caudata > Salamandridae > Triturus > Triturus cristatus. The sequence goes on along the minus strand of NC_140591.1, from coordinate 203,264,864 downwards.
ACACCTATTGTCCAAAGGAAATGCGATATGGATGAACTGGTCAGGCAGATTTGCGTACGCTTTTCCACCTCTCCCACTCATTCCACTAGTGGTGCGCCAACTACAACAACACTCCCTCACACTAATCCTAGTAGCTCCAACGTGGGCCAGACAACCGTGGTATACCACACTGCAGGAACTATCTGTAGTGCCGCATCAAAAACTACACCTCTCTCCACACCTCTTAACCCAGAACCAGATCAAACGCCCGGACCCAGCGCAGCTCAACCTTGCCATCTGGCTCCTGAAGTCCTAGAATTCGGGTACCTAAATCTTCCCCCTGACTGTATGAACGTCATCAGAGAAGCTAGAAGACCTACCACTAGAGCGTGCTACGCCGCCAAGTGGAAACGTTTTGTTGTTTATTGCCATAACAACACCATCCATCCACTGGACGTGTCCATTCAACACATAATAGGCTACTTACTCCACCTACAAAGGTGCGATCCAGCCTATATGTCCATTCGACTACAGCTCGCAGCTATTGCAGTTTACCCACAAAACAGGCAACATCTCTCACTCTTTAGAGTACCTGCCATTAAAGCCTTCATGGAAGGCCTTAAAAGAATAATTACCCCCAGAGTGCCACCCTCACCTGTGTTGAACTTAAATATCATTCTCACAAGGCTAATGGGGCCTCCCTTCGAACATCTGCATAAATGCGAACTATAATTCCTAACATGGAAAACCGCTTTTCTTGTAGCCATCACCTCCCTTAGAAGGGTCAGTGAGATACAAGCACTTACCATTCAAGAACCCTTTCTCCGAATGCACCATAACAAGGTTGTTCTCCGTACCAACCCAAAATTCCTGCCTAAAGTCATTTCTCCCTTTCACCTAAACCAAACAGTAGAACTACCAGTATTTTTCTCGCAACCACAGACTGTTGCAGAAAGGGCTCTTCACACACTGGATGTCAAACGAGCCTTACTCTACTACATTATGAGAACACAACCTTTCCGTAAGACCAAACAACTGTTTGTTTCTTTCTCTCCACCACACAAAGGTAACCCCATCTCAAAATCGGGGATAGCTAGGAGGATTGTAAAATGCATTCAAATCTGCTACCATAAAGCAAAGCGAACGCTATCCATTCCCCCGAAAGCCCATTCTACACACGAAAAATAGGGGCTTCCATGGCATTCTTAGGGAACATCCCATTAGATGATATCTGCAAAGCAGCTACATGGTCAACACCGCACACTTTCACCAAACACTATTGTGTAGATGTGCAAACTAAGCAACAAGCTAGTGTGGGCCAGGCTGTACTCAAAACGTTATTTCAAACCACTGCAACAGATACGGGTGGTCGCCGCTAACGGTGGGTACTGCTAAATAATCTATGCACAAGTGTGTAATCTGCAGCTCATATGCCTCGAACGGAATATGCTACTTACCAGTATGCATCTGTTCTTGGCATGTAGAGCTGCAGATCTACACACACCCACCCGCATCCCCGGCTACCTTTATCTGTTCCAGTTTATCTTATTTAGATAGCACACACATGGGCATCTTCACTGTTAATACTACGCTCCATCTTTCCCTGCTGGCCAAAAACAATCTGAGGATGGAGCCGAAGCCCATGTGCAATACGATCCGACCTCGTGACTTCCAAAGACTTTCCAAGAGGAAAAACAAACTGCAAATATCCGGGCCCAACACCAGATGGAGATCTATGCACAAGTGTGTAGATCTGCAGCTCTACATGCCAAGAACAGATGCATACTGGTAAGTAGCATATTCCTTCTATATATTGGGATATTGTGAAAGTACCATATCACACAACTTGTTGCAGGGATTCTGCTCAGGACAAGAACTATGCTTAGGACCATAGAACATCGGCATGTAGGGATTGAATCGCCATACTACCTCAGTATCTATGAACCTGAGACAGACTAGCTTTAGTGCCTCACTTGCTTTGCTAACCTTTCCAGAGAAACAAGTGAGTTGGCACCCCAGAATTCTACACTCAATCCTCTCAAGGATCGTGGTAACAGGACATGCCCTTTCGCTCTCTCACTCGTACTTGTTCACAAAAAGATAAAGAAGAGGCACGGACGAAGTTTAAAATATTTATTTAAACTATCGTACTCCAATATGCAGTATTTGCGGCACTATTAGAAAACAAATAAATAGCAAAAATATCGCTAGCATGGTTAACAGACCATATACCATAAAAAGCCAATTCTACCCAGAGCGTCAAGACAGCTCAGTGAGGCCATTTCTGTATACAGCACGTGAATAAGTGGTGTTTAGGTGCTTTTGCCATTCACATTTTTAAAGTGCTTAGTGGCCCATGCATTTGCCAAACACAGAGACTGATCCTAATGTTTACGTTCTCAGGCTTCTTGGTGGATTGCCTAGAAGGTCTTTAGTAATTCACCTACTTAATTCTTCCATATGTTTTGCTTTATTTAATTTGCTTAACATCTTGTTGTAAGCACATATAATTTCATAGAGGCAACAAAATATATGCAGTCAGCAAGACAATTACAGCAAGTCGTCAGTGGGTGAAAAGACCAGATGGAATTGCCTATCTGTTTGATCTGATAGAGACTTCTAGTCGCAGAGTCCTTACCTTAGAATTTCCCCCCGCATCAGCACCCCTGCGTGCCAGTGGGTGGCATTGTACAGCTCCACGTGGCGTTGCCCATGCCGGACGTAACATTCACAGGGCCTACTTAGGTGCCATCCCAGAACACTGACGTTGGCTCTTTTCTTTGTCAGTGCAGATCTGGGAAGATCTACCCCCACTCTTTTTTTTTTTTTTTTTTTTTTTTTTTTTTTTTTGGCACTTTTGTCACGATTTTCTTGAGAATTGTCTCCTGGTGTGTCAGGTATGTCTAACAGGAAAGCTAGTTTCAAGCCATGTGAGGCCTGTCACTGACCAGTATTGGTTACGGACCCACACTTGGTATACTTCTGGTGCCTGGAGCGCGACCACAGTGCAAAGACCTTCGCTGATTGCCACGCCATGCTCCCCAAGGCCTTGAGAAAGTGGTCTCCAACTACTTACCGCTTGACTTGCAACTCCACAACGGTCTTGATCTCGGTTGAAAGGAAGGTCCAGAGATCGGTCACGGAGAAGCTCCAGGCACTGGTCGTCAAAGACGTTGGGGAAATAGAGTGAGTCCCACAAGAGAAAGAAGTCAAAGATGTCTTCAACTTTGCCCCGTCTGTCGTAGTCATCAGACATGATGAGGGAACGTATGCATTCTAGGTAGAGACTGCGCCTGGACTGTCTTCGCACCTTCTAGAATTTTCAGGAGTCTGAGCTACCCCGCCCAGCTACGTGAGTTTTGTTAGGCCATGCACCTCATTCTTGGAAAGCACGTTCCTGCTGGAGTGCCTGTGGGCCCGCAGAATCAGGAGGAGCCTCTACTGATCTTCTGCTTGCAAGTTTTGCAGCGTGAATCTTTCTGGATTCACTATGCTGTGCATTATTCCGCCATCTAGTGGTTGGGTCCGGAATTGTAGCAATTCTTCTCTTTTTTCTTTTTTTTCCGTGGCCCAGGTGGGCGTCGACATACCCCCATTTGGTGACCTTCGTGACGTCGACCTTTGGCCCCATCTTCAGATTCTTTTTTCCTCCGTTGGGTCTGGATCAACAGGAAGGAGCTCCAAGAACTTTGGATAGAAGAATCGACGAAAGAGAGAAGAATATTGGAATATATCACCGGGAAAGACACCGGAGATCAAGTAAAGAAGAAGCTCGACAACAGTTCAGAGAACATCGAAGAATTCGACGTTTTTCGAAGGAGAATGCGCATACAGGGGGCTCCCTGGGCGCGGTGATGGACAAGACTCCGTTCAAATTCTGCGCAAACTGCCACCACAAGTACGCGCTAAAGGACGAACACCTGGTTTGCAATCTCTGCTTGCCGCTCGACCATCGAAGCGAGGACTGCAACGCCTGTGCAGCGTTCACCCCGAAGACACTCGGAGTAAGGGAGAGACAGAGAAGAGCAAACTACAACATGCAGGGGCAGGGGACGCCCCCATCGCTACGAGATTTGGGACTCTCCAGCGGAGAGGAAGACAACGTAGCAGAAGGACCAGAAGACGTCGTGGTCAAAAAGAAAACGTCGAAGGAGGTAAGAATTGTCGAACCCTAAACTCTTCACTGATACTCGCAAAAGCGAGGCAAAGTCCTCGAAAGGAGCAGGGCCGTTGAAGCACTCTACGCCGACTACTGCATCCAGGGACAAGCAGACCGTCGGATCCTCTGTGAAGGACCCCCAGACGGCGAAATCCCAAGACCAGGGAAAGGCGCTGAAGAGCAGCCACGAAAAAGAGGCCTCGACGTCGAAAGGCAAAGGCCCGAGACAGGTTTCGACTTCGACGTCGACAACCGCGAAGAGGATGGTCGAGGCCCTCGAAGCCGATCACTCGGCAGAGATGGAAAAGAAAAGAAAAGGCTCGAGGCCAAAATGGCTAACCTCTTGCAATTCAAGAAAGACTTCGATGGAAAGCTAAAATTCTACAGCATACCGTCTAAGACTACGCCCGAAACAGAAAGGGGCGTTGAGGACTTCCAAGCGCCGAACACACCTGAACCTGAAGAGGAACAGGAAGATGACCTGTACTACGGGACAGGCGAAGGGGAAGAAGATGAGACTTACCAAGAGTCGACTTCTTCGAAGGCTCACGACTTGCCGTGGGAAGATCTCGACGCCGAATCACCAGAAGAGGGCGTAGAATCATATCCGCTGAGGCCTTCGCCGGACTACATAGAGATCTACAATCAAGTCATCAAAAGGGCTGCTGACACATATGGAGTGCAGTTAGAGGAAGAGAAAGCCCAGTCTTGCTTCCTCTTGGAGACCTTGTTGCCTTCCCAGACTAAAAGCCAGTTCCTGACTATGCTCCCAAGTGTTCTGGACCAGGGGAAGGAGGCATTCAAAGAGCCTGCCATGTGTAGAGCTGTGAGTCAACGAGCAGAGAAAAAATATAAATATTCTTCGAAGGACCCCATGTACATCAGAGGGTCAGTAGCAGCCGACTCCATCATTACATCCACGGCTCGGAAAAGAGCAAATATACCCACAAACTCTGGCCCTCCACCAGACAAAGAATGCCAGAGGATGGACATGATAGGTAGGAAGATGGAAAGGAGTTCAGCTATACAATGGCGCTTCGCCAACTCCAATGCACTCATCAACAGACATGCATACCAGCACTGGGAAGAAGTGGGAGATCTCCTCAAGCACATACCCGAACAATACCAGAGAAGGGCAAACCATCTAGTAGAAGAGGGTAAGAACATGGCTAATACATGTTTAAAGTCAGCCCTAGACGCAGCAGAGACATCTAGCAGGCAGATGATGCTGGGGATCACAGAAAGGAGGCATGCCTGGTTAAGAATTTCAGGTTTCAAGAATGAGGTCCAAAACAATATCCTCAACACACCCTTCAACGGGGAACAACTGTTTGGAGCACCAGTAGATGAAAAATTGAACCAGCTGAAAAAAGATAACGAAACAGCTAGATCTATGGGGGCGCTGCAGTTCTGAGGTATGAGAAGAGGAACACCTTCCAGCAGACCAACAGGCAGAGGAAATCATCAGCCTAGGGCAACACACCAAACCACCCAGCAAAGTTATCAAGGGGGTAACCAGGGACAGCTGCAGGGACTGCATCAGCAGAACTGGCAGTATCAGCCCGAGGACAATCCTTTTGAGGGCGCGGCCGAGGAAGAGGTAACGGCCAGAGGGGAAGTCAGCCTCCCACAGTAAAGTGACTCGCCAGCAAAAACAACGCACTCATGGATGAGACCTCAGGAAGTGCAGAAAGAGACCAGACAAAAATCAGCAAAAAATCAAAATCTTCAACAGCTCCTCCAACACACATCACCGGTAGGAGGCAGATTAAGACACTTCCTTCAGGAGTGGAGGAAAATAACATCAGACAAATGGATATTGAACCTCATACAATATGGGTACTGTATATACCTGGAAAGGCCACCGCAAAACAGAAGGCCAAGGGTCAGAGTGCGCACAACAGAAGAGCTGACACACTTGAGGATGGAAGCAAGAGAACTGCTAAAGAAAAGAGCCATAGAAATTGTGCCACAAAAACAACGGAACAAAGGGGTATACTCGACCTACTTCCTCATACCAAAGGTAGACGGAACATTACGTCCAATTCTAGACCTCAGATTCCTAAACGGGTTCATAAAAACTCAAAAGTTCAAGATGACCTCGCTCCAAGAGGTCATACCTCAACTACAAAAAGGAGACTACATGGCAACTATAGACTTAAAGGACGCCTACTTGCACATCCCCATCAACAGCAAACACAAACACCTCCTCAGGTTTACAATAGGCACAAATCACTACCAGTTCAGTCCTAGCTTTCGGACTAAAATCAGCACCGAGAGTCTTCACAAAATGTCTGGCGGCAGTAGCAGCACATTTAAGAAGGAAGGGGATACATGTATACCCATACCTCGACGACTGGCTGGTAAAAGCAAGCTCATACCACAGGTGCAGGAAGCACATAGAGACAGTGATACAGACGCTTGCCCAACTGGGGTTTTCGATCCATTGGGAGAAGACGTCTATAGAACCAGAACAACTGAAGAGGTTCTTAGGAGCAGAGATCAACACCATACAGAGCACGGTGATTCCATGTGCACAGAGGACTCTGGCTATATGCAAGGAGATGCGTCTTTACCGCAAGGGGCAAGCTCTGACAGTGAGGACTGTGAGCAAACTGATGGGGATGATGGCATCATGCATACATTTGGTACCGAATATTCGCCTACACATGAGACCATTCCAAGAATGGATCCAGCAGCAGTGGTCACAAGCGACGGAGTTGGGAGGATCTAGTTGTTGTAACACAGACAGTACAGCAAGAAATAGCATGGTGGAACCAGAAGAACTTAGCACAGAGGAGACCATTCACACAACCAACTCCAACTGTAACCATTACAACAGACGCCTCCCAGAAGGGGTGGGGAGCGCACACAAACAACCTCAAAGTAAGGGGGTTGTGGGGACTTCAAGATGCAATAAAGCACATCAACTACCTGGAACTCAAGACAGTGTTCCTAGCCTTAAAGGCCTTTCAGAAACTGCTGTACAGGAACAGAGTACTGATACAAACAGACAATACAACTACCTTGTTCTACATCAACAAGCAAGGAGGGACACATTCAGTGACACTCTCCCGGCTAGCGCAGGAAATATGGAGATGGGCAATCCCCAGAAAAATAGACCTGTTAGCAATACATCTACCAGGGAAGGACAATGTAGAAGCAGACTGGCTCAGCAGACAGACTTCAGCATCCCACAAATGGGAGATGTTATGTTATGTTATGTTATTCACTTTTATTAGGCGCACAGCTGCCCCAGCGAAGGGGCGTCCTGGCGCCTGATCAGGTACACAACACAACAGGTCAAGACCAAGAAAAGAGAAATCGGATAGCAGGGGCAAACAGATGTGTTTTAATGGCGCGTCTAAAAAGAGTCAGGCTGTTTAGGGCGCGAATATGTAAAGGAAGGGAATTCCATAGATCAGCCGCCAGAACACGAAAAGAGCGTCCTCCCATCCTACTCAGCCTGAACCTAGGCTTAGTCGCCAGATGGTAAGATTCAGACCTGAGAGACCGCGTGGGGACGTAAGGAGAAATAAGGCCCGCCAAAGCAGGGGGAGAGGAAAGCTTCAGGATCTTAAATGTCAGACCGAGAGCCTTAAATTTGATTCTCTGTCTGACCGGAAGCCAGTGAAGGGAGGTCAGAACAGCAGAGACAGAGCCTCGTCTCGGAAGGCCAACAATGGCCCGTGCAGCAGCGTTCTGCACCCTCTGAAGCCTAGTAGCCTCAGCCTGGTTGACTCCAAGAAGCAAGGCACTCCCGTAGTCCAGCCGGGAAAGAATAGAGGCCTGAACCACCAGTTGCCGAGTGGGGGGGTCAAAGAATTTGAGGACTGACCTCAGCCCTCGCAGAATACCAAAACAGGTAGCTGCTGTCTTCTTTGTATGGCTGGTATAAGAAAGATTGGAATCCAGCCACACCCCCAGATTTTTAACTTCGGCCGCTGGAATGGGGGACAGCCCGAGTTCAGAAGGCCACCACTGGTCTCCCCAAAGTTCCGCCTGCTTCCCCACAACCAGGACCTCGGTTTTCTTAGCATTAAGCTGTAGGCAGTTGCTACGCATCCAGCTAGCCACAGCTATAAGTCCTGCACGGAACCTGGGCGCAGTCACCTCAGGGTCCCCACTGAGTGTCACCGCCAGCTGCGTGTCGTCGGCATACGATGTCATGGTAAGGCCACATTGCCTGACGACAGCGGCCAACGGTTTCACATACAAGTTGAACAATGTGGGGCTTAAAGCAGAACCCTGAGGGACTCCCAGTTCCAAAGAATGGAAAGAGGACTGGCCAGGTGGAATGGCTACTTTGAAAGACCGGTCCGAGAGGAAGGAGCGGAACCACTGAAGAGCCTTCCCCCCAATACCCACTTCCTCCAAGCGCCGTATCAGAATGTCATGAGACACCGTGTCAAACGCGGCGCTCAGGTCTAACAATAGGAGTGCCGCAGTCTGCCCCGCATCCAACACTGACCGCAAATGCTCGGTCATGAAGAGCAAAGCAGTTTCAGTGCTGTGTTGGGCGCGAAAACCATTTTGACTCTCGTCAAGAATGTTATTACCTACAGGAAATCCAGAAGGTATTCCACAAATGGGGGACTCCACAAATAGACCTCTTTGCAACACACCAAAATGCAAAATGCCAAAACTTCGCATCCAGAGTGCCTTGCAAACAGTCCCTGGGGAATGTGCTATGGATAAGCTGGTCAGGGACATTTTCCTACGCTTTTCCACCAATACCGCTACTGAACAAGTGCAGGTTCAGCAGCATGACGCTCATTCTGATAGCACCCCAATGGGCCAGACAAACATGGTTCTCACAAATCATGGAGAAGTCACAAACGTACGCCCACAGGTTCCCCGCCAGGAAGGACCTGCTAACGATGCAAAACGGAAGAGTACTACACCCAGAACCAGAAAGCCTCCGCCTAGCTGCATGGCTCCTAAGGACCTAGAGTTTGCACACCTCAAATTACCGGCAAGTACGATGGTGGTACTCAGAGAGGCAAGAAGACCGTCCACAAGAAAGTGCTACGTAGCAAAGTGGAAGAGATTCACCGAATGGTGCATTAGAGAGAATCTGGAAAGAAAAATTACTAAGGAATCAGTACTAAGATACTTGACGCATCTACTGCAGAATAAACTAGGCTACACATCCCTAAGGGTCCACTTAGCGGCAATTGTGGCTTACACAAGAGGAGAAACAGTGGTAAAAAGATTCCTAGAAGTTGCAAAAAGGATCGCACCTCCAGGCAGAATGCCAGCACCAGCATGGAACCTCAATGTAGTGCTAACACAACTGATGAAGGCACCATTTGAGCCTATTCACAAAGCTACAGTGCACATGCTCACACTAAAGACAGCCTTCCTAGTGGCTATCACATCACTGCGAAGTGAATTGCAAGCGCTAACACTCCAAGAACCCTACCTGCAAATGCACAGTGATAGGATTGTCATGAGAACGGACCCGCATTTCATGCCAAAGGTGGTGTCTAAGTTTCACATCACCCAGAAACCAAAAACCGTCCACGAGCACAGAAAGGGCCTTACACACACTGGACGCCAGGAGGGCAGTGATGCGCTATATGGAAAGGACAAAGGAGTGCAGGAAATCAAAGCAATTCTTTGTATCCTTTCCCAGGAGTTTTTAGGGACGACCAGTTACCAAAAATACCATTGCACGATGGATTGCACAAACCATACTGCTCTGCCACAAACAGGCAGCTCAGCCATTACAAGGAGCAGTTCATGCTCACTCTACAAGGAAGACAGGAGCAACAATTGCGTTTCAAGCAAACACACCAATTCAAGACATTTGCCAAGCGGCTACATGGTCTTCAGTGCACACGTTCACTAAGCACTACTGTGTGGATATCCAAATGAACAAAGAAGCGCAAGTGGGACAGAAGGTCTTGCAACACATTTTCAGTAACCAATGCTCATCTTCCACCCAACCACCACTATAAGGACAAAACGCGAAAAAGTCTATGCACAGCATAGTGAATCCAGAAAAATTCACGCTGCAAAACGTTGGGTTTCTTACCTGTCGGTGTAGTTTTGAAGCTTGAAGACTTTCTGGATTCACTAGCGAACCCACCCTCATCCGCCAGAAAGATGAGACCGGAGGATAAAGAGGGGCAGAAGGTGAAAAGATTTTACAAGGTTAGATAAGAAAAGTAGCACAAAAAAGAGAAAAAAGAATCCGAAGATGGCGACCAAAGGTGGGAGCTTCCGGAGGAAGCGTGTTGACGTCACGAAGGACACCAAATGGTGGTATGTCGACGCCCACCTGGGCCACGAAAAACAAAAAAAGAGAAGAAATACTACAATTCCGGACCCAACCACTAGATGGCGGAAAAATGCACAGCATAGTGAATCCAGAAAGTCTTCAAGCTGCAAAACTACACCGACAGGTAAGAAACTATATGTTCACGCTTAACACCAGTTGGGCCCCTTGGATCCATCGAACCCGGAGAGGTGCCGATCATACCACCTCGACCTTCCTGATGCCCCTTCCAGTGTCAACGCTGCCGGTGTTATCCCCGACTCCGACATGGAGACAAATAGGTGTCATCTGACACCGTCTGGCGGCAAATACCCCCCAGGTCAGAGCCAACCCAGTGCCTTGGCACTGGATTTAGTGATGACTGGGAGTAGCCACCGGACCCTTTTGAATACCAGCCCTTAGATGACAGTGAGGCCACCTTGTATGAGAATTTGGCGGACACCTCTTCAGACACTGGCTTGGTATCTCCTCCTACCGTTGCTATGGAGGAGGGTTCCTACCGTTGCTATGGAGGAGGGTTCCGTATCAGCAATGGTGGTGAGGAGGGTTGCTGAGGTCCTGGACCTTCAACTGCCCTAAGTAGTTGTCAAGTCGAACATGTTTAATCCGGGAGTCACCCAATCTGAACCGCTCCTTCCTTTTAATTAAGGCCTCACAGAGAAGTCCTACTTGGGGCCTGGTCCAATCCTTGATAAGCCTATTGATAAGACAATTGCTTGCTGCCTTCGGTCCCACCCAGGGGACCTCAGTTTCCTCACCCATCCCCAGAGAGCTTGGTGGTCAAAGCCTCCACTTACAGAGCAAATCCTGCCGCATTCCCTACCACTCCACTGGACAGGAAATACAAGAGGTGGATATCTTTGGAAAGAGGATGTTCTCTCTTGCCAGCCTGGCACTGCGGTCAGTGAACACCGCATGCCTTTTGGGCCGATACTCCCATTCAATCTGGGACTCTATTGCGCAAATGCTAGCTATGGTCTAGGAGGAGGCCTGAGCAATATTCTTTCAAGCTATTGTGGACGGGAGAGATGCATCTAAGTTCGCTGCAGGCTGGGCACGACCAACTCCCTTGTCAGAGCGATCATTGTCGGTGGCCCTTAAACACCACACCTGGCGGAGGACTACTGTTTTTTCGGGAGATGTCAAGGCTTCGCTTATGGACATGCCCTTTGATGGCTTCTGTTTCTTCAGAGACAAGGTGAACTCAGCGCTGGATTTCTTCAAGGACAGCAAGGATATGGCCAGGTCCTTGGGCCTTTCCATGGACCCTTGCCAACCCATTCCACCATTAGCTCCTTTCATGGCTATGGAATGGGTTACTAGACGCGCCTCTAGCTGCCTAGCCCCCACGATCAGCAGGCATTCCAACTTTCTGGCTGAAGATATGGCACCCACAGACCTCGTCGGTCAGTTATCCAGAGGTCGGGCCTGTACACCCCAGCACCCGCAGCCTCCAAATCACTTTGGTTTGCCCTCCGATCATTATGGCCATCCAGATGGGGGGCAGGATACGACCTCTCCTGCACCAATGGAGGTAGATAACATCCGACCACTGGGTTCTCCAGATTGTCCAAAGGGCACATCCCTTCCCTTTGTGCCTACTCCTTCACCCTTACCACCTACCTGTGACAGGCTGACGAAGGACTACATATCCTTACTCTCTCATTAAGTGGCGGCTCTCTTGGGAAAGGGAGCCATCGTGAGGGTGCCCGTATCAGAAGTAGGACGTAGTTATTTCTGCTACTTTCTGGTGCCCAAAAAGGACGGAGGCGTTTGTCCTCTCCTAGATCTGCGCCTTCACAATTTATTCCTGATAAAAGGAGAAATTCAAAATGTTCAAGTCCTGTCTGCCTGGGAGACTGGATGGAAGCATTGGATTTGCAGAACTCCTACTTCCACATTCCAGGACCTGCCCACCAGCATTGCCTGCGGTTCATGGTGGGCCGCGAGCACTTTCAGTTTGCCGTGCTTCCCTTTGGCCTGACTCGTGCCCCTCGGGTGTTCATTAAGGTGATGGCAGTGGGTGCCAGACTTCCCCTATTTTGATGACTGGCTATTGAAGGCAGGCTCTCCCCAGGCTATTTTCTCCCACCTCCAGACTACAGTGGACCACCTGCACTCGCTGGGGATCAGGGGGTGCTGAAGTCACACCTGACTCCATCTCAGACGCTCCCTTTAATCTGAACTATTCTGCACTCAGAGCAGTTTCGGGCCTATCCTCCCAAACGGCAAGTTCAGGATAGTCAGTCTATGATACATATGTTTCAGCCTTTATTCTGGATTTTGGTGAGACTGACTAGGAGGCTGCTGGGCCTCATGGCCTCCTGCTTGACACATGCCTGCTGACTCTGCAGTGGGACCTGAAGTTCCAATCGGCGCAACATCAGGGAAATCTCTCCAACATGGTACAGATCTCAGAGGGAACTGCAAAAGATTTGCAGTGGTGGTTAACAAACTGTGATTATGTCAGCGGCAGATTCCTCTCCCTTCCCCAACCATATCTGACAATAGTGTCAGATGCGTCACTCCTGAGAAGGGGCAACCATCTGGGAGAGGTGCAGACCAGAGGCCTCTGGTGGAATACTGACTCCACATCAACCTACCAGAACTCCAGGCGGTCCAGTTGTCATTTAAAAGCCTTTCTGGCCTTTATCAAGGGAAGGCTAGTGCAGGTGTTCCCGGGCAGCACCACCGCCATGTGGTACTGCAACAAACAGGGCTTGGTGAGGTCGTGACCCTCTGTCAAGAGGCCAGGTGTCTCTAGACATGGCTGGAACGTCGGGGCATTTCCCAAGTGGTTCAACACCTAACTAGGCTCTCTGAAATGCCAGGGCAGCCACACTCATCCAAAGATGGCTTGCGGATCATGAATGGCACCTCCAACCAGAGGTGGTGGAAGGTCTTTTTGAGCTGTGGGGAGAGCTTTGGTTAGATCTGTTTGCCACCACCAAGATCGCACAAAGTCAGCAGTTCAGCAGGCTTAAGTTTCCAAGGCAGCTCTTGCTCAGGGATGCTTTTTGTCTTGAGTGGAGCTCAGGCATCCTGTATGCCTTTCTGCCTATACCACTCCTTCCCAGAGTTCTCAAGAAGATCAGGAACAACAGGTCCCCAGCTGTTAAGAATTGTCAACGGTTCTCCATTCAGGCTATCTCTTCGGAAGGACCTTCTGTCGCAGCAGCAGGGGGTGGTGTTCTCCACCTGAACCAGTCACAGCTCCACCTTCATGTGTGGAGATTTAGTGGCGACAGTTGACAGCTTTTGACCTAATAACCGAAGTTTGCAGCCAGGTGTCTCGCCAACAACACTGTATACACCTGCCATTAGGGCAAGTTTGTGGCATGGTGTGCAGAGAAACAGGTTGACCGTCTTTCTGCCCCCCTCTTTGGTCCTTCTTATCATTTCTCTTGCCCAGCAGGGCTCTGCTCTGTGCCCCTAAAGAGATCTTTCTGCTATCTCAGCCTCTTTGATGTTACCCGATCAGCGATCCCTCTTGTAAATAGGTTCTTGAAAGGTCTCAACACCTGTTTCCACCTTCGCCCTTCATCATGCCTCAGTTAGATTTAAATCTGGTCTTACCTTTTCTGATGCACGCTCCCTTTGTCATTGCACAATTGTCCTCTCAAGCTCCCTCCCATCAAGACTTTCGTCCTGGTGGCAATAACATCTACTCAGAGGGTCATTGAGCTGCAGGTTTTGTCATCCAAGCCTCTGTCACTAAACATCTACCCAGACAAGCTGGTTCTTTGCATTAGCCTCCTTTCTGCCAAAAGTTGTCACTCCCTTTTATGTAGACCAGTCCATCAACCTGCCTACTTTTTATGCTCTGCTACATCCCTTGGAGGGAGAGGAGCAAATTCACTGTCTGGACCCAAAAAGTGCATTGTCGTTCTACCTGGACGGTACGAAAGAGTTCCTTCTTGGGGTATGTCGGAGCAAAGAAGGGGGAGGCTGTGCAGAAATGGACCATCTATTAATAGATCGTGCTCTGCATTAAAATCTGCTATGTGTTGACCAATGAGCAACCCCCTGAGGCCTTGCGTGTCCATTACACCAGAGCCAAGAATGCGACGACTGCATTAGCAAGTGAAGTCCAGGACCTGGACATGTGCCAGGCAGCGGCTTGTGCCTCTCTGCACATACTCCCGAAACACTACTGCCAGGACAGTCAAGTCTGTCAGGACGTGCACTTTGCCCTTTTGGTCCTGCAAGACCTTTTGGTGTGAAATTGTTTTGCAGGCCACCTCTGTGAAGGTATTGCTTGGGCATCTATTCTAAGGTAAGGAATCTGTGGATAGAAGTCTCTATCAGAGAAACAAGTTACTTACATTCGGTGATGTCTTATCTGCTAGAGACTCTGTTTAGCCGCAGATTCCTTACTGACCCTGCCAGCCTCCGCGAACAGATTTCTAGGGACAGGGCTTTCTCCTTTTGGGCTTTTACACACCAGTGGTCTGTGTTCTTTGTGGCTCTGCACGCCTGGCGTGGAAAATTGCAAAATAATCTGACGTCAGCACACTGGGGTGGTTCCTATATAGGCACCAGTTACGTCACTTCCAGCATCAACGATGCCACATGGAGCCGAATTTCGCCACCTACCGGTGTGCAGGGGTACTGCTCACGAAAAATATCCAGATCCAGACTGATGCCTGGGGATAATTCTAAGGTAAGGATTCTGCGACTAGATAGTCTCTACCAGATAAGGTGTTACCGAAGGTAAGTGACTTGTTCATCCTGAAGGTTAGTGCTCTGCATTAAATCTGCTACGCATTGGTCATTAAGCAACCCCCAGAAGGTTTGCATGCTCATTCCACCAGAGGCAAGGCTGCGATCACTGTGTTGGCTCGTGGAGGCCCGGTCCTGGACATCTGCCAGGCCACAATGTGGGATTCTCTGCACATGTTTACCAAGTATTACTGCTTGGACAGTCACATTCATCTGGACCAGCACTTTGCCCTTTCGGTCCAGCAGGACTTTCTGGTCTGAATCTGTTTAGCAGACACACCTCTGGGGAGGTATTGTTTGAGTATCTATTCTAGTGTAAGGAAGCTGCAGCTAGAAGTCACTATAAGATGGAGTAACTTACCTTCGGTAACTCCTTATCTGGTAGAGACTATCTAGCTGCAGATTCCTTACCGACCCACCCATTACTTGCCTCTCTGTGAATGGATTTTTAGGCACAGTGTTGTTCCCTTTCAGGGCCATAGTATATCACACCAGTGGTCAGTGTTCTTTGTGGCTCTGTGCTTCTTGTGTGGGAAGTCGCATAAAAGCTGATGTCAGTGAACTTGGCAGTGCTTCATTTGAAAAAAAAAAAAACTAAGTGCCAGGTGTCTAGTCAGCAGTTAACTTCTGCTTGCTCTGCCCATTGCCACTGTCAATTACAGTAACATCACAACTAATAAGTCCCACTCCCACAAGTGTTACAATAATAACAATTTCCAGACCTCAAAGTTAAACAAAGGCTTTGGCAGCAGATATTAGTCATTCTTAATGTATATTGAATTAATAAACCGTTGTGCTCATCTCAAAATTAAAAAACAGCACCACCATGTGACAGACTGTCATATGTACTGTTACTCACAACTAAGTGCTGGTGCTGAGCACCGGAAACCACCGGCTCAAATTAAGCACCGGCGCTGGGGTGGTGCCTATATAGGCAACACGTACGTCCCTTCCGGCGTGGCTGAACTACGCCATGCGGAGCCGGACAACGCCACCTACTGGTGTGCAGGGGTACTGCTCACGAAACATTTCCAGATCCAGTCTGAATCCTGGGAAAATTTCTAAGGCATGAAATCTGTAGTTACATAGTGCCTACCAGATAAGGTGTTACCGAAGGTAAATAACTTGTTCTACATTGACAAAGCACATCACTTAATGGAGAGTTGAATCAGTTGCCTCCCCCTAATATTGTATGCATGGAGGCTTTACAATGCTAATTCATATTTATACATTAATTGGCTTCCAGCAGGGCTAGAAATGTTCCTAAGTACAAGCAGTAATTGCAGTTTTCACTGGAATTAATAATTTCAGTTTTACTTCTAAGGGAAGTATCTGTATTTGCTTGACAAATACGTCTGTCATGTTCTGATCTAATCATGCTTTCCAGCCTACCCAGGAAACCAGGAAATTAAGAGGCTCCAGTGAGCAATTGTGAAGGGCATCTTTTGTTTAGAAACATGTGCTGCTTCAAACTTTAGCAGGAAACAATCACCCTATTTGTTACTGTTAGGTTTACAGTTGTGAAAAATGCTTTTTACAATAATCAGATTATTTAAATCCAATTCAAAGGTAATTCAGTTGTACTTTACATTTTTTATTGTCCAGGCACAATGCTGAACAGGAAAGGGAAGTTGAGAAAGTTCCAGGTCCCGAGTCAAAAAGTCAGCCAGAGTCCTCTGGTGAGGTTCAGCAGGCAGCAGCAGACAGTTCGCATAAAGGGTGTAGAATGTTGAAAGACTTGTACAGTTGGTTGCGATTATCTAGGTATAAATATTTTTGCACAATATCGTCTGAAAACAGTTGTAATAGTACGTTAAGCTGCTTTCGAAATCTAGTGTTTCTCCTTCAAAGTAATATGTACTCTGTAAAGCTAGTCCTGTCCTTCATATTTCCTCGCCTGGTCACTGTTCAGACTCCTTTTTACAAAATCTAAGATGCACTGTACTGAGTCACAATGTCTGATACAGGTAAACCGTATCGAACAGGGCAACAGACACAAGGCAGTGATTTGTTTTAAGTAATAACACACTAACATAGGTGTCTGCTTGCTTCTATGTCCGTTATAGGATTCCAATATGCCCTAATTATGTATGGAAGTGGCCAGTTTAGAATGTGCACAATAGTAGTTTAATGAAATAATATTATGTATAATATAACTAAGATCCAGATTTCTAACAAATCAATCCATCATGCATTCCCATTTGAATCATGATTTGAAATAATTAGAAATGTCTGATGGATACTTCTAACTGCAGATTTCTCGCCATTAGAAAACCCAGAGGCACCCAGATTGGATCAGAAAACATTTCACAAAGCAGTGTTCCTAAATACAAGAAGTGGCACCACATGGCCCCACGTCGACTTTGTTCGGTCCTGAGGTGACAAATGAAGTCACACATAACAGTTCCTTTCTTTACTCTCCTTAAAACGTGGATCCAGAGCTGTGCTCCACATTTTCTTAGTCTGCTGACAAGACCTTTTCGTCTGCAAGGGAAAAATGGCCTCAAACACTACAGGATTTAAGCCATGCCGAACCTTCGCAGATAAATGTCTGTGATAGACCTCCACAAGGTAGACCTTTGGTGCTTTGGCTCAGGACACAACTCTCATTCGTATGAAGAATTTTGCCTTGAACTCGAAGACAATCTGAGAGCATGAAGCTAAGCTTTAAATTGCCGAAACATGAGCCTTGGGCTTCAAGGATCCACAGGGTGCTCTAATCAGATTGCTGTTGGTGGAGTCATCCCAGGCACAGTCTTTGCCTCTCGAACCCACTATGAGTTTTCACTTGCTTCAGTATGGACTTCCAGTCTGATGTCTAAACCTGCGCCGGTGTCTTAGACATTTACGCTGGTCCCCTATGCCGGAGAAGAATCCTCTACAAATTGTGGTTCCAACCCAAGCAGACTGTCTTGACCTCAACCATAGTTGTGTTCTGAATCCACTATGAAGCATCAGGTACCCATACAATAAGACTCAGACAGAACACTGCCTCTACCACAGTGTCACCCTCAGGTGCTCCACCAACATTTTGGTTTCCAACTCTGATCAGAGGCAGCCAGCCAGCCTCTGGAGATGAAAATAGAAATTATGGGAATTACTTGCCCACTCGTTATGAGGACAATCTCTACATGGACTTAAAGGAGGCCAGTGAATTGGATACTTCCCCTGATACTGGGTTAATTTCCCCCCTCCCTTTACCACCAACAGAAGAAATTGATCCTTTTGCTGTGGTAAATAGACATTTAGCAGAGGTTTTTGACCTACAACTTCCTTGAGTGGTGTTCAAAACAAATGTATTTACAACGTGGCTTACTCTGAGTCTCGCTATCATTCAGCAGGCCCCTTACTGACACACAATTGTGCACTTGGGTGTAAAGCCTTGTTTTTTCCCTCTTGTGAACAGACAGGATGCCAGGCTCCATTGATCAGCTCCAGGCGACCTTGATTTTCTGACTCAACATAGGCAATCCTAATGTTTTGACCTGTTGTTCAAGCTTCCACTAGCAAGGCTAATCTCAATTGTTTCCCATGGACCAGTGACTGACCTAGTTATGCAGCGTGAATCTTTCTGGATTCACTATGCTGTGCCATTATTCCGCCATCTAGTGGTTGGGTCCGGAGTTGTAGTATTTCTTTTTCTTTTTTTTTTTTTTTTCCGTGGCCCAGGTGGGCGTCGACATACCACCATTTGGTGTCCTTCGTGAAGTCGACGCGCTTCCTCCGGAAGCTCCCACCTTTGGTCGCCATCTTCAGATTCTTTTTTCCGCCGTTGGGTCTGGATCAACAGGAAGGAGCTCCAAGAACTTTGGAGAGAAGAATCGACGAAATGTCGGAATAGATCACCGGAGACCAAGTAAGAAGAAACTCAACTACAGTTCAGAGAACTTCGAAGAATTCGACGTTTTTCGAAGGAGAATGCGCATACAGGGGGCTCCCTGGGCGCGGTGATGGACAAGACTCCGTTCAAATTCTGCGCAAACTGCCACCACAAGTACGCGCAGAATGACCAACCTCTGGTTTGCAATCTCTGCCTGCCGCGCGACCACCGAAGCGAGGACTGCAACGCCTGTGCAGCGTTCACCCCGAAGACTCTCAGAGTAAGGGAGAGACAGAGAAGAGCAAATTACAACATGCAGGGGCAGGGGACGCCCCAATCGCTACGAGACTTGGGACTCTCCAGCGGAGAGGAAGACAACGTAGCAGAAGGACCAGAAGACGTCGTGGTCGTCGATGTCGAAAAGAAAACCTCGAAGGAGGTAAGAGTGTCGTCGAACACTAAACCCTCCACTGATACTCTCAAAGGCGAGCCAAAGTCTTCGAAAGGAGCAGGGCCATCGAAGCACTTGACGTAGACTACTGCATCCAGGGACAAACAGTCCGTCGGATCCTCTGAGAAGGACCACCAGACGGCGAAAATCCAAGACAAGGGAAAGGTGCCGAAGAGCAGCCATGAAAAAGAGGTGACGTCGAAAGGTCCGAGACAGGTTTCGACTTCGACGTCGACAACCGCGAAGAGGAAGGTCGAGGCCTTCGAAGCCGATCACTTGGCAGAGATGGAGAAGAAAAGAAAGAGGCTCAAGGCTGAAATGGCTAACATCTTGCAACGCAAGAAAGACTTCGACGAAAAGCTAAAATCCTACAGCATACTGTCGAAGACTACACCCGAAACAGGAAAGGGCGCCGAGGAATTCAAAGCGCCGAACACACCTGAACCTGGAGAGGAACAGGAAAAGGACCTGTACTACGGGACAGGCGAAGGGGAAGAAGATTTGACTTACCAAGAGTCGACTTCTTCGGAGGCTCAAGACTTGCCATGGGAAGATCTCGACGCCGAATCACCGGAAGAGGGCGTAGACTCGTATCCGTCGAGGCCTTCGCCGCCGGACAACATAGGGATCTACAATCAAGTCATCAAAGGGCGGTTGAGACGTATGGGGTGCAGTTAGAGGAAGATAAACTCCAGTCTTGCTTTCTCTTGGAGACCTTGTTGCCTTCACAGACTAGAAGCCAGTTCCTGACCATGTTCCCAAGTGTGCTGGACCAGGGGAAGGACAATGGTCCTGGACCTCTATTTATTGTTCTGGTATATATCAATTTCACAGTTACGAGCACAAGCACAATTTTAAGAGCCTCAATGCATAGGCCCACAGTAATCAATACTATACAAAATTTAGTTTTGAGGGAGAAGAATAGTGCAACACCACAATGCTTATGTCTGATATTTAAAATATATATATCACAGGGTGCACAGTTAAATATTCATTGTATCTTGTTTTGAAGCGATTTTTAGAAAGGATAGGTTGCTCCAAAGGGAACGTGCAAAAGGGGGGGTAAGTGGGGGGTGCTTAAGAAGTGAAATTGGAATCACAGAAGGGTGAAGGAAAAGGAACTTAAAAACATTTACTGTTGGACTGCTCATGCGTCCCAGTCTACTAAAACCTGGTCACATCAAAATAATCAACACTTTTTTACAATACAGTTTTTAGACACAAAGATGTACTATTCGAGTGGCACGTTCTTGGAGTAGAATTAGTGATCCAGGCCACTTAGTAGGGGCGTCGATGTTTCGACCCGGCTTGGGGCTAAAGGGGGGGTTTGTGGCCTCAGCCTTGCGGGTCTTCATTTGTATAGTATTGATTACTGTGGGCCTGCGCATTGAGGCTCTTAAAATTGTGTTTGTACTGGTGACTGTGAAATTGATATATATCAGAACTATAAATAGAGGTCCAGGACCATTGTATTTCGTATCATATTGAACCCAGGTCCATGACCATGATTGGGTAACCCCATTTTTGTAATGGACATGGGGAAGGAGGCATTCAAAGAGCCTGCCATGTGTAGAGCTGTGACTCCACGAGCAGAGAAGAAATATAAACATTCTTCGAAGGACATCAGTGGGTCAGTACCAGCCGACTCCATCATTACATCCACAGCTCGGAAAAGAGCAAATATACCCACAAACTCTGGCCCTCCACCAGACAAAGAAAGCAAGAGGATGGACATGATAGGTAGGAAGATGGAAAGGAGTGCAGCCACACAATGGCGCATCACCAACTCCAATGCGCTCATCAACAGACACGCATACCAGCACTGGGAAGAAGTGGGAGAACTGCTCAAGCATGTACCAGAACAATACCAGAGAAGAGCAAGCCACCTGGTAGAAGAGGGGAAAAACATGGCTAATACATGTTTAAAGTCAGCCCTGGACGCAGCAGAGACATCGAGCAGGCAAATGATGCTGGGGATCACAGAAAGGAGAAATGCCTGGTTAAGAATTTCTGGTTTCAAGAATGAGGTACAAAACAACATCCTCAACACACCCTTCAACGGGGAACAACTGTTTGGAGCACCAGTTGATGAAAAGTTGAACCAGCTGAAGGAGGATAACGAAACAGCGAGATCTATGGGGGCGCTGCAGTTCCGAGGTATGAGAAGAGGAACACCTTCCAGGAGACCGACAGGCAGAGGAAATCATCAGCCTGGGGCAACACACCAAACCACCCAGCAAAGTTATCAAGGAGGTAACCAGGGACAGCAGCAAGGACAGCAGCGGCAGAACTGGCAGTACCAGCCCCGAGGACAATCCTTTTGAGGGCGCAGCCGAGGAAGGGGTAACGGCCAGAGGGGAAGTCAGCCTCCCACAGGAAAGTGACTCACCAGCAGAAACAACGCACTCCTGGATGAGACCTCAGGAAGTGCAAAAAGAGACAGGACAAAAACCAGCATAAAATCAAAAAATTCAATGACTCCTCCAACACACATCACCGGTAGGAGGCAGATTAAGACACTTCCTCTAGGAGTGGAGGAAAATAACATCAGACAAATGGATATTAAAACTCATACAATATGGGTACTGTATAGACCTGGAAAGGCCACCGCAAAACAGAAGGCCAAAGGTCCGAGTGCGCACAACAAAAGAGCTGACACACTTGAGGGAGGAAGCAAGAGAATTGCTAAAGAAAAGAGCCATAGAAATTGTGCCACAAAAACAAAGGAACAAAGGGGGTATACTCAACCTACTTCCTCATACCAAAGGTAGACGGAACATTACGTCTAATTTTAGACCTCCGATTCCTGAACAGGTTCATAAAAACTCAAAAGTTCAAGATGACCTCCCTCCAAGAGGTCATACCTCAACTACAAAGAGGAGACTACATGGCGACTATAGACTTAAAGGACACCTACTTGCACATCCCCATCAACAGCAAACACAGACACACCTCCTCAGGTTTGCAACAGGCACAAATCACTACCAGTTCACAGTGCTAGCTTTCGGACTAAAATCAGCACCGAGAGTCTTCACAAAATGTCTGACAGCAATAGCAGCACACTTAAGGAGGAATACATGTATACCCATACCTCGACGACTGGCTGGTAAAAGCAAGCTCATACCACAGGTGCAGGAAGCACATAGAGATAGTCATACAGGCGCTGACACAACTGGGGTTTTCAATCCATTGGGAGAAGACGTCAATAGAACCAGAACAACTGAAGAGGTTCTTAGGGGCAGAAATCAACACCATACAATGCACGGTGATTCCATGTGCAAATAGGCCTCTGGCTATATGCAAGGAGACGCATCTTTACCGCAAGGGGCAAGCTCTGACAGTGAGGACTGTGAGCAAACTGATGGGGATGATGGCATCATGCATACATTTGGTACCAAATATTCGCCTACTCATGAGGCCATTCCAAGAATGGATCCAGCAGCAGTGGTCACAAGCGACGGAGTTGGGAGGATCTAGTGCTTGTCACTCAAACAGTACAGCAAGAAATAGCGTGGTGGAACCAGAAGAACTTAGCACAGGGGAGATCATTTACGCAACCAACTCCAACTGTAACCATTACAACAGACGCCTCCCAGAAAGGGTGGGGAGCGCACACAAACAACCTCAAAGTAAGGGGATTGTGGGGACATCAGGATGCAATAAAGCACATCAACCACCTAGAACTCAAGACAGTGTTCCTAGCCTTAAAGGCTTTTCAGAAACTGCTGTACGGGAACAGAGTACTGATACAAACAGACAATACAACTACCATGTTCTACATCAATAAGCAAGGAGGGACACATTCAGTGACACTCTCACGGCTAGCGCAGGAAATATGGAGATGGGCAATCCCCAGAAAGATAGACCGATTAGCAATACATCTACCAGGGAAGGACAATGTAGAGGCAGATTGGCTCAGCAGACAGAAGTCAGCATCCCACAAATGGGAGATCAACCAACAGGAAATCCAGAAGGTATTCCACAAATGGGGGACTCCACAAATAGACCTCTTTGCAACACACCAAAATGCAAAATGCCAAAACTTGGCATCCAGAGTACCGTCCAAACAGTCCCTGGGGAATGCGCTATGGATAAGCTGGTCAGGGTTATTTGCATACGCTTTTCCACCAATACCACTAATACACAGAGTGCTGAACAAGTGCAGGATCAGCAGCATGACGCTCATCCTGATAGCACCCCAATGGGCCAGGCAAAGATGGTTCTCACACATCATGGAGATGTCACAAATGCACGCACACAGGTTCCCCACCAGAAAGGACCTGCTAACAATGCAAAACGGAAGAGTACTACACCCAGAAACAGCAAGCCTCAGCCTAGCTGCATGGCTCCTGAGGACCTAGAGTTTGCACACCTCAAATTACCGGCAAGTATGATGGCTGTACTCAGTGAGGCAAAAAGACCGACCACAAGGAAGTGCTACGTAGCAAAATGGAAAAGATTCACCGAATGGTGCATTAGGGAAAATCTGCAAACAAAGATTACTAAAGAATCAACAGTACTAAAATACTTAACGCATCTACTGCAAAACAAGCTAGGCTACACATCCCTA
Source organism: Triturus cristatus (assembly GCF_964204655.1). NCBI lineage: Eukaryota > Metazoa > Chordata > Amphibia > Caudata > Salamandridae > Triturus > Triturus cristatus. Next base: position 203,240,880 of record NC_140591.1, on the reverse strand, counting down.
AGGGTCCACTTAGCGGCAATTGTGGCTTACACAAGAGGAGAAACGGTGAAAAGTTTCTTCACATCACAGGTGGTAAAAAGATTCCTATAAGGTGCAAAAAGGATCGCTCCTCCAAGCAGAATGCCAGCACCAGAATGGAACCTCAATGTAGTGCTCACACAGCTAATGAAAAGCACCATTTGAGCCTATTCACAAAGCTACACTGCGTATGCTCACACTAAAGACAGCCTTCCTAGTGGCTATCACATCACTACGAAGAGTAAGTGAATTGCAAGCGTTAACGCTCCAAGAACCCTACCTGCAAATACACAGTGATAGGATTGTCATGAGAACGGACCCGCATTTCATGCCAAAGGTGGTGTCTAAGTTCCACATCAACCAAACAGTTCAAATACCAAGTTTTTTCCAAAAACCGTCCACGAGCACAGAAAGAGCCTTACACACACTGGACGCCAGGAGGGCAGTGATGCACTATATGGAAAGGACAAAAGAATGCAGAAAAACAAAGCAATTTTTTTGTATCCTTCGCCAGCAGTTTTTTGGGACGACCTGGTACCAAAAATACCATTGCACAATGGATTGTGCAAACCATTCTGCTCTGCCACAAGCAGGCAGCTCAGCCATTACAAGGAGCAGTTCATGCTCACTCAACAAGGAAGAAAACAAGGAAGAAAGGAGCAACAAATGCGTTTCTAGTACACACCTATCCAAGACATTTGGCAAGCGGCAACATGGTTTTCAGTGCATACGTTCACTAAGCACTACTGTGTGGATATACAAATGCACAAAGAAGCGCAAGTGGGACAGAAGATCTTACAACACATTTTCAGTAACCAGTGCTCATCTTCCACCCAACCTCCACTACGAGGAGAAACCGCTACAAAGTCGATGCACAGCATAGTGAATCCAGAAAGATTCACGCTGCAAAACGTATAGTTTCTTACCTGTCGGTGTAGTTTTGCAGCTTGAAGACTTTCTGGATTCACTAGCGAACCCACCCTCCTCCACCAGAAAGACGAGACAGGAGGATAAAAGGGGGGTAGAAGGTGGAAAGACTTTACAAGGATTAAATAAGAAAACAAAGAGAGAGAAAAGAATTCGAAGATGGCGACCAAAGGTGGGAGCTTCCGGAGGAAGCGCGTCAATGTCACGAAGGACACCAAATGGTGGTATGTCGACGCCCACCTGGGCCACGAAAAAAAAAAAAGAAATACTACAATTCTGGACCCAACCACTAGATGGCGGAATAATGGCACAGCATAGTGAATCCAGAAAGTCTTCAAGCTGCAAAACTACACCGACCGGTAAGAGACTATACGATCCCTTCCTCATCCAAGGCATACGAGGGTGATGCATGCATCACTGCTTCTTTGGGGAGGTCGTTTTGGAGAGGTGGAGATTGGAGGACTCTGGTGGAAACCCTAGTTCACAATCACCTTATGGAGTTGAGCCATTCACCTGGCACTGAAGGCCTTCGTACCACCCATCAAAGGTAGACTGATACAGGTCCTCATGTACAATTCCACTACCATGTGGCACTGCAATAAACAGGGTGATGTGGAGTCCTAGGTTCTGCACTGAGGCTCTTTGCCTATGGAGTTGGTTGGTACATTTGGGCATTTCCCTGGTTGTGAAGCACCAAGCGTCATCGTTGAACGCCAAAGCATACAAGCTCACCTGAAGGCACCAGACAGATCACGAATGAGGGTTGCACCCCGAGGTGGCACAGGACATCTTCCAAGTATAGGAAGAACCCTGGCTGGATTTTTTTTACCAGCGTCGAGAAAGTGCGGTGTCCAATTCTGTGCAATGCGGTCCTAAAAACGCTCTCCGTAGGAGACTTCCTCAGGCTTGATTGGAGCACGGGACTCCTGTATGCCTTTCTGCCTTTTCTGGAGCAAGTTCTGAAGACGTTCTGATATGACTGGGTCCAAGTCATCCTAGTGGCTTCAGATTGGGTGAGGAGAGTGTGGCACATGGAAATTCTGAGCAAGAGATCTGTTTTCGAATCAAGATGATGTTTCTGGAGGATCTTCTGTTGATGGAGCAGTGCAAATTTCCGCACCTGGTCCTGCACAGTCTTTATCTCCATGTGTGAAGATTGAGCAACATCAGTTGTGTGTTCGATCTGCCTCCTGAAGTTGTGGATGATATCCTTGCTTCCCGGGGCCTCTCTACAAAGTCCACTTACACCGGGCGCTGGACAAATTTGTTGGTGTGACCCATTACAAGCCAAATTCTTGGATGCCTTAATTGTTTTTATTGCCTTTGGCCCAGCAAGGACTTTAAGACTGCACTATTAAAGGTCATTTGTCAGCCATTTTGCTCTTATTGTGTTTGCCGGCCCAACTGTCAAATCACCTGTTGAGATGAGGTTTCTAAAAAGGTTTAACACATGTTTCTCCCTAAACCCTTTGTGGTTTCACAATAGGATCTCAATTTGGTCACGATATTCCTCAATTGTACCCCCTTTGAGCCAATGCACAACTGTTCATTGTTTATTCGGACTCTGAAGACTGTGTTCCTTGTGATTGTCAGATAATCACATTAGTTAGCTTCAAGCTCTGTGCAGCCGCCTTCCAAACTGTTGTTGAGCACAAGGACCTTTTTGACAAAACTTGACTTTTCATGTTGGCCAATCACCCTCTCAATGTTTTGTTTGCTTCGCCTTTCCCCTTAAAAGAGGATGAGACTCCATTGGCTGATTCCAAAAAGAGCCTTGAGCTTTTGCATCAGTTACGCCGAAGACTATCGGGTGGACGATCATCTTTTTGTGGGGTTTTCAGCAGCAAAGAAAGGTAAGGAGGTGCACAACTGAACTTTGTTAGTGTGGATAGTCTTCTGCTTCAAGATCTGCTATGCAGTTGCCAGAAGTAGCCTATTCAGTAATAGAGGTCTCATTCATCCAAGGCCACTGCACTGGCACTCAAATTGCCTGTTGACATTTGTCAGGCTGCAACATGATCTCCATGCAGAATGTTCACAAAGTGCCACTCCAAAAGATCGAGAGTGGTCCTACTCGCCAATGGGACAGGACACCAAACTGACACAATATCAAAGAAAAAAGCTCCCTTTGGGAAACCACAAGAGCACACTAGATCAATCAATCCTCACTCAAACCCTATTCACTCGTAAAAAGTGTATCAGTAGCCAAGGAATCAAATGTGGATGCTTTATTCACCAAGTGAATGCACGAACTGTTAAAAAAAAAAAAAAAACATGTATTCAAGAATATATTCTATGAATGAGAGAATTAAACAACTTTATAAATTGCAAATATCATAGTTAAAAACAATTTTGTACAATATACATAACCATTTCTAGATAAAATAAATAGCAAATTTGTACAACACAGTCAATAGTTAATTTGCATTTGGAAACTGTAATTGACAAAAATTCTATATATGCACAAAAATATCAACAAATGTACACCAATCTAATATAAACGAAGACCAAGAAGCGTCACGGTTCGGTGTCAATAACTGGTCCAAACCACCTTCTTCAGGCTTGTTATTAAAACGTATCCCGAAACTTTAAAATCTATGTAATAATAAAGACAGGGAGTAGTATATACATATATATGTAATTAAGACATTTTAAAACATTGTACTTCACGATAGTGAAAGCATCATCTGTGTCAACCAAAGCACCACCATGAAAAAAATATACATACACAAAGCGCTACTACCTTGACAGTCATGTTACCTGGTAAGTTCTGTGTAGCTTTTTGGTATGAGCCCATTCCCCAGATGCGCCACCTCGGAAGGCACTGCTTTGGTATCTTTTGTAAAGGTGTGGAATCTTTGGTTAGATGTATCCATCAAACGAACAGGTTACTTACCCCTGGTAACACTCTTTCTGGTGGTTAACTGCAGATTCCTAACTCCCCCCCCACTTTCTCATTCTGTGAAATGGTATCTTTTTCCACCTAAAAAGGCCCCAAGTTAGAGATCTGCATACTGCTACTCTGGCTGGTTTTGGGCTCTGTATCCAAGGGCATTGACAGTCAAGAAAATACCTGATGTCAGTGCATAGGGATGGGGCTTTCATACTGCTCCGTTCATCACTTCTGAATGGAGCAAAGTAAACTCTACTTCTGGCATGCAGTAGCCCAGCTGATCCTTATCCACTTTGGCGCCTGGGCATACTCTAAAGGTTAATAATCTGTGCTTAGAGTTTCCACCAGAAAGAGAGTTACAGAAGATAAGTAACTTGTTCATTTGGTACCTTATGGTACAATGCATTGATGTGGATAGTTCATGTTCCAATAGGAGAGGCTAATAGATTATGATATGGTATTATGTTTAAACACATTCCTATATGGCACTGGTTTATAATAATTTGCATCATAGCTGATTGCCATAATTCAGTACTTTATATGGGTTTCCCAAAAAAGTTATCAACTAACCTCTCTCTGCTTTTTGGCTAGTGTATATCGTTTTGTTCAATCAAGCATGTCTCAGGAAAACGTGCCCAGGTTTGTAGTTGATTCCTTTTTCTATATCATGCTATTTGCATACTGTGATGAATTTTCGATGCCCTGAGTTTGTGAGGTGAAGGATGGACTTTAGAGATTCCTTCTACCAAACTTAAATCTGGTTTAGATTTACTTCGTAGCCTTGTTACCTATTGGAAACCAAGACCAGTCTTTTTATGGGGTAATGGAAAGATATGATTTGTTATACAAATCCGGTCAGCTATCCAGTCAAGAATTTACCTCGATCTGGAATCATGTTTTCATGTCAGTTTTCTACGGCGTGGGGAACTTGGAGACAACTAGACAATTCTTGTAACAAATATTGCCTATTGTCCATTTAACTTCAGAAATTAGATACTACTTTGAGGCTGGTGAAAGCCTAAAACCTCTTTTTAGAGCTTCGACATATATGGGTAGCGATGAATCTGAGTCATTGCCTACCGGGCAAGGGTCATGTGGGTTAGACAACTAACAGAAGAACGGTGCCCAATAAATATAATCTACGGTCAGTGTAGTAACTGTTATGGAAAGTAAATGGCTTTAATTTGTAATTCAATATTAATAGCGTAGTAAAAAAATTACTTTCATTAGTCTTTTCAGTAAGTTTCGTGTAGGCATCTCAAGTAGTAAATTCATCTAACCGTTAGAAGATGAGCCCTTCAAGCGTTTATGCTGTTTCTGAATGCTAGAATAAAAATAATATTGGTACCCTACAGTTTTGGTTTCTGTCCTGCAGGTAAAAGCCAGAATATTGTTTCTGTGTTTTATGGGGTTTTTACTTTTTTGGTGACGTGTTTACAGATCTACATTTTTGTGCTACCCTTCAGCACTTCTTTGACACTGTTCTCTACAGCAGCTGAGTGACTGGGGGTGTGCGGTAGGATTGCAGCTCGTGGGGCAGTGTCCAGGTCTAGTTTAGGCTTCTGCTGGCATTGTACTTTACAACAGGGCACAACTGCAACTTGTTATTGCAAAAACGGTGGAATGGCAACATGACACAACCATCATAGTTTGTGGTTTGGCCTTGAAGGAACCATGCATGGCATAACAGCCAGATGTGTGTGTCAATTTTCGACATACAAAGAGACTTCCAATCGCAGGAGAGGAGGCGTGCTGCTCTTTGGTTCACCCATTGGTGATTTAATCGCTTCCACTTCACTCCTGGTGACAGGCTAACTGGATCTCTGCAGATGTTTGTGACCTTAATGCACGGTTAGGCTTATTTGACATAAGAATACAAAATAAAAGCAGCAGAGCAGTTTAGTAAAGGTTTGAACTCTGACCTTATACGTAGGGGCTTCAAACCAGGTGTCCAGTTGAAAGCAAAAGGATAGTCCTCTGAAGTTGAGGCGTCCCATCCCTTATGGCATCAGAGCAGTGACGTATTCAAGACTAGACTACAGTCCAGGTGGCTGAAGTCCGTTTTCTGCAACAAACACTGTTTAGTTGCACGGGCGGCTCGCTAGAGCCTCGTTCAAAGCACCCACCCTACAACGTAGAATAAATATGGCGCCGCGCTGAGCATCTCCAAAATGTTTCAAAAAAATAAATGTAACATTGCGCGAAGCATGTGCAGAGCGCGCAGCAGCCATTGAACATCCCCAAAATGTTTTTAAAAAGTCTTAAAAGTGTCCCTCCCTAAAGCAATGCGCAATATCCCTCACTAAAGCACTGCACGGAGCGGGTCTCACTAAAGAACTGGACAGTGTCCCTCACTAAAGCACTGCACACTGTTGCAGGGTGTCCCTCAGAATAGCACCACACATTGTCCCTCACTAAAGTTCTGCTCGCTGGCCCTCACTAAAGCACTGCATGGAGTGGCTCTCAATAAAGCACAAGCACTTCACAGTGCCTCCTCACTGAAGCACTGCACAGCGTCCCTCACTCAAGCACTGCACAGCGTCCCTCACTCAAGCACTGCACAGCGTCCCTCACTCAAGCACTGCACAGCGTCCTTCACTTAAGCACTGCACAGCGTCCTTCACTAATGGACTGCACAGTGTCCTCAATAACGTGACCTATTGAAAGCTACAGTACAAGCTGGGTTGCTGAAGTCAGTTTTATGCACCAAACACTGTTACGTTGCACAGGCAGCTCACTAGAGCCACATTCAAAGCACCCGCCTAGAATAAATCCGGTGCCGCACCTCTCAAATGTATTTAAAAAAAAATGTAAGTAACATTGTGTGACGTGTGTGCAGAACACGCGGTGGCCGTGAAGTGGAAGCATTGGTAAATGATTCGTCCGGGAACCTTTCAGCCTGCGTGAAGTACAAATAACACGCACAAGCAGAGGTAGGCAAACAAAAAGAAAAGAATGCTTTCCAAGTATCATAAAATAACATGATGAGTAAGAGCACATGTTACTGGGGCAGTCCTCATGAGAGGTTACAAAAGTAGAAAAGGAGTGACTACTGAGCATATGAACCAAAGAAAAGCAGCCATTTACAAATTGACAGTAAAAGGAGCCAATTAGAAATATGAGCTGTGCTTAAAGCCCATATTCCAGATACATAGGGACATAAGTCAGTTCATGTGAAACATTTATTTCCACAACAATAGAATTCAGGTGCTCACACAATAAGTGAAAGAGGCGTGACGTGCAGAGTGATGGTGAAGTTTAAAATAACGGCATCGCATTGACAACAATAGTGTAAAACTCCTTAAGCAACTTTATAGAATAGGAACAGTTTTGTTGTAAAGGGTCAACGGCGTTTCGATCTCAACTGTTCGAGATCTTCATCAGGGCATATAACGGGTGAGCAAGCTGAATTGATGCAATTATTTATAGCACAAGGAAGAGCAATTGAGGGCTTCAGAAAACAGCTGAGGGTAGACGAGTTCACCCAGATTAATTCGCTGAAGGTACGAGCGTGAGAATATCACGTGTGTGTGTAAACTTGAAAGGCAGGGTCAGCTGTATAAGTTGCGCTTATTGTGTGAGCACCTGAATTCTATTGTTGTGGAAATAAATGTTTCACATGAACTGACTTATGTCCCTATGTATATTATTAATTTTTTTTTGCTCCTTTAAAATAATTAATCTTAAACTCTCGAACCATAAGTGCTCTCCTTAGGTGCACTTTATTATTGGAACTTTTGGCCACACCAGAACCATTGTGTTTTTTACGGCATATTTCACCCCAGGTTCACGCATTGGTGTACCCTTGTTTTTCTTAAAACATATTCCAGATACAGTATGTCTCGAAGAGACAGCACATGCGCTACTTAGGCGAGACCTAAAACGGCTTGATGACATGAGAACACACATGTAGGTATCATGACACTTTTAGAAGCTGTCATTTCCTAAGCATTTGTCTACATTGATGCATATGCATTGGCACAGGCATCATTGTATTCATTTTTTATTTTATTTTTATTTATAGTTTGAAGATGAGCGATGGATCTTGGAGCAGTAAATTAAAGAACATTTATTTTACTAGTCCGAAAGCTTTTTTTTTGTTTTACAGCAAACCGAGCAGCCAAACAGCAAAAGGCAGCTGCTGGACTCCACAAATTAAGAAAACAAAAAAAAGTTTTCAAAAGTTACATCTGGACAAAAGTGCGTGGTGTGGGAGCTATGAAGTAATGGGTAGTGGAGAAAACAGAGAAGGTGGGAAAAATAGAATGTGGAGTGGGGAGCAGTGGAGAAGCTTGAAGTAGAAAGGGGGTCATGCTGGGAGTGGGAAAAATGCCCTGGTGGGGGAATTTAAGGATAAGCTTAAAATGTGAGGTCGAGGGAACAACTCTGTGTTTGGTGGGGTCAAAGGTATTTCAGAGGGGAAGCAACACACAAGAGAGAGCAAGAAACAGCATTTAGTGTCATCGAATTCTTAAAGTAGTCCCTGAATCTGAGCAGTGTATTTTTGGTTTGGTCAATAAGAGGTCTTTGTGTCAAATAGGGTTTTTTACAATTTTAACTTATATTTTCGTAAAATATATTGACAGTGAAAGGGGACTTATGAAATATCCCAGTACTTTCATGGTCACTGGAGGTCCAGAGGAGGCTGAACTCTCAGTCTAAATGTCCTAGTACTTCTAGCTCCTCTGGGTTAATAGTTGAGGATGAGTCTCTGCGGCTGTATGCTGCCCTGGATAGGAATGAATTAGTAAACCTGTGTACTGTGATGACTCTGAACTGCAGGTCTGCACAGAATTTTAGAATTGAATTGTTTAACACAATTAACTGACTTTAAGTCTAGATCAGGTGAATCCAAAGTACAGCTCAGTATTGCACAGTACTTTTGATACTACAGCAGCAAATTACAATAAATGTTTATAATTGGCCATTGATCAAGTGGTCCTAAGCACATCCACTTGCTTCCATCATCTCTGCTGCTTGGTACCCAGAAGCCAAACGTATTTGCAAGAAAGCAGACTTGGACTGGCATCTAGATTGCTCTTCCACTAAACACCAGGCCTATCAAAATACTTTAAGCAATTACAATAAGCAAATCAGGCTAGCTAGAGCTATCTATTTTGCCTTACAAATTGACCAGGCCACCAATTATGCTAAATCTATGTTTAAAAAACAGTTAAACTTTTTAATCTGGATTGTTGTTGTACTAGTCCCCATGCTCGGGCCGTGAAGTGGAAGCATAGTTTGTTTGTGCTTTTATAACCTAAGTATTACTAAACATACCTTATACCTGATGTCGTAAAGCAAAGTTGTCGTATATTCCATGTCTGAATAATTATTTGCATATTTCTTTACTTCCCTATCAAGATTTTGGAAAAGCAAGTAAATGCACACCTTTCTGCCTTTCTTGAATGCAACAAAATCCTTGACCAGGCATAATTTGGCTTCCATGCTCACAATTGCATTGAGACATCATTAGTATCCAAACTGGACAGGATCCATAACCAAGCAGACTAAGGTCAAGCGGTGGCCTTTATCTTTATCAATGTGTATGTCCAACTGCTAGCTAGATTTGCTCTTTTAGTGTCTCTTTTATGCCCTATTTGGATGATACACATTCTTTTCAGTCTGTAACTCTACAGGTAACACATATTACATTTCAACATTTCCTTCTAGCTGTCATCAGTTGGGTGTGTAACAGCTTCCTGAAAATCGATGCAGACAAGGCAGGGCTATTGCTTCTGGATAAGGAGACCTTCTCCTTGTCCTCCGATTGGAGTACAGAAGCACATGGACCACCTGCCAATACTGTGACTGAAGTCAGAGACCAGCACTTCTGGTTTGACCAGAACATCGCACTTCGACTCAAGTCAGCAGATTCTTTCTGTAAATAGTCTTGCTTAAAAAAAATCTGTCCATTCTTATTTGCTACTTCCAGATGTATAATGGTCCTAGCTTTTTTTTTTTTTTAAATTTAATCCAAATTGGACTACTGAAATGCACTCTATCTCGAACTTCCTCTCTGATTGCCTTCTCATCTTCAACACATTCAAAATGTGTTCGGTCTGCCATATCTTCTACCCGTGTTAGGAGTCCCACATGTCCTCTGTTAGGGTCTCTCTTCATTGGCTGCCTATTTCTAAACAGTTTTTTTTTTTTTTAACTTTGTGTCCCACTGTGTGATTGAGAGCACAGTCCTCGTCTATCTATACACTATATTGACCTCCTACAAACCTCTAAGAACGCTTAAATCTTTTTCTACTCTAACTAGCAGTCCATGATGGAAGGGCATTTTGCTTGTTTGGTCCTGCATTAATGTTTAGGTTGGAGTCCACTCCATAATCCCTCCACTATGGGAGGTACTGCCGGGTTTGGTGGCTTAGTGGACTGTGTCCACTGTAGAGGCTTGTGTTCGACCTCATGGTCACAGGATTAAATCCCGGTGGCTCCACTCAGCCTTTCATCCTTCAGCAGTTGATAAAATGAGTACCATTGAGTTGGGTAACAATAAACATCTGTTGTTCAGTGTCAAGATATCCTAGGGTGAAGGTGTGCTTTACAAATACATGTTATGCTTTGCCATCTCTTCTAAAGATGAGGAATAGTCTGTTAGAGGCATTCATCAGGAGAAAGAAACTTACCTCCGGAAACTCTTTCTGGTTAGTACTATATCTAACCACAAATTCCTCACTGCCCTCCCACCTTCCCATTCGGTCCTTTGGACTCTTTTTTTAACCATCTAAAAAGGTCCCAAATTAGAGATCTGCACACTGGTACCTGTAAATATTTAGTACATCGTATCGGAGGGCACAGAAACAAGTCCATTAAGAAACTGACATCTGTGCGTAAGTACGACTCCACTCTGGCACCCCTGGGACAGAACAAAACCAAGGTGGGGGCCACACTGCGACATCGGTTGGAACTTGAAAGAACTTCTATGTAAACCCCTGTATTCAGTCTGGTGCCTGGGGGTAAAGGTGAGCAATGTGTGATTAGCTAGAGTAGCCATCAGAAAGAGCGTTACCAAAAGTAAGTTACTTGTTCCTCACTCATACCTTCTATAGCAGTATCTATGGAAGATGTAGTACACTAATGGAAATAATCCTGTTATTTGTGGACACCCTATACTTATTCATAACCAAGTATTAAGTAAAGTATACCAAAATGTTATTTGAGGAACGCATCTTGTTTAACAAATGTCTTTTTCAACAGACGGATTCAGGAGCAGGACCAGCAGTGGCAGGATCGAGTGCAGCAAGAAGAGGAGACTGTGCGGCAAAAAAGGCTTCAGGATGAGGAAAAGCAAAAACGGGAAGATTTCTCCAAGAAAGAAAATGAGGGCACCATGAAGCCAGAGTCAAAACTGCCAAAATATGAAAAAATTAACAAGATTTTCCAGCAGCCACCAGAGCCAGTAAAGCATGGCGGGCAGATACCCTGGTTAAATGCAGGTATGTGATGGGACATAGAACATGATCCATTGTGCAAATCCAATGATGTACCCTTCTGCTGTAAAGGTCTAAGGACGGAATGCAGCAAATGCCAGTTTATGGATGCAGAACTGCTTTAACACAGACTTGTTGTGATACAAAGATATGATACAGGTGGTTTAGATAAAATCTTTCTGTTCATAGCCTCCTGTGGGCACACGATCTCTCTCTGGTTGTTCATAATCAAAGGAGTGGCTTCTCCTTGCGAATCTGAGAGATGAGCCATGTGTGCATAGTTCGCGTAGCAGTAAGTTTTCTAGCACTGCCCATAACTTGTCAAGCGGCTAACATTTGACAATGAGTATTCCCTTCTCAACTGGCACTTGCCCTGCAGATGTATGTCTCTACAACATGTAATACCACATGTTGATCTTTAACTGTAAAACTGGTGGCATTACATTGTGAACCTTTACCACAAATTTGTGTGATTGTGTGTGCACAAACACACGTGTATACTCATGTATATATGCTTGTGTCTATAAGCACATGCATATATATAAATTGCATTAATTATTTGGGGGTACCCCTCTATATATGTTTATACACATTTAATTTATTTTTGGGGTGAATCCCTCTATTTTTAATTTTTTTTATAAAACTATTTTTATTACACACAACATCACATTAGTACAATTTTCATCATAGGGAGGTCGACGACAACAGTGAGTCAATCATTATACAATAACCTGTGAACATCAGGTTTATAGCCTCTCTGGAGGGTTTGCCTACACATTCTAGAAGGTAATGGTGTATCAGTTGCATATGTGGATCATGTGTAAGGCCGACATCGTGTCCATATAGTGTTTCAGAAAATTAACAATGAACTGGGGGAGGAAGGGATATGCGGGGGTGTGGGGGAGGTGAGCGAAGAAGCAATCAGTAACTATGGGATGACGATCACTAGGCGCTTGCGAGATGTCTCTTGGGTCCTAACTGCTGAGTGGGGCGTAGCCCACCTAGCCAATCCGGCAAAGTGTTGCTCACTGATACCAGGTATGTGCAGTGAAAGGGGGGAGGAAGGTGCTTGGATCATCACGGGCTTTATCTGGGTGGTAATTGCTGGTGTCTACTAAGGTGGCGCAGCGGACTTGTGGGTTCCTGAGGTGGAGTGGGAGAGGAACGTATGATTTAGACAAACTGGCGCAATTGGTCAGGTAGTGTGCCCCAGGCATCTGTTATGGGAACTTTGCATAGTACACAAAACTCCTTGTAGCGAAGGGCCTCTCCACCCGCCTTCCCCCATTTGCAGACGATATGTGCCATGCTGCCATAGATGGCACTGTTGCCCCCTCCAGCTCATAGTCCGGGCTGTCTTCAACAGGAGAGTAAGGCGGGCGCACACTTATGGCGCTTCCAGCGCTTGAAAGTTCCTAGGGCCTAGGGCACAAGCCTCCCATGTATGGATATCAGGAAGCTCTGTAATGTTGCGCAGGGTCACATGTATAAGAAACCAGTATAAGGCGAGGGAGGGACAGGACCAGAGCATATGACGTAGATCAGCTGAAGCCGATTGGCACCGGGGGCAGCATAGGTGTACATGCGGGAAAATTTAATTTTTTTAAACCAAGCATTCTGGGAGACTGGGGGAATTCCAGGGCCTCCTCCCACTCCTTGCCATGCAATACCATCCCTATATCATCTTCCTACTTGGTGCATAGCTCTGTGAGCGAAGGCCGGGTGTACTTCCTGATTCTTTTGTATATCCAGGTGATGAGGTGCTGTCCAGCTCCTGTGTGGAGCAGTGTCTGTAAAACTGCATAGGTTGGGGGTTCATCGTCTACTGTAGTCCAAAGGGCTCGGCAAGTGCTGCCATGTGTTAGGAATTGACGTGGGGGGGTACGCCATAGTCTGTTATGGGTTTCTCAGAGGTGAGTAATCGCCCTTCCATAAAGAGATCTCCTATCCTGTCGAAGGAGTGCTGATGCCATTGCTGCAGGTTCAACGAAGTGTATATCCCTGGGGTACATGGAAGACCATGCTGTGGGAGCGCTGGGGCATATGGCATTTATTTTATGTATTTAAAAGGTTTTATATAGCGCTAGCTGGACCAGAGGGTATCAGAGTGCTTTACAATGGTTTAGGCAGGAAATATTGCATGAAACATTTGGACAATGAGGAAATATACGAGTCATGGGAACATGAGAAACATTACGGTTGAAACAAGGGGAGATACAATAAGGAATAAATTAGGTAAACCACCAATCCTAAGTGAATATAGAGAGCGCTGTGGTCAGGGATGGGGGGGGGGGGGGAGAACAGTGGAAGGTGATGGGTATGGAAAAAGTAAGAGTGCATGGGCATAAACAGCGAGAGGAATTGAAGGCAGCAAGGCAGTAGTATTGGAAGGTAGGTAAGGTCATCAATAGGGGGGAGACCTATACAGTAAGGAGGGGGGGAGGGGATTAACGTCCAGATAAAAGGATTAAGGGCCCCAATATTTGTTGAGAAGGAGCAGCTTGAGGTCCTTTTTGAAGCTAAGGTAGGTGGGGTTACAACGTAATTCTTTAGGGAGGGAATTCCAGATGGTAGGTGCATTTCCGTAGAAGGAACGGGATTGAGTAGATTTCTTGTTTAACAAAGGCGGGACTAGAACAAGAGCGTTAGTGCTCCTTAATGCTCTAGAGCAGCCTGCTTTGTGGAGTTTATCTGAGAGGTACAGTGCAGTGTTTTGATGAAGGGCTTTGTGTGTAATGCAAGCAGTCTTGTAGATGGATCTGCCTTCAATGGAAAGCCATTTGAGGGCTTTGAGAGCGGGGGAGATGTGATCAGATCGCTTACAGTCCATAATGAGCCTGGCAGCGAGGTTAAGGATGGACTTGATTGTGTTTAAGTGGAGTTTCTGATGGATACATCTGCCTGTGGATTCCAGCATTCCACGGAAATTTTTCCTAGCTCTCCGCGCCGACTAGGTTGTCTCAGCATCATGGCTCCGCACGCGGCTCCGCATGATATCACCGGAGCCATAAGAAGACCACGTCTGCGTGATGACGTCAGTTCTCTTTTTCCGCGCTGTCGACGCTAACGTTTTTTTTTCTGGGAGACCCCTTACTTCTTCTTGATACTTTGTATTTTGGAATGTATCTTTTTCTTCTTTTGTCATGTCTGCTCCGAGGAAGTCAGGCTTTAAGCAATTCAGAGAATGCGGTAAACATATGGCAATTACTGACCCGCGTGAGGATTGCCTCTGGTGTTTGTCTTCAGACCATGTTGTTGAGGGATGCTCTTCGGTCAGAAGGATGAATCCAAAGGCGTTAAAGGAGCGAGAAGCCAAACTTTACATGGCCAAGGCAAGAAAAGAAAAAAAGGGGTCGAAAAAGGTCCAAGTCTTCGACTTCGCGCGACTCCAAGAGGAAGCATAAGAAGAAGAGGAGACATGCTTCTCGACGTCGGTCGTCGAAGCCGGTGGAGTCGAGGTCCCCTTCTCCTGCTCTTCGACGTCGAGTGAAGGACTTTATTTCCCCTTCACCTTCGGAGTCTCCTTAGGTGACTCTGGCTCAATCTCCTTCCTATAAGGGGACCCCAGAGCAAGCTATGATGCCGAGATTCTCCCGACGAATCCGGCTGATGATGAGGTTCCTTCGGCTCCGGCTGTTCCTCCTATGACTCCAGCAGTGCCGACTCCAGAGATACCTCGATCGGATCCGGAACCGGGTTCTTACCTTCAGTTTCCGACGCCAGGTTCTGATCCTTTGCATATCCTTAATTTCATGTATGATGTGTTCACCAGAGCATCATACGCCTCTGGAGCACCTTTGGGGTCCCATGGGTCCCTTGGCATATACTCTGGGTGTGCCTCATCAGTATCCACAGGCCCCCTTTATGCCGTTCATGCCAGCGACGTCGTCCTGGTCTTTTCCGGCTCCATCCCGTGAAGCCTCTCGGATTCGATCGGTGCCGGCTATGGATCCACCTTCGACGCTGCTCCCAGAGCCGTCGACGCTGCGTGTGGCGCCACTGACGCCGCAACCGAAGATGCGTTCAAGGAGAGAGGCGCAGAGGTTAGTGGAGGAGGAGCAGTACCAGGCTGAAGAGAGGGAGGAAGGAGAGGTGTAGGATACAGAGGATGTGTTTGAGGACTTGTGTGAGGCAAGTGGCTTTGACACCTCCCCTGAGTGGGACTTTGTTTCTCAAAAGGCTTTCCCCTCTAAGGATGTTGCTCCATTCCGAACAGTTATTAGGAGGTCTGCGGAACTTTTGAACTTACTGCTTCCTGTAGCGGAGTATAAGCCTAATCTTGTCACTGAAGTTCTTCACTCTCCATCTTCGGCTGTTGAGCCGCTTTTACCATTTAATGATGCTCTGACTGAGCGAATTCTTGAGGTGTGGCACAGTTCTCTTTCAGCTCCTGCAGTTTCGAGAACAGTCTCAAGAAGGTATAGACCTGCTCCTGGGGATCCTGTTTTTCTTTCCTCTAACCCTTCCCCTGAAAGTCTGGTGGTGCAGGCTTCTAGCTCGAAGCAGTCATCAGGGGCGTTTTCGCAGGCTCCTGCAGATAGAGATTCTAAGAAGTTGGAGCAATCTGCTAAGAAAGCCTTTTCTTCGGCCAGTTTGGCACTAAAATCTACCAACGCCACTTGTCTCTTGGGCAGGTACATTCATGCTTTAATGGACTCTGCGAAACAGATTCTCCCTAAGTTGTCTGAGGAGGACAAGGGTAATCTAAATGAGGTGTTGGTGGATGCTCAAACGGCTGCTCGCAAAGTTATCCAGTCTGGTCTGGATGTCTGGATACAGCAGACTATGTTGCGAGAATTATGGGCTTGTCTATTGCGACAAGGAGGCATGCATGGTTAAAATATTCTGGATTCTCTCCTGATGTGCATGCTGCTCTAATTGATTTACCATTTGATGGCTCCAAGCTTTTTGGTGAAAAGGCGGACTCTGTCCTGCAGAGATTTAAGGACAGTAAGTCAACGGCGAGGTCTTTGGGACTGCAGACTCATTCAAGAGGCTATGGATATAAAAGATACCGTGGCTTTGGGAGATCTTCCTTTCGTGAGTCCAGACAGCCTCAGTAGTAGTAGCAGCAGCAACAACAGCAGAACCCCTTGTATAAGAGCTACAGGGGTAAAGGCAGAGGTCGCCTTCGTGGAACCGGACGTCATCCCTCTTCCTCCTCCTCCTCTACCTCCCCAGCCCCTCCTGGTAATGCAGAAAAGCAGCCCTAGATCCGCCATCCTGGATCATGTGGGTCCTGTGGGAGGTCGGCTTACCCATTTTCTACAGGATTCGAAGTTAATCACTAAAGACCTTTGGGTTTTAGATCTTGTAGAAAATGGCTATGCCCTCCTCCTTACCCTCCTTGCCTGGGGTTTTGCACGGAGGACCATTTGCTTCTCCTTCAGAAGAAGGTTCTTACCCTGTTACAAAAAAGTGCGATAGAGGTGGTTCACGAGCAGGAAAGGGGTCAGGGGTGCTACTCCCGTTATTTCCTGATCCCCAAGAAGGATTGTCTATCCTGGACCTCAGAATCTTGAATCTGTTTCTCAAGCAGGAGTGATTCAAGATGCGCACCCTAGTGCAGGTTCTTCAGGCGCTGCAACAGGAGGACTGGATGGTGTCCATCGATTTGCAGGATGCGTATTTCCATATCCCAATCCTGAAGTCCCACAGGAAGTATCTCCGTTTAACGGTTGGGTCACAACACTACCAGTTTGCGGTCCTTCCGTTTGGTCTTACTACTGCACCTCGAGTCTTCACCTAGGTGATGGCAGTGGTGGCTGCCCATCTCAGGAGGTCGGGGATTCCTGATTTCCCCTACCTGGACGACTGGCTTCTGAAGGTGGGGTCGCCAGAGATGGTACTTCATCATCTGCAAGTTACAACCCAGCTGTTGTACAGATTGGGTTTTTCGATAAATGTACCCAAGTCTCACCTGGTGCCCTCTCAGCGCAACCTGTCCATAGGGGCAGTATTGGATACCACTGTGTGTCGAGCATTCCCTCCTCCGCAAAGTATTCTCGACATTCAGGAAATTATTCCCTTGTTTTTCAATGCACCGGTTGTTTCAGTTCTTAAGGTCCTTCGCCTGCTAGGTCTGTTCGCTTCCTGCATTCTGTTAGTCAACCATGCACGCTGCCACATGAGGGCACTCCAGTGGTGCCTCCGCAGGCAGTGGTATCAACACAATGGAGATCTCAGGGAGTCAGTCAGGATCTCCAGAGAAGCTGCAGCGGATCTGTCTTGGTGGAGTGTGGAGGGCAATATGACTGAAGGAAAGCCCTTTCATCTTCCTCCGTCTGTGACCACAGTGATAACGGATGCCTCTACCCTAGGGTGGGGTACTCATCTGGGGGATCTGGAGATCAAGGGCCTTTCGTCTCCAGAGGAAAGATTGTCTCATATCAATCTTCTGGAATTGAGGGCTATAGGTTTGACACTCAAGGCCTTTCTCCCTTTCATTCACGGTCAGTCGGTTCAAGTCCTGACGGACAACACTGCCACGATGTGGTATGTCAACAAGCAGGGAGGAGTAGGGTTGTACCGTCCCTGCAGAGAGGCCTTGCGGCTCTGGTCCTGGACCATCGGATTTTCTTGATGGCAAATCATCTGGCCGGGGTGTTGAACGTGTGTGCGGACAGTCTATTGGCAGTCCTCCGCCGACCACGAGTGGAGGCTTCATCCAGAGGTAGTTCGACACGTCTTCCGGACGTGGGTGACTGCTCGGGTGGACCTGTTTGCCACTTTCGAGAGCGTGCACTGCCCGTCATTCTGCAGTCTCCTGTTTCCGACGCAGGAAGCGTTGGGGGACGCGTTTCGGTTGAGTTGGAGCTCACAACTCCTTTACGCGTTTGCTCCCATACCCTTCATTCCTCGGGTTCTGAGGAAACTTCGCCAAGACTGGGCTCAAGTTATATTGATCGCCCCGGACTGGCCAAGAAGGGTGTGGTACACGGACCTTCTTCACCTCTCGTCGCACTTTCCGCTCCGTCTCCCTCTCAGGGTAGACCTCCTTTCTCAGATGGAGGGGCAGGTTCTACACCCCCACCTCCAGAGCCTGCTCCTACATGCCTGGAAATTGAACCGGGCAACCTGAATTCTTTTTCTCTCCCGCCTGACGTGGTGAATGTTATTTTATCGGCCTTGCGAGACACCACCAAATCTATCTACTCCTACAGGTAGTCTAAATTTGTTAGATGGTGTGGAGAGAAATCTATTGATCCTCTGAAAGCACATTTTTCTGATGTTCTTTGTTTTTCACTTCATTTGGCTCAGCAGGGTTGTGCTGTAACCACTGTTAAAGGATATTTGTCGGCATTTCTTTGTTTGCCCAATCAGCCTTCTCTTTTTAAGTCTCCAATAGTCTTAAGGTTCAATAAGGGGCTTACTAACATGTTTCCGTCCACTCCTTTTGTTTATGCCTCAGTGGGATTTAAATCTGGTGTTGACTTAATGGG
Source organism: Triturus cristatus (assembly GCF_964204655.1). Classification (NCBI taxonomy): domain Eukaryota; kingdom Metazoa; phylum Chordata; class Amphibia; order Caudata; family Salamandridae; genus Triturus; species Triturus cristatus. The sequence continues at coordinate 203,222,158 of NC_140591.1, read as the reverse complement.
TTCTACCTTTGAACCTATGCATAGTTGTCCATTGAGACTACTGACATTTTAAACGGTCTTTCTAGTGGCTATCACTTCGGCTAGGAGGGCGAGTGAGCTCCAGGCTTTGAGTTCAAAGCCTCTTTTTCTGACCATACATTCTGAAAGGATGGTACTCAGGACCAGGGCTGCTTTTCTGCCTAAGGTGTTAACTCCCTTCCATCTGGGACAGTCCATTACCCTACCTACTTCCTATCTTCCCCCTCACCCTTCCAAGGAGAATGAGAGACTTCATTGTTTGGATCCAAAGAGGGTGATTAGCTTCTATTTGGATGGAACAAAAGACTTCCAGCAAGATGATCAGCTCTTTGTTGGATATGCTGGTTGTATGAAGGGCAAGGCAGTGCACAAGCACACATTATCCAGGTTGATCATCTTGTGCATCAAGATTTGCTACTCCCTGGCCGGTAAGGAGCCTCTTGTAGGCATTAGAGCTCATTCCACCAGGGCTAAGTCGTCTACTTCTGCCTTGTCCAGGGGTGTTCCTGTATTGGACATCTGTAAAGCCGCAACTTGGGCCTCCCTCCACACTTTCACGAAGCATTACTGCTTGGATTACGAAGTGAGGAGGGATGGTCATTTTGCGCGCTCTGTTTTGCAAGATATTTTTGGTATGGAAGGGTGGACACCCTCCTCCGGGAGTGGGACTGCTGTGGGATTCTATTCATAAGGTGAGGAATCCACAGGCAGATGTATCCATCAGAAGAACAAGTTACTTACCTTCGGTAACGCTTTTTCTGGTGGATACAGTATCTGCCTGTGGATTCCTCACTGACCCACCCACCTCCCGGTTGTCCACCCTTTTATACTTTAAAAGTTGAGGTATTGGTTATTTGATGTTTTTGTGTACTCAAGATTTTATTACCTCTATTTGTCCATGGTTGACTTATTTGAAATGTGAGCTTATAGGAAATGTTTGTTTTCCTTTTTCTCTTTACACTGTGTGTATTTGTGTCAATACTGTGTACTATGTATGCATTGTCACTATGGTCGGTCTGCCCGTTTTGCCTCGGTGGCACGGAAAAAATGGGTGGAACTGACGTCATCACGCCGACGTGGTCTTCTTATGGCTCCGGTGACGTCATGCGGAGCCGCATGCGGAGCCTTGACGCTGAGACGACCTTGTCGGCGCGGAGGGCTAGGAAAAAGTTCTGTGGAATGCTGGTGCAGGGGATATTCATAAAGTGAGGAATCCACAGGCAGATACTGTATCCACCAGAAAAAGCATTACCGAAGGTAAGTAACTTGTTCTTCGGTGTTCCAGAGAGAGTGGCGTTACCATAGTCAATTCGGGACAGGACCAGGGATTGAACCACTAATTTAAAGTCCTCTGCAGGAATGAAGGGTTTGATTTTTTTTTTTTAAGGTGATGGAGAGTGAAGAGTGCGCCTTTAGCCGAATTTTTGATGTGGGAAGGAAGACTGAGGTTCTGATCAATACTGATTCCGAGGGATTTGACTTGAGTTGGATATGGTGAGAGAACAGTTAAGAGCTTTAAGATCAGTAATCCAGTGTTGAATTGGGAGTGGGTTGTTTTTAGGGGAGAAAAGAATGACTTCAGGTGGTTATGATGAAACCAGGATTGAATCTTGGTCAAGGTCTCATTGAGGTGCAGAACGTCCACACAGGATTTAATCTTGTAGTAAAGTTGGGTGTCATCGGCATAGAGGTGGTAATTGATTCCAGCTTGCTTAAGGATGAGGGCGAGGGGTTCCATGAAGAGGTTGAATAGAGATGGCAAGAGAATAGGGCCCTGGGGGACACCCAAGGAGACCAGCATGGGTTTAGAAAGGCAGTCATCTGTTTTAATTTGTTGGGATCTGTGCTGGAAAAAGGAGGTGAACCATTTGAGGACAAAACCATTAAAGCCAAAACGATCTTTCAGAGTGTTAAGCAAGGCAGAGTGGTTGACAGTATCAAAAGCCGCAGAGAGGTCAAGGAGATAGAGCAGGGTGGACTCCCCCTGATCGAGGAAGTGATGAAGGTTGTCTATTATATTAAGCATGGCAGTTTCTGTACAGCAACCCTTTCTAAGGCCAGACTGAAACGAGTCCAAAAGATTGAAAGTGTCAATATGTTTGTTCAATTGGAGTAGGGTGCATTTTTCAAGGCCTTTAGATAAAAGAGGAAGGTTAGAGATGGGACGAAGATTGTTAAGGTCGTTGGGGTCAACGGTAGAGTTTTTGAGGGTAGGGGTGATTTGTTCAAGCTGAAGGGAGACAGGGACACAACCGGAGGCCAAGGAAGAGTTGATGATAGTGGTCCAATATGGAGCAATGGTGTATTTTAAATCTTGGATGAGGTTAGCAGGGAGAGGATCTCTGGAATGGGAGGAAGGTTTAACCCTGGTAATGATGTTGAGGACTTCACGTTCGGTGACTGGGCAAAAATGATGCCAAGAGGCATTATTGTTTTTCTGGGGGTTGGTGTAGCAGAGGTCGAAAGGAGGGACAACAAGGGGGGGATGCGAAGCGCCAGGGGGAGGAGTGGCTAGAGAAGGTGAATTGGCGGGTGGGGTCATGGGGGGATAATGGGTTGGGGGAGGGGGGGAGTAAAGATAAAGGATTGATCTATCTTGGTGATTTTTTCCGAAAAGAAGTTCGCAATTTCTTCGCATCTCTCAATAGTGGCCAACAACTTAGGAGGGGCAGAGGCTGTTTGATTTTTAACAATATTAAATAGTTTCATGGGTCTATTTTTGGCCCAGTCAAGTTGAGAGTGGAAGAAGGAGTCCTTTTCATTGAGAATGTGTTTTTTATAATTGGCCCTAGCGGCTCTGAGGAGTGCAAGATTATGGGTGGAAGGATGTTGCCTCCACGTGCGTTCGATCAACCTAAGAGAGCGTCTCTCGTTGTTGATATCCGTGTTGAACCAAGATTTGGAGGGTTTGTTTTTTTGCAGTTTTAATTTAGCTGTGACAATTTGTTCAAGGACCTCAATGATGGATTGGTTAAAATGTTCGGTGAGGTCATTAGCATTTTGGGAGGGATTGCAAGCAAGAGTTGAGCTATAACATTGGTCTCCAGTTCCCCCCGGGGGAATAAGATGAAGATTTCTGGTCAATTTCCTATGTTTAATGGGTTTAGGGGGAGGGAGAGGCACTAAGCTGGAGATAGTGTAGAGGATAAGGTGGTGGTCAGACCAGTCTATGGGGACGATGCGAGAAAGGAAGGCCAGATCGTTGCTAGAGATGATAGCGTCAAGGGTGGCCTCTTTAGTATGTGTAGGAGAATGGCAAGAGTTGTTTCAAGTCATTAATGTCGAGTAAATCATTAAGGAGGCTAACCGCTGGTTCATCCTTTTTGTTCCAGTGGAGGTTAAAGTCTCAGAGGAAGAGGTTTTTGGAGTTGGAAAGCGAGGATTGAGTAAGAAGGTCAGATAATTCCTCAGCAAATGGAAGAGGGTCACCAGGGGGATTGTAGATATCATGTAGACATATAGGGGTGGAACACTGAACTCTAAGTTCCGCTCCTAGGTATTCAAAAGTAGTATGATCGGAGCTCTGAACAAGAGAAAGTTGAAATTCATTTTTATGGTTGATGGCTAGACCACCTCCAACTTTGTCAAGTCTATCTTTCCTGAGGATGGAGAAACCAGGCGGAGAGAGCAGGTCGAGAATAAACGAGTGAGCCTTGAGCCAGGTTTCCGTAAGGAAGGCGATGTCAATGTCTTCACTTAGGATGGTTTCCGGGATTTAAGTCGCATGTAGGGCAGCAGATCGGCAGTTAACTAGCATGCAGGTGAGGGGTTTCGGGCTATTTGGGGCGGGGGGCAGGTGTGGTTAAAGGTAAGATGTGGTGAGGGTCTTGGAGAGACTGGAGAGGAAGGGATTCTACTTGTACCAAGAATCGCAGGAATAGTTGCGAGAGGGAAAGGTTGGTCTGTAGTCGAGGAGATATGGGGGTAGGAGATATTGTGGTCCGGGGAATCCGAGGAGGAGAGATTGCACGAGGCGTAATGTGATATATCTGAACAATTGAAATGAGAGGTAATAATCCCTTGCTGTGGGTATGTGGTGCTGGATTAAATTGGACCCAGGTGATTGGTACTATTGGCGAGGTTCGATGAGGTGAGGGAATTAAAGTCTTGTCTGAGAGATGAACGTTCGAATAGCAGGGTTGAGAGATGGTGTTCTATGTTGAAAAGTGACTGGGTTATAAGAGATATAGGGAATGAGGCTGGGAGTTCAAGGAGGGGAGGAGTATGGTCCCTGTTGTTCGGGGAGGGAGGTCTAGAATGTGGACAGGGTGGAACCCCAGGAAGAGGGTAATCAGGGGTGTACAAATGAGTGGGTGTCGGGGAAGTTGCCGGGTGAGAGGGGGCCATCCCAGAGGGCGGATGGGTGTCGGGAGTGGGTAAGGAGGTATGGGAAGAGGGCATGGGATTACCTTCTCAGCTATGGGGGTGAAGGTCGTTAAGAGAGAGAGACTGGAGTCATTGGTCGTGCAGTAGGAGGATCAAAATAAGGGGCCTGGGAGGAAGAAGAAGGTAAAAGGGGGTGGGTAGTGTTAAGTGGGGAGGAATCAAGAGAAGGTGAGAGGGTGGGCGTGACTGAGTGTGTAGTAGGAATGTCAGGAGGAGGGGGAGATGCTAACGTAGTAAGGGGTGTAAGGATCGGGGATTGGAAGACTGCATTAGAAGTTGCAGCGTCAGGGAGAGGGGAGGTAAGCATCGTAGAAAGGGAGGGCGAAAGGGCATCCTGTGATTGGGACAGGGATTGGGGGACTTCGTTGGTAATTAGTGACCTGGGGGGGGGGTTAGAGTCAGGGAGAGAGAGGACGAAGGGGAATCCTGTGGGAGGCAGAAGGGCAGGAAGGAGGTGCAGATAGTAGGTAGGATAAGGTGCTATAGTGGTGCTTGAATATGGTGAGGGGGTTTTCAGAGGCTAGTATGAGGATATTTCCTGATTTGAAAATAGAGATGTCAATTTCGCCTAGAAAAGTGGGGGAAGGGGTGGTGGACAGTTACAAACCATATGGGATTTTGCTTAATTTTGTGACAGGGTGGTGGGGTAGAAAGATACTATTCTATTTAGAGGGGCGTTTGGAGTAGAAGATGTAGTTGGGTTTTATAATGGAGGTGAGGCTACAGTAATTATCCACAAATAAGGTTTCTTGGTGTAGTATAAGTAACTTGTGTTTAAAGTTTTTCTTGGCATTTTTAGAGAGGTTGGGGGGGGGTAAAGGATGGACCAAGAATTGGGGAATGATGGGGTAATCTAGTGCTGAGGGGGGATGATTGCGGGGAGGCATGATAAATCAACTAAAATGGTCAAGAAGAGAGGGAAAGTTGGAGGGGAGAGAGAGTGGAATGGGGGCGGAGAGGTGGGAGAGAACAAGGGAGGGATAGTGTTGTGTGAAGAGCATTCAGTTATATTATGAAAGGGTTCTCCAACAAAGCTATATATTGGAGCAGGACAGGGAAATAAAGCAAAGAGAAAAACCCACCTCCAAAATCCGCTCTGAAATAGTCATAATGGCCACACAAAGCAATTCAAAATTGTACAGAAAAGTTATATCCATAAGATTTATTGTAGAGTAGTCCGGTGTTCTTTAGGCAGCAGTTGCCTACTCCCATATGGTTCAATACTTGAAAGAGGTAGTCCCACATGAGCATGTCAAACTCCATTTCGAAGTCTAACATTAATCTGCGTGGGGAAAGTGGCTTGGGCTTGGACCAGCACATAAGTCACTTGATATTTTGAGAGGTGCTGTGACTGGGCAAGAAGCTGTTCTGGTCGGGGTGAATGAGAGAAGGAAGAACCTGTGCATATCTGCCTGCTAAGATCTTACCCAATATCTTGTACTCTGCACCTAAGATGGTGATCGGTCAGTAGGAGGATAGTGCCGTTGGATCTTTGTCGGGCTTTGGAAGGGAGACCAGAAGGGGTTTGCGGAGGGAAGGCGGCAACTCCCCCGCATATCCAGGGCTTCATTATACATTTCTGCTAAGCAAGGTGTGAGGATCGAGGCAACAGTAGAAAAATACTCAAAGGCCAGCCATTAAGACCCTAAGTTTTGGTCCTAACTTGGTCATGGATGGCTTGTTTCACCTCAGCCAAAGGAGATTAAGGCACTGAGGCTCTGGTGTCTGCCGCGGTAAGACAGGGGAGGGGTAGACGTAGACTGGACAGAAAAGCATCCACCATGCCCTTGGCTGGGGTGCGGGGGTGCCTGGTACGCTGCAGAGTAGCAGTCGAAAAACGCACCCAGAATGTCAGACTGTGTATAAAGGCCTCCAGATTGGGGAGGAGGTTTCTAACATGGTGCTGGGGTGGGTATTGCAGCTGGCTAACCAAGCAAGCAGGCGGCCCGACTTATCCATCTCGCTGTGCGTCTTGGCTACATTGGCGCTGAAATTGAAGCACCGTAGGCACTCCAAGCGGTAAGCGTGTTGTTGCTTGGCCTCTGCCAGTGCAGGCCCCGTGCATCACCACAGTCCAAATCCTGTTCCAGCGCCAGTATCTTGTGCTCCGCAGTTTTGATCTCTCTATATAGAGTCCCACATGCTCCTGTTACCTCTTATAGGCATACACCCCTTGTTACCACTTTGAATGCAACTTTAGAAAATCCACCACCATATTGTGTGTGGGGGAATTAGAGATTCTGGGACATGCTGATGCCCACTCCCCACAGGAAGTGGTCATCTAGAGTGTGTAGGGACAAGTAGCCCAATGTCTACTACCCCATACTCCCTTTAACGCCCCTAAATTGAGTATTTAGGGGTTCCCCCTGATGCTGAGACTTCAGATTCCAATGTAGCAAGAGAAAGAATGGACAAAGAGTCCTGCCACGAGAAACGAGGAGCAGCAACTGACTTGGCGCCCACCCGGCCAGCCTGACTGCTGCTCCCAACAATTGTGAAAGAAGCAGACTCCTCCTTCCACTGTGCAGTCTCTAAGCAACCTGGAGGGCTGCCAGTGCTTTGCCAATTTCCTGAAGAAACTCCCTTGCAGTTAAGGAACTACTCCCCTGCAGGTGACAAAGACTCAAGGTGTGGTCCACTGAGTGGCCACTCCATGGCCAGCCTGACGTAGCAGCTCCCTAGGAAGAGGACCCTGTGCTCCTGAAGGTCAAAATTGTCTCCCCACTGAGTGGGAGGACACCAGAGTCGACCAGAGCAGCACAGGACCGATAACTGGGTACATGGACCCCTTGCAGCAGCCAATGCTTGTTGTGCCCATGCTGGATGCCGAGGAAGACCGACCTGCACATCAAGGATTTTCAGGGGCAGTAAGGCCCACTTTGTGAGTGGCCCAGCTGTCCTGTTTGCCTCTCTTCTTCAAAACAAAGACCAAAACGTAAGTCTGTGAGAAACCCCTCAAATCACATAATGCACCCGCGCTTCAGAGCCCGAGTCCGAGGGAGGTGACTGTGCCCATCGAGTCCCCAGACCCACAATAGCTAAATTTATCCATGGGTTTGCCCAGACTGCACTTTAAGTTGCCGCCTGCAGCCCCTTACTGCAGGCCCCCTCCAACCGCAAGAGACTCCTGCACCGGAATCCAACACCATAAGACACCACTGCAGCAGAGCCCCACGGCCCAAGAAGTGGACCAAGGGAGTCCATGTGTGCCCGAGGATCTCAAGGGTCGAATCCCCCTGAGGGTTCTGCCGGACTGGTCCCCCAGTCCTAGCTTGCCGCCTCATTGTAACCGGACCATTCTTCCTTTGGGACACTCAATGCCATGACACATCTTTGCACCCGGACGCCGCAGAGCCCCTCCAGGTTACCTGTTGTTGTGGCCTTGGACCTTGCCCCATATTCACCTTAAGTCCAAAATTAACAGTCCCGTAAGTAGCTGATAAGTGCCTTGAATGCGATACATGGTTTCCTCCATAGGATAACATTAGATAATATTCCCGATCCAGAAAAATCCAGTGTCCATGTTTGAAAAACTCTAAAAATTCATAACTCAAAGTACTTGCCCAATTATCTTGGTACCTACATTTATGTAAAACTAGGTGTTATTTTTATAAATTGGTGTCGCATTCCTTTGATTGTGGTCTCACTTACTGCCTTTGTGTGTTTAATGAATGCTTAGTTCTACCCTCTGATGTGCTTAACTGCTCGCCCACTCTACCAGAAACATTTGGGGTGTCTTTTGTGCCTCTAATTCCTATGGTGTTTGCCCAGACTCTTTACACCCTGTACCTCTTTTGGTCCACTATATAAAGAGTCAACTGCCTACACCACCTTAAAAAGTAAATTTTCCTTACCACGATGCAAGTGTTTAATACATTCAGAAACTGATAGCAGCCAGCATAGATGTTCAAGATGGAATGTTAATAACTTTTCCTATCATGATAGAACACTGTGGCTTGGTGTGGTCTTTGCTGAAAAGCAGAGGGACAGAAGGCTGTGTTTCAGTAATGACAAGTGTTCATTAAGCCGTGGTTTGTCTCTGTGCCATCTACAGTGGAGAAGCATCCGTATTCTACAGTGGAGATGGAGTATTTTGCAAAGCCACATGCCCTGTTGTGTAGGGTAAGGGTTGGGGATGGTCTAGTCGTTGTGGCCAATCATAATAAATCCATACCTAATACTGGGCAAAGAGATTGAGTGCAAGAGTCCTTATCCAATTCACATTCCCACTTGTGAGTTGCTCTGGTCTGCACTGATTGCTATGTTCAGTGATTTAAGAATGGGCTACATCCAATTTAGACAAAAAAAGATAATGAGGTTCGGGTCAGAGAGAAAAGAGGGCCAAACTATCATGAAGTATCCCAGAACTACTGATGTCTTGGGGGGGGGGGGGGGGGTCGGGGATCATTGGCAAAGGCATTGTGGAGCATGTAAAATATTACTCCTGTCATACATTTAAATACATTACGCGCCTTTGTGAAATAACCCCAAAACTTCTAAAAAAAAAAAAAAAAAAAGGGAATAAAATGGGAGTATTCAGTGAATAGTCTAGTATAGTTATCATACATTTAAAAGACTGTACCCTCTTTATCCTTTGACTAATAACTGAATGTTTAGCACCCATTCAGAAAAAAACATAACGCACTTTAAAAAGTACTCCTGTTGTACAACTTTGCATACACAAAGGCTCTTGTGAATTGGCCCCAGTATCTCCTTTAGTTTACAGGGTGCATATTGAGTAACTGATCAGACCTTCAAATGGCTTCTTGAACAGCAGAAACATTTCATCATTCTGCAGAGAAGATTCAACCAATTTTTGAAAAATTGCAACAGCAATTGGACAATAAACAAAAACTTCTAGTAATTCATCCAGGAAGAATACTTACTAGACCTCTTAAAGAACATGTAATTCCTGCCAAGAAAAGAAAACGGGAGGGTAAAGCCACCAGTTGTTTTGAATGTGGCTTCTCACCAATAAGCCACACCCAATCCCTGCACTCCCACCTGGGAGGCAAATATACCACTGCACCTTTGAATAATATACACTTTTGAGCATGTCTTACCATCCCTGGCACAGCAAGACTTCAACACAAAACAAACAGCACCCTTTGAAAAGGGGTTTTATTATATATATATATATATATATATATATATATATATATATATATATATATATATATATATATATATATATATATATATATATATATATATATATATATATATATATATATATATATATATATATATATATATATATATATATATATATATATATATATATATATATATATATATATATATATATATATATATATATATATATATATATATATATATATATATATACACACACACACACACACAGTAGAGGAGCACTCTGGATGTGCAACTCCCACATCACAATGGCAATAACTACAAAACTCAATACATCACCTAGCATCTTAGCCCACTTCCAGCCGGGTGAGCCTTCACACAGCCGGGGATCAGAGCTTCAGAAACCAGGGTCACTCCAAGATAGACACGTCTGCCCTCGCTCGGGTTCCAAACTCCCAGTTTCTCAGCCTGAAACCCTCAGCTTTAAACACACTAGAAGATTCGTGAAAGACCGCCTCTCAACGCCAGAGGAATTTTACCAGAACTGGCCAAGTTCCAAGCAAGCATTCTCATGGCAGTAAGGAGCTCTCCAGTCTCTTCCTCCATTCGCACTTCTTTCAGCCTCTGTCTTGATGAAGCTCTCACAAGGCCTTCCACAGTACACTAAACAAAAACAATCGCTCAGGAAAACAGTGAATTGTGAATGTGAATAACCCAAACAACTTGCAAGCACTGCTGTGCACGTAGCAGCATGGCAGAGTCAGACATGAGACCCTGTCAAAGGCAATAGTCAGCACCTATAATTCTCATCCACACAACTTACAAGCACCACTGTGCACACAGAAAAGTTTGAATCAAGGTGAAGTCAGAAAGCAGGATGACATGAGGCCATGTCAAAGAGACAGCACGATTACAGGATAGAAGAGAAGCAGATATATGCAGGACCAGCCTACATTAAGGCTAAGGTAATATGACACACTAACGTCAGTTGAAATGGTGGCAGTCGGAGGTCATCATAGGGTGCCAAACCACAAGAGTGGCTCTTTCACTACACCAGTCCACTCAAGATTACTCCTCAAATACAGCATACACCTTCACCTCAACAGTCTCCAGACCATTAGGATGTACACTCAGAAGGGTCCATACACAGGGGATGAGGGTGATGATGATGATCAGCACACACTACCCCCACAAGATGATTGGGATACATTTGACACAGATCCGCCTGAATACATGGATCCAGACCTTTATCACGCTAAACCCTCTTCACCAGATGATACCACTACATATTATGACCTTCTAAATAGAGCTGCAAATTTTCTTAACATACCTTTGCATACTGAGGATACTGAGGAAATAGAGGATGACTTTTTATTTGAAACTCTTTCCTCCACACAGAACTTAACCCAATATTTACCTATGTTAAAGGGTAGGCTTAGACTTACTGCTGATATTGTTGAAGAGCCCTTAAAATCTGGAATTATTACTCCAAGTGTGGACAAAGAATATAAACTTTCTCAAACAGACCCTACCTACATTAGTACTCCACTTACACTTGAATTCATAGTAGTTGCAACAGCACGTAAAAGAGTAAACTCTCAAACAACTGGCGATGCTTCACCACCAGATAAAGAAAGCAGCAGGGAAAAGGGTTGCAGCACAATCTTCTAATCAATGGAGAATTGCTGACTCCATAGATCTGTTATCAAGGTATGACCGGTCACACTGGGACGAGATGGAAGACAATTTACAGCCTCTCCCAGAACAAAAAAAAAAAAAGCATACCAAATTACATCAGAGGGTAAACTTATATCTGAAAGAGACACGTTAGTGATAGATTCCTTACCTTAGAATATCCCCAGGCGTCAGACTGGATCCAGAAAGTTTTCGTCAGCAGTACCCCTGCGTGTCGGTAGGCGTCGTCGTACGGCTCCGCGTTTGTTGCTGGCATCGTAGCCGCTGAGATGTCGTCGGAGCTACTTAGACACGCCCACGCGTGCTGACGCAGTTCTTTTTTTCCTTGCATCGGTGCAGATCCGAGAGAGAGCGGTACCCCTAGTTAAAAGTTTTAACTTGGTTTCTGACAACTTTTTTTGTCGAGTACTTGACTCCGGGAGCAGTAGGGATTCGGGTTTAAGTCTTGTAGGGCCTGCCGCCGAAACATGTCGGTAGCGGACCCGCATGACATGTTCCTCTTCTGCTTGGGGCACGCCAATGACCCCGAGGCATGCCCCAATTGTCGGGCCATGGCGCCGAAAAGCTTTGCGGGAGCGTTCCCGAAAGTTGTTGGAGGTCCGGTAATCGGTTACGCGCTGAACTAGGTCCCGCTGCCGTGGGAGGTCAAGGGACCGGTCGCGGAGCCATCCGCATCGCTCGCCGGAATTGGGGACAGGTAAGTCTAGGCGCCATAAGAAGTTGAAGAAGCGACGTCGCTCTTCCTCTACCCCTCACTGGTCGCCGGATCCGGTGGAGGGGGCGGGCAGTCACTCCCCCGCGGCTCCGTTTGAGCCTCCGTTGTTGCCTGCGGCCTACCCACCCTTTCTGGGACCGCACACGACTTCGGATGAGGTTCAGGCCTTCGTGTCGGCCTTGCGCCATTTGTTTGCCCCATCGGATCCCTCCGGAGCGCCTTCGGGCCCCGCAGATCCGTTGGGAGGGTCTGCCTCCGTGCGCTGCCTTTGGCTTTGGCTACGCCGGCACCATACCCTGCGGCGCCTGCGGCTCCGACCTCGGTGTCTTGTCTGGAACCGGCCTCGGCGCCGTGTCTGGAACCGGTGCCGGGTGAGGCGCCAACGCTGGCGCCGGATGGCGCCGAACCGGGACTGGTATCTTACCCCCCGATTCCATTTCTTGGAGGGGAGTTTCTCATTTTTCCATGCACCTCGTCCTTACCGACCTCTTCAGCAACCAGTGGACGAAGGGGAGTACTGGGAGGGGTCTGAGGATCCTCTTGCAGCTCAATGCGAGGATGAGCCTGAATGGGAAGGCGATGTGGAGGGTCCAGTAGATCTGGATTTTTCTCCACACCCTGGTACACTGTCCCCTTCTTCCATGGCTATGGAGGAGGTTGGACATTTTTCAGTGGTGTTGCGTTGGGCGGCTGAGGCTCTTAACCTCGAGCTCCCTCCTGCACCTGTCAGGACCAATTTCTTGACCAAGGTGCTGCAGCCACAGTCGTCCTCTGCGGAGCAGTTGCTTCCCTTCAATGAGGCGCTTACTGATATCCGGTTGAGCACCTGGAACAAACCTAACACAGGAGTTTCTGTAGACAAGGGTGTGGCACGCCGCCATTGCCCGGCGCCGGGCGACCCTAGCTTTCTCACACAACACTTGACGCCTGAGAGTCTGGTTGTCCAGGCTTCTGCATCGCCGAGTGCATTCCCTTCTGCTCCTCCGGACAAGGATTCTAGGAAACTGGAGCAGTTTGGGAAAAAGATTTTCACTTCTGCCAGTTCCGGGTTGCGAGCGGTGAATACTGTGTGCCTGTTGGGCCGCTATTCCCATTCTGTGTGGGATACTGTGGCACAGGTGCTGCCTCAGTGCCCTCTGGAGGCACGGGCGGTTCTCTCCCAGGCCATTACTGAGGGGAGAGATGCTGCTAAATTTACCATCCGTTGTGGGCTTGATTCTCTCGGCAGGGCACTTTCCACAACGGTGGCGCTGTGCCGTTAAGCTGGACTTAGAACTACTGGCTTTTCCGTGGATGTCCAGAACACCCTGCTGGACATGCCTTTTGATGGCACACGCCTCTTTGGTGACAAGGCAGATAGCACCCTGGAACACTTCAAGGAGTCTCGATCTACGGCTCAGTCCTTGGGTCTCGCCACCACGCGTACTCCCTCGGAGTCTGCTTTTCGCTCCTTTCGAGGTTAGGGTCGAGGCGCCCAGGTGCGTTCCTTTCAGACCCGCAAGCTTGCGCAGCCTCAGCGCAGCCGCGGACATGGGGCCTGCCTTGGTGAGTCCCGAGGACAGCGTGCAGGTCAGTCCACCACCGTTCCTGCCACCGCTGCCTTTAAACCTTCCTAGTCCGGTGTTTCAGGTCTGCCAGACGCCAGTGGGTAGCAGGATTCGCCATCACCTTCCCCACTGGCGCGCCATCACCTCAGACAGGTGGGTTCTGCAAATAGTCAGAAAGGGCTACTCCCTCCCCTTCGAGTCTACCCTCCAGCCATGCCACCTCAGTTCCACCGCATGTCAGGGGATCACTTGTCACTTCTCCAGCAGGAAGTTGTGGCCCTCTTGGCCAAGGGGGCCATCAAGCGCGTTCCGATGCCAGAAGTAGGTTGTGGTTGTTATTCCCACTACTTCGTGGTTCCGAAGAAGGACAAGCGTCTGCGTCCTATCTTGGACCTCCGGAATATCAACCGCTTCCTCTGGAAGGTGAAGTTCAAGATGCTCATGCTTGCTCAGCTTTTGTCAGCTCTGGCCCCCGCAAGACTGGCTGGTAGCGTTGGACTTGCAGGATGCTTATTTTCATATACCCATCCTGCCCACCCACCGGCGTTTCCTACGGCTCACGGTAGGCCACGAGCACTTTCAGTTCACCATGCTCCCTTTCGGCCTTACCAGCGCCCCTTGAGTGTTCACGAAAGTGATGGCGGTGGTTGCAGCTCATCTGCGCAAATCAGGGGTTTCAGTCTTCCCCTATCTCGACGACTGGCTGTTGAAGGCGGGCTCGCCCCAGGCAGTAGTCTCCCACCTCCAGACTACGGCCGACCTCCGGCATTTGCTGGGGTTTTCCATCAACGTGCCGAAGTCGCACCTGATTCCCTCTCAGAAGCTACTCTTCATCGGAGCGGTTCTGGACACGGCGCAGTTTCGGGTTTATCCTCCCGAACAGCGAGTCCGGGACATTCGGGCTATGATTCCGATCTTTCGGCCCTGGTCCTGGGTTTCGGTCAGGAAGACCCTGAGGCTGCTGTGCCTCGTGGCCTCCTGCTGATCTATCATGCCAGATGGCATATGCGGGCTCTGCAGTGGGACCTGAAGTTCCAGTGGACGCAGCATCGGGGAAACCTATCTGACAACGTCCAGATCTCGGAGGGCACTGCACAGGATTTGCAGTGGTGGCTCATGAACCAGCGTTGGGTCAGCGGCAGATCTCTCTGCCTTCCCCAACCGGAGCACACAGTAGTGACGGACGCGTCCCTCCTGGGATGAGGCAACCACATGGGATAGGCGGAGATCAGAGGCCTCTGGTCTCCGGCGGAGTCCAAGCCCCATATCAACCTTTTGGAGCTCAGGGCGATCCTACTTGCATTGAAAGCATTCCTTCCCTCTGTCAAGGGGAGAGTAGTGCAGGTGCTCACAGACAACACCACCGCCATGTGGTACTGCAACAAACAGGGCGAGGTGGGGTCCTGGACCCTATGTCAGGAGGCTCTGCGCCTCTGGACATGGCTAGAACGTCAAGGCATTTCCTTGGTGGTTCAACACCTGGCAGGTACCCTGAACGTCAGGGCGGACGAACTCGGCCGCAGGTGCATGTTGTATCACGAATGGCGTCTTCACTCGGAGGTGGCGTAAGGTCTCTTTCAGCAGTGGGGAGAGCCTTGGCTAGACCTGTTTGCCTACGGAGAGAAGCGCAATGTCAGCAGTTCTGTGCGTTGGAGTTTCCAAGGCGGCACTCGCTCGGAGACGCTTTTCGTCGCGAGTGGAGTTGCGGTCTATTGTACGCCTTTCCGCCTATACCACCTCTGCTCAGAGTGCTGAAGAACAGGCGCGACCGGGCCCAAGTTATTCTTGTGGCACCGGACTGGGCTTCGAAGCGTTTGGTATCCCGAGCTACTCAGTATGAGCGTGGATCCCCCGATCCGACTGCCTCTTTCTACCAGAAGTAGTCTCTGCCTTTCATCTTGGGCAAACTGTCACTCTGCCCACTTTCTTTCCGTCTCCGCACCCTTCGAGAGAAGGAGAGGCTCCACCGCCTGGACCCAAAACGTGCGCTTTCGTTCCATCTCAACCGCACACAACAGTTCCGTGTGGACGACCAGCTCTTTGTTGGCTACGTGGGTGCCAAGAAAGGTGGGGCTGTGCACAAGCGAACTATCTCCCGATTGGTTGTATTGTGCATTAAAGCCTGTTATTCTCTGGCTAAGAAGGAACCTCCGGTTGGGCTACGCACCCATTCTACCAGGGCGACAGCAGCTACTACAGCATTGGGACGCGGTGTCCCCCTGCAAGATATCTGTCAGGTGGCCACTTGGGCCTCGCTGCATACTTTCACTAAGCACTATTGCCTTGACAGTCATTGTCCGCAGAGACGGCTTCTTTTGCCGTTCAGTTCTCCGTGAGTTTCTGGTGTAATCTCACTTCGCAGATCCACCACCTGGATTGGTATTGCTTGGGTACGTATTCTAAGGTAAGGAATCTATCACTAACGTGTCTCTTTCAGATGCACAACCTACTTGTGTAACAATATATCTGTAAGAGCCATTAGTTAGTAATAGATTCCTTACCACCCGCCCATCCTCCCCGTTCTGCGAACTGTTCTCTAGGGTTCAGGTCATCCCTTTCAGGGCCCTAGTTCTATTGCACCAGTAGTCGGTCTGTGGCATGGCTCTACGCTACTGGCGCAGAAAAGTTGTGTACAGAAATAACATCAGCGTGCGTGGTCTCGATTTAAGTAACTCCAACGTCATCTCGGCGGCTACGACGCCAGCGACGCCTACCGACGCACAGGAGTACTGCTGACGAAAACTTTCCGGATCCAGTCTGACGCCTGGGGATATTCTAAGGTAAGGCATCTATCACTAGCTAATGTCTTACAGATGTATCATTGCACAAGCAAGTAACTTGTGCATCAAACACAAACATAAGGTGTGCTCTTGATGCAGCTGATACAGCAGCTAGGGGAATAAATACCAGCCTTATGCTAAGATGACATGCATGGCTAAGGGTATCTGGTTTTAAACCAGAAGTGCAACAAAATATTATAGGTCTTCCTTTTGATGGCGAACACCTTTCTGGTCCACAAGTGGACACTTTACTAGAAAAAAAATCAAAAAAGGCAATGAGACTGCTAAATCAATGAGAGCACTACAAACCGTCTCAAAGGGGCACTTTTTGTCGCACTACATATCACGGAGGATCCAAAACAACCTCCACAGACACATCCTCGCCTTTTAAGAAAACTCAAACTCAATCAAGTCCCCAACAAGGATATTATAGAGGATCCTACAGAGGGGATAATAACAGGGGTTGAGATAGAGGAGGTTTTAACTAAAACACTTCCTCTCCTACAACCAAACAGTGACTCAACTAACATTCCCCCAATCATATAACACCTGTTGGTGAAAGACTACACAAGTACTTTCCACAACGAGTAACCGTCACATCAGATCAATGGGTGTTGGATGTTATCCAACATGGTTATTGTCTGGAGCCATCTTCAACTCCTCCAAACATACCACCTCGTTTTCACAAAATGTCTACACAACAACAAAACCTGTTAAAAAAAAGAAATTCAAGCTGTATTAAAAAAGGAGCAATAGAATCAGTGCCAATACAACAACAGGGAAAGGGGGGTTTAATCCCTTTACTTTCTAATTCCCAAAAAAGGCGTAACTCTAAGACCCATATTAGATCTCAGACTAATCAACAGGTTTATCTGGATCTAGAGGGTGCACGTTTCCACATTCCATTTGTCCACCACCGGTGGCAATATCTCAGATTTGCCTTCAACGGACAGCACTTTCAGTTCAAAGTGCTACAGTTCGGGGTCACCACAGCCCCCAGACTGTTTGCCAAATACCTGGCAGTATTAGCAGTCCATTTAAGGAGACAAAATATGCACGTATTTCCATATCTAGACGTTTAGCTTATCAATAGCAACACAAATCACACGTCTGGAAAGCACTCAGACAACAATCAATTTATTGCACAAACTAGGTTTCACAGTAAATGCAGTAAAATCGCACCTACTGGCACTACAAATACAACCTTACTTGGGAGCAATCCTTAATTGTCAAACATGAGTAGCTTACCCAAATGCAGCCAGCATTCAGACGTTCAAAAATCTGGTGCAACTAGTTTAGCCTCAGAAACAAATATGCCAGACTAAATATGCGTCCTCTAAAACTATGCCTGTCGCAACAATGGTCTAAAGCGGAGGGTCAGTTGGACAATCTAGTGTTGATCATCCGTCAAGTTTCTCAATCTCTGCAATGGTGGAACTCGAACAAACTAGTACAGGGATGGCCTTTTATAGATCCAATTCCACAAACAAACATTACAACAGACTCATCAATGATAGGTTGGAGAGCACATTTACAGGACATAACTGTGCAAGGGCACTTGACACTGTCAGTCTCTTCTACACCTCAATCAACTAGAACTCTTAACTGTTCATCCGGCGATCAAAGCATTCCTTTCTCACCTATAAGGCAAGGTAGTCTTGATCAAAACCGACAACATAACAACCATGTATTATCTGCTAAAACAAGGAGGGACAAAATCTACCCAATTGTGTCTCTTGGCACAAAAGAACTGGCAGTTTGCTCTGCAGCATAACATTCAGTTGCTCACAGAATACATACCTGGAGTAGACAATCATCTGGCGGATGTTCCCAGCAGAACACGCCAACAGGTCCACGAGTGGGAAATAAATGTACAAGTCCTACACCGATTCTTCCAACATTGGGGACAACCGGACATAGATCTATTTCCAACACCACAAAACGCAAAATGCCAAAACTTTGCCTCTACATTTCAACATCCACAATTCATGGGCAATGTACTATGGATCAATTGGTCAGGGATATTTGCTTATGATTTTCCACCTCTCCCCGTGCTTCCATTTGTCATTCGCAAACTGAAGCAGACATCCCTCACACTAATACTAATCGCTCCAACATGGGCCAGACAACCATGGTACACAACACTGTTTAAGATGTCGGTAGTACCACATCAAATGTTACCCACCCGACAGGATCTTCTCACGCAGAACAAAGGAGCAATACTGAATCCATATCCCAGATATCTCAACCTTGCAATTTGGCTCCTGACGTCTTACACTTTGCTTACCTAAACTAACCAAAAGAATGTATAGATAACCTAAAAGAGACAAGATGGCCCACAACAAGAGCATGCTATGCAGCAAAGTGGAAACGTTTTTATTACTGTCATTAAAAAAAGACATTAATCCTATACAAGCATCGCCTCAAGACATTATAGGTTACATGCTTCACTTACAAAATGCTGTTTTGTCACTCACTTCTATTAAAATGCAACTTACAGCGCTAGCTGTATATCTTCAGACTAGAGAACAAACTTCTCTATTTAGAATTCCTGTAATTAAAGCCTTTTTGCAAGGACTTAAGAGTTATTCCCCCTCGAGCACCACCTACATCAATGTGGAATTTAAATATTGTACTAACAAGGTTATTTAATGGGTCCACCATTTGAAACATTACGTACATGCCAATTGCAGTTTCTATCATGGAAACATGCTTTTTTAATTGCAATTACCTCACTTGGAATAGCGGGAGAAATTCAAGCACTGACTTTTGAAGAACCATTCTGCCAAGTACATAGAGACAAAGTGGTTTTAAGAACTAACCCTAAATTCTTGCCTAAAATGTCGCACTTTCACATGGCACAATCCATAGTTACCTGTATTCTTCCCTCAACCAGAATCCATAGCTGAAAGACAGTTGCATACATTAGATGTCAAAAGAGCATTAATGTTCTATATAGATAGAACACAATCTTTTCGTAAAACACAACTGTTTGTGTCATTTTCAAACCACATAAGGGTAAAGCTATTTCTAAATCATGTATTGCATGTTAGATAGATAAATGTATCCAAACATGTATGCTAAAGCAAAGAGAACACTATTCCACCAAGAGCCCATTCTACACGCAAAAAAGGCCTTCTATGGCATTTATAGGAGATATTCCCATAGCTGACATAAGTAAATCAGCTAAATTGACTACTCCACATACATTTACAAAACATTATTGTGTAGCTGTTATGGCAAGACAACAGGCAAATGTTGGTCAAGCAGTTTTACTTACTTTATTTCAAACAAATGCGCCAAGCACAAGTTAATCACTGCTTACAGGGAGAACTGCTTTTTAGTCTATGCTACGCATGTGTATCTACAGCCACACATGCCATCAAACAGTGAATGTTACTTACCCAGTAGGCATCTTTTTGTGATATGTAGTCCTGTAGATTCACATGCGCCCACCCTCCTCCCCGGTGACTTGTGCTTTTTGCATTTATATACATATATCATAAACTCACTACTTGGCCATCTCTATAGCATACTCTATCCTTTCACTCTATCCTCACCCACTAAACGGAAAACAATCTAACAGTGGAGTCCATGACAATGCGCAATGCACGCAAGAGTACGCTTGACTCTCAAAGAACATCTTCCAAGAAAAACAACTTGCACACTTCCGAGCCCAACACTAGATGGCGGACTTATGCTACAGTATGTGAATCTACAATACTGCATGCCACAAACACATGTTTAGTGGGTTAGTAACATTCACCAAATCCATCCTACTTGCAGTTGCCAGTAGGTAGTTCTAGTTAGAACCTAGTTTCCATAGATGAAGCGTTTTTTGTTTTGCTAATAACTTTGGTGGTGTTTGACGAATCTTCACAAAATTTTCAAAACTAGTGTACAACGAACTTCAGCTGCTGTCTGGAAAGTGTTTGGGTGTTTCGTAAAGGGGGGGGGGGCGGGGACAATCCCAAAACTTGATCTCCCCATGGAATTTCCCATAGGACTACAGCCCAAACTGCTGAACGGAATTACACCAAATTTGGCAGAAAGCTGTCTATTGGTCCAGAAAGACCCCTTTTTGTAACTTGGTGTTAATTCCTTCAATAGTTTTTGAGTTATTAGAGAAAAGATTTATAGCTATCTGGGGATGCTGAGGGGCTGTGAATCCAACAGATCTCATGGTGAGATTTGATTGGTTGCCAGCACTTCAACCAGGCAGTGCTGGCAGCCATCTTGGAGGCAGACAAGGGGGCAGTGTAGAAATACCCTGACCCCCTAGGCCTGGTGGTGGAGTGCCTACTCCTGCTGGAGGTGGGGATCTGTTTGGACTGCGGGGGCATTGGTGTTACCCCCGTGGCCACCCAACCAGCGACTGGGCACCCACCATTGACTGGCCAGGCCTGGGGGATGGTGCCTTTGGGGCTGAAATAGGCCCAGGGAGGGAGGTGCTTACCCCCCCTCCCATTTAGAATATGGCTGGGCCCGAGGGGTGGAGTCCGTGAACTGCATGCCCACCTCCCCATTTACTACATGAATGTGCCCCATGGATGGGCGTAATCGACCGAGGGAGGGGAGTTGCTTGCCCCTCCTGGGTTGCCTGCATGTGGGGGTTAGCCACAGGCCTTGCCTGTGTTTGAGTCTCCGCGTAACCATATTGACACATTGTGTATCAAAACGCCTTTTGGTTATATTGCCAATCGTTCTTATTTTCTTTTCTTCCTGTAAATAACTTTACATACAGTTAATCAGACACATTTATTTCGCTGAATTGAATTACGGTATTTTTTTAATTGCATTGTTTCTCTACATTGCATAAGCTAGTTATCTTGTGTTATGTTTGTTTTATTTCAACTTTTGCTAGAAATAAAGATGCTCTTGCTTTGATGCATGTTTTCGATATTTAGAAATATGGTGAGCCCTCTTTTACCTCGTGCTTGATTAATTTTTTGTGGGAAATGCTGAAATCGTAGAGCAATCTTTTCTTTATGAAGTGGTGGTTAGTTTTTTATTCCCATTTGTTATTTTAACATCAAATAAAGTAATGCGTGTGTTTGCAAATCTCAAATACATACACATATTGTTCCAATGGTTCAGAACTGCCTACTCGCAGCAGCAATAGTTAATCAGTTTTTCCAGGTGAGCATGTTCTAATTATATTTCTATTCTTTGCAAGCACATCACTGTTTTCTCTCACCACCCAAGGTAAAAGTTTACATACGGAGGGGTAAAACTATTCCTGATCACTAATTTCTGTACTCCTAATTAGTGTCCACCATTGAACATTATATGTTATGACTATGGCAATGACCATTTCTCTCATTTCATTGTGCAGCCAGGTAACTGGCAGGTATTAAAAATTCCCAAGAGCTGGTGTAGATGTATAATGATGCATTGAGCTCCGTCACACTAAAATACAATACAATACGTTTCCCTTGTCATCAGCCTCGATTGTAGATATCTAGTAAGTTATGTGGGAAGAATCAGAAAAGCTGTTGTCATATTGAACAGGTGACCAGGAAGACTATTGACTTTAATTACCACGGCACATCCTGTGGAGGATATGAAGGACTGATGAATCTCAGGGAATCAACAGTCTTGGTGTTCCCTGCTTATGTTTGTGTTAGAAAACTGTTGTACTTCTAATCTTTCAGCTTGGTTTCAAATTCAATTAAATATATAGAAGTTGTAATTTTTTTAAAATTTTGGACTTGATTGATCGTCTCCAAATTATCTTGTTACTTTTACAGTGTTTATACAAATGTTGCACATTTTCTTCTTTATTGACGACTGATCTTGACATCACGGAAACCAGGCTTAATAATGGCTGTTTTTCATTAAGATTTTCACAATGTCTTCCAATACAAATCTCAAAACGTATAATGTTTCATACTTGCATTGTGCGTAAAATTATCATTAGTTTTTAGAATGACACCCTACTGTATTTTTCAAGCACTTTGTGCTCAGTCCCCTTTTGCTGTTTTTCTCCAGGATAAGGTGGTTTGTAGGGTTAAGCCCTTGTTCGTTCACAAAGTTTTAATTTGTATTTGCCACAAAACATATTGCTGCCTATCTACTTTCATCCTCCCCACCTTATAAAGGCAGGACCCTAAAATAGTCTTGATGCTTTTGAATGCATAAACTGTCTTTTCGGTGTTTTCAGTTTTTTCTGATGTAATGACAAGCCGTATCTGAGCTGGATCCACTAAGGAGTATCATTTGAGTCCCTTTGTGTTATGAGGTTTCAAAGAAGCATCCTCTAATGGATATGTGAGGCGAGTCAATATGTGAGCATTTGTTTAAGTGGTAATGTTTCTGTGGGATGATGTATTCATTAAAAGAACACGTTATTTAACTTCGGTAACATTTAGTTTCTGATGGCTGCTCTTTCCTCCTTCATAATTATCTTCACCTGTCTAGCTCCTCTCTGAGGTGTTTGTTTGGTAACTGTTTCTGTGCTCAGTGTATTATGAATTGAAATGTATAAAGCTTGAGCCTAGCTACAATACAAAGCTCTACTGTAGGGGGACGAAACGAACGTACAGAGTAGGGGGATGTGGGTAGGCATGTAGATGTGACGATGGGGATTAACAAGATAGTTTATAGTGTGGATATCCGATTAAACTGATATCCTGGGTAGATGGTAATGGATATAGGGTGCTGATATCGCTTGCAATGGTGATAACTTTTTATTTCTAAGGCCATAGTTGTTCTGATGCACATTAATGCATGTTTAAAATCTTATGATCTGACAACTGGGAATAGTGCAATAGAAACATCAACAATGGAAAGGATTATCCATCAGAATGAACATTGCTGAAGTTAAGTAACCTATTATTTACTTGTGACCATGTTGCTTAGTCCTTTGGAAACTCATATTCACAAGTACCAGGTAAAGTATGGTGTGATTTGGGGAATTAGTCCATAAACATTCCAACGCAGCTGCTCATTATTTTGCTTTTTTTTATAGAAAAGGCTCCAATATCGTTTTCTCAGGAGGATGTGAAGGTTGTTTATTACCGGGCATTGTACCCCTTTGATGCAAGAAGTCATGATGAAATCACCATTCAGCCTGGCGATATTATCATGGTAAGAACAAATAGTGATCTGTCTTCATTGTTTTTGGTCTGTTTGGGAATTATTTGATTTTAATCTACTGGAAGTGGGAGTGACTTTAAAGAGTCAGTCAAATGTATTGACGCTTAGGCTGTTTGCTTCTGCTTTTTTTATTCAGATTTTCTTTTCTTCTTCAAGTATGGCAACAGAAATGTACTGTCATTTTAATGCCTAGATACTCTAATAATCTTACCTAACAAACTCAAAAAACACAGGAAACTTAAGTGTGCTTTATTTCTAAAGATAATGACAGAGAATACAAAAGGTTAGGCCTTCATAGAGAGTTGCGCCAGAGACACAATAGAACTTGTGTTGCTTTGTTACGATCTAACCAGTCATTTGTAAATTTTTAAAAGCATGGGATTGCTAGGCACAGCATCTGAGAAAGCACAACAAATTCCTCTACAAACTAAGGAAGCCCTCAGGTAGTCAGTGCTACATTCAGGAATTGAGAGCTGTGATTCATGCATGTCTTTGTGAATATTTCCAAAACATGTATGGTCTTTTAAAGATATCATTGAACTAGGTACACCTTTAAAATAAATATTCATAGGTTACCTTGCCTTTAGATTGTTTTTAACAAACACTGTATGGCTTTCTCCTGCACCCACTGTTCTTCCTAGACACAAGAAAAGTACTTTTTTCAGCGATTGGAGAACATTCATCTTATCATTGCTCCATGCCAGTACCAGCTTTTACATCTACTGCTGGTCGTGTTCATGAGAGCTAGAATACAAATGTCTCAGCCGTCTGCAAATGTGGTGCAAGCTGCTTGCCCATTTTCTATAATATGAATTAGCCACCTCTTGGATGGAACTGAAACTTCCCGTATCTATACTTATTTTCTACTTTTACCTGGATATCAACTCAAATTGTATTTACTAGTTTTGTGGCAAGTTATTTTGTTGAACTAGTTGAGCCACTTGCTTTTTGCTCTGTGCATAGAAAGACCCCTGGAACTGAAAGTAGTTGAAAGTACGGAAAAAAGCTGAAATGGTGTCATGAGTTAGAAAGATGTAATGCCATTTTACATAAAAGAAATAAGAATGTTAATTTTGTACATAAAAAATGACGAAGAATAATTTCAAACTGTTTGTGTAGCTTGTTAATGCTAGATGTGCTCTACTTTTTAAACAGTCACGGTTTCAATGTGCTTACAAAACAAAATAGACTGTAATTATGCACATTTCTATTGGAACTTAGTTCGTGGAACGGCTGGCTTCCCTTAAAAGCAGTATA
The DNA here is from genome assembly GCF_964204655.1 of Triturus cristatus. NCBI lineage: Eukaryota > Metazoa > Chordata > Amphibia > Caudata > Salamandridae > Triturus > Triturus cristatus. Next base: position 203,197,565 of record NC_140591.1, on the reverse strand, counting down.
CAATCATTCTAATGTGCTGCAAATGAGAGAACATAACCAATTAGCCTTATTCAGAAGCTCAGATTGATTTGGCACTTAAGAGTATTTACTGATGGGTAATCATTCCTAAACTATAACTATCTTCTGTGTACCAGGCTGGATCCGAAAATTGCTCATACATAGCAATAGTTCCCTAGGAAAATCTGATAGGTGCTGGTACCTTCCCCGATGCCAGGGGCAAACTCTTCATCCTCTGAGCTGGTAGCAGTATTGAAGTTGAAACTGACATTTCCCACACACTCTGCTGATGTCTTGCAGATTATTTATAGGCCATATTGGAATTCTTTAAGTCACATCCTCCTTCTGGGGCTTCTGCTGCTATCAAGGTGTACTCAGGACAGGCCTCCAGTCTTTCTGATGGCTTCTGTACCAGTGCAAGTCTCTCCTTTTGTAATAAGTCGGTTACAGTCCCTGTGGTGCAGACCACATTGGTTGATGACATTGCTGGCTCCACTCGGAGGTGTTACATTTCTGTTTTAGTGTTTAACTGAAAAGATTCTAGCCTCATATCCTCGGGACCTCACATTATCACTTGCATGAAAACACTGTTTGTTTCCGATTTGAGTTCCCTAAATGCCGGTCTCGAGTTTTACCCTACTGTGTATCATGATAGTGAAACAGACAATGTGCTACCATCTCTGTATACTACAGCAGTTTTTTATACGTAGGTTTCAAAATGTGAGATTTGAGATCAGCATTGCTTATCCTCCTGTTGAAGAGATATGCTTGTTTTCCTCTGTCATTAGAAAGGCCGGAGATCCCTTGCTAGCAGCCTGTTTAGTATAATTTGTTTATTGAAATTCTCGAACAGATGGTGTCTACCAATGATCTATTGCTTCCTTTTATGGAGTCTTTGCTGGATCCTATCACTGCAAGTTGGGAAAATCACTTTTCAGTGCCTCCATCAATGGGAAAGTGGTGAAAAGTTATAACCATGCACCTACAAACCCTCATTTTCTGTATACTTACCTATCTCTACAGGTCCTTGTAGCTCGGGCGTCTTCTGCCAAACATAATCCGTACTCTTTTCTGACTTTCCCAGACAGCGAGTCAAAATGCTAGACGCTATGGCAAAACTGTAGTAAGACCCCTGTATTCGAGATTTTATCCATCAGCTTGCAGTTGTGTAAGGTGAACGCCATGTGCTTGCTTGCCTGTAACATCCACACCTTCTTAGAAATCTTTGTTTACCCCTATACCCATACCCAACCACATGAAAGGGCAGTTATCCCAACTAGATAATGTTAGGACAGATACAGTGAAACACATGCCTAAGAATGGTCTTGATAAAGCAGACTTGGCCGGCCCCTTAGAATCAAGTTGATTATTCAACAACACATGTGGGTTAGTTTCACATGCTTCGCTGGAAATCTGCAGACATACCTGAAGGGCAGGCTGTTTGATGTTTAATGATTCTTTGAGAAGGTTAATTCCTTGTTTCAGGATTGTAAACACATTGCAGTCACTGTAAGTGTTCTGGGGTTGGCCACACCTGCAAGGCAATTTAACCAACAGTATCACTTGTATGTAACTACTCTAGAAGCAATCTCTCCAGACATAGACAACTGTCTCAGCATAACTCCAACATCAGTGATCCTTCTTTTATTCTGCTTTGGTCATCCCTACTAAACCGATTAAACAAGATCACCTAGTACATGGACAAGGGTTTTTTTTCTCTTTTCGTAGAAGGAACAAAATCTTTGACCAATGGTTCACCAAGTTATTCAGTGACTTTTGGCCTTCTTGGTTTTGAGTGAACTTCACCGATTTCTCTTAATTAATTTTCAGTCATTCCCCTCATCTCTCTCTCATCCTAATGAGCAAGAGGTGTGTCCTGCTATTATATCCAGACTTTATTAAAGCAGTCTGATCTATTGCCTACATATGCTTTAGACTGTGTTCTCTTGTGTTGAGCTAGGCACTGCATCCTTTTATTCACGGCCTCCCACTTTCTCCTCTGTCTTGTGTACGTAGGTTAACCATATGTATATGGTAATTAGACTATGACTTGTAGCTTCTTGTTCTGGCTCGCAACTCTGACATGTACATTTCGTGTTGTGCAATTTCATTGTCATTTGTAAATGTATTCATCTTTCCGCAACTATCCTTTATACTGATGTGCAGCTTTCCCATTACCCTTCATTTAAGTAACTTGGTATCTCAATTGTAATTGTAAAGTTATCCAGTGCTCAGGCAAATGTTTGCACTATATGGAACCACAAAAATAAAAGTATGCATTTTGCATTGTATTCACTGGCACTATAAAAAATACAAAAAATAGAATTTTGCATGTTCTATTATGGTAAAATCACTCCTAATAATTTGAATGTGGACAAACCAATACCAGCTTAATCCTGTTATAGGGTATCACAGCAAAACCAGTATATATGGAATGGTGGTTCCTCTGCTGCTTATATGTTTTGCATTTCTGTGTATCATAGCGCTAATAGTGCTGGAGTCTGTAGTGAGCACTAGTTCTATGGTCTATTGAGACAAACTGTGCTCTGATCCCTAGCAGGCAATAATAATGGTGGATTGGAATCGTTTTGCATTGGAGCACTCAAATCAACCTGTACAGACAAATCAATAGGCCACAGAGTTAGCTCATTGAAACTTTGTTATATTGTCTTGATAAGTGGAAGAGAACCAAATATCAATACAGCCAACTCGTGTTTCTTCCCATTGGACTTTCTCAAGGCTGCAATCATATAAAATGAGATCATAGCTACATCGAATGAACAGGATTCTTCCAAATTCATTAAATCTGTAGTGAGCAATTAAGCAAATTATATGTAAAAAGTGTGAGTTAGTAAAAGGATCAGACAATTTGATATCGAAAATAATGTACTCGGTACCATGTTTGTCCTAGAAAGTACAGAATAGAGTGTAAGGTGATAGGCTTTAATGTCCCCAGTGCAAGTGATCAGTGTCCAGTGAGCCCCAAGAACTGAGTTTCCAGCTAAACAAAGTTGTGGTCCATGTGGGTTCACCGTGTGCATAATGCTTTGTTAATAAAGCATTTGTGCTTGGCGAAAATTGTGACCGAATACCCATGTGTCATCACAATGGGTGCAAGCACCACATGCAGTTCAAGGCAAAGGACAAGTAAAATAAAGTGATCAGTAATTCGGCAGGATCGACAAAATGTACATGATTTCAGGCAAAATCACAAAATATGGTTAAGGCTAAAAAGTGAAAGATCAGAAAAATAACTAAAGACTGTCCAGTCCAGTAAAAAAAAAAATTGCTATGCATTATTTTTACATAGTAAGAACTGCGTTAGTTCCAAGCACTATTTGTTGAGAATGTGTGTTGCTCATGTTCACAAGAGGAGGATTGAAAGCTGAACCAGCAGATAAAGCGATAGGGCTGAGGGGGATTGTTTATAGTAGACAAGTGAAAAAGAAGTATATTTATTTGCTTTGGGAGTGAATAAAATTAAAATAGTATCTATTTATACTGAAATATGTACTAACCAGTAGCACGGTAGTTTCAGCTAAAAATTGGCAAGGGTGTGCAGTATGAAACAGAGTTTCATCCAAAATATTATGTAATTGCCTCTCCAAAGTATGTGTTAGGAGGCAGGTAATGCAGAGGCTGTGATAGGCTTATAATTGCTGTATGTAGCATGGGCATCAGAAGCAAAGGGAGGAAGTGGAAGGCAGTCTTGAAAATGGAAAACCAGACTGGAGTTTGTTAATAAGTCACTGTATAAAGCAAATTAGTGGTGGCCATGTCGAAGCAGAAGTAAGAAGCCCCTGCAAGCTATAAAAAGAACTGATAAGTGGGAAGCGTGATAAAATGCAAGAGAGAGCGAGAAATGGTATTGCCCATGTGGTATTAATTCTCGTATCATACTGAACAAGCAAAAGTTTTAAGATGGCCTGGTCACAGGGCTAATCAACCAAAAGAAATTACATTACATACGCAATTAAGGAAATCAACGAGCAAGAGTTAGAGTTCAATCTCTGATCAGGCTGAAAGCAATATAAGTAACATGCACATCATATACTTCACAGGATTGTCATTTACAATTTTTCATTTGCCTATAGTGAGTGTATCATAACATTTACAATATTAATAATTTTAAAAAAGTGTGTTGACCAAGAATATTTAGTCTGGTAGAAAAGTGCAGGTCTCTGTCATGGTTAAGTCTCTTGTCAACTGCCCATAATCTGGTGATCCATTTTGCCCCCAGATAACATAGTTGTGAAGTTCGGTTACCACCTCTTGGGTGAAGTTTCGCTCGGTCTATAACGTGGAACTTCAATTGCAATATTTCACTGCTGTTATGACATGATGAGAAGTATGTGGATACAATGTAGTTGAAGTCTATATTGCTAATAACCCTGATGTGTTCCTGTATTGTGTCCTTAATCTCACAGATGGTGCTTCCCACATAAATTAAATTGCAAGTATATACGAGATAAAGTTTTGTGTTGCAATTCATGAAATGTTGTACCTATTACGTTATGTTAGTATTATATTGATCTCATCCATCCGAACCCTTCAGAATAGGGCAGGTTACGTGTCGTCGGAAATGAGGATTGGGGAGGTGCCGGCGATGCCAAGGTGCGATGTGGAGGTGCGATTGGTGCTGGTCTAGATTTGGGAATGGGTCCAGTAGGAGGCCGTGGCGCCTGAGCAACGGAACCCAAGGGAACTCCATCATCCGAGCCTGCGGGGCCCTAATGTGTGCCAACAGTATTAGGCCGCCCAAATATAGCACACATGGCGTCATAGAACTCCTTCAGTTGTACGGGGGGCGTTCCCTGCCCCGAGAAGGGAGGTTAACGTGGAGCCGACCCAGGCACCCGCTCTACAGAGCGAGGCCTCGAGCAGTGAGGTTCCTCTGTCTTGTCACGCGATGGATGTGGCTAAGTCGAAACATGCTTCGACTTCTTGTGTTTCTTGTGACTCCTCTTACCTTACGACTTGGAAGAAGAGTACTTAAATTCTCCGGAGCGGTGCTCGGAACTTCCTCTTGACCGGGATCGGGACTGAGATCGACTGGGTGACCTCCGAGGCGTTGGGCCGCTATCAGTTTTAGGGACCGCTCCCTTAAAGCTTTCGGCGCCATGGCCCGCTTTTGGAGCATGACTGTGTCGTGGTCGCGCTCCAGGCACCAGACACACATTAAGTGGGGATCCATGACTGACATGGCGCAGAGGTGGTGCCACACGAGTGGAACCCCGAGGTGTTCTTGCTAGACATCCCTAGCACACCAAAAGGAGTCCTCAAAAAGTAGAAAAAAGTCTGTCAAATCTCTTCAACGGATCTGTGCTGGGTGGCGAGAAAAGAACTGACGTCAGCGCGCTGGAATGGTGATTATATTGACAAAGCGGACATCACGATGCTGAAGACTAACACTACGCTGACGATGTCATGCAGAGTCGACCGATGCCATCTACCCATGCACAAGGGTACTGCTACGAGAAATCTTCCGGATCCAGCCTGACGCCTGGAAGTTCAAAGGTAAGGAATCTGCAGCTAGATCATGTCTCTACCAGATAAGGCATTACCGAAGGTAAGTAACTTGTCCAAATGGTATAATGTTTTCATGAGCATAGGGGTACTTTAAAGTTGCCACCCAAAGAATCCTATTGGTTATTTTGGTAGCTACAAGTTGGGCTTTTCAGTCTTTTGTGTATCATAATAGCTGTGACATACTAATTCCTATATAGTTCTACCCAGCTTATGTGTCCTTGATCGGTCTTTATGGGATATCTGTGTGAGAGAGTGTTATCAATGGCTAGTAAGTACCCATGTTAGTTGAGGATACTGTGTACCTGACTTACTTAATTTGCTGCAAGGTGTTATAATAGAAGGGAATTTAGTTTGATCTGTTCTCAGGTTTAATCTGTAGTAAAAAGCTCCTGGTAGTGACTAATATTCCGTTGGGCAGATTCTGTTGTAACGTACCCCCCAGCTAGGCATCTTCTCCACCCCCCATAACACCCCCCCCCCCCCACCCCCTCCAGGAATCGCAGTTGCTCTTTGAAAATTAGATGATTACTGCAATTCCTTGGAAGATCTGTCATCTACCTGAGTATTATGGCATGAATCTGTGACCTGGGATGTGAGCTTGTTGAGTTTAGTAGTGAATTACAAGCCGTTGGTTTGCAGAAGATCCTAGATCCAATTGTATAATTTGCAACCTAAAGTGTGACGTAAGTATTCAATGTACGTTTTGCTGTGTTGGTATTTGATGGTTGTTGTAGGGATTGTCATTAGGATGTTCATTTAGTTGCATTAGTAAGTCTGTAACCCTTCCAGATTATGAATACATAGTCTCGTAGCTAAATGTTACCTAGTACAAAATATATATATTTTTTTAAGTGTCCCCAAATTTAAACCGAAAGTGAGCACCACTGAGACCTTTTAGCATGGTCTTTAACAGCGAGCCTAAGTCCGAACAGTCAGGGGAGTCAAAGATTTCTAGCATTCTTCAGTTGGAAAGCCCAAGCATAGATCTGCAAATCAGGTATCATCAGTCTCCCCTTATCCGTCCTTTAGTGGAGCTTCTTCTACAAGTGGAGAAGTGTGGCTCAATGATTAGAGCAGCAGACCCTGATGCAGAGGTCTAACCCGGGACCAGGGTTCAATTCCCCGCCTCGGCGGGTCTTGGGCTCCAAAACTCCACGGACCTGATAATTCTTGCCTCGGTGCCATTCCAATCATGGAGTCCCACTTTGCAACTCTGGGCAATAGCTTGCTTAATCTCCACAATGGCCCCCACAACGCTAAGGATGCCTGGCCTCCACCTTGGGGGTGCCCAGGAGTGGATGCCTCACAGGGAAAGCCAGGATGGGTTCCACAGTGGTATTCATACAAGCGCCTTGAGACCCTTGCGGGTGAGTAGTGCGCTTTACAAGTATCAATTTACAATTTACATTTACAATATCATTGCGCCCCTATATGCCCACATAAGAGCTGATAGCCTGTTGTATTTTATGTAACCACTCCTTCCTAAAGTGCATGAGAGTTGTATTAAAAAGAAAGGGAAATCTGGGGAGAATAACCATGTTCACTAAATTGATTCTACCAAAGACCGACAACAGAAGGTGTATCCAGCCCTTCAATAGCTTATCGATTCTAATAGAACTTTTGCAAAATTCACCGCAGAAATCATGTTGATAACTTGTGTAATATTTAAGCCCAAATATTTCATATCGCTTTTGACTAGGTCATTATCACTACCCTGATTTCAGACCATAATCTCATTTTTTTTCTGCATTAACTGAATAGCCGGAGACCTTTCCAAACTTGGATATCAACTGGCCGATAGCTGGGAGATTAGTCTGTAAATTCGAGGTATATAGTACAAGGACATCCACATATAGGCTGACCTTTTCCTCCCACCCATTGCAAGTGAAGGGGATTATGAAAGAAGCTTTCCTTATCCTACAGGCTCAATATAGAGATTAAAGAGCAAGGGGGAATGTGGACACCCTTGGCTTCTACCTCTAGTTAGCCTGAAAACTGAGGTTTAACTGCCATTCACGAAGACACTTGCTGAAGGGTCTATGTAAATTAAACATAACTCTCTACAAACATTTTCTCCCAGATTATATTGTTCTGGTGGCCAGGTTCAAGCCCCTCTTCTCCCAAGTCATTAAATCTCCGGACTTCCGGTCTGCCGACCGGATGGTCCCGAGACCTAATAAATCTCCGGACTTCCGGTCTGCCGACCGGATGGTCCCGAGACCTAAAAAAGAAGAGCCTAAATCTACCATTGATACAGAATAGAGCCTAAGTTGCTGCGACAAGACCAACCATTACAACCGCCAGCATAATCTTATGAGGAGTTACTCATTTTAAAGGCTTACAGCAGTTTGTCTGCTTCTCTGGGCCCCCTTAAGCTATGCGTTATATTATTGTGCATAACCCGATGCCCCTAACTTTTTAAAATCTTATCTAAGGCTCCAAGACTCGGTGGGGTAGTGAGAGACCTTGGGTTAGGTATGGCTGAGGACTTTGGAGCAAGAATGGTTGATGATCAATGGCTCTTTTCCAGATCAGAGTAGGTGGTGAGTACGAAGGGGCTGAGGAGCGTGGAGAGAAATGGGTTTTCAAGTTCTAGGGGGGCTGGAGGGAGAGGAGTTATTGATAGAAGCTGTGCTTGAGAAACAGCCCCACAAGCTTGTTGATGCCCCTCTTAACAAGGGTGCCCAGCCCCTCACTCCTCCCCACATACCTCCCACGACCACTTCATTTGGAGTCCGGGATTCTCACAATGACTGCCGAAATAAAAAATGGGTTTGCTATTTCAAAAGCGAATCAAAGAGAAGTAACGTGCTCTTATGAAACTCTCAAGAAAAAGTTTCATCTTTTGGCTGCCAGGACTCTGGTTCTCGAAGATAGTCTTAGAACTGAAAGACACAGTGGGAAAAAAACAAGGTAGAGATACAAGCACAGTAAACAGGAATGCCTGGAATGGCGAGTCACTGAAGAGCAACTTACATTGAAACAACCTAAGAATCCTGAATGTCCCTAAAGCAGTGGAGGGAGAGGATCTAAAAACCTATGTGGTCGATCTAATAAAGCTAGGAACTCAAATTGGGTATAGTCCGTGTTAGACCTGGCATCTTTTGGCGTTTTTCCCCCTTTCTTTTTGCTTCTGACCTCCTGTTTTTGACTGTGTGCGCTGCATTTAGTTTTTGCTTGTTTTAAGACTCTGGGCGCTTTACCACTGCTGACCAGTGCTAAAGTGCAAGTGCTCCATGTGTGAAATCTATTGGTGATTAGTTTATCCATGATTGGCATATTGTATTTACCAGTAAGTTCCTAGTAAAGTGCACCAGGTGTGTTTAGGGCCTGTAAATCAAATGCTACTAATGGGCCTGCAGCACTGATTATGCCACCCACATTGATAGCCCTGCAAACATGTCTCAGACCTGCCACTGCAGTGTCTGTGTGTGCAGTTTTAAACTGCCCTTTCGACCAGGCAAGTGCACCCACTTGCCAGGGCCAAGACTTCTCTTTTTCTACATCTAAGTCACCCCTAAGGTAGGCCCAAGGCAGCCCCATGGGCAGGGTGCAGTGTATTTAAAAGGTAGGACATGTTCTGGTGTGTTTTACATATCCTAATACTGCTTTCAAGGTTCTCCAAGGGCTTGTGTGTGCTTGCCTCCTGTTAAGAAGTCTCAGGACCATCAAATACTTAACCTGCCAGTGCCTGGGCTCTTCTGCTGAGTGTCCTGACTTGCCAAGATGTGCCTAATCCAGTTCCTGGGTGCTTGGAAGTGTAACCTGGCGATCTTAAGGAGAAAATCTACGTATCTACTCTCAGTACCTTTTTTTCCTCGATGCATCACTACAAAAGATCGCCGTATCCCCGCTGCCTGCACCGAAGCGTGGTTACCATTTAAAGCATCGACCACAGCTTTCACGGCAGGCCCCAGATCACCAGCGCAGCTGGTCAGAAGAATCTCAGCAATGTGCAATCCGAGCACCGTGTCACTGGCGTCCATGGTACCCACTAAGACGCAGCACCTGCTCGCGGCTGAAGAATCAATGCAGCACATCTGCATTTTTGACGCATCGTCCCTTGATGCCGACTTCGACACTATGCCACAGTAAGGAACCGAGGCCGCGTTCCGGAAACAGACGCATCACCTACCCTGCCAGTAAGGAACCGACACATCACCTCCCCTGTGTTAAGGAACCCATTAATCATAGTTTTTTTATTTGCAGTGGGTTTTGAAGTTGTGTGCAGAAGTGCTGAAGTCCCCCATTGATCATGGTTTTGTACTTGCAGCAGGTTTTGAAGTTAGCTGCATCTTACTTTAATTTGCTATATACAGATGCAAGGTGTCCTTTCCTCACATTGTGCAAATAATAAATCATCTCTCCTGAATAACTTCCCTATGCTAAATACAGCACTGTTTCTTAGGCCTACATTGCCACTCCTTGCCCTTGTTCACAGGTGACTCCGGTTGCTTCCGAGATGGCCCCAATCTCCTGGGCCTCCTCTGGGATGTGTATTGTGTGGGCTATTGCATATGTTTTATCTACAGCCAAGGTACCACAATAATAAAAGGATACTTAGTGGTATACCCTGAGGCGTTTTTAGTTAGTAACTGGCCCTTTGTTATCCAGAAAAGAGAAGATCATCTAAGAACTCCCTCGGTACAGCCCAACCCGAGGTTGAGTCCACGCTGGTGGTATTGTCCTACCAGGGTGGGACGAGGTGGCCTTTGATGAAGCATGTCACATTATGTGAGTGAGCCCACCTCATCCAGTTCTTGGAAATGCCATTCTCAATAGGAGACACACAATCTAGTTCCGGGGTCATAGAGTAACCAATATCCAACCCTCACAGAAAGACCTGGAGGTACTCTCCTCTCCAGGGTCATCTGGTTATAAGTTACCACACCAATTTTTGTGTTGTATATTACTTTGGAGGCATGTGTGGTTACCTTTCAGCATCCCTTTCACTCCATTTTTGTTCTATATACTTTATTTTTGATCTCCCAGTGCTTTTGTCTAACAGCAACAATTGTACTGCCCAGTTCTGTAGCGTGGGATGTGACAATGAAGCTGCTTGGATATATTTTATGGCAGAGCAAAGTACAGCTCCAGAGTACAGTCTTCTTTGCTGCACAAAATTGAGAACGGATGTAACCCTCCCAAAGAGGAAAACGATGTGGTTGCTAGTAGAATGGACACCAGGTCAGTTTGCCTTCTACAAATTGTTCTTCTCATCAACTGTACTTAATACTTAATAATGCACTTACTACCCCAGACAAGGTGTTGAAGTGGTTTTCGGCGAGTAGCACTCTACTCCAGAATCCAAGGTGTATTAATGGTGGATTAGTTGAGGGAAATATGAATTATTGGGAGCGGTTGACATGTGAGTCTGTTAGTTGGATGAATAGGATTAAGGCTGGAGGAGGGAAGAGTTTACAAAAGGTTATTTGAGAATTAATAGATGTAAAAGAGGTTTGGAATGAGTCCAAGAGTTGCTGTAGGGATATTTTGAATGAGGATTAGGATGAGTAATAGAGCAGTGGTTTGAGATCAGTTAAATATTTTTTTTCTCCTTTCTCTCTGCAGTGGGAGAAAAATGTCTAAAAATGTAGGTACATAATCACACACAAAAGGTTTACATGCATAGAGATTTTAACATGATGAGCATATGCAAAATAATCAGGAGATATAAAACTGTACTGGATAAAGTCCCATATGTACATGCATGAATAAATATTTACAAACACTGTCCAGGTTTGTTGTAAATTAAGGTGTTTGGTATGTTTTTATTTATTTTTGTTGTTTTTATTTATTTAAATTAATTTTTATATTTCAATAGTGAAGCACTTATTGATACCATTTCCATATTCATCTTTACACATTGTGAGAGATATGTATCATTATAGGAAAATAAACCTGTAAGCAAATACTCCTCACCTTCTATGTTATTGATGTATTGATCTTCTTATAGATGTATGTACATGTTAACATCACCAAAACTCCAATTCTACAAAACATGCAAGTTAACAGGGATATCCTTCAAGGCAGCAGAGTACAAATGTGCAACCTCAAGCCTCCCAGAATAAACAAAAGATAATTGTATCCATGATTTAGAAGCCAACACTTCAGCAAACATTTAAGCTATACCTTAACTGCACATAATGAGAATTGTTTATTTGTTTTTGTAAGGTGGTGTCCATCACTGGACACCACCCCAAGCCAGCCTCTTCCACTCCCACAAATGGCACCTCCAGTGCCATCTGCCCTCAGTAGATCACTGTGCCAGATTAACACTGGCAGGAATGGGAGTGCTGCAGCAGGTATAGGACACAGGCTCTCAGAGAATAGATCAACTTAATTACAGGGCAGTATTACTCTCCAGCCCAGGCCGCTTACCGTTCCCGGCAACACCCCTTACCAATGCACAGGATAGAGGCTTGCTGCAGCACCCCTTATCTGTGCTCCGTTCAGAGGTTCCCAGCGGTGCCCCCCTACTCGTGCACAGTATACAGAAGCTCCCGGCAGGGCCCTTTACCTGTGCACAGGATAGAGATTCCTAGCAGTGCCCTTACCTGTGCAAGGTATTAAGGTTCCGAATGCATACAGAGGATCCCAGCAGTACTCTTACCCATGCAGATTGCTTCTCTTTCAGTGTCCTGATTCATCTAGATACCATACTAATTACATAGTAATGAGCATGATCTAGGCACCGTAAGAGATGGCATTCACTGCACTGTCCAGCGATCGTGCAGATAGCTGTCTGACTTACCAAGACAGTAGGGTTCTTCCATTGGCCATTGGTTGGGCATGAAACACAAATAGCAAATTGGATGTCTTTGCTTTTGCATGTAAAGTATACACTCCTCCCATGTTCTCATGCATCACTTCGAATCTCCCTATAGCAAAATGCCTGATTTACTGCTCTGAGGCCACACATGTTCAGATGTTCAGAGATGTTGACAATGTTTTTGTAGCTGCTTTGTTGGTTCTGCAATTAATCAATACAAAATGGTTGTTTTATTTTGACATTTCTCATAATCATGCCATGTCTTTATGATTTACTTTCCAATCTTTGCTTTCATCATGGAGGTTCAAATGGAACGGGTAAGTCCACTGCACAGGAATTCATGTTTCATATCCGTTTTTCATGTGATATCATAAATTTCCTGGAAATACAAATTCATTTTATTTTAATCCACATGGTTTATCTGCACCTAGATTTTCATTAGTTATATGAGAGCAGGTTATATCAGTAGTTCTCATCTGCCAATCTGTACCTTATAATTGGTTAAGAAACTACTTTGAGCTGTTAAACTCTTAGGTTTTACTGATGGTGTTACACCACTCCGCATGTATGACCATGCTGGGTGTACAACCAAATCCATCTAGCACACGTTGCGTACTCTTGCTCTCTTCCTGTTACACCCTCTCTTTGTTTACCATGATGTATGTTACGTTCTCAGACTGTTCACCTTGTCCTTTAACCACTCTTCCCCTGTCTTGTGGACATAGCAAGGCTACATGCTACTGCTGCTTTCACTTTATCCTTTTCGGTATAATTGTCTTATAAAGATTTGCTTAGCTGACTACACTCGGATAGCTACGCTCAGGTTTGGTGGGGCCCCAACTTACCCCTAGAATTGCAGTAAAGAAAGGAGTATGACAAGGGTGTCGTTTGGCTCCCACTTGGTTTTTTATTTGTATTGATAGATGGATTAATTTCCTATCAAATTGTACAACCTATTTCCCCGTCTTGGTGGGGAGCAAAATGCCAGCCTTCTTTTTCACCGAAGACGCTTTGTTGATATCTAAAACTGAAAGAGTCTTACAGGGTCTACTGGATAGGTTTTTGTTTTGTTCAAACTATGGTTTGGAAATAAATGAAAAACATTAATTTTGTTTTGTGTCCAAACATATAAGAAGTTTTATTCTAAATAGGAGTCCCCAGGAGAGACTAGTGGAGTTTGATTACCTTGGAATATGGATCACTGACTCCAACTCCTAGCTGAAACAAATAGATAAATGTATTGCTTTACTTAACCATAGGGCATTTTCTATAATTAATTTTGCTAAGAGAGCTATCATCCTGTCTCGCCAGCTTTAGGGGTATAAAGAGCACAATCGGCGAGTGCAGCTATGCATGGATCAGAGTTATGGTGTTACTGTGATTCTCACAAGCTTGAGAAAGTAGAGAATAATTTTTCCACTCTCTTCTGAGACTCCCTCAGAGTACCCCCTATGTTACCTTTTCAATTAGACTTGGCCTTGGATTCTATAGAAGACCATGGGAAATTGAGGCCAATTCTGTATTGGGTTTGAGTTTGGACGGTAAAATCTCTCACCCTACAGAGAGCCTATTGGATATTTTGCAGAACGAGAGGGTGCACAAAATCCCTTGGTTAGCCTATATAAGGAAGTCTGTTATTGAGTTGGGGCTTGAAGGCTTTTGATCACATATTGGTTCTGTGCCTGATAATGCTAAACGTGTTGTAAATATTATATTTTGGCACCAGTATTATGTAAAACTCCTTTCTTTATCTTCCTTGGGTCGATTGACCAGTGATTTCCTCTTAATCAAATGGGACTTTAAATGAGAAGCTTTTTCAGACTTCATTCAGCCAAGGTAGTCAAGAACCCCACTACATAAAATTTAGGTTGGGAAGTTTACAAACAGCCTCTTTCTGCAGCAACTGGCAAGTAGAGGGCCACATTTCCAGAACTAGCCCTTCGTAAACGTTCCAGAATGAAACAAATGGTCATATTCTATTTTTTTGTTAAGCATATAGTAGAGCCAGATCCAAATGGATAAAGCTGCTTTGTAAGGTAGTATTTTGATGCAGTAAGAATTTGTAAGACCAATATAAACCTTACGGTAGTCCTCTCAGTTGCTAACTTTTTGTACACTGCTTGTATCATTCGAACTAATCCCTAAATAATGAGCTTTGCTCCAATGTCTGGTTAGCTTTTGCATTCACCCTCGATCTGAAAGTGATCATCGACCTCAGGTCATAGCTTTCAAAACAAATCCTGTGAAGCATAAATCCGCCCCCTTAACAGCAGGGGAATATACTCTGAAAACCTAAAGCGCCTCAGATGGAGTGAAGATATCAGCCCAAAGATCCTATTAGTAAGCACGGAGCTCATAAGAGGTGAAACTGATCATGAAACCTCCCCGATAGCGACATGGACGATGCTCTGTTTACATCTGATTAATCTTTTCCCAAAAAAACAGCATTCCCCAAGGAGATCCCTTCCGCGCCAGTTTGCACTTTCACAACAGTCGAAGCTACTTAAGAATGCCAGAAACAAAGCCCTACGACTACTGGTAAAAGCTCCAGGGAATAGTGAATGCTTAAAACAGTATCAAGCAGCCCAAAAGTCGCTTAGGCAGGGGATCACTAAAGACAAACGAATACATGATAACCAATTCTGGTGTAAGTTAGTGTATGAGAGTAAGAGCCGAAATTCACGGAAATTTTGGGCCCTAATCAATCAGTCTAACTCGAGCACATTGAGACTTGGATCTGCCAACATCCAAGAATCAGACTGGGGTACCTTCCTCACCGACCATTTTAGATCTCCAGAATGCCTAGGTGATACAGGAACCAGCCCCGCAAGAGAGAATGTAACAGATTTTAATAACAAGCAGAGCATTCTTAGAGTGCTCACACACCGACAATGAGGACCTTCAGATGTCTCAAGAAAGGGTCGCCACTGCTGTCAAGAGCTAGATCAGATGGAGCTCCAGGCCCAAATGGCCTGCCACAGAATCTGTTTAAATCTGATGTGGCTCTCTGGTCAGGTCCACTGACAAATCTCTTTAACTTTGCTCTGAGAACTGCAACAATCCCAGACTCATGGCGGGGTGCAATAATTCAACCTATTTACAAATCAGGTTCTCGGGCCTCTCCCAATAATTATAGACTTATCGCACTGCTGGACATTGAGGCAAAGCATTATGCGGGTCTCTTGTTGGAGGAGTTGAGGCTATGGGTAAAGGACCACAATTTGATACCAATTAATCAAACAGGCTTTATTGCCAACTCTGGGACGATGACCAATCTATTAGCACTGTCAACTATTGTCGACAAAGCTCTTTCCACATCCAGATCAGTGTTCTGTTGCTTTGTCGACTTTAAAGCAGCGTTTGACAGGGTTCCGAGGGCTGCTTTATGGGAAAAGTTGAGGAAATGGGGGATCCCGGATAAACTCTTGGAGGCAATTATACAACTTCACTCCAGCACTTGGGTCAGGGTGAAGTTGGGGTCCGGCACGCATCTCTCGCGGAAAATCTCGACATCAAGAGGCGTGAAGCAGGGATGCGTGCTGGCCCCCATGCTCTTTAATCTGTTTATAGCAGACTTGTCAACTTTACTGGACGACACTAATAGTCACCCCCAAAGGTAGGAGGCACGACATTAAGTAATCTTTTATACGCCGACGACCTGGTCCTCTTTAGTCTTACTAGGGTTGGGCTGCAAAGACTCCTGGATAAACTATACACTTATACGACAATGAACCTACTAGAGGTTAACCTAAAGAAAACACAAGTTGTCCCATTTGGTCGGAAACGGCACACTGTTGGTGGATGGTCATATAACAACGTCAGCCTTGCTGTAGGACACTCGTACAAGTACCTAGGTGTCCATTTGGACTCTAGGGGTAATCTTATTAAACATCGGAACGAGATTGCAGTTAAAACTATGACCCTTGCGGTGTCATTGGCAAAGCTCTCGAAAAATATCTCTGGGCCAACTCTCTTACCACTCTTAGAAGTCATGAGAGCAAAAATTGGCCCTACTTTATCATACGGTATAGAGATATTTAGAGGCAAGCTGAATACTGCCTTAAACCAACATACGACCAAAATTTACAAAAAGGTACTCCATCTGCCAAACCTCGCATCCCCAGCTCAGGTAAGATTAGAGCTGGGGATACTGAATTATGAGACGGTCTCTCAAGGTATTTCCGCCTTAGTGATGAACTCCCAAGGGGTTGGGTAGCTCTCCCCACTTTCAGCTGGGGGGGACGCGTGTTAGACCTGTCAGCCCTTTGGGTGGTCCCTCCTCATCATTATTTATTTTGTCCCACTTTTGCCTCAAACCCTGTTTGAATTTTTCCTTTTTGGGAACCACCAGACTTTTTAGTGTTGCTGCAGATTCAGGGAGCCATTTTATCTACCCCTGAAACTTCTGTCTGAGGGCCTGGAGCACAAAATGGTGGCCACCTGTGACATCACCAGCATCCACTGGAACCTACCAGCACCTTCCAGAACATTCCAGAACCCTGTGACAGTTGGAGGCGGTTTAGAATGTTGGGAAGCTAAGACAGAGGGTTGGCAGTTGGAGCTGGCAGTTGGCACCTGACTGGTGAAGAGTGAGCAGCAGAAACTTGAAGGAGGAAGGAGTGAGGCAGCAGGGGTGGAAACTTGTGCCTGGAGTGGGGTCCATAAACCCACCCTTGATACTAGTCCCTACTGACTGAGCCCAGCCTGGAGCCCTGTGTGGGAAGAAGCAAGAAAAACCATCCTAAGGACCTGGACAGCAGGAACAGGCCTTAGAAACAGAGAACAGCAAGATCCTGACCTGGAAACTGGTTTCCCTGGAGTCCGACTTCGAGTAGCCTGAGACCTGGAGCCCGAGGTGGAGAAGCGGCGCCGATTGGAAAGCGGACGTCGTACCCGGAGCCGCCGGAGGTCGAGAGAGGGCGCCGACAGAGGTCGTGAGGAGTACCAGAGGTCGAGGAGGAAGTCACCCGAGGTCGAGTGAGCGGCGTCATCGGAGGAGTGAAGTCCGCCCTCCGGAGTCGTCGGAGACCGAGGTGAAGTGTACCGGAGGTCGGGAGTGAGGATCGCACTCCGGAGTCGCCGGAACCTGAGAGAATCGTGCCGGAGGTCGGGAGTGGAGGTCGCACTCCGGAGTCGCCGGAAACCTAAGGAGAGGAGCACCGGAGGTCGGGAGTGAGGATCGCACTCCGGAGCCGCCGGAAGTCGACATCGAGTCAAGGCCGGCCGACGTCATCGAAGTTGAGGTCGCCATCGGACCGGAGCCGCCCGAAGTCGACATCGAGTAAAGACTGCCCGACGCAATCGAATCGGAGGTCGAGATCGAACCGAGGCCGCTGACATCGAAACCGGAACCGCCTACCGGCGTCGTCAAGAACTGACATTGTGCCGAGGCCGCCGACATCGAACCGGAACCGCCTCACGGCATCGACACGACTCCAGCGGCGTCGGAGCATCAGAAAAAGGGCAGTAAGTGGAGTAGAGGGCGCCTAAGGCCCTGTGGAGACCTGAGAGACTGCTCTAAGGGGCTAGGGAGGTGCTGGAACCAACCTGACTGTGCCAGGGGTGAGCTGGGACTAATCTAGAGAGGTTGTGTGGAGGGAGAGAGCCAGGTCTCTGGTATTCCCCCCTTGATCTACCTCAGTTTAGGCCTCAGCCTTGTCCAAGCCAGGGAGTAGACACCCTCAAGCCTTCCACATCCCCACAAGCTGTGCCTGGGCCAAATCAGCCCTTAGGAATTCAAAAGTGATCTGATTCTATGAGTGTCACTGTCAGCTTTTAAGTATTTATTGGAGGCACTGTATTTATTGTATTTAACCTATTTATTGCTTCACTGTTTATTGGTTTACAGTATTTATTGCCTCAGAATATTTAATTGCCTGTATGTATTGCACTTATATTTATGCCTCCATCATTTATGATCACCCCTATTTATTGAATCATTAAGCCAGTATTTATTTGACCTGCACTATTTAAAAAGTTTGTATATTGTGATTGTTATTTATTTATCTAATCAGCAACTAAGAGAAAAAGAAGATAAAGAAAGATATTTTCATAATTTTTACGGTGTAGTCGTTTTTGGAACGGATGCACGCATGGTTATTGTTTGGGTATGTCGTATGCTTAGCACGGAGCCTGATTCCTGACCACTCGAGCCAAGCTACCACAGTGTGTCCGGAAGAACACCACCACCCTTTCAGTGTGGGAGTGTGTTTTTCCAACAGTACATATTTAAACTTCTGTCATAATTTGAGGCAAGCGGATTCAGGCACATTAGAATCTCTAGTCTGTTTAGAAATTACCCAGAAAAACCCTGGAGTTACGTTTGGTTGCCTTTTCAAGGACTATATCCTTCAAATGTCGGCGAGTGAGCTATGGGCCCTTAACCCCAGTCGGGCAGTATTTAAAACTGCCATTAAAAAATGTGTGAGAATGAGTTCTCTCCTAATGGATAAGGCACTATTTACCAAACGCAGTCATGCTTGGGCCCTCGTAAACTCATACAGACGGCTAGCCCCTGCCACTTATTGGTCTTGCACATACTCACTGCATCTAAAACGTAGTTTTATGACAATTAGAATGGGCGACTGGCGTTTTCTGCAAGATTTGCCCCCCCTGGCGACGCACGGCGGAAAACGTAATCTGTAGAGGGTGTGGCAAGACTGCCGAAACTCTGCTACATGTAGTCTGTCTTTGCCCAGCTTTAAATTCTCAATGCAGGTTCAAACTCAAAGCAGACTGGAATAGGCTGGGTGTTCGGACATGTAGGCAAGCCATTATTGCAGCCCTGAACCCCGAAAATACAGATCTAAACCTGGGTTTAACAACTTTTATTCAGCAAGCATATCGTAGTTTTTATGTAAAATAGGCCTTGCTAACAAAAATTTTAGGGAAGATGAAATGAAAAGACTATTATGCTTTGCAATCTAATAGGTCAACACTTGTTTTTAATATGTATGATGTATTTTTATAGTTAGCGTAACACGTAATGTCTGAACAGTTCTTTACATCATTTTTTAAACGCTTGCTATTATGCAAGTGTCATTGAATCAGGCGGTTTAGGATGTAGAAAATTCTTACTCCTAGTGTGGCTACTGATCTGCTGCTCGTTTTCTCCGTTTTAAAATAGTTGGTTTTTTAATGTGAAATTTTGTAATTTTGTAATTTCTTTTAAAGATATCTGTGTTATATCTAAATAAAGATTATTATTATTATTAATGATCTTTTCATAAATTGCTACAGACGTTTGTATCTTAACGATTGCACTTTTCTGAACTAGGGGATGTGGGTTTGTTACCTGCTATGTTCGGTCGGTTTTGGTCACAATAGATTGGTGTTTGGTTGGGGTTGAGTAAGATGCATTAGACTGCCGCAATGATTAACTTGATTTTACCATTTTAATTAATTTTTAGATTTGTCTGCTGGTTTATGCATTTTGATGATGTTTTTATACTTATGTATTTGTCAACTGACACGGTTTCCAAACTGACAGATTTCAAATTAGAAATGTTATAAAACTGTAGTTAGCCAGTTATTGACTGTGGTAGATATTGTCACATGATATTCGCAAGGTCTTGGTCACGTGTTTGCATTACTTCGTTTTGAGTTCCTGTTCTCATGGTGCTGAAAATACTGTCAAACTTGAGCGTTTATCTTGAGTAGATGCGTGTGACACTGCAGGAAAGAAATTCTAGAAGTGAAGTAAGAACTAGTAATGGGCAAAATTCTATGGAAAAGCAGGATCTTCTGGTATCGTTCATAAATCCATGTCTTTCATTCCTTTGATTTTCAGCGATTCCTATTGGACGCTCTTGGTTTAGTGACCACACAGCTCTCTTGCTGGCAGTACTAGTTGTAGGAGAAGTAAAATTCGCAAGCCCATGGATAAGCTTTGGCGGCGTGCCGCCACGTCACTATGCTGCCTGCCTCCGGGTTGTTGGCTAAATAGCGGTGTACATTTTGAAGTGACAATAAAGGTTTTTAAAAACTCAAAAAAAAAAAAAAAAAAAAAAATTATTCGCAAGCCCAGATGTCACCAGCAGGGGACGACAGAATTACCCTACAAGCATCAAATATTGTTGAAAAATAACTTTTAGGAGGTTGGCAGAAATCCTTGCAGGTATTTGAAAATTATGCTTCCTGACCACACACCTGTAATAAATAGATAAAAACCTGACTTGAATGTGAGAGTGTGCGTCTTCTTAGGAAGCAGGCACAGTGTAATACATCTTATCATAAATGTTTGCGCGTTTGTGTGTATATGCAGAGGAGTCGGGAGAAAAAATATGTGGAAGATTGCGGAGGATCATGGGGTCTGAAGGAGATAGGGTATTCTTTGTTGTGGCTTTCTTGGAACTGCCTGAGGAGAGTAGAGTTCCTCCATTGGTGTCATTATGGGACCCCAGCACTGACCTGCTGCTAGGCAGCAAAGGGTCAGCTGTTAGTAAAGAGCTGAGCAGTGTTTCAATAAGAATGTAATTTTACTTGTCAGAAGTAGATTTTTTTTTAAGTCAAGGGACTCTGCAACTTGATTTGTGAGACGGAAGTCTTTATTGGCACGAATATAAGCCACATATCAACCACACTCAATTTACAATGGTCTTTTAACAGCACCCAATCAAGTTGATATGAGGAAGTAGGTTCTCTGCATCTGATCAGTCCTCCTGATCCTATCAGGATATGAAAATCCCGGAATGTCAAAACCAGATCCAAATAATTCAACCTGTTAAAGTATTTTAGGTGGGGGCACCTCTCTGGCCCATGCTTCTTACACTAAATGGTTGTCCTAAACTGTTTTTTTTGTCTTTAAAATTAGATTGTCACATTGTTCTACTGAGACGTGTTCTTCTCCTTGCATGGTTGCAGAGGCAGCATGTATCCTTTGGTAACACATGTCCATACAACCACCCTGAAGCCGTAAGCACACAATGAGGGAAGGATGAGCCAAAGTGGAATGTGGTCAGGACTAAATACATTGAAATCAAAAGACAAAACAGAAAAGAAACAAGTTGCGCATTTCCCTATGACTAAGAAGAGTTTGATTTACCACCTTAAACGTCAAATAGAGCTCTCTAATGTTCTTTCTTACTTAATTCTAGTAAATCCCTTACTTGGGTGTTGGGGGTCTTAGGACTGAGATCATTTTGGGGTCATTTCTGTTTGTAGATTCCCTTAGATCACCTCCTGGAGAAATCTTTAAGGCAAACTAATTGTCAAGAATTCCTGTCATACAAGGGAAACACGCCCTTATGTAAACAGGAGAGCTGTTACATAACTCAAGGGAAACACGCCCTTATGTAAACAGGAGAGCTGTTACATAACTCAAGGGAAACACGCCCTTATGTAAACAGGAGAGCTGTTACATAACTCAAGGGAAACACGCCCTTATGTAAACAGGAGAGCTGTTACATAACTCAAGGAAAACACGCCCTATAAAGGGAGGAACCGGGAGGTACAAGGCTGTCGGATATTGTGTTTACACCGACGTACCTGCTTCGTGAAGAGCAGTGTTCCGGAGTGGTGCTCCAGTAAGGCAAGAACGGAGGTAGGTCGAGTCGTTACTCCCTGGGCCGTGTCTTGCCCCATCGTCACCTGTGAAGGACCCGGAAGCTCTACCGGTCAACCATTGAGCTTCGCTTTTTGACTCGGCTGAGTCCAAGCGCAGTGGCGCTTTTGCTGGTTGGAGTCGTAACTCCCAGCCCGACCAGAGACACAGGGACTGCCAGCTGTAACGCACACCAGGAGGTGTTTGCCGCGTTACAGACTCGGAAGTCCACAGGATCGATCGATCGAGCGGCTGCTCTCGGTTCAGTCTTCTTGCTTGTGATTGGGGTATCGGTGACGCATCACCAGGAGGTGACTCCGCGTCCCGGTGCAGTCTGAGGAAGAGGTTGAGCGGCTGCTCCCTTCAGGTAGAGACCCCGGCTGGGTGTTTCCCTGACTCCTCGATTCTCCCCAACACTCTTCGTGCCCCTCACAGCCTACCGATTGGCATTGTCGGCCATTTCATTTCTGCCCTCTGTTGGCATACGCCGGGATCGGCGTATATGCAGAGGACGGTTAGGACCATCCGTGCTGTGGGCTGGTAACGTACTTAGCCTGGAGGATTCCAGTGACTATAACTTTTGTTTGTTCTTTGTATTTTATTTGCCTTCATTAAAAGAACTAACCCTTCACAAGTGGTTGCGTCCTCATTGTCGTGTCTGTTAAACGATCCTGAGACGTTCAGGGCGTTACAAAATATCCGACCTTAATAACACTAACTGTCTCCCGGTCGATAACAGACATGGCAACACTTGATGATGTGCTGGCTGCTTTAGCGGCCATGCAAGTTGAAGTGGCTGCCTCTAGGCAAGAAACAGCCGATGTAAAAGCCAGACTGGATGCTATCCAATTGGACCCGCTCACGCCCAGCACCTCCCTCACGAACCAGACCCCTGCGGTAGTAGTGGAAATGCCGTTAGCCATCCCCTTGGCAACACCAGAGAGGTACAGTGGGGATCCTAACACAGTGCAGGTATTCCTCACACAAGTGGCGCTACATTTATCGTGCAAACCAAAGGCGTTCCCCACGAGTCAGGCTCGTGTGGCTTTCCTTATATCCTATTTGGCTGGAAACGCGGCACAATGGGCCGTACCTCTGGTGAGCAGGGACGACCCCCTCTTATGTGATTGGGGTGCTGTTCGCGAGGAATTCCTGAAGGTATTCGACAGAAGGGCTGACTCGTACACGGCGGACCGTGAAATGCTTGAGTTGAGACAGGGATCCAACGACCTGGTGCAGTATCTCAACGCGTTCCGAAGGCTGGTTGCGGAAACCAAGTGGCCTGTTGCTAAACAGACGGCGCTCTTCCATCAAGGGCTGTGCGATGAGCTCAAGGACGCCGTGGCTCATATTGACCCTCAACCCAAGACATGTGAGGGCCTTATCAACCTGGTATTACGGCTGGAACATAGGCTAAGTGAAAGAAAGGGGGATCATGGGAGAAAAGGAAAATCCCTTCCATCCTATGTGACGGTGGGAAGTCCTGAAACTTCCACCGCATCCAAGGGAGAACCCATGGACATCAGCGCAATACGAGCGAGCCTCACAGCCACGGAGAAAGAGTCACGCCGTAAACAAGGATTGTGCCTATATTGTGGCAAAAAAGGCCACTACGTACGTGAATGCCCTGCCAAACCGAAGACGTCACGTTATCGGGCCAACCGGTCGGTAACAGCCGTGGTGGACATACCGGCGGAAAACTAGAGGACTCCAAGACCAGAGAAGGGGCATCTCGGAGTCACTCATCCATCCCTTCACTTTCCAACTCGGTCACTAAGGGACAACGACACCTGTTTATCACGGTGCACGTGGGAGTGCATGACCAGTGGATACCCGTTGTGGCCATGGTGGATTCAGGGGCCACTGGCATGTTTATGGACCACAACGAGGCATGCAGGCTAGGGCTAGTGCTTCTTCCCAAAGCAGTACCCGAAGACGTCTATGCGGTAGACGGAAGGCGATTGGTGACGGGGCCCATCGGACAGCACACGGGGGTCCTTCCGATGAGATATGGGAGGAACCATTTGGAACAAATCGATTTTAACATCATCCGAGCGCCCCAATATGGCGTCATATTGGGATTGCCGTGGCTACAGAAACACAACCCCTTTGTGGATTGGCCAACACATCGCATCGAAATGACGTCACCGTATTGCATCCTGCATTGTGGAATAAGAACGGAATCCCTTGACGCAGATGAGAGCGGGAGTCAGACGGTGGCTACAGCGGCAGAAAAAGATGTGGCTCTCCCCCAGGCTTATCACAGTTTTGAGGATGTATTTGATGAGGTGAAGGCGGAAGTGCTACCACCACATAGACAGTTTGACTGCCAGATCGACCTGGTGCCAGGGGCCAGCGTTCCCAGCGGCAGGCTGTATGCCCTGACGGAGCCTGAAAACGTGCATCTCCGGGGGTACCTGGATAAACTCCTCAAGCTAGGATTCATCCGCCCGTCCAAGTCTCCGGCCGCCTCGCCACTCTTCTTCATCCCGAAGGCTAATGGGGAGCTGAGAGCCTGTGTGGACTTTAGGGCATTGAATGCGATAACCATAAAAAATCGGTACCCCTTGCCTCTCATCAGTGTACTTCTGGAACAGGTCAAGAAAGCTCGTATCTACACCAAGTTGGATTTGAAAGGGGCATACCATCTGGTGCGCATGAGGGACGGAGACGAGTGGAAGACCGCCTTTAAGACCAGGTTCGGCCTTTTTGAGTACCTCGTCATGCCGTTCGGTCTGTGCAACGCCCCGGCAGCCTTTCAGTACTTTTTGAATGAGGTATTCAGAGAGGAGTTGGATATCTACGTGGTCGTATATATCGACGACATCCTCATCTATTCGTCCAGTGTGGAGGAGCACGTACACCACGTCAAAGCTGTGCTCCAAAAGCTGAGGGAAAACATGCTGTTTTGTAAACTCAGCAAGTGTGACTTCCACGTCACATCCGTGGAATTCCTCGGAGTGATGCTGAGTCCAGAGGGACAGGAGATGGCAGAACGAAAGATCAAGGCGGTGAAAGAATGGCCGGTGCCCCAAAGCGTGAAGGACGTCCAAAGTTTCATTGGCTTCGCCAACTTTTACAGGCGGTTTATAGATGGATTTTCAGGAGTGGTGGCCCCAATCACACAGCTACTGAGGAAGTCCAAGGAGTTTGTCTGGTCCCCTGAAGCGAACAAAGCCTTTGAGGCCCTGAAAAGCGCCTTTGGTAAGGCGCCGGTGTTGGCTCACCCCGATCCGGATCTCCCCTACGTGGTGGAAGCGGACGCGTCGGATGTGGCGCTGGGGGCTATCTTGTCCCAACGCAACCACGACACAGGGGTGCTTCATCCCGTTGCGTACATGTCCCGCAAACTCAACGACGCCGAACGCAACTACCATATTGCGGAGAAGGAGCTTCTCGCAATCAAGGACGCCTTCACCGAATGGAGGCATTGGTTGATGGGGACAAGACATGTGGTATCGGTGTACACGGACCATCGGAACCTACAGTTCATGACGGCCACTAGACACCTTTCTCCCAGGCAGCTGCGGTGGATGATCTTCTTTGCGGTGTTCAACTTCCGCATCACATATCGGCCGGGGTTGGAAAACCGGAAGGCGGACGCCCTGTCCCGTCAATCTGCAGTTAAGGAACCATTGCCTGCAACCGAGCGTTCCATCATTTCCCCGAGGATGGTATTGGGGGTTATCCAACCGGATACTTTCCTGAGGGGTATAAAGAGAGGGATCAGGTCATTCGCATGGCGGAGGTGGCTCCTCAGTCACAGAGAATGGCAGCTGAAGGACGGGATACCCCTGAAGGGCAGGTGCCTATTGATACCCACGCCTAGGCTAAGGAAACAAGCATTCATCTGGTGCCATGACTCTCCATGCGCAGGTCATTTGGGCTTTGAAAAAACGGTGGCTAGCATGGGACGGCATTTCTGGTGGCCAACCATGAGAGTGGATGTCAGGAGGTGGGGACAGGAGTGTCCTACGTGTGCTACCATGAAGGCCGACCATGGCCGAACCCAAGGGCTCTTACATCCACTTCCGACCCCGGATAGACCATGGGATAGCATATCACTGGACTTCGTGGTGGGCCTACCGGTAGACCAGGGGATGACGGCAATACTGGTGGTGGTGGATTACTTGACGAAAATGGGGCACTTCATCCCCTGCAAGAGAGTCCCTACGGCCGGGGAATTGGCGTCACTACTCCTAAAGAATGTGGTACGACTGCATGGATTACCTGGGGTGATCGTGTCGGACCGGGGGTCGCAGTTTACTGCGCAATTCTGGAAGACTTGGTGCACTGCGCTGCATGTTAAGACCGCCCTGTCCACCAGCTACCACCCTCAAACGGACGGCCAAACCGAGCGCCTGAACCAAACGCTCAAACAGTATCTGCAATGTTTTGTGGACCAGGGCAGGGAAGAATGGGTCGACTTGCTATGGGTTGCAGAGATAGCCTATAACAACGCCACTCACAGCTCCACACAGTCATCTCCGTTCTATAGCAACTATGGCCAACATCCCAGGTTCTTGCCATTTCTACATCCGTTCAGAGAGGACAGGATTCCCGCCACAGCGGACAGGGTGGCACACATAAAGGACACGTTGATGCGCTCAAGGGCTGTCCTAATAGAGGCCAAGAGAAGATACAAGGCTGCGGCAGATAGGAAGAGAAGGCCCGGGCCACTGTACCGCACTGGAGACTACGTCTGGATATCCACAAGAAACATGAGGTTTCGAAAGAACAGTGTGTTCCATCCCAAGTACATGGGCCCCTATCGAATTACCAAGTGTATGGGTCCCGTGAACGTGAAGGTGTGCTTGCCCCAGTCATTGCGGATACACCCTGTCTTTCATGTATCATTGCTCAAACCAGCACCCTCCAAGCCGTCTGGGACACCCAGGCCGGTATGCGTGGAGTCGGAGGTGGAGTATGAAGTGTCGGGCATACGGGCGTCCAAATGGCGCAGGGGGAAGCTGTGGTACCTGGTTGCGTGGAAAGGCTATGGCCCGGAGGAGCATTCATGGGAACCGGCTGAAGGGGTTCATGCTCCGCGCTTGGTCTCCTTGTTCCATCGGCGTTTTCCTGCCAGCGCTGGACCCGTGGGGAGCCGCTGAGAGGGAGGATGTACTGTCAAGAATTCCTGTCATACAAGGGAAACACGCCCTTATGTAAACAGGAGAGCTGTTACATAACTCAAGGGAAACACGCCCTTATGTAAACAGGAGAGCTGTTACATAACTCAAGAGAAACACGCCCTTATGTAAACAGGAGAGCTGTTACATAACTCAAGGGAAACACGCCCTTATGTAAACAGGAGAGCTGTTACATAACTCAAGGAAAACACGCCCTATAAAGGGAGGAACCGGGAGGTACAAGGCTGTCGGATATTGTGTTTACACCGATGTACCTGCTTCGTGAAGAGCAGTGTTCCGGAGTGGTGCTCCAGTAAGGCAAGAACGGAGGTAGGTCGAGTCGTTACTCCCTGGGCCGTGTCTTGCCCCATCGTCACCTGTGAAGGACCCGGAAGCTCTACCGGTCAACCATTGAGCTTCGCTTTTTGACTCGGCTGAGTCCAAGCGCAGTGGCGCTTTTGCTGGTTGGAGTCGTAACTCCCAGCCCGACCAGAGACACAGGGACTGCCAGCTGTAACGCACACCAGGAGGTGTTTGCCGCGTTACAGACTCGGAAGTCCACAGGATCGATCGATCGAGCGGCTGCTCTCGGTTCAGTCTTCTTGCTTGTGATTGGGGTATCGGTGACGCATCACCAGGAGGTGACTCCGCGTCCCGGTGCAGTCTGAGGAAGAGGTTGAGCGGCTGCTCCCTTCAGGTAGAGACCCCGGCTGGGTGTTTCCCTGACTCCTCGATTCTCCCCAACACTCTTCGTGCCCCTCACAGCCTACCGATTGGCATTGTCGGCCATTTCATTTCTGCCCTCTGTTGGCATACGCCGGGATCGGCGTATATGCAGAGGACGGTTAGGACCATCCGTGCTGTGGGCTGGTAACGTACTTAGCCTGGAGGATTCCAGTGACTATAACTTTTGTTTGTTCTTTGTATTTTATTTGCCTTCATTAAAAGAACTAACCCTTCACAAGTGGTTGCGTCCTCATTGTCGTGTCTGTTAAACGATCCTGAGACGTTCAGGGCGTTACACTAATTCCTCAATGGTAATTACATTCTCTCTTGGAGTTCTGCGAACTGAAATGTTCTCTTTCAACCACAAAAATAATCTATTAAAAATTGGGTCTCTTACGTTCACACTAGTTCTCACCCTTTTCATAACATGAGTGCGTGTTTTGTTAATGCAAGTTAAAAATTCTTTCAATCAGTGATTCTAAACCTTTTTACTTCTTTGTACCACCATTTAATCATTACAGGAACCTAGGGACAACCTGTGAATCATTAATGGAATCTGGGGGCCCCCACTGAGTTATTACTGGAAGCTGGGGGGGTTCAAGGAATGAGTATTTTCAACAAAACGCAAAAACAGAGAAACAAGCATTCATCAAACAAATTCATAAATGATGACATAATTCATAAAACAAATTTGTAAAAAACTAATCTTATTGGGAAGATTGAAACGTTTCTAAATTTTATTGAGGCCACTCATCATCCATACTGTATTCTGTTTGATGCACATGCCCTGCTTCTACAAATCTATCTAAGGATTGTAACCTAATCTTTAACCTACAATTTCAAATTCATTCACATTTACAAAACTTCTTACAAACAATTATTTTGCATTTTGATTCTTTAGTTATATAGGCTTTGTTAATCTAGCTGCTAGAGACTTCCAGCCGCAGATTACTTACCTTAGAATAATCTCCAGGCGTCAGGCTGCATCCAGAAGATTTTCAAGCAGTGCCCATACGTGGCGGTAGATGGTGTCGTTCAGTTCCGCGTGGCATCATTGCCATTGTCCGTGCCAGGAGTGACGTGCGCGGTCCGTATGTAGGCGCCATCTCGGTGCTCTGACGTCAGTTATTTCTTTTAATGGACAGATAGCACTGATCCTGTCTGAGCTACCCCTCAGTCACTTTTTGACTGGCTTTGGTCGACCTTTTTTGAGATTTTTTTTTCTGGTGTGAAAGGATGCCGCCCAAGAAACCAGCTGGTTTCAAACCATGTGGGGCCTGTCCCAGGCAAATGTCGTTGACAGACCCTCACTTGGTGTGTTTGTGGTGTCTGAAGCAGGACTACAACTCCAAGACCTGCATGAACTGGCGCACCATGAATCCCAAGGCTCTGAGGGAGTACTCCCACAAGCTCCTTGCCGCTTGACGTCGGTCGACTCCACAACGCTTGAGGTCCCTTTCGCCAGAAGGCCCCAGGACCTTTCACGGAGCACCTCTGATGTTTGTCGTCACATTCCAAGTCGTTGGGTAAGTCCCACAAACACAAGAAATCGAAGAGGGCTTTGACTTCATCACGTCCATCGAAGTTTTCTGGTGTGATGCAGGACCGTCGGCACTCCAGGCCCCACAAGTCAGCAGAACCTGGGTCTGCTCCGCACTTATTCGATTTTGCCGCAGTGACTCCACCCAGGTGAAAGAGTTTTATGAGGCCATGTCCCTCATATTTGGGCGGTCTGGGCCATCTGGAGCGCTTCTGGGCCTCCTGAATGTGGGAGGGGCCCCTACTAGATCTACATCGGTGGGATCACCCTTGGCCTCAGTTGGGCCCCAGAGATCCCTTGTTGGATCCGGAGAGGAGCCGTTGACGAGATTGAGACTTTCTTCAAAGCCATCTCCAGTGCTGACGATCCGACTCTGTGTCGAAGTCAAGAATAACGATGAGGGAGCACCGCCCGATCGTAATTCCCGACTCTGACACAGAGCCGAAGCAGCAGCGTCCAATGCCGAATGGGTTCATGCTTTCCGGAGCAGAGCCAGAGCCTTGTTTCTTTGACATCCTTGAACAGGGAAACAAATTGAACGGGTCTGTGGACCCATATGGTTACCAGCTCCTTCAAGATCAGGAACAGGACAACTGATGTAATGAACCGGCGGAGGCCAGTGGGTTAGACACCTCACCCGATTCTGGCCTGGTTTCTCCTTCTACCATAGCTACAGAAGAGGGTGTCTCTTTTGCGATGGTGGTGCGTATGGTGGCTGTGGTTTTCTACCTTGATTTGCCCACAGTGGCAATCTGAAAGAAACACGTTAGTTAGATTCCTCACCTTAAAATATCCCCAGGCGTCAGGCTGGATCCGGAAAGATTTTTTGTCAGCAATACCCTTGCGCGTCGCTAGGCGTCGTCTGCGGCTCCGCGTCCGTCGTCTGAGTCGTGCGCCGGGATGACTTCGTCGGAGTACTTAGACGCCGCCCTCGCACGCTGACGTCAGTTCTTCTATTTTCCGCGCCAGACAGCTCCGATCCGGGAAGAGCATACCCTTTTAGTCATTTTTTGACTAAACTTTTTGACTCTTTTGGTCTATTCTCTCGACTCGACTCTGGTGCCGGTATGATGCCTGGTTTCAACCCCTGTGACTCCTGTAGCCGACTGATGTCGGTTACGGACCACCACCGCCGGTGCCTCTTCTGCCTTGGGGCCGACCACGATTCCGCGTCGTGCCTCGACTGCCAGGCCCTGACAGGCTAGGCGGGAGCGGTCCCGCAAGCTACTGGAGTTCCGGCAGTCGGCTCCGCGTCGCTCCCGGTCGAGGAGGAGGTCGAGGGACCGGTCGCGGAGCCGCAGTCATCACCACCACTCATCTGGTTCCAGGTCTTTGGGTAAGTCGAAGCGTAATAAGAAGTCCAATAGGCGACATCGCTCTTCGGTCGCGTGACTCGGCTGAGGGTTCGGGTGGTACCACCCACGCAGCTCCGTCGGAGCCGCAGGAGTCGCGTCCGTCCTCATACCCGCCGGTCCCTGGGACCGACGCGACTCCGGCGGATGTCAGTGCCTTCCTCTCGGCCATGAGGAGCCCAGCTCCGCCGTCAACGCCTGCCGACGCGCCTTCGGGCCCCGCGGGCTCGACTGGGAGGCCTAGCGAGCCGGGTGCGCCGGCGCCGACTTTGTTCCCGACGCCGCAGGTCCCCATGGGATCCAGGCCTGGATCTTGGTCGGTACCGGTTGACCTCACGACCCCTCTGCCGGCGCCGACTCCGGTACCACATCCGGCACTGCCTTCGGACAACACCGTTCCGCGGTTCAGTCCCGGCCCGGCGTCGGAGCAGCGCCGCGTCCGACGCTGATGGATGGCAATTTCATCTTCCGCCCGGCTCCGATCATTCCCCCTGTCTATCAGGAATCGGATGACGGTGACGACTGGAAGGGGTCTGAGGATCCTCTGGCCCTACAGGGCCAGTTATCACCGGACTGGGCAGATGAGTTGGGGGATGCCAGTGGCCTTGATATCTCCCCTGACACTGGCTTCATCTCTCCTCCGACAGTGGCTTCGGAGGAAGGTGCTGCATTTTCTGTGGTGCTGCGCAAGGAGGACGAAGCCCTTGGGCTGGAGTTGCCTGCTGTGGCCGTGAGGACGAACCTCCTCACAGAAGTGCTTCGACCGTCGGCAAGCTCCTCGGAGCCTCTGCTGCAGTTCAATGAGGCACTCAGTGACGTACTGAAGGGCAACTGGTCCGAAGCCCTCAAAAGTTCCTCCTGTGAACCGGAATGTGGCCCGGCACCACTGCCCTGCACCGGGCGACCCTAGTTTTCTGTCCCAACACCCCACGCCCGAGAGCCTGGTTATCCAGGCCTCTACTTTCCAGACCTCCTTCCCGTCCGCTCCCCCGGATTGGGAATCCAAGAGACTTGAACAGTTTGGTAAGAAGCTGTTCTCCTCCCTTAGTTTGGGACTGCGGTCTATTAACACCGCTTGTCTCTTGGACCGTTACTCATACCGTTGGATACGGTGGAGCACGAGCTGCCCCAGTGTCCGGAGGAGGCCCGGACACGGCTTGCCCAGGCTCTTGCCAACAAGCGGGATGCAGCGCGGCACGCTATAAGATGTGGACTCGCTGGGTAGGGCGATGTCGACCACAGAGGTGCTCCGCCGCCACGCCTGGCTGCGGTCACCAGTTTCTCAGGGGATGTCCAGAGCACCCTCATGGACATGCCCTTCGATGTCAGTCGCCTTTTTGGTGACAGTGGATTGTGCGCTGGAGCACTTTAAGGACTCCAGGGCTACGGCCAAGTCCTTGGGCCTTTCAGCCCCGCGCCCGCAAACTTCCGCTTTTCGTCCCTTTCGTGGCCAAGGAAGGGGCGCCCCCACATGTCCGCCTAGCCACAGGCCGCAGAACCAACCTCCACGCGGTCGCGGACGTGGATTCCGCCGAGGCGGTACTGGGGGACAGCGTGCCGGTCAGTCCACATCCACCCCGGCAGCATCCGCCTCAAAGCCCTCCTAGTCCGTGCTTTCAGGCCCATTCCACGCCAGTGGGAGGCAGAGTTCGCCATCACCTGCTCCACTGGCGTTCCATCACGTCGGACAGGTGGGTGCTGCAAATCGTCCGAAGGGGCTTCTCCCTCCCCTTCCAGGCGACCCCTCTAGCCATGCCACCACAGTACCACCGCATGTCGGGGGATCACGATCACTTGGATCTTCTACAGGAGGTAGTTACGGCCCTCTTGGCCAAGGGGGCCATCGAGCGCGTTCCTGGTCCAGAAGTAGGTCGTGGTTGTTATTCCCACTACTTTCTCGTTCCCAAGAAGGGCAAAGGGGGCCTACGTCCTATCTTGGACCTCAAGAGCGTCAATGCCTTCCTCCGGAAGGAGAGGTTCAAGATGCTCACCTTAGCTCAGGTTCTGGCTGCCCTAGACCCTGGAGACTGGATGGTAGCGTTGGACTTGCAGGACGCTTACTTCCACATCCCCGTCCTGCCGGCCCACCGGCCTTACCTGCGATTCACGGTGGGCCAGGAGCATTTTCAGTTTACCATGCTCCCCTTCGGCCTCACCAGTGCCCCTCGGGTGTTGGCGGTGGTCGCAGCTCATCTGCGCAGATTTGGGGGTTCCAGTCTTCCCCTATCTCAGACTACGGCCGACCTCCTGCATTCGCTGGGGTTCTCCATCAATGTGCCGAAGTCGCATCTGAGTCCCTCCCAGACGCGCCTCTTCATTGGAGCGGTTTTGGACTCTGGGCAGTTCCGGGCTTATCCTCCGGAACAGCGGGTCCGGGATATTCAGGCTCTGATTCCCATCTTTCAGCCTCTATCCCGGGTTTCGGTCAGGTTGGTGCTGCGGCTTCTGGGTCTGATGGCCTCCTGCATCCTGTTAGTGCATCACGCCAGGTGGCGGATGTGGGCTCTGCAGTGGGACCTGAAGTTTGGTGAGCCCAGCATCGGGGCAACCGGTCCGACCATGTCTTGATCTCGGAGGGCACTGCAAGACATTTGCAATGGTGGCTCACGGACCGCGATTGGGTCAGTGGCAGATCCCTCTCCCTATGCCAACCGGAGCACGTAGTAGTGACGGATGCGTCCCTCCTGGGATTGGGAGGCCACATGGGAGAGGCGGCGATCAGAGGACTCTGGTCTCCGGCGGATTCTCGGCTCCATATCAACCTTTTGGAGCTGAGAGCGATCCGACTTGCACTGAAGGCATTCCTTCCCTCTGTCTGGGGAAGTGTAGTGCAGGTGTTCACGGACAACACCACCGCCATGTGGTATTGCAACAAACAAGGCGGGTGGGGTCGTGGACCCTTTGTCAGGAGGCTCTGTGCCTCTGTACATGGCTGGAACATCAGGGCATCACCCTGGTGGTTCAACATCTGGCGGGCTCTCTGAACGCCAGAGCAGACGAACTCAGCCGCCGGTGCATGATGGATCACAAATGGCATCTAAACTCGGACGTGGCGCAAGGCCTCTTTCGACAGTGGGGAGAGCCTTGGTTAGATCTATTCGCCACCGAAGAGAACGCGTAATGTCATCAGTTCTGCGTGTTGGAATTTTCAAGGCGGTACTTGCTCGGAGATGTTTTTCGTCACGAGTGGAGTTGTGGTCTGTTGTACGCCTTTCCGCCTATACCACTTCTGCCCTGAGTGCTTAAGAAGATCAAGCGCGACCGGGCCCAAGTCATCTTGGTGACTCAGGATTGGGCACGAAGATTCTGGTATCTCGAGCTGATCCCCTGATACGGCTGCCTCTTCAGGAGGACCTTCTGTCGCAGCAGCAGGGGACGGTCTTCCACCCAAACTTGTCCAGCCTTCACCTCCATGCGTGGAGATTGAGCGGCGGCAGTTGATGTCATTTGACTTGCCTCCTGAAGTCTGTGATGTGATTCTGGCAGCCAGGCGTCCCTTCACAAACGTTATACACCTGCAGGTGGAACACATTTGTGGCATGGTGCTCAGCAAAGGCTGTGGATCCCCTTTCTGCCCCTCTTTCTGAGGTTCTCCTCTTTCTTCTTTGTTTGGCCCAGCAGGGCTCTGCTCTGGGCACCCTAAAAGGTTATCTTTCTGCTATTTCTGCTTTCTTGCGGCTTCCTGATCAGCATTCTCTTTTCAAATCCCCTGTTGTTTCTCGCTTCCTTAAGGGCATTACTCATATGTTTCCTCCTGTCCCTTTCGTAATGCCTCAGTCGGATTTGAATCTGGTCTTGACGTATCTGATGTGCACTCCCTTTGAGCCACTTCATAATTGTCCCTTTCGTCTCTTGACGCTTAAGACTGCTTTCCTGGTAGCCATCACCTCTGCTAGAAGGGTGAGTGAGCTCCAGGCTCTCTCTTCTAGACCTCCCTTTCTTTCTGTCCATCCGGACAAAGTTGTTCTCAGGACTCGTCCTTCCTTTCTCCCTAAGGTGGTAACTGCCTTTCACATCGGGCAGTCTGTTACGTTGCCCACCTTCTTTCCGCCTCCGCATCCTTCAAAAGAGGAAGAGAGGCTCCACCGTCTGGACCCAAAACGGGTGCTGTCCTTTTATTTGGACCGCGCCAAGCAGTTCCGGGTGGACAACCAGCTCTTTGTTGGTTACGTGAGCGCTAAGAAGGGACGAGCGGTGCACAAGCGGACCATTTCTCGGTGGGTCGTTTTGTGTATCAAAGCTTGTTACTCCTTGGCTAAAAAGGAACCATTCCACTCGGGCCACAGTGGCGACAACTGCCCTAAACCGGGGAGTCACCTTGCAGGACATCTGTCAGGCGGCAACATGGGCCTCGCTGCACACGTTTGCCAAACATTATTGCCTGGACAGCCAGGTCAGGAGAGACGGCTTCTAAGGCCGTTCTGTTCTCCAGGACTTTCTGGTGTGATCTTGGTTCGCAAACCCACCACCGGGGTTGGAATTGCTGGGGTATCTATTCTAAGGTGAGGAATCTAACTAGCGTGTTTCTTTCAGATGAACAAGTTACTTACCTTAGGTAACGATATATCTGTAAGAAACATTAGTTAGATTCCTCACCGACCCACCCATCCTCCCCGTTCTGTGAACTGATATCTAGGGTTGAGGTTATCTCTTTCAGGGCCCTAGAACTTTTTGCACCAGTGTCGGTCTCTTGCATGGCTCTGTGTTCCTGGTGCGGAAAGCTATGCACAAGAACTGACGTCAGTGCTCGAGGGCAGTGTCTAAGTACTCCGACGTCATCCCGGCGCACGAAGCTGATGACGGACATGGAGCCGCAGACGACGCCTAGCGACGCGCAAGGGTATTCCTGACGAAAAATCTTTCCGGATCCAGCCTGATGCCTGGGGATATTTTAAGGTGAGGAATCTAACTAACTAATGTTTCTTACAGATAGATCGTTGCCGAAGGTAAGTAACTTGTTCGTTAAGACAAACGTCTTGAAATAGGTGATTACCCAGGGGTTTCCCCTTCGGAACCCCTTCTCCCCTTAAATAAAGTCCTTACAGATGTCCTACTTGGGTCCGGTTAAAGCCCTGCACGGGGGCTGCTGTGCCAAGGATGTTTGCCTGCGGCGCCAAGGACATTTGCCTGCTGCTATCGCCCTGTTCCTAGGCATCCCAATCTCCTCTCCCAGCACCCCACCCTGGACAGCTTGGTGGTGCAAGCCTCCATGTCCAGGATTAACCTTGATGCATTCTCTACCACTCCACCAGATAGGAAAGACAAGATGCTGGACAACTTTGGCAAGATAATGTTCTCTTACACCAGTCTAGTACTCTAGTCGGTGAACACCACTTAGCTTTTGGGTTGTTAGTCCCATACGATATGGGACTTGGTTGCGCAAGTGCTGCCTATGGTCTCAGAGAAGGCCTGAGCCATACTCTCCTAGGTTATAGCTGATAAGCGAGATCTAGCAAAGTTTAACATAAGGTGTAGACCTGATACAACTGACTTCCTGTGGAGAGTGATTTCTTAGTTGCTGGCCTTGCTGTGCCACCCTTGGCTGAGAGCAACTGGTTATTCAGGGGATGTACAGTCTTCCCTCCTCGACATGCCCTTCAGAGGCTCTTGCCTCTTTGGAAAGGAGGCGGATTCAGTGATGGAGTGCTTTAAGGACAGCAGGGCTAATGGCAGGTCCTTGTGCTTGGCTACAGCCCCTCATCAACCCCAATCTACCTTCTGTCCCTTTTGTGGCCAAGGAAGGGCTCTCAAACCACACCCTTACCCTGCCAGCCAACAGGCTTCCCAGCCTTTTTGTGGCGAGGGCACGGGTCCCACAGACAGCATGGGACTGGTGTCCAGCGGACGACTCTGTCCACCCTCTCATCTCTTCCCCCACCCACCCAACAGCCCGGCAGCCGCTGCCTCCAAGCCTCTTTCGTTTGTACTTCAAACATCATGGGCATCCAGTTGGAGGCAGGATATGCCATCACCTGCCCCACTGGTGCTCAGTGACCTCAGACCACTGGGCTCTCCAGATTGTGCAAAGGGGGGCTATTCCCTCCCTATTGGACTAATACACCACCCATGCCACCCACTTACGATCGGCTGACGGAGGACCATATCTCCTTGCTACATCAAGATGTGGAGGCTTTCTTGGCCAAGGGAGCCATAGAGAAGTTGCTTGCATCCGAAATAGGTTGTGGTTGAGGACGGAGGACTTCTTTCTATTCTAGATCGGTGCCTTCTCAACCTCATCTAAAGGAAAGAGAAATTCAAAATGCTCACGCTCTTCCAAGTCTGTCCGCTCTCGAACAAGGCACTGGATGGTAGCATTGGACTTGCAAGACACGTATTTCCATATTCCTGTCCTGCCTACCCACAGACATTACCTGTGGTTCACGGTGGACTAAGAGCACATTCAGTTTGCTGTGATCCCTTTTGACCATACCAGCGCCCCTCGAGTATTCACAAAAGTGATGGCTGTGGTTGAAGTTCATCTGCAGGTGTTTGGGGGTTCAACTTGCCATTGTCACACCTGACTCCCTCTTAGAAACTCCTTTTCATTGGAATTGTTCTGGACACTGCAGTTTCCGCCCTATCCTCCCAAGTGGCGATCACAGGTTATTCAGGCTATGATTCCGATATTTCAGCCTCTATCCTGGATTTCAGTGAGATTGACCAAGGCTGTTGGGCCTCATGGCCTCCTTTATCCTGCTGGTTACTCATGCCCAGTGGCATATGTAGGTTCAACTGTGAGACCTGAAGTCCCAGTTAGCACAGCAGCACGGGATTCTCCCCAACATGGTCCAGATCTCAGAGAGAACTGCAAAAGAACAGCAGTGGTGGCTAATGAACTGTGATTGGGTCAGTAGCAGACCCTGTCCCTTCTCCAGCCGGAGCTGACTGTAGTGACCAATGCATCACTCCTGGGCAGGGGGTTGCCATCTCGGAGCGGTAGACATCAGATGCCTCTGGTCTCCAGCAGAGTCAGAGTTTCACGTTAACCTGTTGGAGCCCCGGGCGATTTGCTTGACACAGAAAGACTTTCTTCCTTTGATCAAGAAAAGACTGGTGCAGGTGTCCATGGACAGTATCACCACTATTCGGTATTGTAACAAACAGGGTGGGGTGGGGTCGTAGACCCTTTGTCAAGAGAAGACCTTTTTCCTCTGGACAGGTCTGGACTGTCGGGGCATTTCTCTGGTGGTTCAACACCTGGTGGGCTTTCTGAACTCCAAAGCAGACTTACTCAGCCACAGATGCCTAGTGGATCGCAAATGGCGTCACCATCCGAAAGTGGTGCAAGTTCACTTTCAGCAGTGTAGAGAGCCTTGGTTAGATCTATTCGCCACCTCCGAGTACTCACAATGTCAGCAATTTTACACGCTGGAGTTTCCAAGGCGACTCTCACTTTGAGATGCTTTTAGTCTCAAGTGGAGCTCTGGCCTCCTATGTGCCTTTCTGCCAATACCACTCTTGCCCAGAGTTCTCAAGAAGATCAGGAATAACTGGCCCAAGTCATTCTGGTGGCTCTGAATTGGGCTCGGAGATTCTGATATACTGAGATGTTGAGCATGACCATCGGTCCTCCAGTCAGGCTGCCTCTTCAAGAAGATCTTCTGTCACAGCAACTGAGTAGTGTTCTGCACCCAAACCTGCGCACTCCACCTTCATGAGTGGAGATTGAGGTTTGACAATTAACAGCCTTCGACCTTCCTCCCGAAGTCTGTAATATTATTCTGGCAGCAGGTGTCCCTACAGCAAGTTGGGACAAGTTTGTGTCATGGTGTGATTCTCTTAATGTTGACCCCCTTTCTGCACCTCTATCAAAATGCTCTTGTTCACATTGTATTCGGTCCAGCAGGGCTCTGCTCTGGGCACAGTTAAGGGTTATCTTTCTACCATTCTGACATTCTTGTGTCCCGGATCAACCTTCTTTCTTTGTCATCTGTTATGACTAGGTTCCTCAAAGGCAGGCAGCAAATGTTTCCACCCACTCCCTTCATCATGCCTCAGTGAGACCTCAACCTGGTCCTCACCTTTTTCATATGTGCACCATTCAAGCTTCTGCACAATTTTCCTATTAGGCTCTTGACTATAAAAACTGCCTTTTTAGTGGCCATGACATAGGACAGGATGGTCGGTGAACTGCAAGCACACTCTGGACATTCTCTTTATACCACCTTTTACCCGTACAAGGTAGTTCTCCGGATGCGTGCCTTCTTTCTGAAGGTGGTGACTCCCTCCATGTAGGCCAGAACATCACCCTGCCAACTTTTTTTGGTCCACCTCATCCTTCCAAAGAGGAGGAGAGTCTCCACCGCCAGGACCCAGAAAAGAGCTTTGTCATTCTACCTTGACCACAGAATAGAATTCCAGGTGGATAATCAACTCTTCGTGGGCCATGTAGGAACAAAAATAGAGAAGGCAGTAAAGAAAAGGACCATCTCACGATGGAGTGTCCTATGTACTAAGATTTGCTACGCATTGGCCGTGAAGCTGCCCTCCGTGGGCTTGCCGGCTCACTCCAGTAGAGACAAGGCTGTGACCACTGCTTTAGAGCGCAGTGCCCTGATCCTGGACATTTTGCCAGGCACTAACATGGGCTTCACTGCACACGTTTACTAAGCCCTACTGCTGAAACATTGAGGTCTGTTGTGATAGGTACTTTGCCTGTTTGGTCCTACAGGACTTTTGAAATGGTTTTAAATTCCCACCTACAGGGAGGTATTGCTTGGATATCTATTCTAAGGTAAGGAATCTGTGGATAGAAGTCTATCAGATGAACAAGTAACTTACCTTTGGTAACAGCTTGTCAGGTTGAGACTGCATCCATCTGCAGATTCCTGGCCAATCCTGTCACAGATTGATACCTGAAAGAGACACGTTAGTGATAGAGTCCTTACCTTAGAATATCCCCAGGCATCAGACTGGATCCGGAAAGTTTTCGTCAGCAGTACCACTGCGCATTAGTAGGCGTCGTCGTACGGCTCTGCGTACGTCGCTGGCGGCGTAGCCGCCGAGATGACGTTATCAGAGCTACTTAGACGCGCCCACGCGTGCTGACGTCAGTTCTTTAGTTTTTCCACGCAGCAGCGCAGATCCGAGAGAAAGCTGTACCCCTACTTAAAAGTTTTAACTTGGTTTCTGACAACTTGTTTTGTCTGGAACTTGACTCCTGGTGCAATAGAGATGCCCGGGTTTAAGTCCTGTAGGGCCTGCCGTCGAAACATGTCGGTATCGGACCCCCATGACGTGTTTCTCTTCTGCTTGGGGCACACCCATGACCCAGAGGCGTGCCCAGATTGTCGGGCCATGGCACCGAAACCTTTGTGGGAGCGTTCCCGAAAGTTGTTGGAGGTCTGGCATTCGGTTCCACGCTGACCAAAGTCCCGATCCCGTATGAGGTCAAGGGACCGGTCGCAGAGCCATCAGCATCGCTCGTCGGAATCGGGGACAGTTAAGTCTAGGCGCCATAAAAAGTAGAAGAAGCGACGTCGCTCTTCCTGTACCCCTCACCAGTTGCGGGATGCGGTGGAGGGGGCGGCGGTAACTCCCCCGTGGCTCTGTTGGGGCCTCAGTCGTTGCCTAGCCTCCCTTTCTGGGGCCTCACGAGGTGCAGGCCTTTATGTCGGCCTTGCACTATTTGTTTGCCCCGCCGGGTCCCTCCGGAGCGCCTTCAGGCCCCGCGGCCCCCCCGTTCCGCTGCCTATTGCCTCGTCTACACCGCCACCATACCCTGCGGCGCCGCCTGCTCCGGCCTTGGCTCGGGCCTTTGCTACGGCACCGGGCGCGGCGGCGCCGCTAACGCCAGACAGCGCCGACCCAGGACTGGTATCTTACCCTCCCATTCCATTTCTTGGTGGGGAGTTTATCCCGTTTCTCAGGGCACCACGTCCTTACCGGCCTCTTCAGAAACCGGTGGATGAAGGGGAATACTGGGAGGGGTCTGAGGACTCTCTTGCTGCTCAATGTGAGGATGAGCCTGAGTGGGAAGGCGATGTGGAGGGTCCAGGGGACTCTGTTCCCTGCTTCCGTGGCCACGGAGTAGGTTGGGACTTTTTCGGTGGTTTTGCGTCGGGCAGCTGAGGCTCCTAACCTCGAGCTCCCTTCAGTACCTAGCAGGACCAATCTCCTGACTGAGGTCCTGCAGCCGCAGTCCTCCTCTACGGAGCCGTTACTGCCCTTCAATGAAG
The DNA here is from genome assembly GCF_964204655.1 of Triturus cristatus. Classification (NCBI taxonomy): domain Eukaryota; kingdom Metazoa; phylum Chordata; class Amphibia; order Caudata; family Salamandridae; genus Triturus; species Triturus cristatus. The sequence goes on along the minus strand of NC_140591.1, from coordinate 203,156,801 downwards.
CCCTTACTGATATCCTGTTGGGCACCTGGATTAAACCGAATACAGGAGTCCCTGTAGACAAGGGTGTAGCGCGCAGCCATCGCCCGGCGCCGGGGGACCCCAGCTTTCTCACACAGCACCCGACACCTGAGAGTCTGGTTGTCCAGGCTTCAGCCTCGCCAAGTGCGTTCCCTTCTGCTCCACCGGACAAGCAATCTAGGAAACTGGAGCAATTTGGGAAAAAGATTTTCACATCTGCCAGCTCTGGGTTGCGGGCGGTGAATACTGTGTGCCTGCTAGGCCGCTATTCCCATTCTGTGTGGGACACTGTGGCACAGGGTGCTGCCTCAGTGCCCTGCGGAAGGACGGGCAGTTCTCTCCCAAGCCATTACCGAAGGGAGAGATGCCTCAAAATTTACTATTCGTTGTGGACTTGACATGGCCGATTCTCTCAGTAGGGCACTTTCCACAACTGTGGTGCTCGGTCTCCGAACTTCTGGCTTTTCTGGGGATGTCCAGAACAGCCTGTTGGACATGCACTTTGATGGTACACGCCTCTTTGGTGATAAGGCGGATAGCACCCTACTGCTTTAAGGACTCTCGGGCTACGGCCCAGTCCTTGGGTCACGCCACCACGCGTACTTGGGATCTACGTTTCCGTCCTTTCGAGGTCAAGATCGGGGCACCCAGGCGTGTTCTTTTCAGACCCGCAAGGCTGCGCAGCCACAGTCTCAGCGCAGCCGCGGATGTGGGACCTGCCGTGGTGGGTCCCGAGGACAGCGGACGGGTCAGTCCACCACTTCCCCTGCCGCCGCCACCTCTAAACCTTCCTAGTCTGGTGTTTCAGGGCCACCTGACGCCAGTGGGTGGCAGGATTCGCCATCACCTTCCCCACTGGCGCTCCATAACCTCAGACAGGTGGGTTCTGAAATAGTCCGCAGGGGCTATTCCCTCCCCTTCGAATCTACCCCTCCGGCCATGCCACCTCAGTACCACCGCATGTCTTTGAACACTTGGCACTTCTCCAGCAGGAAGTTACGGCCCTCGTTCCGACGCCAGAAGTAGGTCTTGGTTGTTACTCCCACTACTTCTTGGTTCCGAAGAAGGACAAAGGTCTGCGCTCTATATTAGACCTTAGGAACGTCAATCGCTTACTCCAAAAGGAGAGGTTCAAGATGCTCATGCTAGCTCGGGTCTTGTCTGTTCTAGACCCGCAAGACTGGCTCGTAGCGTTGGACTTGCAGGATGCTTATTTTCATATCCCCATCCTGCCAGTCCACCGGCTTTACCTACAGTTCATGGTGGGCCACAAGCACTTCCAGTTCACCATGCTCCCTTTCGGCTTTACCAGCGCCCCGCGGGTGTTCACGAAAGGGGTGACGGTGGTCACAGCTCATCTGCGCAGATCAGAGGTTTGTCTTCCCCCATCTCGATGACTGGCTGTTGAAGGCAGGCTCGCCCCAGGCAGTAGTATCCCACCTCCAGACTACGGCCGACCTCCTGCATTTGCTGGGATTTTCCATCAACGTGCCGATGTCGCCCCTGATTTCCTCTCAGAAGCTCCTCTTCATCGGAGCAGTTCTGGATACGGCGCAATTTCGGGTTTATCCTCCCAAACAGCGAGTCCGGGACATTCGGGCTATGATTCCGATCTTTCGGCCCTGGTCCTGGGTTTTGGTCAGGAAGACACTGAGGCTGCTGGGCCTCATGGCCTCCTGCATCTTGCTGATCGATCATGCCAGATGACATATGCGGGCTCAGCAGTGGGACCTGAAGTTCCAGTGGACGCAGCATCGGGGGAACCTGTCCGACTATGTCCAGATCTCGGAGGGCACTGCACAGGACTTGCAGTGGTGGCTCACAAACCAGCGTTGGGTCAGTGGCAGATCCCTCTCCCTTCCCCAACCGGAGCACACAGTGGTGACGGACGCGTCCCTCCTGGGATGGGCGGCCACATGGGAGAGGCGGAGATCAGAGGCCTCTGGTCTCCGGCGGAGTCCAAGCTCCATATCAACCGTTTGGAGCTCAGGGCGATCCTACTTGCACTCAAAGCATTCCTTCCATCTGTCAAGCGGAGAGTAGTGCAGGTGTTCACAGACAACTCCACCGCCATGTAGTACTGCAACAAGCAGGGCGGGGTGGTGTCGTGGACCCTATGTCAGGAGGCTCTACGTCTCTGGACGTGGCTGGAACGTCAAGGCATTTCCTTGGTGGTGCAACACCTGGCAGGTACCCTGAACGCCAGGGCGGACAAACTCAGCCGAAGGTGCATGTTGGATCACGAATGGAGTCTTCACTCTGAGTTGGTGCAAGGTCTCTTCCAGCAGTGGGGAAAACCTTGGTTAGAACTATTCGCCACCGAATAGAGAACGCGCAATGTCAGCAGTTATGCCCGTTGGAGTTTCCAAGGCGGCACTCGCTAGGTGACGCTTTTCGTCGCGAGTGGAGTTGCGGTCTGTTGTACGCCTTGTGAGAAGTTGGCCTGATATGTAGTGCTCACTATTCTAGTGATCACTGTGTATCATTCCAAACGACCCTTATTGATGATTGGTTGTAAGTCAACCTTTTAGACCAGCTATCCTAGTAGCGTGGATACGAGCAGTCTTAGGCTAAACTCTAGAGGGCGTGTTAAGCCAGCTGTTTACCATCACATATACCCCTTGAACACCAAGTGAAAGGACACCACACAAGTTGTTATGAAAATAAAAGGATATTTATTTATAACAAGACTACCCTGGCTCTTTATGAGTCAGGGAGCTAAGCACACTACAAAACTCTTAGGAAAATACTTCAGTTGCACAATTTACACAAATGCCCGAGGGGCACGAGAAACCATCTACACTAACAGTGAAATGCGAATGGTTAGAGTCTGGAGATACTGATTCCGGAGTGATCCGATCAGTGGGACTAAACGAAAAAGGAACTGGACACTTGGAGAGCGAACCTGCGATGGAGCACCGAGATGCTCGAGTTACCTAGCCCGGAGGCTGCGGCTGCGTGAGGTTCGTCAAGATGTCGGGAGTCCTCGTGTAGTCTCAGGAGCCTGAAAGAAGAAGTTGCTGGCAGGCGACCAGTGACGATGTTCAGAGCGATCCAAGCCTGGATCGGTGGTGAAGGAAAACCTGAAAGCAGAGGGGACTCAGTTCTCAACCGCTAGCCAGCGATCGTGTGGGCACCAGGAGGGTACCGGCTGAAGTCACCTCGACCAGGTGAGTGGGTGACGTCGGACTCGGCTGTTCCTCGGACCAGGAGGCGCGGCGGCGACCAGGATGGAGGGCGAGCTGTCCCACGAAGGTGTCTGCTGTCGACGATGCTGGGCCCAGGAAGGGGCAGCGGATCTTGGCAGTGGCCACCCAGGCGGGGGAGTCAAGATGGCGTCGGGAGTGGACCAGGAGGGTCCGTGGTACTCCTCTGTTGAAGGGGAGCAAGAGCCAGTCTGGAGCAACCAGACTAGTGATGAAACAATCGTGGTGCGTCGTGAAGAGGGCCACAAGCCGGTCGGCAAGTGGTCGAACAACGCGGTGAACAGCAAGGAGCGGAAGGGCCCCCACGCAGATCTCGTGGATGCTGGGGAGACAGACTTCGATGCTGGAGCTGCTCAGGGTTAGGGCTTCTCAAACCCTAGGTGCACTCACTCGAGGGTCCCTCGGTGGGCGTGCTAGATAAGCGTCGTGCAGGTTCTGAAGATAACCGGTCCCGCAGGTCTCGTCACACCTACGACTCTCAGCTGAGCTGATGAGGGAGGTAAAAGGTCAGAGATGGCAGGGAACTCGGGTCTCGTCGAGCTGGGCAGTCTTGATCCGTAGGAGAGACTTACAGCAAACCGCAAGCGCTTAGATGGTGCCTGCTGGTGCAGGGTGGCTACTCCTTAGCCACAAGGGAGAGTCTTCAGAAACAGTCAAGAGTTCCTTTCGTGGAAAGTAGTTCGTGATTCGGAGTTATCCGATTATCTGATTATCCAATTTGGGAAGGGGACTCGCTCCTACCTTTATTCTAAGAAAAAGGGGCTGGCCCGTGACTAGGTTCTACCTATGGGTGGAGCCAGGAGGGGGGTGGTTACACCCCTATCCTTTGTCCGGCTTCGCGCCAGCTCAGGGGCTGCTGTGCCCCCGAAACTGGTTTGAGCCGGGCTATGCACAGTGAGCACCGGGGTGCCACTTGCAGTCCCCTTCCTTTCAGCCCTGCCTACCTGGGATACACAAACCCTGTCTGGGACGGTGCTAACACCGCCCTCGACAGGAAACCCTTTGTCCAAGCTCCCCTTGCTGGAAAGTCCCCCAGCAGCAGGAGGTCAGACTTGTGTCTGGTGGCAGCATCCATTTTGTGATGCTGAGGCTTGAGTCAACTTTAACCGGGGTTCAAGGTTACTTCCATGTCGTGTCCCTCTAAAAGGGGGGAATGCTAACCCCGTCACCAGGACTGGCGAGGGGTTCGTATTCCCATTCGTATGACACCTTACTCGACATGTATAGGTGATGCGATGCCAAAGTTAGCAAATAACCGCAAGGATTATAATGCCTTAAAAGTAGTTGGCCCGCGTCACCATGGAACGGCTATTAGGACTTGGTTCCGCAAGCCGTCGACGGGCTCAGCTCGCGCCAGAGCACCGTCCCACATGATTCCCTGCACTCTGCCTTCAGGATTGATAAGGCCTGCTATAGGAGTGACTGATAGGAATCCATGTGTCCATTTTAGGGTTTTAGGTGTAGGAATACTACACCTACAGCAACGGGTGATTACACCACGTGGCCCCAGCTGTCGTGCAGCCAGTTGTGTCAGATTTTGGGCTGCCATTCCAGGGGTGGCATAATACATGCTTCAGCCCCTGGTAGGCCCTGGGTACACCGATGCCCTGGATACCTGTGGTATGCTGAGACAGGGACTGACAAGGTGGCCCAGTTCCAATTAGTGGATGCACCTAACGTACATGTGTGTTAATTTCGAGAGAGAACAGCTAGGCTGTGGGTCTGATTGGCAGGCCCACAGCCGGGGAAAGTCGTAAACCAATGAAGCAAAAGCAAAAAATCTGGGTGATCATAGGATTGCAGACCCTACTCTCCTACACGCCTTTCCGCCTATACCACTTCTGCCCAGAGTGCTGAAGATCAGACGCAACCGGGCCCAGGTCATTCTTGTGGCACCGGACTGAGCTCGAAGATTTTGGTATCCCAAGCTACTCAGTATGAGCATGGGTCCCCCGATCCGACTGCCTCTTCGGGAGGATCTCCTGTTGCAGCAACAGGGGACGGTCCTGCACCCGAACCTGTCCAGCCTCCACCTCCTTGCGTGGAGATTGAGCGGAGACAGCTGATTCCATTTGACTTGCCTCCCAAAGTCTGTAATGTGATTCTGGCAGCCAGGTGTCCCTCCACTAAAACGGTATACGTCTGTCGGTGGAAAACATTTGTAGCATGATGCACAGCAAAATCTGCTGATACTCTTGCTGCCTCTCTTTCTGAGGTCCTATTGTTCCTCCTATCTTTGGCCCAGCAGGGCTCTGCTTTGGGCACTATCAAGGGCTACCTCTCTGCTCTTTCAGCCTTTCGTAGGTTGCCTGATCAGCCCTCTCTTTTCAAGTCCCCGGTTGTCAATAGATTTCTTAAAGGCATTACTCCCCTTTTCCCTTCTATTCCTTTTGTGATTCCTCAATGGGACTTGAACCTGGTTCTCACATATCTGATGTGCGCTCCATTTGAGCCTCTTCATAACTGTCCTTTGCGGTTATTGACTTTGAAAACTGTCTTCCTGGTGGCCATCACCTCCGCACGGCGGGTGAGTAAGCTCCAGGCTCTTTCCTGCAAACCTCCTTTTCTGGCGATTCTTCCGGACAAGGTTGTGCTTCGACTGCGACCCTCCTTTCTACCAAAAGTAGTCTCTGCCTTTCATCTCGGGCAAACTGTAACTCTGCCCACTTTCTTTCCGCCTCCGCACCCTTCAAGAGAGGAAGAGAGGCTCCACCGTCTGGACCCAAAACGTGCCATCTCCTTCTATCTCAACCGCACAAAACAGTTCCTCCCCTTTGAGACTACCCCTCCCTCCTTGCCACTGAGACTCCATTGCATGTCGTAGGATCATTTGGCCCTAATCCGTCAGGAAGTTGTGGCTCTCTTGGCCAAGGGAGCTATCGAGCGAGTAGCTGTCCCAGAAGTACGTTGTGGTTATTCCCACTACTTCCTGGTACCCAAGAAGGACAAAGGCTTGCGTCCTATCTTGGATCTCCAGGACATCAACCGCTTCCTCCGGAAGGAGAAGTTCAAGATGTTGACGCTTGCTCAGGTCTGGTCTTTCCTCGTCCGGCAAGACTGGATGGTAGCGTTGGACTTGCAGGACGCCTATTTTCACATCCCCGTCCTGCCTGCCCAACGGCGTTACCTATGGTTCACGGTAGGCTACGAACATTTTCAGTTTACTGTGCTCCCTATGGTCTTACCAGCGCCCCTCGGGTATTCACCAAAGTGATGGCAGTGGTTGTAGCTCATCTGCGCAGATCAGGGTTTCCAGTCTTCCCCTATCTCACCGACTTGCTGTTAGAGGCGAGTTCGCCCCAGGCTGTCGTCTCCCACCTTTAGACTACGGCGGGCTTCCTGCATTCACTGGGGTTCACTATCAATGTGTCTGTCACACCGGATTCCCTCTCTGAAGCTCCTTTTCATCGGGCGGTTCTGGATACAGCGCAATTTTGGGCTTATTCTCCCGAGTCCGGGATATTCGAGCTATGGTTCTGATCTTTCAGCCTCTATCCCGGGTTTCGGTCAAAATGACACTGAGGCTGCTGGACTTCATGGTCTCCTGTATCCTGCTGGTGGATCATGCTAGGTGGCATATGCAGGCTTGGCAGTGGGACCTGAAGTTCCAGTGGGCACAGCATCTGGGGAATCTTTCCGATTGCATCCAGATCTCGGAGGGTACTGTACACCAATTGCAGTGGTTGCTAACGAACCAGGATTGAGTCAACGGCAGATCCCCCTCCCTTCCCCAACCAGAGTTCACAGTGGTGACAGATGCATCACTTCAGGGGTGCGGCGGCCACATGGGAAAGGTGGAGATCAGAGGCCTCTGGTCTCGGCGCTGTGTGGGCTCCACATCAACCTTCTGGACCACCGGGCGATTCGTCTTGCACTGAAGGCATCCTTCCCTCTGTTCGGGGTAGAATAGTGCAGGTGTTTAGGCGCAACACCACCGCAATGTGGTACTGCAACAAAAAGGGCAAGTGGGGTCGTGGACCCTATGTCAAGAGGCTCTTCGCCTTTGGACAGGGCTGGAGCATCAGGGCATGTCCCTGGTGGTTCAGCACCTGGCAGGTTCCCTGAACGCCATGGCGTACGAACTCAGCCGCAGGTGCATGATAGATCACGAATGGCGTTTTCACTCAGAGGCGGTGCAAGGTCTCTTTCAGCAGTGGGGAGAGCCTTGGTTAGATCTATCCGAAAGAGATACGTTAGTGATAGATTCCTTACCTTAGATCTAACATAAGGAATCTATCACTAACTAATTCTCTTACAGATATATCGTTACACAGGTAAGTAACTTGTGCATTCGGCTCCGAAGAGAACGCACAATGTCAGCAGTTCTGCGCGTTGGAATTTCAAAGGCGGCACTTGCTCGGCAAGCTTTTCGGCACGAGTGGACTTGCGGTCTTCTATACGCCTTTCCGTCTATACCACTTCTGCCCAGAGTGCTGGAGAAGACCGAGCGTGACCGGGCCCAAGTCGTTCTTGTGGCTCCGGATTGGGCCCGAAGAGTCTGGTATCCCATGCTATTGCAAATGGCTATCGATCCTCAGATCAGACTACCTCTTAAAGAGGATCTTCTGTCGCAGCAGCAGGGGATGGTCCTCCATCCGAACCTGTCCAACCTCAACCTGCTTGCGTGGAGATTGAGCGGTGACAGTTGACCGCTTTTGACCTCCCTCCCGAAGTGTGTAATGTAATCTTAGCAGCCAGGCATCCCTCCACTATAACGGAATACGTCTGTAGATGGAACAAAATTGTGGCATGGTGCACAGCAAAGGCTGTAGATCCCCTTTCTGCCCCTCTTTCAGAGGTTCTCCTCTTCATTCTTTCTTTGGCCCAGCAGGGCTCTGCTCTGGGCACCCTTAAAGGCTATCTTTTGGCCATTTCGGCCTTCCTTTACCTTCCTGATCAGCCTTCTCTTTTCAAGTCCCCTATTGTAAATAGATTTCTAACGGGCATTACTCATCTCTTCCCTCCTATTCCTTTTGTAATGCCCCAGTGGGACTTGAATCTGGTCTTGACTAACCTTATGTGTGCTCCTTTCCAGCTACTACATAATTGTCCTCTCAGACTATTGACTCTAAAGACTGCTTTTCTGGTTGCCATCACCTCTGCTCGCAGGGTGAGTGAGCTTCAGGCTCTTTCTTCTAAACCTCCTTTCCTTGCTGTTCATCCGGACAAGGTTGTTCTTGGAACTAGACCTTCTTTTCTTCCCAAAGTGGTTACCTCTTTCCACATAGGACGGACCATCACTTTGCCCACCGTTTTTCTGCCTCTGCATCCCTCCAAGGAAGAGGAGAGACCCCACCATCTGGATCCAAAACGTGCGTTGTCCTTTTATTTGGATTGCGCAAAACAATTCCGGGTGGACGATCAACTCTTTGTTGGCTATGTGGGTGCCAAGAAAGGTCTGGCTGTGTAAACACAGATCATTTCTAGATGGGTCGTCCTTTGCATTAAGATCTGTTATTACTTGGTGAAAAAGGAGCCTCCAGTAGGACTGCGCGCCCATTCCACCAGGGCAACGGCAGCCACTACTGCTTTGGGATGTGGAGTCCCGCTTAGTGAGATCTGCCAGATGGCCATGTGGGCCTCTTTGCACACATTCACTAAACATTATTGCCTGGATACTCCAGTCCAGAGAGACTGCTTTACTGCCCCTTCTGTTCTCCAGGACTTTCTGGTGTGATCTTGGTTTGCAGACCCACCTCCGGGGTTGGTATTGCTGGGCTATCTATTCAAAGGTACGGAATCTATAACGAATAGTCTCTTTCAGATGAAAAAGTTGCTTACCTTCGGTAACGATAGATCTGTAAGAGACATATATTAGTTATAGATTCCTTACCGCCCCACCCATCCTCCCCGTTCTGTGAACTGACTTTTAGAGTTAGGGACTCCCTTTCATGGCACTAGTTTTGTGCACCAGTGGTCAGTGTCTTGCATGGCTCTGCACTTCTGGCGTGGAATGTCGTGTAAAGAACTGACGTCAGCGTGCAGGGGCAGCGTCTAAGTAGATACCGCAATGTCATCCTGGCGAACATGTCGACGAACGCAAACTCGACAGACGCCACCTACTGACACGCAGGTGTACTGCTATGAAAATATTTCTCCGGATCCAGTCTGACTCCTGGGGATAATTCTAAGGTAAGGAATCTATAACTAATGTCTCTTACAGATATATTGTTACCGAAGGTAAGTAACTTGTTCTTCCGGCGCGGACACCGCTGCCACGCGGAACTGAGCGACTCAACCTACTGATGCGCAGGGGTACTGCTCGAAAAACTTCCAGATACAGTGTGGCACCTGGGAAATATTCCTAGATGAGGAATCCGTGGCTAGATAGTCTCTACCAGATAATGCGTTACCAAAGGTAAGTAACTTGTTTGTTACCATTTATTCATTTTTTTTTAAAACTGTGTTTATTGACTTTTTAGATAAGAACAAACAATACAGAATAATAACATAAGCAAATATAAATGCATAGGGAGGATCTAGGGTAAACATAAATTCACAATTAGCTTGTGCACTCCTGGAAAGAAAACTATAGTAATGAACATGGAATAGAAATAAATGACACAAGTGAGAAGAGAATGAGAGCAGGAAAACAAAAGAAATAGTAAATGGAGAAGAGAGCATGAAACGCATTAAGAGGACGGACAGATATAAGGCCCACGAACCTAGTTGCAGAGATATTTATGATAGTGTCTATAGTTGCATAACCAGTAGTGATGGCTCGAAGCTCGATTACATGATTATAGGTACCCATCTCAGGACGGGATGTACCTCAAACATGGTCAAGACGGGTCTCCCCCTTTCTGGCGGGAAGAGCAATAAGTAGTTTCTCAGTGGTTGTCATATGTTTTTAGGTCTGGATATGGGCAGCTGCAAAGTGGCGTAGGTATCATTCCTGGTGTCACAGCATACTAAATCACGAATCCATCTCTACACTGTTGGGACTGATCTGCTGCCCCAATGCAAGGACAACTGGCGCTTTGCCAACAATAGCACAATAGCTGCATAGTGCCTAACTCCCGCAGATAGCGGTCGGACATAACCTAATAACATTCATCAATGGAGTCGGAGTTGTAGGAGAGTAGGGTCTGCTATCCTATGGTCACCCCAAATTTTTGCTTTTGTTCACTGGTTTTATGACTTAGTGTGACTGTGGGCCTGCTAATCAGACCCACAGCCCTGCTGTTCTCTCCCTAAATTAATGCCAATGCACACTAGGTGCATTACCAATTGGAACTGGTTCCCCTTATAGACCCTGTAACATTGTACCCCAGGTACCCAGGGCATAGGTGTATCCAAGGCCTACCAGGGGCTGCAGCATGTATTATGCCACCCCTGGCCTGGCCTCACTATTTGACACAACTCGCTGATCACTCAGCTGGGGTAAATTGGTGTAATCCCTTCTTACTTAGATATAGTATATCTATATCTAACATATATGGACACATGGTAACCTATCAGTCACTGCTATGGCAGGCCTTAACAATCCTGGAGGCAGAGTGCTTGGTTTCATGTGAGATGGTGCTCTGGCATGAGCTGAGCCTGTCTGCAGCTTTCGGAACAATGTCCTTTAGCTGTTTCCATGATATTGCCATAACATATACTCTTAAGTGCATTATGAACCTCGCGGTCAAATGCTAACTCTGGTTTGGCTTTATCAAAACATGTCGAGTAAGGTGTCATACGATTTGGAATACTACCCCCTCGCCAATTCTGGCGACGGGGGTAGCATTCCACCCTTCTAGAGGGACACGACATGTACCTAACCTGAAACCCGGGTAAAGTTAGACAGAGCCTCAGCATCACAAAATGGATGCTGCCACCATAGACACAAGTCTGCCCTCCTGCTGCTGGGAGTCCTTCCAGCTTGGGAGGTTTGGACAAAGGGTTTCCTGTCAGGGGAGGTGCTTGCACCACCCCAGACAGGATTTTGTGTAGTGGGTTAGGGAGGGCTGAATAGATTGAGACATGCCTGGGGCACACAAGGTGTCCCTGTGCATATGCCAGTTCAAACCGGAGCTGGGGCTCTCCAGCCCCAGCCCTGGCACGAAACTGGAGAGGGGGTGTAACCACCCCCCTTCCTGGTCCCACCCAGAGGAGGGACCTAGCAGGTAATCCAGCCCCTAGATTTGGAATAAGAGTAGGAGCTGTGTCCCAGGACTTTAGATCATCCTGAAAGAAGAATCACTGGACTTCGACGTTCTGCTGCACAGAAGACTGAAGAGAATCTCCCTTGTGGTCAAGGAGTGACCACCCTGTGAACACAGGCACCATCCAGCAACTCGACGACTGCTTTGCCGCCGCCTCCCGCCAGAGACCGAGCCCAGAGCCCGACAAGACCCAGACTCCCAGACATCTCACAGCCCGATCCACAGTCCCTGCAAAGAAGGGACCCGTGGAGGCACCGAGAGACGTGGGACCGGCCATCTTGAAACATCCACGACAAGCTGACTGTGCAGCACCCGAGGCATCCTCATCGCTGTGCAGAGGGCCCTGAGAAGCCCCAACACCGAGCAGCATTTGCACCAAAGACCAGCCCCCCAGCATCCACGAGATCCATGAGATCTGCGTGGGGCCCTTTTGCTTTATGCCACTCGACGCGTCATCCCGGTTACTGGCCCGTTGGCTAGTGGCCATCTTGGCGACAAATCTACAAACACTGCTGGTCTGGTTGCTCCAGACTGGCCCTTGCTCCTGTGAAAAGGAGCAGCCCCTCTGACCTTGCTGGTTAGAACACCAAGCTTTCATCGACTCCTGCGTGGCTTGCATTAGCCAAGGCCTGTTTGCTCCAATCGAGAAGCCGACACCGCCATCAGCTAGAGCCTTCGTGGGACAGCTCGTGAGTGACTCCTGGACGTCGTCGACATCTTCACTTCCACGTGGCTGCAGAGACGAGCTTCACTTTTTCACCTGTTGGCACCCGACATCGCATGGTTCCTTCCTGGTTCCACGCCGGTCACTGGCTAGTGACTCTGAACAGTGTCCCCTCTGCTTTCAGGTCTTCTACTCTTCAGATCCACCCTTGGATCCACCGGAACTCTTCTCGCCTGGCCGCCTGCAGCATCTTCATCTTCAGGCTCCATAGACCTGCACGACGAAACCCGACGCACTTTGACACCTATGCACCCGCTTCCTGTTGGTGAGGTAACGCTGGCACTCCGGTGCTCCTGTGTAGAGAAACATCTCTAGTGTCTAGGTTTCCAGTTGTTAGGTTCTGGTCCATCCAGAAGACTCCCTTTGCTTTAACTTTGTGACTTTTACGCACCCATTGAATCCAATAGGTGCACGTGTGTAACTTTCAACACTGCACACGCATCCTGTGGGCCTCCTGGTCACTAACTACTGTTAGCTCCTTGTAGTCCCAGCAATTCTCAAGGCCCTAGGCCTTCTTACTTTATAGCTGGTCTATCTAGGTTGACTTCAACCACCACCATAGGGTTGCTTGGTATGGTACAAGGTGATCACTAGAAATAGTGAGCAGCATATACCAGGCCAACTTCTCACAGGAGTGAGCTCAGAGATTCGATAATCTGTGATGGAGTGAAGTTCCATGCTAAATGTGAAAAATCAGCATGTTCTGCAGCGCATCTTGGGCAGCAGTGCGATTTAATGGGGTCATATTTGGCCAACAGATATGGGGTAGTATATGTGCGGTGTAGATATTTAAAATGTAATAGTTTGTACCGATGATTATTGGATACTAAACAGGTCTGCTCACAGCAGAAGTACCACGTCTTGTCCAACAGTGGGTTCCCCAAGTATCTTTCCCCTGCCACTCGAGCTCCCCTCTCCACAACAGGTTTCAGCGAGAAGGTCGCATGATATAGTCGAGAGACCAAATTGGCATTATTCGGGGTTGTAATGACCAGGTACAGTAATGGAAAGTCTGGAGGTTCCAACTGAAAGGTCTGAATCGTGGCACGAACAGTGTTGTATAGGCTATGTAAAATAAATCTGTCTACGTAGGATATGTTGTGCTCTCCCATCAGTGAGGTGACAGAGTGTATCCCGGCATCTGCAAAGAGGTCACCAAATCTGTGCAGTCGGCAGGTGGTCAGAGTCTGCTTGGTAAGCATCTCTGTTGCCAATGGAAGCCAGCGGTTGTCAGCAAGAGGGATATGTGGAGAGTACAAGTGGTTAAAACCAAGATATCGCTGCAGTCTGGTCCAGGCCCAGTATGTAGTCGGGAGTGTCTGTATTTCTGAAGGAGTCCTGGGTAGGCCTCGTGGCATAACTTGTTTGTTGCTATTATTTAATTTTCTAAGCAGTCATGAACTCCCTAAGTGGGCTTCGCAGATCCACAGTGGTTCCTGGACGACATGTTAGGAGCCATTTCTCTAAATCAGTCCGGCTTAGTTTCCTATCATTTTCAATTTCCAAACATATCATTAACTATGTACTTACAGAAGGTTATTGGGATCATATCAAATCCTCATTCACTATACATTTTGGGAACATATTGTTACATTTGAAGTCTTCAAACGTATGAACACTAGATTGAGAACAATCAAGTATTTACTCAGGCATTTGATGTGCCAAGACTTCAAAGGGCTCAAATGACGACCTACTCAGGCTCAACGGTTCAAAAGTGCTCAAATATAACTGAAGTTCAAAGACACTTACCTTGAGTCTGAGTTGCCGTCACCCAATCGTGATGCAAGGCATTGAGTAAGTGAATGCCATGGTTTTTATAGTCTCTCCTTTCAAAATGACTGAGAATTAAAGATCTTGCGAGAGCTAGACCGCTCTAGAGACCTTCAGTTTTTAAAGTGCGTGATTACTTTCTTCTTGTACTTTTAGAGATTACAGTAATGTCATGGTGTATCAAGTGTTGTCATTTGAGAATTCCATCCCTGGAAATTGATCATCCCCTTTCGATTAAGGGCTATTTATATATTTATCAAGTAAAGGCCATTTATGTGAGACTATATTCTAAACCGGTCTGGGCAATCACTTTGTTGATAGTTCTGAATAATTTTTTAAGAACCATTGTTGATATAGATAAGGAGAGTCCTTTGATGTGGATTCCTGAGAGAGATCTGTAATATGAATCCAAAAAATCAGTGAGACAAATGACACTGGTGCTGAGCCCAGCCTCTTACTGATTCAGTAAATGCCACTCTTCAGTAGGCCTGTGGCACTGGATAAGGTGGAGACAACAGTGAATCCAGATGTAACTTGAGCAAAAGTTATGGTGGAGGCAGACCTGAAGCCGCAGCCGCCAGCATGGCAATAGCCTAGAATGGGCTCGCTGGATGTGCCGAAGGGACTGCCGCAATTATAGAGGGGAAGTCAGAAGTCTTGGTCTCATTAGAAAATATTATAGACAGTAGGGAAGGATAACACCGCTTTTGCATGCTTGAAGTCTTAGAATTATGAGATGCTTTATATGCTAGAACATATGTCAGAAGCACAGGCTATTGCAGATTGATTTTCAAATTATAAAAAGATTCGTTGAATGATAGTGATTTTTTTCTGAAGCACGATTGTACTACTGAAGAGATTATAAAACCGTTGAATCTGTTAAACAAGCAGACTTCTCCAGATTCAGATGGTTTCCTGGTAGTTTTAACTTTGTAACCTATTAGTATCCCAACTCTTTGACATGTATAAAACATTCATTCTGGACAATAAATTGAAAGGTTCTTTCTTGAGGCCATAATTTGAGATATTCCTTAAAAAAAAAAAAAAGCTGTTGCTTTAATTGGGATACGAATTTCGGTGTTTAACTTTAACTGCAAGTTACATAGGAAGTTGCTATCTCTAAAACTGTTTCTACCATATCTAATTTGATTTGAGGAGCTTGGTATCAAGCAGAGATTGTCTTCCAAAATTCCAGGTTTGTTTTTAATATGATTACCAAGTCCTTCGGTATGAAAAACATGATGCAGAATAAGCTTTTCACTGGGGGTTGGGAGTTCATGTCTGGCTCTAAAATGGCATTCTATTGGACCTTAAGGTCTGAAGTATGTATCTGAAAGAAACACGTTAGTTAGATTCCTCGCCTTCGAATATCCCCAGGCGTCAGACTGGATCCGGAAGATTTTTCGTCAGCAATACCTCTTGCGCGTCGCTAGGCGTCGTCTGCGGCTCCGCGTCCGTCGTCAGAGTCGTGTGCCGGAATGACGTCGTCGGAGTACTTAGACGCCGCCCTCGCGCGCTGACGTCAGTTCTTCTTTTTTCCGCGCCAGTAAGCGCAGATCCGGGAGAGCTAACCCTTTTAGTCTTTTTTGACTACGTTTTTTGATCTTGTCTCGACTCCGGTGCCGGTAGGATGCCTGGTTTCAAAGCCTGTGCTGACTGCAACCGCTTGATGTCGGTTACGGATCATCACTGCCGGTGCCTTTACTGTTTGGGCCTCGACCACGACGCGGAGTCGTGTTCGGACTGCAAGGCCCTGACCTCGAAGGCTAGACGGGAGCGGTCCCGTAAGCTCCTCGAGCTTCGCCACTCGGCTCCGCGCCCCTCTCGATCCCGGTCCAGGAGGAGGTCCAAGGATCGGTTGCGGAACCGCAGCCGACGTCATCATCGATCATCTGGCTCCAAGTCTTCGAGTAAGTCGAAGCACTCCAAGAATTCCAAGAGGCGATACCGCTCTTCGGACTCCCCTCGCCGGTCGCGCGACTTGGCCGAGGGTCAGGGTGGTTCCACCCCCGCGGCTCCAGCGGAGCCGCAGGTGCTGCGCAAGTCCCCATACCCGCCAGTCCCTGGGACTGACGCGACGCCGGCGGAAGTCAGTGCCTTCCTCTCGGCCATGAGGAACCTGACTCCGCCGTCGACGCCCGCTGGCGTGCCTTCGGGCCCCGCGGACCTGACTGGGCAACCTTGCATGCCGGCGGCTCCGGCCCCGGCACAGTCGCCGGCTCCGGCCTCGACGCCGCAGGTGCCCGAGGGACTCGTCCCCGCCGACGCCGGTCGACCTAGTCACGCCTCCTCCGCCGGCGTCGACACCGGTTCCACCTCCGACGCCGGCTCCGCTCGGCGTCGAGCCCCAGTTCAGCCCCGCTCCGGACCCAGCGCCGTTACGGCGCCGTTGGAGACACATTATGTCTATCGTCCGGCTCCGATCCTTCCTCCTGTTTACCAGGAATCGGATGACGGGGGCGAATGGGAGGGGTCCGAGGATCCTATGGCCGTTCAGGCTCAGCTGTCACAGGACTGGGGAGATGAACTGGGGGAGGCCAGTGGTCTGGGTACCTCACCAGACACTGGATTCATCTCTCCTCCGACTGTGGCTTCGGAGGAGGGTGCTGCTTTCTCTGTGGTGCTGCGCAAGGCGGCCGCAGCCCTTGGGCTCGAACTGCCTGCCGTGGCTGTGAGGACTAACGTCCTCACTGAGGTGCTTCAGTCTGCAGCAAGCTCCACTGAGCCTCTGCTGCAATTCAATGAGGCCCTCATTGACGTTCTGCAGGGCACCTGGTCCAAGCCCTCCACAGTACCTCCTGTGGACAGGAACGTCGCCAGGCGCCACCGCCCTGCTCCAGGGGGACCCCAGTTTTCTGTCCCAACATCCCACCCCCGAGAGCCTGGTTATCCAGGCTTCTACCTCCCAATCCTACTTCCCGACCGCTCCGCCGGACCGGGATTCCAAGAGACTGGAACAGTTTGGCAAAAAGCTGTTCTCCTCCCTTAGTTTGGGTCTGCGGTCCTTGAACACCGCCTGTCTTTTGGACCGTTATTCCCACTCTCTGTGGGATACGGTGGAGGACGTGCTGCCCCTGTGCCCGGAGGAGGTCCAGACACGACTTACCCAGGCTCTGGCCGATGGGAGGGATGCAGCACGACATGCTATCAGATGTGGGCTTGACACTACGGACTCGCTGGGTAGGGCGATTTCTACCACGGTGGCGCTTAGACGTCACGCCTGGCTGCGGTCCACGTCCTTTTCGGGAGATGTCCAGAGCACTCTCATGGACATGCCCTTTGATGGCACTCGCCTTTTTGGTGAGAAAGCGGACAGTGCGCTGAATCGCTTTAAGGACTCCCGGGCTACGGCCAAGTCCTTGGGCCTCTCTGCCCCGCGGTCGCAAACTTCCGCCTTTTCCCCTTTCGTGGCCAAGGAAGGGGTGCCTCTTCACGTCCGCCTAGCCACCAGCCGCAGAACCAACCTGCGCGCGGTCGCGGACATGGTTTCCGCCGAGGCGGTTCTGGAGGACGACGCGGTCAGCCCACATCCACCCCGGCAGCATCCGCCTCAAAGCCTTCCTAGTCCGAGCTTTCAGGCCCATTCCACGCCAGTGGGCGGCAGAGTTCGCCATCACCTGCTCCACTGGCGGTCCATCACATCGGACAGGTGGGTGCTGCAAATCGTCCGAAGGGGCTACTCCCTCCCCTTCGAGACGACCCCTCCAGCCATGCCACCGCAGCACCACCGTATCTCGGGGGAACATTTGAATCTTCTCCACGAGGAAGTTTCGGCCCTCTTGGCCAAGGGGGCCATCGAGCGCGTTCCGAGCCCAGAAGTAGGTCGTGGTTGTTATTCCCACTACTTTCTGGTTCCCAAGAAGGGCAAAGGGGGCCTACGCCCTATCTTGGACCTCCGGAACATCAATGCCTTCCTCCGGAAGGAAAGGTTCAAGATGTTAACTTTGGCTCAGGTTCTAGCTGCCCTAGACCCTGGAGACTGGATGGTAGCGTTGGACTTGCAGGACGCATATTTCCACATCCCCGTCCTGCCGGCCCACCGGCGTTACCTGCGGTTCACGGTGGGTCAAGAGCACTTTCAGTTTATCGTGCTCCCCTTCGGCCTTACCAGTGCCCCTCGGGTGTTCACGAAAGTGATGGCGGTGGTCAGGGGTTCCAGTCTTCCCCTATCTCGACGATTGGTTGTTGAAGGCGGGCTCGCCCCATGCAGTCGTCTCCCACCTCCAGACTACGGCGGATCTCCTGCATTTCCTGGGGTTTTCCATCAACGTGCCGAAGTTACACCTGAGTCCCTCTCAGAAGCTCCTCTTCATCGGAGCGGTTCTTGATTCGGCGCAGTTCCGGGTCTATCCGCCGGAACAGCGGGTCCGGGATATTCAGGCCCTGATTCCCATCTTTCGGCCTCTATCCTGGGTTTCGGTCGGGCTAGTGTTGCTGCTTCTGGGGCTGATGGCCTCCTGCATCCTGCTAGTGCATCACGCCAGGCGGCGCATGCGGGCTCTGCAGTGGGACCTGAAGTTTCAGTGGGCCCAGCATCACGGCAGCCTGTCCGACCATGTCTTGATCTCGGAGGGCACTGCACAGCAGTTGCAGTGGTGGCTCACGGACCGCGATTGGGTCACGGGCAAGAGCCTCTCCTTTCCCCAACCGGAGATGTCGTAGTGACGGATGCGTCCCTCCTAGGATGGGGTGGCCATATGGGAGAGGCGGTGATCAGAGGCCTCTGGTCTCCGGCGGAGTCTCGCCTCCACATCAACCTGTTGGAGTTGAGAGCGATCCGACTTGCACTGAAAGCCTTCCTTCCCTCTGTCAGGGGAAGTGTCGTGCAGGTGTTCACAGACAACACCACCGCCTTGTGGTATTGCAACAAACAGGGCGGGGTGGGTCGTGGACCCTTTGTCAGGAGGCTCTGCGCCTCTGGACATGGCTGGGACATCAGGGCATCACCCGGGTGGTTCAACACCTGGCGGGCTCTCTGAACGCCAGAGCAGACGAACTCTGCCACCGGTGCATGATGGATCACGAATGGCGTCTGAACTCCGAAGTGGCGCAAGGTCTCTTTCAGCAGTGGAGAGAGCCTTGGTTAGATCTATTCGCCACCGAAGAGAACGCGCAATGTCAGCAGTTCTGCGCGTTGGAATTTCCAAGGCGGCACTCGCTCGGCGACGCTTTTCGTCACGAGTGGAGTTGCGGTCTGTTGTACGCCTTTCCGCCTATACCACTTCTGCCCAGAGTGCTGAAGATCAGGCACGACCGGGCCCAAGTCATCTTGGTGGCTCCGGATTGGGCACGAAGGTACTGGTATCCCGAGCTACTCAGTATGTTGACCGATCCTCCGATACGTCTACCCCTTTGGGAGGATCTTCTGTCGCAGCAGCAGGGGACGGTCCTCCACCCGAACCTGTCCAGCCTCCACCTCCATGCGTGGAGATTGAGCGGCGGCAGTTGATGCCATTTGACTTGCCTCCTGAAGTCTGTGAGATCATTCTGGCAGCCAGGCATCCCTCCACAAAGACGGTATACGCCTGCCGGTGGAACAAATTTGTGGCATGGTGCACAGCAAAGGCTGTGGATCCCCTTTCCGGCCCTCTTTCTGAGGTTCTCCTCTTTCTTCTTTCTTTGGCCCGGCAGGGCTCTGCCCTGGGCACCTTGAAAGGTTATCTTGCTGCCATCTCTGCCTTCTTGCGGCTTCCTGATCAGCCTTCTCTATTCAAGTCCCCTGTAGATACACGCTTTCTAAAAGACATTACTCACACGTTCCCTCCTGTCCCTTTTGTAATGCCTCAGTGGGACTTGAATCTTGTTCTCACATTTCTAATGTGCGCTCCCTTTGAGCCTCTTCATACTTGTCCTCTTCGTCTGCTGACGCTTAAGACTGCTTTTCTGGTAGCCATCACCTCGGCTAGACGGGTGAGTGAGCTCCAGGCTTTATCATCAAAGCCTCCTTTTCTCTCTGTTCATCCGGACAAGGTCGTCCTTCGGCCTCGTCCCTCCTTTCTTCCGAAAGTGGTGACCCCCTTTCATCTTGGGCAGTCTGTCACCTTGCACACCTTCTTTCCGCCTCCGCATCCTTCCAAAGAGGAAGAGAGGCTCCACCGTCTGGACCCAAAGCGTGCGCTCTCCTTTTATCTGGACCGCACAAAACCGTTCCGGGTGGACGACCAACTTTTCGTTGGATATGTGGGTGCTAAGAAGGGGAAAGCTGTGCACAAACGGACCATCTCTCGGTGGGTCGTTTTCTGCATCAAAATTTGTTATTCCTTGGCAAAAAAGGACCCTCCTGTTGGGTTGCGCGCCCATTCTACTCGGGCACGGCGGCTACTACTGCTTTGGGACGGGGTGTCCCTTTGCAGGACATCTGTCAGGCGGCAACGTGGGCTTCGCTACACACGTTTGCCAGGCATTATTGCCTTGACAGCCAAGTCCGGAGGGATGGCTTCTTTGGCCGTTCTGTCCTCCAGGACTTTCTGGTGTGATCTTGGTTCGCAGACCCACCACCGGGGATGGTATTGCTTGGGTATCTATTCTAAGGTGCGGAATCTAACTAACGTGTTTCTTTCAGATGAACAAGTTACTTACCTTCGGTAACGATGTATCTGTAAGAAACATTAGTTAGTTAGATTCCTCACCGACCCACCCATCCTCCCCGTTCTGCGAACTGACATCTAGGGTTAAGGCTATCCCTTTCAGGGCCCTAGAATTTTTTGGCACCAGTGTCGGTATCTTGCATGGCTCTGCGTTCCTGGCGCGGAAGGCTATGTACAAGAACTGACGTCAGCGTGCGAGGGCGGCGTCTAAGTACTCCGACGTCATTCCGGCGCACGACGCCGACGACGGACGCGGAGCCGCAGGCGACGCCTAGCGACGCGCAAGGGGTATTGCTGACGAAAAATCTTCCGGATCCAGTCTGACGCCTGGGGATATTCTAAGGTGAGGAATCTAACTAATGTTTCTTACAGATACATAGTTACCGAAGGTAAGTAACTTGTTCTTCACTCGCTTGTATGACTGTCCTAATACATCAGTTTTTGTTTTTGGCTTGCTTTCTGAATAGTTTTAACTGAGAAGAGGTACAAGACCCAGAATTCTGTTATCACCCTTTTATTCCTTCCTTTAGATCCCTTATAAAGAAACAAAACAAAAATATGAAGAGCTTTTCTTTTTGTGACATTGAATTAACGTTTTAGAATACCCTTACAATATCTTATGCGTTTCAGAAACTATCTATGCTGATGCAGCACAATTCTTACCATTGATTAAAGTTTGACTTCAATATGTGTTTAGATGGCCCCCAGGCTCAGATTCTTTGGAATGCCTAGTTCCTGTGATATTAGTCAGTCAGTGTGTTTGTGCATCATTCCTGTGCTGTGGGAAAGGGCCCCTACCACACTTATTATACAGTCATAAAAGGATTATGCTGGGACATAAAGTATTATATATAATATAGTTTCTGGGTCTAAGTGAAGGAGAGTTTGCTGTCCAGTTGCTAGGTGTTATTATGAAAATACGTCTTATGACATCTGAGCAGCACTGGGCCTGGATTAATTTCATTTTTCCTTATGGTCATCTGAGATGGTTTTAACCATTTACCCAGAATAGATACTGTTTGCCTAGGGTTGCTTTCTGATATCCTACATCTTATTGTACCCTGTTCTAATGTTATGCTATTTATTATTATGATGTGCCAATGGCTTCCATGTCTATTTGTTTACTGGTTCTTTTGTCTTTTTCTCCTTGCTGACTTACAATTGCTTCGTATATTGTCTTTGCTTGGAGAAGTCTTTGCCCTTGGTTCTTTGGATGAAGTTTAACCGTCAAATAATTGCCTGTTGATGATTTTCTCCCTACTCAAATATTATTTTGGGTCTTATTGTTCGTTCTTATCTTCTGTAAATCTTGCCCAATGAAGGAACAGAGTCATTTCCCCCAATTCTGGCATGAAGTAAAATCTTTCTGTGACCTGTGCTTTTATGGTTCACTAACTAATTGTTTAACTTCCTGGGTGATGTTTCAAAATGACCACTCCCAGAAGGGTTTTAAGTGGTGCAGGACTCAAAGGTGACCACTGGGGGGCGGTGTTGGTCATAGACTTGACACTGGTGGCTAAATCCTCTGAGTGGAAGGACTGTCCTTGGGAAATGGGCCAAAGTGGAGCTGCTCCAATTAGATACAAGTAATCCACATTACACTGAAACCTTCTCTTCCTCTACTCAGTCCTGAGTTCCCACTCTCCCTCACTTCTGTGCAGTGTCTTTGACAGGGGTGATAGTGCTTGGACATTATAAACAGGACTTACCGGCATGGTGGGCGGTGACCCTCAACACTGGAGGGGTGTCTGGAGTGGGTGGGTGGGGGAGACATCCCAAATGGGAGGCTAAAAGTTAATAAAAAAATAGTAATCATGTACTTACCTGTGTTTCACTCTCCGTGTTTTCTTCTGGCGACGGCACCTCATGGAGCCTCAGACAAACCCCTTTTTCAAATATTGACGCTGCTCTCGTGCTGCAAATGAGCAGCGCCAAAACTGGCTGAAGCGGGCTGCCTCAACGCTCCAGCAGGCACAGGAGGCCTCTCCCTGCTTTCTGCCTAGCTGCCTGAGACAGCTAGGTGGAGAGGTTTACACTGCACATTTCAGGCTGGCTGTCACAAGACTGCCATCTATAGTGACTTGCACAGTGTAAACTGGTGGAGTGAGCACTACTTACCTGCAGCCAGTCAGCAGCCATCGCCCCGCCCACAAACACTGCTCGGACTGGGAGCAGTGAAAAATAAAACTGTAATTCATATTATTACCGTTTTATTTTTCACTTTTGCTTCTCTGTCAGCAGTGGGGCGATGTTCCTCCGCCCTAATGGGGCAGTTGCCGCTGCTTACAGGTTAAAAGTCAGATTCTTATGTCCTCTGGGCAGGACGAGGGGCTAAAGATTTGTTAAATTTAATGGGCTAGCACAGTTGACCGTTTGCTGAACATGTCTCACCTCATTATGTGAGCGATGTGACTAAGATGATTAGGGCTCAGTCTAATGAGGATTACTGCGAAGTAATCTAAACATTTATTACTAAGTATGTTGTTTGCTGAGGGGATTCCAAAATGCGGCTCTTTCCATGCAGAGAGCTACACTATTGCCTTACTTAACTCATTTTTTTCGGTTGCCTATGCATAAGTCCATAGTAGAGTGTTGCAGTGGCCTGCTGTGTGCGTCATAGTCCTAGGCCACAGCCCAAGACCTTGAAAGGGGTGCAGAGATCGAGGAGCATAAAATATTTAGTATAGCGAACTGCAGATTGGCTGTATGCTATTACAATATTCCAGCTACAGATGGTACAATTCTTAAGTGAAACAGATGCTATCCTTGAAATCTTTGGAATGTTGTAATAGAATGCCTTTCTGACTTATAATCACTTATTACTCACCTTTTGAATATTCCCCAGGCATCAGACTCGATATGGAAACTTTTCCAGCAGTATCTCTGCGGGCTGGTAGGTGGTGCCGTGCGGCTCTGCAATGATGCCATTCAACTCTGGAAATGTTGTGCAGAGCCTACTTAGATGCCACTCTAGCGTGCTCATGTCAGTTACTTTCTTTCAGTGCCACCAGCTACCTCTTGTCTCTTTGAGATCTCTTAAGCCTAAAAAAATTAGTGTTCACAGAAGATATCACCTCCGAAGATGATATGTTTTAAAACACTGTAAGGACTGTCGCAAGCGAATATCTGTGATAAATCCAAATCCGGTTTGCCTGTGGTGCGTAGGCTCGTGCCAGAACTCCTAAGGCCTGCAGAGACTCTGTGTTGATGAACGCTAAGGCCATACAGGATCACGAGGCGAAACTTTAGATCAGCAATTACTGGAAGAATTTGTCCAAATCTTTACTAAGGTGAGTCTTGATCTCATTCCTGGTCCAGAAGTCGCAAGAGTCGATCCCGTGTCCATTCGTCGTTCCACTTCAAATCTTTGTGCAAGTCCTGAGAAGGTGTGAGTGTCACCATTCTTCTCACTCCTGAAGCCAGTCAACTTCGGAAGCAATCCCGTCACTTGTCCCAGCATCATACGGGTTTCTGGGGCCATCTGCCACTCAAAGACAGATCCAAGAGTTCCGAGAGACCATGCTCTGACTCTTTCGATCCCTTCTGACCCACTCTGGCGACCCTGCAAACCCCAAGGAACTGAGAGCTCCTCCATCTGGGATACCGCCAGAGGGTTCACCCTTGGTGTCAGTTGGACCCTCCGACACCCAATCCAGGCCTTCCCCCAGCTCCACAATCCATGCCTGTTCCTAGTGCATTGCCGCCGATTGGGACTCCATTGCCATTGAACCCCAACCTGCGCTTCACAACCCAGGTCCACAAGGAAGATCCCATACATTGCATTCCCTGTTTGGCACAGATTCTGACAATGATTATGACTCTAGATGAAGCGGGCCAACCCTTCCATGAAGAGAATCAATATGATGATCTCCAAGAGGCCATTGGCCTTGACTCCACTGCTGATTCTAGGCTTCTCAGACCCTCCGATCCTACCGTATAAGAGAATTCTTCCTTTGCTTGGTCATGTGGAGGACGGCCAAAGTTCTTGACCTCCAGCTCCTCACATTAGAAGTTAAAACATATGTCTTGACCAAAGTGCTCTAGTCTGGGCAAACATCTATCCTAACCCCTACTACCTTGTATCAAGGCATTCAATGACGCTCTCCTAGAGGCATGTGCCAAACCTTGCTCTGGCCCCCCAGTAAGTCGACGAATACCAAAACCCTGCATTTTTGTCTCAGCACCCCTCTACTGAGACCTTAGGGGTGCAGGAAAAAAAACTCCTACTTTTCTGACTACTCCCCCTAATAGGGAGTCCAGAAGAATGGAGACCTTTGGGAAGAGGGTATCTTCTTGCACCAGTCGCCTGCTGGGTCGCTATTCCCACCCTCTTAGGAATTCAATGGCTCAAGCCTCCCAGGTGTCTGAGAAGACGTTTGATCTGTCCTGACCCAAGCTATACAGGAGCGTCGTGACATGGCCAAATTTACAATTTGTTGTGGACTAGACACCACTGTTTCCATCGGCTGAGCCATTGGCACCAGTATCATCTGGCTGCGGTCAACAGGTTTTTCAGGTGATGTCCAGTCATATATATGGACATGCCATTTGACAAGACTCACCTTTTTGGCATAAGACAGATTCTGCTCTGGAGTGGATCAAATAGAGTAGGGCCACAGCACACGCCCTGGGATTATCTGACCAGCCGCACCAGCCCTACTGTTACTTTCATGGTTTCGAGACACCTCATATCGGCAGCTCGGTTATTTCCTGACTGAGACTGCAGTACCCACTTACCTCACCGTGAGGGTCAACAAACCAGTAAGAGTCTACTGACCCCTACCCCGCGAACCCACCTGCCAACTTTAGCATGCCAATACTGGGGCACACAATTCAATACAAGAGGAGAGGGACAGGGGTATTTTTCCACTCACAAGGGAGTGGGAGGTCCAGCATAAACAAGGCCCCAGGTACAGGAATCACAAAATTCGAGTATATGCCGTTCCTCTGTGATAGTCGGTGAAGTCAAAGAGGAGGCTGGATCCAACTAAATCGACAATGTGTCGCAGGTTGGGAATCCATGTGTTGGATTATGATGCCCTCACACACCCTTTCAGGTGTCATGCTTCATCATTACAGGTAGCTCCTGATCGCAACAGGTATTTACCAGTAGCTTTTAGATGTAGATAGTTCCCTTTCCCTGTTTTTTGGTCCTGAAGAATCGCGAGCACATCCACGCGAGAAACATGTTGACCCCCATCTTTTAGCATAGGACACTCTAACACAAGACATTATACTCGGGCGAGTGCCATGCTCACACATTTTTAATCAGGGTAGGAGACCTCCAGAATAAAAAGTTAATTTGTATCAGGCACTCCCAACCCTGTTTTAAATTACCACTATACATCTACACTACTCTGGCCCCACACCCGCTCTTCACCATACAGCAGTTGGATAGAAGATCTCCGACAAAGCGCCCCTTTCTTAGGAGCCCGTTTGGAATTGCACTGCCGACCCGACGAGGAGCAGCCCATATGATGAAGCATGACACCTGAAAGGGTGTGTGAGGGCATCCTAATCCAACACATGGATTCCCAACCTTAGACACATTGTCGATTTAGTTGGATTCAGCCTCCTCTTTGACGTCACCAACTCTATTACAGAGGAACGGCATATACTCGAATTTTGTGATTCCAATACTGGGGCACAGCCACCCGGTTAGAGGGAGGATCCTATGATTCTTGCCGGGTTGGCAGGCCATAACATCAAGATAAATGGGTCCGGCAGATTATCAAGAAGAGATACAACCTACCCCTCATAGCCACTCAGTCACACCTTCACTTTCACCGACTTTGGACTATCTGTCCATCTTACAGCAAGAATTGCAAGCCATTTTGGCCAAAGAGGCTGTCGAGAGGCTGCCTGTGCCAGAAGTAGGCCGTCGTTGCTATTCCCGCAACTTTCTGGTGCTAAATAAGCACGGAGGCCTTTGTCCTATTTTAGACATGCACCCTCTCAATAATTTCCTCTGAAAGTACAACTCCAAAATGCTCGCTCTGGCTCAAGTCTTGTTTGCCCTCAAACCCGGAGAGGATGTTTGTTTTTCATCTGCAGGGTGCCTATTTCCTTATTCCTATCCCACTGACCCATCCGTGATATCTGCTGTTCACGGTGGGACAGGAGCATTTTCAGTTTGCGGTGCTCCCCTTTGGTCTCTCCAGTGCTCCTCGGGTGTTCACGGAAGTGACGGCAGTGGTAGCAACACATCTTTGGAAGTTGGGGTCCCAGTCTTCGCATTACCTCGATGACTGAATGTTGAAGGTGGGCTCACCCCAGGAAGTTGTCAACCACCTCAAGACTACGGCCAACCTCTTGTCATCTTTGGGGTTCACTAGCAACGTGCTGAAGTCACACCTCAATCAATCAATCAATCAAACACATTTATAGAGCGCGCTACTCACCCGCAAGGGTCTCAAGGCACTGGGAGGGGTGGGGGGGTGCTGCTACTGCTCGAAGAGCCAGGTCTTGAGTTGCTTCCTGAAGGAGAGATGGTCCTGGGTCAGTCGGAGGTGGGTGGGGAGGGAGTTCCACATCTTGGCAGCCAGGTAGGAGAAGGATCTTCCTCCGGTGGTGGTTCTGCGAATCTGTGGGACGGTGGCGAGGACGAGGCTGGTGGATCGGAGCTGTCGGGGGGGGGGGGGGGGGGGTGTAGAACGTGAGGCGGCTGTTGAGGTATATGGGGCCCATGTCGTGGAGAGCTTTGTGAGCGTGGATGAGGAGCCTGAACGTGATCCTTTTGCTGACGGGGAGCCAGTGCAGGTCTCAGGTGGGCAGAGATGTGGCTGTGTCGTGGGATGTCCAGGATGAGTCGTGCAGAAGCGTTCTTTACGCGCTGGAGTCTTTTCTGTAGTTTGGCTGTGGTTCCAGCGTAGAGGGCGTTCCCGTAGTCCAATCGGCTGGTGACGAGGGCCTGGGTGACCGTCTTTCTGGTTTCGGTGGGGATCCACCGGAAGATCTTTCGGAGCATGCGCAGGGTGTTGAAACATGATGACGAGACGGCGTTTACTTGCTTGGTCATCGTGAGGGAGGAGTCCAGGATGAAACCCAGGTTGCGTGCGTGGTCCGTGGGCTTGGGGGCCGTGCCCAGAGCAGGGGGCCACCAGGAGTCGTCCCAGGCGGAGGGGGATGGTCCGAGGATGAGGACTTCTGTCTTGTCTGAGTTCAGTTTCAGACGGCTGAGCTTCATCCATTCCGCGACGTCTTTCATTCCGTCCTGGAGGCTGGCCCTGCCGGTGGTGGGGTCGTTGGTGAGGGAGAGGATCAGCTGGGTGTCGTCAGCGTAGGAAATGATGTTTAGGTTGTGTTGGCGTGCAATGGCTGCGAGGGGGCTCATGTAGACGTTGAAGAGGGTGGGGCTGAGCGAGGAGCCTTGGGGTACGCCGCAGATGATCTTGGTGGCCGCTGAGCGGAAGGGAGGTAGGCGGACTCTCTGAGTTCTGTCAGAGAGGAAGGAGGTGATCCATTCCAGGGCCATTCCTTGGATCCTGGCGTGGTGGAGGCGGTTTGTTAGGGTGCGGTGGCAGACTGTGTCGAATGCGGCCGATAGGTCGAGGAGGATGAGGGCAGCAGTTTCCCCGTTGTCGAGCACGGACCTGATGTCAGTGGCTGCGATGAGGGCAGTCTCGGTGCTGTGGTTTGCTCGAAATCCGGACTGTGAAGGGTCGAGGGAGCCGTTTGTCTCGAGGAAGGCGGTTAGCTGCTTGTTGACGGTCTTCTGACTCCTTTTACAGACACCCCCCTTCATCTGAGCCATTCTGGACAAGTTTGGGATTCAGGCTTTTCCCTCAGACATGAGAGCTCAGCACATTCTGCTTTGATTCCTATTTTTCATCCTTTGTCTGGAAATGGCTGGACTATCCAGGCATTTTCTTGGTGGCCAACCACCTGGCAGGCTCTTTGATTGCCAGGGCAGACAAAATCAACCATCACCAGCTAGACAATCATGAATGGCAGTTGCACCCGCAGGTGGAGCAAGGTCTCTTCCGCGAGTAGGATTAACCATGGCTCAATCTATGTGCCACTGCTGAGATTGCACATTGTCAGAGGTTCTGAGCTTTGGAGTTTCCAAAGTGTCATGTTCCAAGACGCACTCCACTGATGGTGGATTTCAGGACTCCTGTATGTGTTCCTGCTGATACCTCTTCTGCCCTGTGTTCTGAAGATCAGGATCGACAAGGCCCTAGTCAACTTAGTGGCCCCAGATTTGGCATGCAGTGTATGGTATACAGAGGGCCTAGACTTAACTATCTGACCTCTTATCAGATTGCCCCTCTGGGAGGATCTGCTGTTACAGCAATAGGGCAGGGTTGTGCTTCCAGGCCGTAGCAGTCTCCACGTTTGTGCTTTGAGATTAAGCTGCGACGGCTGAGACTATCTAATGTTTTGTCGTTTGTTTTGTCCCTCGCCTGGCAAGGCTTTGCTCTGGGCACAGTTAAAAGGGTATCTTTTGACTTTTTGTGGTTGCTGGATCAGCCTTCATTTTTTAAATTGCTGATTGTGGTGCATTTTTTGAAAGACCTAAAACACTGGTTTTCTCACCCACCTTTGTCATGCCATAGTGGGAACGTAACCTGATGCTCCCATATTTGATGTGAACTCCATTAAGCCGCTTCACAGCTGTCTTTTGCAGCTACTCACTCTCAAGACTGTTTCCTCATCACCATAACTTCACCGCTGCATGTTAATGAGCTTTAAGCTCTTTGTCCATCCACGGTACACCACCTCCTTCCCAGACATACTTGTTTTGGGACGTCTTTCACATCAGCTAAATCATCACCCTGCCTGCGTTTTATGCTTCACCCCACCCTTCATAGGGGAAGAGACTCCACTGCTTTGAGCCCAAAAGAGCACTGAACTTTTACATTGCTCATACCAACCAACACAAAGTGGATAATCAGCTGGTTTGTGAGTTTTGCTGGAGTGAAAAAAAGGAGAGAATTGGACCTCCTCCTGCTGGATCATGCTGTACATTAATATCTGCTATGCATTGGCCAAGAATCTAGCTCGGGAAGGACTGCAGGACTGCAAGTTTATTCCAGCAGGGCTAAAGCTATTACCAGTGGACAGCTGCCGGGCAGCTACATGGGTACAACTCTGTACGTTCATGAAGCACTACTGTCTGGACCGCCAGATTCTCTGAGAAGGGGCATTTCGCCTGCCCTGTCCTGCAGGGCTTTTTGGGTTTGAGTTCATTCACAGACCCACTTCCAAACAGCTATCGGTTTGGTGTCAATTGAAAAGGTGAGTAATCTGTGGTTAGAAGTCTCTATAAGAAGAACAAGTTAATTACCTTTGATAACGCTCTTTCTGGTAGAGAGACTGTCTAAAGCAGATTCTTCACTGACCCTCCCATCCTCCCCGTTCTGTGAATTGGACTCTATTTATGAATAAGGTTCCAGGTCTTGGAATCTGCACACTGATCACAACCAATTTTCATTTAGGAGTCTGCATCTCTGGCGCAGACTGTGTTGAAAGAAACTGACATCGGAGCACAGGAGTGGCTCCTATAAAGGCTCCACACGTCATTTCTGGAGCAGAACAGCATCAGTGTGGAGCCGCATGGCACCACTTACCGGCACAGAGATACTACTGGAAAAGTTACCAGATCCAGTCTGTCATTTGGGGAATATTAAAAATGTGATGAATTTGCAGTTAGATAGTCTCTACAATAAAGTTGTTCATTTCAACCACTAAAAGCCAGGGGGTATCCCATTGCTTCCAGTATTCTTATGAGAACTTAAGATATTATTACACAGGCAACTAAACAACAGTATAGTGGTTAAATGTTCTTGCCATTTATAACTTGAAAACATTTTATAACATTTTTGTAACACATAAATTGATACGTCTATTCTTTTGACTTTGTGTAGGTCGATGAAAGCCAGACCGGGGAACCTGGTTGGCTTGGCGGTGAAATAAAAGGTAAAACTGGCTGGTTCCCTGCGAATTATGCAGAGAAAATTGCTGAAAGCGAAGCAACAAACACTTTAAAGCAAGTAACAGAATCCACATCAAAAACATCTGTCCATGTGACGCCCACTACTGTAACAACCACAGCCTCGCCAGAAGCTTGCACAAATGCCAATAATTGGGCAGATTTCAGCTCAACGTGAGTACACATGAAGGTCATGTAAAATACAAAGTGATCTTATGCTTCTGTGTTGTCAAAACAATTACCTAAAAACTGTATGGGGTAAAAATATATTTGGTAAGAATATCTGCTCATGTAAAGTGTCTGTTTATAGAATATTCAAATACTAGCCACACTTTTTTAAATAATTCCTATTTGCATTTTTAACTATGTTGTGACCTTTGATTAATTCCCTCTTTCAACTGAACAGCACATCGAGTCATACAGATTTTTTTTCACAGCCCAGTACCTAGTAGTCCAGTAGTCAAGGTGGTGCTACCATGCATCCCATATCTTATGACAATCTGATGGGGTGGGGTTCGAGGGGGATGTGTGTGTGGAGTGAGCAGTATCACATTTTTCCACCATAAAACCAATAGCTAGTAAGCTGTGTATACCGATTAGAACTGCCCCCAATTTTTCGATACCAACCGCATGCTTCGGGTTTAGTTGGGTAATAACCCACTATTCTGAGGGTGCTGTGTATTGTGGTTCATTATGTGATAATGAAGGGGGCAATCCCATATCCTATGAAAGAACCATGCACTGTCTGCTAGACACCGGGGGCAATAGCTGTCCTGCCTCGTTGCCATACCTTATTTGGATCATAATATACCCAGTGAAAAAGTTTTTAATTGCATTATTAAGGGCTTAGCAGATATGGTCCAACACCTGGCAGCTATTTTGTCTACTTGCCACTGGTCATCCGTTAGTGGACCAGCATTCTGGTGCCAGTTGTCTTGTAGCCTTGTGCGATGGTCTTGTGTGGTGTGTTTACTACCAGTGATCTGAATATACTGGAGACCCCTTTACTTCCCAGGCGTTCCATTGTCACCTTGGGCTCCATTTGGTTGAACACCGGTACTTGTTTCATGAGAGGGTCAGATTGTGTAAGGGCATGTTAGAGCTACAAATAGGGGAATAATTGAGTTTTATGTAGCTGGAATTCTGTGGTCAGGGTGTTGAACGACTTTATGTGATCTCCCAACCAAACACATTTTTGAAATACCAATAAAATCCCAGACCTGGAAACCTTCCAGCCAGGATCCCCACCAAAGGGAAGTTTAATAATGGTGTTAATCCATTTGATGGATTCAAGGGTGTTGTGCTAGCATGACTGGAGAGACAGAGTGGCTCTGGTATTCCCTTGAGAACCGAACCGATAAGCCATAGAGACATGTTGTAGACGGTAGGTTGGTTCGTCTCGGTCCCTAAATATCCAGTCATTGATTACCACTAGTTGTGATGCCCAGTAATACATGCACATATCTGGGATACCCAGCACCTCATCGAATGTGTCTTGTATGCATTTCGTAAGGGAAACCTGGTGTTGTGCGCCAGGTCAAAGCTATTTACTGAGTAGTGCAGCAATTTCAGAGCATGAGGGGGTATGGTGTAGGGTACGTTTTGGAAGACGTATGGAAATCACAGCAGAGTCACAGTTTTAAACCGGGCCCCGCAACCCATAATCTATGAAAGTAGTTTGTCGTAGACCAAAATCTCCCTGCGCGTGGTTTGCAGTAAGATACCAATGTTGAAATTCCTGGATTGTTGTCGGTCTGTGGTGAAATGTATTTCCAAGTATTTAAAGGGTCTGTCTGTCAGTGTAGCATTGGTGGAGCAAAGGCCCGCTACAGGGACGTATTTGGATTTATTATGGTTCATGTGTAGGCTGGAAACATCTCGATAGATATGCAGCGTGTCCAGCAATCTGGGGGTGGATTGCTCCGGTCTCTGCAAATAGACTAGAAGGTCATCTGCATAGAGGGGCATTGAATCTTCACTTGTAGAATCCCAGTGGACACCCAATAGTTGGGCATCTCGACTGATTCAGTCCACTAGTGACTCAACCACAAGTGCAAACAGGAGAGGACATTGATGCCCGCTGCTCCTCTCAATTGAGAATGGAGAGGGCAAAGCTCCATTGGCCCAGACCCTGGGCCAGGCTTTATAGTAGAGCATTGGATGATATGTAAGAAGCGGGGTCCGAAGTACATCCTGCAGAGAATGTGGACCATGAATGGCAAATTGACCAACTCAAAAGCTTTTTCGAAAAAGATTGAAGCCTGGGCCACTGTTCGCCACATCTCACCAGCTCTGGATATAATAAACAGTAGACCATGGATGCAGTGCCTGGTGTTGCGGTTTGGCATGAAGCTGTTCTCATAAAGTTTGACGAGGGAATGCACAAAATGTTTTGTACCTATGATTTTTGCTAGGATTTTCGTCTCTATTAGTCTGGGATATCGACCGTTAGGTGGAATCCTTCCTCGGTTTATGGATGACAACAATGGTGTCTACTCATGTCCTGCATTAGGCGTCCCTTTCCCTATAGTTTCCTCAACTAGAGCAAGGAGGTGGACAGGGTGCTAGCAACGGGGAATAACATTTTAAGAATTTAGCTGGACTAACCGCACTCTTGAGGAATGAAGTGCATGTTTTTAAGGTATTACAGTTTTGAAGTTTGCATCCCACATTAGGTCTAGTTTCCCTATCTTGGCTTTCATATGGACTGTGGGTCTGACTTAAATGTTGGCGGAAAGGCAACTCCATCCCAACAATGACGGAGTTTCTTCCCCACCAATATTATGGTTTGCCTTCCTGATTTTGATTTGGGTGGACTATAGTTTGACGACAGCGGAGACTACTCAGTCTCCACCGTGGGCATACTTCTCCGATGGCGTAAGGGCCATCGGAGATTTAAGCTATATGTCCACCTACCTAATTTAATTGGGCAGGTATACAGCCATTTTTTTATGCCTGTTATGTCCAGGAAAGACTTTGTGGTGAGGGGCATTCTTAAGTGCACAGTGCCCCCTCGCCTTGGAAGGCAACTGCAAGGGTGAAAGGGGCATTGTATTTTTTTTTTTATTGTGAAAAAGGAAATCCGTTCTGTTTGACAGAGCTGTCCGGCAAAACTACAGTGCATTGACAGGAACCGCCTGGCCAGCTGCTTGAAATGTCTAGCGGATATTTCAAAATGTGTCTGTCTGCCCTGGTGGAGAACGGGCCAACCACCAACTTATAAATAAGTCATTATGTCTTGAAAGGAGGTTGTGGGGGTTTAGGTTAGTGTAGGATTTGTACGTATTTTAGCCCATCTGGAGAAATGCTTGTAGGAAAGTACCCGTTTTTTGACATGGTCACCCCCACTTTTTGCCTCGTATTTGATTTCGACTGGAAGCTCACTATGTTCCTACTAACCAGGTCCCGAGTGCCAGATCTCTTTCCCAAACTGTACAAATGTTACCCCCAATTGGCAATATCTTTAGTCACTCTGTACATCCCTCCTAAATGGCACCTCTGGTACCTAGGGTATGAAGTACTAAAGAAGGGTCTCTCAGGGCTGCAGCATGAACTGTGCCACCCTAAAAGACCCCTCACCAAACACATGCAAGACTGCTACTGCAGGCTGCGTGTTTTGGTGCAGACACAAGTGAAAACATGATATGGCACTCATCCCTGTGTGCAACAAAGTCAAGAGAACATTCAGTTGAGAAAACTGCGTGCACACAGTTTTCTCAAGTGAATGTTCTCTTGACTTCGTTGCACATACTTCCATGTGGGACTGGCAGCCCACAAATACTACACACTGAAACTCATCTAAAACGAGATTAATACACTTTTGAATTCATTAGCATCTCACAAATAACACTAAAACTGGTGTGCACCGCACCCTCACTTTTTCAACAAACTCATCCCTGTGTGCCATGTCCCCTACTACTGCATGTAATATTTGTAAATCCCCCCCCTAAAGCAGGCCTTACAGCCCTAAGGCAGGGTGCATTATATTATATGTGAGGGCATATCTGCCTGAGCAGATATGCCCCTGTGCTGGTCAGTTCTATTGCTCCCAGTGCAAGTGAACAGGGAAGCCATTTTAAAACATGTACTGGACACTGGTGGAAACAAGTTCCCCAGCTACATGATGGCTTCATTAAAAATAGGGATGTTTGGTATCAAACATCTCATATTAGTAAACCTGCACTGGTTCCGGTGATGGATTCATTAATACATGCACCCAGAGAGCACCTTAGAGGTGCCCCCTGAAAACCAGCCCCTGGTGTATATGGTGAGTCTTTTCTGCCAGCCTGCCACCAGAGAGGAGTGTCTGACTCCCCAAGGGTGAGAACCTTTGCTTTCAGGAGGTCAGAAACCAAGCCTGGTTGGGAAGAGGGTGATATCACCCTCTCCCACAGGATGACCTGCTGATTAGCACTCTGGTTCCCCTCACAGGAGAGGAAACCGACCCCCCCTTTCGCACCTGGACAGTACGGGAAAATTATCTGGTCGGGCAGATGTGCCCACCCCCCGGCAAGTACCACCCCTAAGGTGGCCTAACCTAAAGTGTACATGACTTTTCAGAGTTGGCCATCTTTGTGATGGCAAACTGAGGAATTCTGGGACAGGGTTATGCCCATTTCCCACAGGAAGTGGTGATATAGGGGGCGTAGTGACCCCAAGGGTCAGTAGCCCATTGACTACTACCCTCACTTCCCTAACGCCCTATCTTCAGTATTGAGGGGAGTCCCTAGCACCAGAAAATCTGATTCTGCCTACCTGAAAGAAGACAGACGTGAAGAGTTGCATAGAGCAAGAACAGAAGACCCATCAACTGACTTGGTGCACCCTGCCTGCTGACTTTGACAATTGCGCAAAAGACGACTTGTCCTGCAGCTGCTGAGTCCCCTAAGCCTGGTAGACCTGCCAGCACTTCACCCTGGAACCAAGGACTCCAGTGAAACAGCGGACCTGCTTCCCTGCATCCTGCAGGCACCCAAAAAGTATTGAAAAGACTTCAAGACGGCGAAACCAGACTCCTACGAACACCACTGCACCTGTCGCTCCAAGCCCGACTTGAAGTGTGCCAATGTGGTCCCCCAGCCCTCCAGACACAGAGTCCACCATGGTTTCTTCCCTAGTGAACTCCCCAACATCGCCTGTTATGTTATGTTAAGGCGATTTCTAAAGCGCACGATTACCCGAAGGTGTCCTGGCGCTGGTTACTTATCTTAAAGCTGGGCCAGGGGCAAGGCAGGTTATTTATAAAAAAGCCAGGTCTTTAACCCCTTTCTGAAACTTAGCAGATTGTTATCATTTCTCAGATGAAATGGAAGCCCATTCCAGGCCTTTACGGCACAAAGGGTGAAGCTTCGGCCACCCTAGTGGACTTTTTTTGTTGAAGGGACAGCAGCCAGTTTTGCTTCTGACGATCGAAGCGTGCGCGTTGGTTTATACCATTGAAATTGCCTTTTAAATTGTCAGGTCCTTCTCCTTGCAGTGCTTTGAAAACAATGCATAGTGATTTAAACTGTACCCAGTTCCTCACCTGCAGTTTTTTTATCACATTAGAGATTGGGGAAAATTTGGGGGTACCCGTGAGGAGTCTGGCCGCGGCGTTCTGGAGCATGTTAAGCTTGTGCAACAGCTTTTGTTGTATGTTCAAGTATAAGCTGTTGCAGTAGTCCAGCCTCGATAAAACCAGGGCCGTGACCACTGTTTTGCGACAGTGTAGCGGCAGAAGATTCAAGACCTTCTTCACTGTTCTTTAAACGTACCCTGTTTTGGAGACTACCGCATTGACCTGGGCTCCCATGGAAAGTTTCTCGTCTTGCAGGATTCCCAAATTTTTAACCTTATTTGAAGGAATGCAGCCTCTGTTTGCAGACCCTCTGTACCGCGACTGCTCCCGGTAAGAAAAACCCAACTCCTAAGGATACCTTTGCAGGCCTGTGGAAAAGAGGACCTTAGGTGTGCCTACTTCCCAGAGCATCATCTGGCCTGAGCCCCCCTGTTAGTTTAGCCGACTGGCCTCCCAATCAAAGACTGCAGTCTCTTTACTTGAAGACCGATCCCCCTAGACTAAAAGTGGGCACCCAATGCTGCTCTGCACCCGGCTGCCCTAGTGCTGCTGGTGGTGTTTTGCTGGTGCTGCCATGAATCTTGCCCACCACTCACCATAATGCCCGGAGATTTGTCCTGTAAGTCGCTGTACTGTACCTGGATGCTATACATGATCTACCTCCCATACAACAATTGCAGCTCCTGAAAAATTGCACTGCGTCCACTTTTTAAATGCTAAAGTATTTCAATTGAAAAACGTATAAATCAAAGTGGTTCTGGTGGCTAAATATATTTAAAGATAAATGTTCTTTTTATAAATTGGTGTGGATCGCCTTATTGAGTCGTGTGCATCCTTTCTTGACTATTGTGTGTATTTGCAGATGCCTTCCACTCCTCTCTAATAAGCCTAAGGCTGCTCAACCACACTACCCCCCTAAAAGAGCAACTTCGGTTTGCTAGAGCAAGCCCCTGTCCACTCGTAAGGGAACCCATGTGCTCTTTGCATGATATATTTCATTTTGATATATGTAGTGCCAGCTTCCTACAATATTGCCAAGGCCACTCCGCTGCCCTCATCTTACTGAGCTATCAGTGGCATCCAGCACCGTCTCCCACCGCACACTAGTTGCCAGACTACATGACGCAGGTATACAAGGAACAGCCCTGGACTGGATCCGATCATTCCTCACCGGAAGAAGCCAAAGGATCAGACTCCCACCCTTCCTCTCCGACCCCACGAAAATCACCTGCGGAGTCACACAGGGTTCATCCCTGAGCCCCACCCTCTTCAACATCTACATGGCCCCCCTCGCAGCTATCGTCCGACAACACGGCCTCAACATCGTATCCTGCCAAACTCAACTTCCAAAAAGGAATGCAAAACATCGCAGTTTGGATGATCAACAGCTGCCTGAAGCTCAACGCCGAGAGACAGAAGTCCTCGTCCTCTGTAACACCCCTTCTGCATGGGACAGCACCTGGTGGCCGACCACCCTCGGAAGTCCAACTACCCCCTCAGACCACGCCAAGAACCGTTGCATTGTACTCGAATCATCACTCACCATGAACCGACAGATCAACGCCGTCACCTCCAGTTGCTTAAACATCTTCCGCATCCTCTACAAGACCTTCAAGTGGATCCCCCCTGAGTCAAGGAAGACAGTCACCCACGCACTCATCACCAGCAGACTGGACAATGGAAACACACTCTACGTCGGCATCAAGTCCCTCCTCCGCAAATTGCAGACAATACAGAACACCGCCACCAGACTCGTCCTCTGCATCCCCCGGCACGAACACATCAGTCAACACCTACGAAGTCTCTACTGGCTCCCCGTGGAGAAAAGTCATTTTAAAAATCCTCACTCACACCTACAAATGCCTACACAACAACGGACCCAAATACCTCCATGACAGAATCAACTTCTACGTACCCAAAACAAACCTCCGATCTTCCAACCTCACACTGGCCGAAACCCCGTGCATCCACAGAGCCAGGGCAGGCGGAAGATCCTTCTCTCACATTGCAGCCAAGACCTGGACCGAGCTACCGGCAGACATCAGACGCGCCCCCTCCCTGAACACCTTCAGGAAGACCCTCAAGACCTGGCTCTTCAGCTAAACAGATCTGCAGACCCCCCTCAGTGCCTTGAGACCCACACGGGTGAGTAGTGCGCTTACAATTCCCTGATTGATTGCTTGAAGTCGTTGACACTCGTCCCTCATGGCACACCGGTTTATTTGTGATATTGGCATATGAGCTCAAATGTAGGTTTGTGAATCTGAGATCTATAAATAGTATCGCTTGATGTAGATGTTGAAGAGGTGAGAGAAAAGACATGAGAGCCTTGAGAGCTTATGCATGTAACCGATCTGGATGTGGAGAATAAGTCTTCAGGTCTAGCTTTTTATTGCTGTTTCAGATAAATGATTTGAACCAGTTAAGGCAGTGGTCAGGCATATTAGCCATTGCCTGCAGGAAGTTGAACAGTAGCTTGTACTTTACTGTATCAAAGGTGTCTGGACTAACCAGACTACATTGTACATGCAATATTCCACGGCTACTACACTGAAAAGATCTGGAAGGGTTGAGAGTACGTGGTGCAGGGGCACTGACATTCTACTGTTTAATGTCTCATTCTGACGACTTAATCATTTTCCCGCTCAGGAGATTCTTGTCGGAAGTGTCCTGACGTGCACTACATGTTTTAATGTATTGCTCTTCAAAAAAATGCTAGACTCTGTTGGTAATAGGTGTGTACACACAGTGGTATTCCTTTTATTTTAGTTGACTAGCATCCTCTTTACCTGGAAATGACACAACTAAAGGTTAATTCCAGCTGCTTGATAGTAATTGGGTTCTAGCCGTTTTAATTGAACTCCTCAGTGGAGACCCCCTACTATCTTTAGCTGTCCTTGTATAAATCTTTGTGGTCTATCCTCACTGGGCCACATGATTGCTTGTGGTTTGTGTTATAGTTGTGCCCATGAGAAATCTTTTGGTTTCAGTACCCATGTATACATGCAGCTTTGAATGCTGTATAGTGTTCCATAGGGTTTAGTGGTTGTCAGAGCTGCTCTCTACCCTTTCCATGCCTTTCCCATCGCTATTCTTTCCTTCTTCACTTCCCTGCAGAAGCTCTTGTTAAGCTAAGTATGTGTGTGTTTGTAAATCACTTTCTCTTAGATGGAGGAGGTAGTATCCTATGTTTTCACCTTCCCTGGACCAAGTCATTTACAGCAGGTCTGCGTGTTGCCTCAGACCAAGGCAAAAGGTGCAGGTAGTGCTGATATGAGTGTGAGGGTCCAGTTACCTTGTTGGGTGTATTTTCGTTTCCTCTGAGCTGTGATGATCCAGGTGTAATGTGTGTTGTACACATTGTTTGTCTGAATCAGCCGTCCAGACCCACACGTAAGTCTGTCTCACTGCTGCCTCCTTAGTTCCTCTGCAAGCGCTACTAATATGATTGTGAGAGTCTATGCTTCTGCACGTAGGTAGCTGCTGTTCATTTTTGCATGACCAGGCAGTTCCAAACACAGTCGAAGTATAGTGGGTGCCTCTGGGCAGGTACTACATGTGCAGACAGACTGCAGTGATACTGAGCCAGGTCACATCAATGCACCAGACTCCCATGGTCCTTGAACAAAGCATGCTCATGAGGAGGAACAGAACCCTAGAAAGAAGATTAAAAAGATATACTGCACAAGCAATAATTGACAGCTTGCAGCAGTAAGTCACACTTGATCTGAGAAGTTCGCTGCCTACCATTTGCTTCCTTGAGGAATAACGTGAAAGAGGTACACATAGATTACAGCTTGCTTCAGAAGGCACACTTGGGTTGAGGAGCTAATAGGTAAGTGTCTGGAGGTGAATTGTAGCCTCAATGCTGTTGTTGGACAGGAACATTTCTGGAGCGGAGATCAGAAGATAGTCTACGAACGTCAGGTAGGGTGACCAGTGACACCCTCCCCAAAGGATAAAGGGCTGTTCATTTCTGTGTAGTGCCAATACGTATGTTACAGATCATAGTTTATACATATGATACTTGTGTGTTAGTAGAGTGCTTCCAAACACCCACTCTGGGAACTAGATCAGTTACCATTTTATTTGATAACATCCACATATACCCATGAATGTTGAAGTAATGATAAACAAAAGGACTGTTGAGGAGGTTATTGATGAAGAAAGCGAAGGGGCTGGAGAAAATTCACATTGTCGTCTGTCTATAGGATCTCTGTGAGGGAGTGGGAGAAAGTGAGATAATGCCAGAAATAACACGCAAAAGGATACTGTGATAAGCCCCACTTAAGGTGCATCACAAATATGTGGTTGAGATTAATGCTGCAGCTCTGTCCATTAAGTCATGAATGCAATCTCTAAAGAACTGGTTCATACTAGCGTTCATGAGCCAAATTAAAGGCGGTGGACGGTTCAGTGTATGTTAAGTGCACAGCAGTGACGGAAGTACCTGATAAACTAGTGAACTGTGATTTTGAGCAATGTACAGTTAAATTAATGGTGCAATTGAAATATAAATTCTCCAGTATTGGGGTGTCTTTCATAGATTCACATGCTTGAATATTCCCCGTCGTCGAAGTGGGAGTCCCACGGTACATAACATAGCAATGTAGAAAAAATACGACCATAGATAGGTAAGAAAAAAACATAGAGTAGCATTGAATCATAGAGCTTTTAGATAGAAAAAAACTTGTCACTTTTATAACATATTACAGTCATTGTGAATAGTCTAAACTCCAGACAATCCGGTTTTAGCACCCTCGATAATGTTCT
This sequence comes from Triturus cristatus, assembly GCF_964204655.1. Lineage (NCBI taxonomy): Eukaryota > Metazoa > Chordata > Amphibia > Caudata > Salamandridae > Triturus > Triturus cristatus. The sequence goes on along the minus strand of NC_140591.1, from coordinate 203,116,082 downwards.
CTTCAGAGGTTCAGGCCCTCAGATTTTCTACCGCACTTCGTGTGAAGGGAGTCTCCCTGAGCACTGCTCAGTTCCCCCCCTCCCCCCTCACCCCCCCCCCCCCCCCCCCCCCTCATTTTTCTCCTCAAAGAAAAACTTTTTGTCATGTCTACAACCAAGAAGTCCCTCTTCAGACCTTATGGGACATGTGGAAAACAGCGACTACATTCTGAGGACCCTCATAAGAAGTGCATTTATTGCCTCTGCCCTGAACACTAGGTAAAGGATTGTCAAATCTGCAGGGCTTTCTCTCAAAAGACCCTTAAGGACAGGGAGGGGCGTCTCCTTCTGTGGCTTCAGAAGTTGAAGACTATGGATAACCCCCTATCAGATGTGGAGAGTGTTTCCTCAGTCCGGACTACTTCATCTTTGAAGAGAGCCAGTGAGTCGGAGAAGGTTTCTCCTAAGACTAAGGTGGCGAAGAAACATCATGTTGTCAAGTCCACTGACCGGCCTTCAACTTCAAAAGGGGTGTCTCCTGCCCCTCAGTCTATCTACACCCTCTACGCTCCCGAGATCCGAGTCTCCGGCGTCCAAGACTCTATCTGAGCAGTTTTTGCCTAAAAAACTGGTTCTCTCATCGAGCTAGTCATCGCTTCCTCCGTCGACAAGGACTGCTTCAACTTCTTAGTAAATGATGCCGGCTATGATTCGGTCGTCGGCGACATCACCGTCGACGTTGGTGTCAGTGAAGGTGAGGCCTCTGTCGTCTATGGTGCCTTTGACTTCGTCGACAGCATCTAACAAGCAGAAGAAGCATTCATAAACACGCACTTCCTCGTCGACGAAATGGTCTGCTTGATCGACGATGGCGTCGACGGCGATGGCTTGGTCGTCGACGGCGATGGCTTGGTTGTCGACGGCGATGGCTTGGTGGGCGACGGTGGCTCAACAGCGACGGCAACTTCTCTCGGCAACAGCGTCCACGGCTGCATCCATGGATCTGGTTCCTTTGAAGTCTTCAGGTTTTCTGCTTCAACAGCGACGGTCTTTGGATACCTTGACGCCAATCCAAATTGATTCTAATCCTCCCGCAGAATTGTTCTCTTCTGACGCTGGAGACAATGAATCGGAGGAGGATGACACATTTAGGGCTGCCTGCAGTCCCTCTGAGCTTCTAATTGAATGTGAGGATTTTGATGACGCCCAGAAGTATGAGGACTTTTCAGACTGTGCCAACCAGCCTGCACCGGATCTTCCTGTGGCGCAGATGCATATGTCCCTTATTTCCAGCCTTCAATTTATGCTGGATGGCTATTACAGACGTTTTCCAAACTCGGTCCAGGCTTCTCCAGCACCACAAGCCCCTCTTCCACCTCCGCTTACTACAGAACTGCTTTCTACGCCTTCTACTTCGGTGTCCAGGTTACCACACCAAGACGCTCCTCATGTCATTGAGGATGATGATGCTGTTGTTAATGACAGAGGAGGGTGAGCTGGATGATAGATCCCTGTTCACGGAATGGGACAATTATCAGATTCAAACGCCTTCCCCCACCGCTCCAGCTCCTCTTGATTCTCCTCCGGTGGACATAGGTGGATTTCATGTCCTCATGGAAAGGGCGGCAAAGAGATTCACCGCCCTATGGTCACTAGAGAGGAGGATTGTTTCATGTATGACTTTAAGGATCAGCCACAGAAACAAGTGCGTGCTATTCCCATCATCGATTTTATTTGGCAAGAGTGTCTCAAGCAACACCCTAATTCCATTCCTGCTGTCCTGCCACGACTAGATAAAAAATGCAAGGCCCCGGAAAATGTGCCTGCTTGTCTTATTGCACAGCCGAAACCTGATTTCATTATTACTCAAGCAGCACAACGTCGTGCCAGGAATCCCTCGTCTCCAGTATCGGCTCCTCTGGATCGTGAGGGGAGACGCCTTGACACCATTGGTAAAACATTCTCCACTATGGCGGCAACTACGGTCCGAGCGGCCAATTCTCTAGCTATCCTCGGCTGTTATGACCGACAAAATGTGGTCAGACATTGCTTCCCTTGTAGATTTACTACCAGAACCTTCTAAAGCAGAAGCACTGAAGATTCTTCAAGAAGGGGAAAGGATTTCCTCGGATATTGATTGTGCTGTTGACGTGTCTTCTACTGGTTTCCGACAACTGGTGGGTGCTGCTTTCCTCAGGCGGCAGGGCTGGTTAAAAGCCACTTCTTTCCGTCAAGAGGTGCAGACGAAAATATTGGACATGGCTTATGACGGTGTATCACTGTTTGGCCAACACATCGATGATGCCCATCAGACGATCAAGAAGGACACCGACACTGCTCGTGCTCTTGGCACACTTCATTTAAAAAAAACAGCCCTTTTGGGGTGCGAGGGGTCGTGGCTCATCCTCTTCCTTTTGGAGTGGTTCTAATCAATATCGACAATACAATTCTTTTCAAGGCCAACAATGTTACTCCTCCCAGAATCAACAGTCGCACAGACAACCACCAGCCGCATCTTACAGACAGTACAAAGGTAAATCCTGTTATAGAGGAAGGGATTCCTACAAGAAACAATGACTTTTTCCATCTGCCATCCTTGATGCCTCCCACCCTCGCAAAGGTTGGAGGTCAAATCTCCCGCTTCTACTCCAAATGGTCAGTGATTACTACCGATCAATGAGTTCTAGATATTGTGCGCAGGGGTCACATTCTAGAGTTTGTAAAGATCCCTCCCAATTCTCCACCCAGAGGTCCTCCTCCTGCCCATCTGAAGGAACTTTTAGGTCAACTAAAAATCTTATTGAGAGAGGGTGTGATCGAAGTGGTTCCGAACTTGCAATGGGGCAGAGGATTCTATTCGAGGTTCTTCCTTATACAGAAAAAGTCGGGAGAATGGCGCCCTATTCTGGACCTACGTGCCCTAAACAAATGCATCAAGAAGCAAACATTCTGCATGTTTTCTCTTCAGTAGGTTCTTCCTTTACTGTCCGAAGGAGAGCACATGACCACACTGGACCTTCAAGATGCTTATTTTCATGTTCCTTTTCTGCCCAGACACAGAAAATTCCTCAGATTCAGAGTGGCCGGGAGAGATTTCCAATTCAAAGTCCTTTCATTCTGCCTTTGTTCTGCACTCTGAGTGTTTACCAAAGTCCTCGCACCGATGGCAGCTTATCTTTGTCTACAAGGCGTACAAATTTTTCCTTATCTCGATGGCTGCCTTCTAAAGGCACGGTCGTTCGAACTGGCATCCCAATACTCTCTACTTTGCAGGTCCCTCTTCCAGTCTCTGGGCCTTATGTTCAACATGGACAAGTCTCAATTTGTCCCCGCTAAACTCAGGACGTTTTTGGGCGTCATTCTGGACACCAAACTGGCAAAGGCCTTTGTGTCACACGAAAGGCGTCAACGACTTTGCAACCTAGCGGTCTCCCTCCGGTTCAAAAAGTCAGTTTCTGTTCAGCAGTTGAAGTCCTTCCTAGGGATGTTGTCCTCTTGCATTCCCCTAGTCCCTCACTGCCGCCTGAAAATGAGGCCCATCCAGGAGGAGCTCGGCAAACAATGGGCTTAAGTCTCAGGATCCTTCAACGATATGATCAAGGTCACATCTCAGATGCAAACGGCTCTGTTCTGGTGGACTCTCGAAACAAACTTCTCTTCCGGTCTTCCATTTCTGGTGGACACTCCAAGTTTCACTCTCACAACGGGCGCATCTCTCGAAGGGTGGGGAGCACACCTTCAGCACCTCACAGTAAAAGGACGGTGGGATACCCACCAAAGGACCTGGCACATCAGCCTTCTAGAGTTACTTGCCATTTTTCTGGCGCTAAAGGCTTTTCGCGCCATCATCCAGGGAGCTTCGGTGTTGATCTGGACGAACAACACAACATGCATGCACTATATAAACAAACAGGGGGGCACACGGTCCATTTTGCCATCTCTTCAAGCTCAACAAATCTGGGATTAGGCAATCCAGCATCAAATCACTCTGATGGCAGTGCATGTTCTGGGAGCGTCCAACATTCTAGCGGACTCTCTAAGCAGGTCAACCTCGTCCAATCACGAGTGGGAGTTGCATCAACCCACACTGGATCGCATCTTTTGGTTATGGGGTCCCACGAATCTGGATCTGTTCGCAACCCATCTGAACCGCAAATGCCCATTTTACGCAAGTTGGCTTCCCCAACCAGAGTCGTGCGGGAATGCCTTTTTGGTTAACTGGTCAAAAATATATGCCTACGCTTTTCCGCCGACTCCTCTGGTCCCCATGGTTCTTCGGAAAATGAAGAAAGAACCTTGCCGCATTCTTCTAATAGCTCCCATGTGGCCTCGACAAGTCTGGTTTACAGAACTCCTGCTCCTATTGCAGTGCGACCCGATTCTGCTCCGCCCACTCCGGACCTTCTGACCATGGATCAGGGACAGGTTTGTCATCCCGACCCAGTATCCCTTCGCTTGGAACCTGAGCACTATGAGTGCCAATTTAAACATTCCTTCCGACTGCAAGGAAGTTCTTGCTAAGGCTAGAACAGCCTCCACTGTGAAAACATACAAGCTCAAATGGAAACGCTTCTGTCTATGGTGCGACGCTGCTCAGGTACATCCTGTTCCTTCCACACCAGACCAACTTTTGCCTTTCTTTTTACATCTAGCAAAATCTGCTCTCTAGCATTCTACTCTTAAAGTTTTTCTGGCTGCAATCTCAAGATTTCGACAGGATGGTTCCACCTCTCTTTACTCTTCCAGAGTCATTCAGCAGTTCTTCAAGGGTCTTTTTAGGATGTTTCCTCCAATTCGTCGACCGCCTCCTCCTTGGCATTTAAACATTGTATTGGCACAACTCATGAAGCCACTGTTTGAGCCCATCCATAAGGTCGATCTAAAATTAATTACGTGGAAGACTTCGCTGCTGTTGGCTCTCACTTCTTCACATTGAGTCAGTGACATACAGGCGTTTACTACTAAACCGCCTTTTCTTCAATTCACCAAGAACTCTATATTGCTCTGCAAAAATCCGGCTTTTATCCCCAAAGTGCCGTCGGATTTCCATCTTAATGAACCAATCATTTTAATAAAAAAATTTCCTAATCCTCAAACGTCAGCAGAGAGGACTCTCCATTCTTTAGATATCAAGAGATGTCTGTAATTTTATCTGTAAAGGACAGCTAGTATGCACAAGTCTGAGCAGCTTTTTGTGGCCTACGGATGGATGCGAAAGGGACATCCAGTCACCAAACAAACTATTGCACGCTGGATATCTACTACAGTTGCCTTTTGCCATCAGCAAGCTGGGAAGCCACTTAATGCAAATGTTTGAGTGCATTCTACCAGACAAGTTTCCTCTTCTACTGCGCTATTTGCTGGTGTGCCTCTTCAACACATCTGCACGGCTGCAACATGGTCCAGCAGGCACACCTTTACCAAACATTACTGTCTGGAAGCTGCTGACCACGCTGATTCAGCCGTGGGGCAAGCGGTCCTACGTAATCTCTTTAAGTAAGGTGAGCCTCTGTTGCTTCCCTCCTCCTGCATGCAAGGTACAATTTTTTGTCTTTATGCTTCAGTATCTCTTTGTACTGTGTATTATGATGATTTTATATGTACCTTGCATTATCTTGGCATCACTGCTTACTCTTCTTATTCAAGCATGTGAATCTATGAAAGACACCCCAATACTGGAGAAGAACAAAAGTTAATTACCTGTAAACTGTGGTTCTCCAGTATTGGTGTCTTTCATAGATTCACATGCGACCCACCCTCCTCCCCTCAGAGGCTCTCCTCTTCTCCTTGACTCTTTGTTACTCTTGTGCTACGAAAATCTGAGGGCCTGAGCCTCTGAGGAGAACATTCTGGAGGGTGCTAACACCTGATTGGCTGGAGTTTGGACTATTCACAATGACTGTAATATGTTATAAGTGACACGTTTTTTCTATCTAAAAGCTCTGATTAAATGCTACTCTGTGGTTTTTTCTTACCTATCTATGGTTGTGTTATTGCTACATTGCTATGTTATGTACCGTGGTACTCCCACTTCGACGACTGGGAATATTCAAGCATGTGAATCTATGAAAGACACCAATACTGGGGAACCACAGTTTACAGGTAAGTAACTTTTGTTCTTGTATACTAGGAGAACAAAACCTGACTGCCCAACCTCAATCTTTGGAATTCCACGTACCAGGAGCCGTGACAGTCTTTGGCGTGGGACTGGAAACTTGATGCAAAAAGTGCTCCCTTTTGAGATTGAGCAGTGTGTAGATGGGTTCATGTTAAGGTGATGCAAGATGAAAGGAAGAGTGGACACCATTCTAGCAACCTCAGAAAATACACATGGAAAAGAAAAAGTTCACAACTGAAAATCTTTTACTGAGGTCAAACTCCAAGCTTGATGCATGTCCACATGTTAAGCTGCGAGTTGTGTTCAAAGAGGGAGAGCACGTATGTGCAAGCAGAATTAGCATAGATGTTTAGAAATACAGCAGAAGTATATAATCTTCTCAAATATTCCTACAGTGGTCACGGACTGTCTTTTTTATTTTGTAATTTTTTTTATTGATTTTTATATTTCAACAACGGCACCGTTGATATACAAACAATAGTTGGAATCACAGTATATCATATGTATACTTCAATATATAACCAGCTAGGCTGCACTGCATAATACAGTCTCTGGCGTGCTCCAGATTAGTTGTCATGTAAGATCCTAACTTTAGGTCATTTTAACATCCTGACTGACAATTGGCATATCTATGTATGTGTGTTGTCCGAGCCAACACTACAAGACACAGTGTACCTTCATTTTGGATGAATATATAACTTGTAGTTTGCATTTTGTATGTAAAACCCACTGATTTGATTGTGGAAATGAGCCAGGAGTGATTTATTCTACACCAACATGGTATATTGCACACAAGGTAAAATGAAGAATATGGTTTCTTCCCCCCCCCCCCCAAGAGATTTTTAGTTCTCTAGATGTTAATTGACAGTGTAACTCATAGCAGCAACTCATGAAGCGTAGTGGTCATCTGTTTCTCAGCACTTAAGAGTTCCTTTATCTTTTCTTTTCCATGGAATCCATGGAATGTCCATTTATGGAAAAGGCTGGTTTATCAATTCTAATTTAATTACTTGTTTTACATTTCAGGTGGCCAGCAAATAATAGTGAAAAACCAGAAACTGATAACTGGGATGCCTGGGCTGTTCAGCCTTCCCTCACCGTTCCTAGTACAGGACCACTAAGACAACGATCAGCATTCACGCCAGCTACAGTAACTGGGTCCTCACCTTCTCCTGTTCTAGGCCAGGTAATTTGTGTAATTTGTGTACCTGCAAGATCTCCATAGTTGTGCGTAAACTCAGTGATGTGGTACTTCCTGTTAACAAGGACATAATGGTTTACAGATATGTTGGTTTTAATTTCTATGCTTAATCCCCAAGAATCCTCATATTTTGAAATATTTCTCAGATATAGACAAGCAATGGGATGTTTTACATAACCACCGGGGATGGGGCGCAGTAACTCTAATGCCCCAACCTCCCCATATACCCTGAGCATGCAGTGATTCTGTCTGATAGTCATTATTGTCTTCTTCCTGGACAGTTTGTGGGATCAAATAAGAATAACAAACCTCTTCGACTCGCTTCTCCCACCCCTATTGCACAGATTCTTTTTGTTCACTTTTTACACCACTGCCCCCAAGATTTGGTCTCACCTTAGATGTTCTAATTACCACATCTATGACACTACAGGCTCTTTTAATTTGAGGCAATATTTGAGTAGGCCAATGCCACAGTTTCTCACACTTCGGCGTACCGAAGAGCTTCCCTGATTTTTCAAAAGTTCCACTCTTAAGTCTACCCACATGAAACTACAGTGGAACCCCCATAATTCTATTGTGGGCATCCCTGTGCAAGTTGTCTGGTGCCTCAAATGTCTACCAGGATTGTCAGTGTCAGGATTACCAAGCTGGGTGCAGGATACTTATCCTCCTGCAGCATCACAATCAACTCTGTCATGTGCTGCTCTAAAACAGACCGCTTCTAGGCACTACAGTAAGACACTGTTCTCTGGCTCATAAGGAGCCCTCCATTTCCCCTCAGCTGTACCACGGAGCCCCTTGGTCATCAAGCAGCCAGGGAATAGGGGGCTTGACTGGCAGACCCAGAGAATGAGGACATCTTGGCTCTCCTTCTCCACTGCTCCTTCACCTGTTCTTATGTCTCTCAAGCCGCCATTCATCCATTCTCTCCCCCTGCCCTAACACCAAAGTAACATCCTAACACGTAGTTGACAGAAATTTCTTCTTTGGGTATATACCACGATGGAGGCTGGCAGGATGATTAGTCATTCAAGACCAATGCCTCCACAACTGCACCAACCAATCCAACCATTTAGGCCTCTTCAATCACTGGACAATGACTTCATTCATGAGTCTTCAATAGTGTGTACCTGGATGACAAAAACACCCTCATTACATGTAAACTAGCTTCTGGCTATAAATGTTACATTATTTACCTTACTAAATCAAAGTTACTATCTTTGAAAAGTTGATCCTACCAGGCCTCTATGTGTCATATGAAACGCAGCACACAAACAAAGGTGATTAGTATAAGTTATACGTATCAAGTAAGACATTTGTGGGTCATAAGCAATAGGGATCAATTGTCATTCTTTCTCAAATCAGTGCTGGAGTTAATGGTGTTAATCTCAGGAAAACCCTCTCTCCTTCTGAAAATGCTCCATTATTAGCCTACATTGGACATATTTAAGACTCCAGATTAAATGAAGAGGCAAAATAGTGCTTCAGAAAGAACTGAGAAAGAAGGCATACTAGATTGCGCCTGCTCGCCCCACCTGGCTGAGGTCAACTGAATTTTTGAGGAATGTCCAGGCATCCTATATGGACATGTGCTTGCCTGTTTGCACTATGGCAGATTCAGCCCTCGAGCACTTTAATGACTCCAGGGCCACAGTTCAGTCGCTGGGACTCTCCATTGCCCCATTCTGCCTTTGGCCCAACTGGCTACCATCTGTGTCCATTCCCACCCAGCCACCACAGCAAACAGACTCCCCAGTTCTTTGGTGGCCGCAGACATGGTTCCCACAAGTCTCATGGGATCCAAGGCCAGATACCTGCTCAGTCTGCCATATCAAACCCCCATGCACCTCCCCTCCAGCAGTCACAGCCTCCAAACCACTTTAAACTATCTTCTGACCATCACAGGCAACTGGTCATGATGAAGCATTACCAGCCCGGTGGCAGTCCATAACCTTGGATAAGTGGGTGCTCTAAATAGTCCAGCGGGGTTACGCCTTTCCATTCACAGAAGCCCCGCAGCCCATACCATCATCCTCAGACTTGCTGACAGAGGACCACCAGCCTCTGCTGTGGCAGGAAGTGCTGGTTCTTATGGCAAAAGGAACCATTGAGTGGGTGTCAAAATCATAAGTAGGTTGTAATTGCTATTCCTGCTACTTTCTTCTGCTGAAAAAGGACTGAAGCCTCTGCCTTCTACTACACCTACACCCTCAAAACTACTTTCTGAGGAAGGAGAAATTTGAAATGCTCATGATGGCTCACATTTTGTCTGCTCTGGACAATTGAGACTGGATGTTAGCGTTGGACTTGCAGGACCCCTATTTTCACATTTCCTTCCTGCCAATGTACAGACGTTACCTATGGTGGGCCACAAGCAGTTTATTTGCTGTGCACCCCTTTGGCCTTGCCAGTGCCCCTCTGGTGTCCACAACAGTGTTGGTGGTGGTATCAGGTTACCTGCAGAGGTCAGGGGTTCCAGGTTCCAGTCTTCCCCTACCTTGATGACTGGCTGTTGAAGTCAGGCTTTTCCCAGGCAGTTGACGCCCACCTCCAGGCTGTGGTGGACTTACTGAATTCTCTAGGGTTCACTATCCGAGTGCTGTTACACCCAACTCCCTCTCAGATGCTCCCTTTGATTGGAGCCATTCTGGACACAGTGCAGTTATAGGTCTTTCCTCGTGAGTGGTGAGTCCAGGATATTCAGGCTAGGATTCCGATGTTTCAGCCTCTGTCCTGGATTTCAGTGAGGCTGACTCTGAGACTATTAGTCTCCTGCACCATGTTGGTAACATTTACCTGCTGTCACATCCCAGCTCTGCAGTGGGACCTGAAGACCTATTGGGTGCAGTATCAGCGAAATCTCTCTGACCTGGTCCAGATATCGGAGGGAACTGCAAAGGATCTGCAGTGGTCAATGACGACCCGCGATTGGGTCAGCAGCAGTGGTGACATATGCGTTACTCCTGGTTTGAGGCAGCCATCTGGGAGAGGTGGGGATCAGAGGACTTTGGTATCTGGTGGAGGCTCAGCTCCCTATAGACCTTCTGAAGTACCTGTTGTAGTTGAGAGCAATACGCTTTTCATTGAAAGCCTTTCTTCCTACCATCAAAGGAAGGCTGGTTCAAGTGTTCACTGCCATGTGGTATTTCAACAAGCAGGTTGAGGTTGTGGACCATGTGTCAAGATGCACTGCATCTCTGGACGTGGCTAGAATGTCAACACCTATTCCTCATTATACAACGCCTGGTAGACTCTAAGAATGCCAAGGCAGATGAACTCAACCATCAATGCCTCGCAGATCACAAATGGCATTTCTGGAGGTGGTGCAAGGTCTATTTCACAACTGGGGACAACCTTAGTTGGATCTGTACACCACCACAGAGAAACCACAATGTTCGCACTTCTGCGCACTGGAGTTTCCAACACGGCTCTTGTTCGGAGAGGTTTTTCTGTTTCATGTCATTCAGGGTTTTTGTCCACCTTCTCGTCGATAAAAGATCAGGAACAACTAGGTCCAAGTCATCCTTGTGGCTCTGATCTGTTAGAGACTACTAGCTGCAGATTCCTTAACGTAGAATTATCCCCAGGCGTGAGACTGGACCCGGAATGCTTTCCTGCTCAGCATCTCTGCACGCCGGGGGGGCGGTGCCCCGCGACTCTACCCCGACGTCCTCCGCGGGTGTGACATCAGCGAGGTCACATAAGCCCCGCCCCGGCGCTAACGTCAGTTTTCTTCTTTTCCGCGTGCAACGTGGATCCGGATCGTGTCCCGTTTCAGGCCTTCTTTTTCAGCTTTTGAGCGTTTTTCTTGGGAACAGTGTGCGAATACCTTCGGGCTTCAAGACGTGCTCGTCTTGCGTGCACCAGATGGCGGCGACGGATCCTCACCCCATCTGCATGTGGTGTTTGGGGGAGCACCACGACTCCACAGACTGTGAGGCGTGTCAGCAAATTAAGCCGAAGTCCCGGCGGGAGCGCCAGATGACACTGCTTTCGGCACGCATGTCCAGGTCGGCGTCGCCGCCGCGTCAGTCCCCTGCGGACGGCTTCAAGAACCGCCGCCTCCGTCTCCGACATCGTCCTCCCAGGCCGCAAGGGCGTCGCTCACCTGTTGGTAAGTGTTGCAGTTTGTCCCCGAGATCCGGTTCCCAGCCTGTTGGGGTTGTGGGTTCTCCGCGAGTGATGCTGCCCGCGCGTCGCCACCCTATCCGCCGTTCCCCGGTGCAGGGACAACCAGAGCCCAGATGGAGGCCTTGCAGGGCTCTTTGGCTCTTCCTTCTCTTCGGACGTCTGCGGATCCCTTGTCGCGTGCGGGGACATCTACGGCGGCTCCGGCGCCGACAGGTTCGGAGGATGTGGTGCCGTCGGGGTGCGGCCCTTCGGGGTTCCCTCCTTTGGACCACAGCGCCTCTGCCTCGCTGCAAACCCCCACGGGGGTCCCTGTGGTGTTGAGGGAGGTTGCCAGGCTCGGGCGTCTCCTCGAGTCCCCCTCGGGGCAGGCGGCGGCCTTGTCCGAGGTGACGCCGGTCAGGTGCCGGTGGCTGCTGGCCATGGCGGCGCCGCAGGGGCTGGCTAGAGGTCGGGGCGTGTCCCCGGGCCCCCCACGTCCCTCCAAGCAAGTGGCTGCCTCGTCGAAGGTAGAGTTGATGCCTTTTCTGCGCCGTTCCTTAGCCGCCCCGGCTCCGACCCAGCCTCGTTCTCCTGTGCTGCGCGTTGTAGCTGACATCGTTCCGGCGTCTCCTTTGGCGCCGGTCGGCGTTGACCTGACGCCGGTCGCGGACTCTTCGGCACCGGGCCGGCGTTGGGTCGTTGATTAGTCTTCGGACGCCCCCTCTTCTCCAGAGGTTCGACGGTTGTTAGTTTCATCTTCTCCAGAGACGGGTCGCCACATCGTGGCTTTTTCCCTGGTGTCTTCTAAGGACGGCTCTTCGCCGTCGCCACGCCCAGTCTTCGCCGGAGGCGCCTCAGGTTCCCCATCCCCCCTTTCCGGGCTTGGCCTTTCCTTCCTCCGCTTGGACTGGGGGACGGCTGCCTTGGCTTGCAGCAGTCGCCCACAGAGATACTGCTTTCCCCGCCGTGGAGCCCTACGGAGGCGAGTGCTGCCTTCGCTCGGGCTGTTTTCATGGCTGCGGTGATCTTGCGCATGGGCGATCCAGCTGTCAATTTCCCCACGGATCTTCTGGAGCTCCTCCATCAGGATTCTGGTGTTCGGAAGCTGCTTCTTCCCTTCGAGGCTTCGCTCCACACTTCTCTTTTGTGGGTTTGGGGGTGGCCCGCCACAGGGGTCCCGGTGCCCCAGCAACTTCTGCACCGCCACCGTCCTGCGCCGCATGATCCTGTCTGTCTTTCCCTCCACCAGGGGCCCTCTTTTACAGACTGCCTTTCCCTCACTGCCATCGGTGTTGTCTCCCCCATCACGGGAGGCCCGCTGGTTAGATTCCTGGGGGCGCAATATCTTCGCCTCCACCAGTGCGGCTTTGCCGGCCCTTAACACTCTTTGTGTATTGGCTAGGGCCACTTCTTGCTTGTGGGATTCGGCGGAGTCCCTTATGTCTGCCGCTTCTCAGGAGGGTGCCTGTGTTGATCTGAGGCACCATGTGTTGGATGGCTGGGAGCTGGCGGCATTTATTCTTTGCTCGGCTCTGGACGTTTCGGAGGTGATTGATTGTGCCATGGCTTCTTCCGTGGCCCTTCGTCGACATACCTGGCTACGGGATAGTCTGTTCTCGGAGAACGTTGGGGAACGGCTGGTGGACCTTCCCTTTGATGGCACTCTTGTGTTCCACGTCCCTGCAGATTCTGCCATTCAGAGGTTTCTAGCGGGGCTTCGTCCTCCCCCTCCTCCTCCTCCTCCCCCTCAGTGACCTGTAGGTCGGTCTGTGTTTTGGGAGGTGTTCTTCCGTTGTTTTCCTAGGGCCTTGTAGCGAGTAGCCCCGGTTGTGTGTTCTGCGTGGTTGTTGTGCCTTCAGGTCCTTATGTTAGGACCTTGGTGCGGTTAGCTGCTGGTCCGGCCCTTTTTTGACTTAAGGTTTTGGCTGTTAAGCCGTGTAGGCCCTGAGATTAGGCCTTCTGTGTATTCTTTATTGACTGATTGTCAAGCTGTCTGCGGTTTTCTCCGCGGGTCTTTGTTTGTCCTCTGCTGCGGAAGCTTTTTCTTTAAGAGGGTTTCCATGTTCTGGGACGTAACATGCCCTATGTGGGGTAATGGTAGCTATTCTATAGCTTCAGATTGTGCAGGAGAGGTGTGGTCGTCCTTCTGGCTTCTACTTCTGCGTCACGGTATGCCGCTGGTGCGATCTTCTTGCTGATGGTTTTGGAGTGGCTTGCATTGCGTCCCGGTCCGTCCTTCTCCTGGATCGCTGTGTTGCTGGCCTAGTCCGGCCTGCTGTCTGCGGCATTGTGTTGTAGCGGTTTTGTGCTTCTGTCTGCCTTGGTCCTCTGTCTGGTGTTCCGTGGGGGGGGACTGGTTTCCCTGGTTTTTGTGCTCGGGTGGACGGCTTGGTCTGTACCCCTTTCTTTCTCTTTCTTTCTTTCTTTCTTTCTCTTTCTTTCTCTTTCTTTCTTTCTCTTTCTTTCTCTTTCTTTCTTTCTTTCTTTCTTTCTCTCTTTCTCTCTCTCTTTCTCTCTTTCTCTCTCTTTCTCTCTTTCTCTCTCTCTCTTTCTCTCTTTCTCTCTCTTTCTTTCTCTCTTTCTTTCTTTCTCTCTTTCTTTCTCTCTTTCTCTCTTTCTCTCTTTCTCTTCATTCGTGGGTTGGGGTGTGTCTGTGCCCTACTTGGCCCTTCCTGGCCTCTGCCTTCGGCCTGCGTCTAGCTTGTCCTGGGTGCACCGTTCCATGGTGTAGTCTGCTGCTGTCTGTGCATGCCAGTGCGGGCCTGTTTGTTCTGCTACGCCATTGTGGCCTTTGATGTATTCTCTTGTGCCTTTCTTCTTCCGTCTGCACTTTTGGCGGTGCAGCTGTCCCTGCCTTGTCCCCTGTTGCGGCTGGGGGTGTGTGCAGCTCTTCTGTCACTGTGTATGTGTTTCTTCAAGTGGGCCCTGCCTCCGGTTCTACCTCTTCTCCCTAGGGGTTGAGGTGGTCCTTGTGTTCCTTGAGGCTTTCGGGCGCTGTCTGCCCCTACGGGGTGTAGGGCAGTTCTCCCTTGGTTGGGCTTAGGTTTTCCTGGCCTTTCCCTTCTTGTCCCTGTGACATGTTCCCTGCTGGGGCCCTGAGTCTCTCCTGGTGAGGAGGCTCTCTCGCAGGCCCTCCTCCTCCCTTCTGGGTATGGCTAGGGTATCTATTCTACGTTAAGGAATCTGCAGCTAGTAGTCTCTATCAGATGTACAAGTTACTTACCTTCGGTAATGGTGTATCTGGTAGAGACGATTCTAGCCACAGATTCCTTCACAACCCGCCCTTCCTCCCCGTTCTGTGAGGACCCTCTGCTTGGGTTTCTGCAGTCGCCTCCCTCTGGGTAACTTGTCTTCTGTGGGTGTCCTCTTCCTTTTCTTCCGGTCAGTCATCCTTCCCTCTGTTAGAGTGTCTGATCCCCACCCGGTCTTCCTCGTTAGGGGTTCTTTTACCTGCCCTTTGACTTCCCACTCTTTTCAGAGGTTATGGCCCTCCTTGGCACTGTAGTCTGCGCATGGATTACCTGTCCTTTGCCCTACTACTCCTTTCAGGGGGTATGGCCATCCTTGGCAGTGTAGTCTGGGGATGGATTGCTGTTGCTCCTCTGTTCCGGGCTTGTGGCCCTTCCCCTTGTGGTTGTGGTTGCAGGCTCTCTCTTTCTCCTTGTCACGGTGCTTTCACATGCTTGTGCCTCCAGGGGGGCTCTTCCCTTGGCTTGCATGGTGGTTCCACAGAGTGGTGTTTTGCAATTTTCTTGCTATGGCTTCGCTGCTCTGGCCTTCTGGTGCTTTACTGCCACCTGGTGCTTTCGCCTTGGCTCGCACGTTTGCTCCTCAGAGTGGTGCTCTGCTCTTTTCCTGCTCTGGCCTGCTGTTGTTGCCTTCTGGTGCCTTGGTACCACCTGGTGATGTTTCTCACCTTTTGTTTCTCTGTTTTTTTCGCACACTGTTCCCATGCTCTCCTCAGTTTTGTCGTGATGGCTCCGCGTTGTGGCACGGAAAAGTTCTCTGAAGCAAACTGACGTCAGCGCGCCGGGGTGGGGCATATGTGACCTCGCTGACGTCACGCCCGCGGAGGACGTCAGGCGGAGTCGCGTGGCACCGCCCACCGGCGCGCAGACTTGCTGAGCAGGAAAGCTTTCCGGGTCCAGTCTCACGCCTGGGGCTAATTCTACGTTAAGGAATCTGCTGCTAGAATCGTGTCTACCAGATACATCGTTACCAAAGGTAAGTAACTTGTACATTTGGTCACAGAGCCTATGGTTTGGGATATGGTATCCCGATCTCCTGAGCAAGTGCATCGGTCCACCGATTAGGCTGCCCCTGCAGGAGGATCTCCTATCACAGCAATAGTGCAGGGTTCAGCACCCGAACGTGTGGACGCTTCACCTTCATGCATGAAGATTGAGCGACAGCAGCGGACAGTTTTCAGCCTCCCTTCGGAAGTCTGCGAAGTCATTTTGGCAGCCAGGCATACATCATCCGAGACTGTATGCGCCTGCTGTTGGGACAAGTTAGTGGCTTTGTTCACTGGCAAGCATGTTCATCCCCTCTCTGCATCTTTGTCTGAGGGATTCTTGTTTCTTCTGTCGTCAGTAGAGCAAAGCAGTACCTTCGAAACAGTTAAATGGTATCTTTCAGCCATAACAGATTTTTTTACGGTTGCTGAATCAGCCCTCCCTGTTCAAGTCCCTTATTGTGACTCGTTTCCTGAAAGGACTTCAGTAAGTTTCCTCCAAAATCCTTCATTATGACCCAATGGGACCTTAATTTGGTTTTTACATTTTTTATGTGTTTTCTCTTTAAGTCCGTGCATAGTTGCCCTCTAAGTCTCTTGACAATTAAAACGGCTTTCTTAGTGGCCATTACATCGGCCAGGAGGGTTATCGAGTTTCAGCCGATTTGTGCAACCTCCATACACCAATTTAATTCCAGACAAACTATTTCTCCCAATCTGTACCTCTTTCCTACCAAAAGTGGTGCCATCTTTCCATGTCGGCCAAAGCATCATGCTGCTGACCTACGATGGTATTGCCTTATCTGGTCGAGACTCTATCTAGCCGCAGAACCCTTTTTTTCTACCTAGAAAGGTCCCTGTAGATCCTCAGTGTATGAACACTGGTCTAGCAGTTAATCCAAAATGGTCGCACACTGCTGACCTACCTGCGTGTTACCCCAAAGAACTGTGGTCCCTGTAGTCAGCGTCGGCGAGTACACCTATGCTCGTGTCGTGAGTGCAAGTGTGAATAGCATTAGCCATCCCTGGACACGTGTTTCGAGGTTGTTGCCTCTCGTCAGCAGGGAGTAGGAAAGAGTGCAGGGTTGCTGTGTAGGCTGCTAAAATCATTATCAGGTATGTACCTCTCATAGCAACGCAGGTGCGTAACCTAAGCCCGTCGGCTTCCCGGCTGGTCTAGCAGTTTCCTGCCATTACTCCGTGCTTCTGGCGCAGAAATATCATGAAAAAGTTATGTCAGTGCGCTGGGGTTGCGCCTGTCGAGGCACCGTGCTCAATACTTCTGGCGCAGTCACTGAGCCGATCGAAGCCAACTACCTGCATGCCGAGGTGTATTGCTCAAGTTTGTCTGATGACTGGGGAATAATACAAGGTAAGGAATCTGCTGCTAGATAGTCTCTACCACATAAGGTTTTTCCAAGGGTAAGTAACTTGTTCTTTTCTACCTGATTTGCTGCAACATTTATATTAATGTTGTTGGACACTTGGTCTGCGGTAATCTCTTCCTCTAACCAGCCTGACCATTTTTCTCCCACCTAGACATCTGATCATCCATTGCTTTAATGAAAAATGCATAATATCCCAAAATTCATTGTGGGGCTGTGAGATGCTGGCTTAGTATATGGTGCTCACTTATTTTTTGTTCCGTTTTTATTTTTCACAATAATATAGACAAAGACAGTAAATTCCTCCCAGTATTTAACCCATGTATAAAAAGCATCTAAAATATGGGGCACACTTATGTAAGTGTAGCATCCTGCACTAATCCAGACAACCCTTATGGTGATTTAAGTGGTCTTCGACAACCTTAGAAAGCTCTCTAAGTGGTAGCTGTGGAGAATGGCTTTCAGGCTTGGTCCAGAGGGAGTGTAAAGCAGCTTCTTTAACCAGTACTTAATCTTATGGTATAGGTTAAGTGAAAAACAATCACACAGTGTAGTTATAAAAATAGGTATTTTATTAAAAACACTCGCTAACACATTGTATTATCACCTAACCTTAGATACAAACACAATACACACAATACTTAAGAAATAGAGCATGTAAGTAGCACAAGTATACAATGGTCTCCAGGGGGAGACCAAACCATATTCATAGTTAAAACTTTACATCTCAACTGTTCATTTGTTAAATGATGTTTTGTGAAAATCAAAACAATAAAAAGTTTTTTTATAGTAGGCTTAAAAGTGTTGATACACAACTTATAAAAATGTTCACTAAGAGGGGGAAATGTCTTTAAAGGGCGATATTAAGATCATCAGGATTTGCTCCTGTGTGTTTTAGGTGCAGGGTGATTTATAATCTTTTCAGAGAAATAGACTTCTCTCTTTTAGTGTGGTAGTGGTATCGGATCATTGACTTGACACTGGTCTAGCATATGCTGTCAACCTAATGAGTTCTCTTTCTGTAATTTCTCTTAAATTGTTCCAGTCCACACTGTTTTTAGGGTCTGGAGCTTAAAGTTAACTGTCCATTGATTGGGTGGGGAATCAATCAATCAGGGTTTTGTAGAGCACATTACTCACCCGTGAGGGTCTAAAAGCTCTGGGGGTGGGTGTGAGCAGCTCCGTTGGGGTCATTCTAAGAGCCAGGTCTTGAGGTACTTCCTGAATTGGTGCAGTATTGGGCTCCGTTGGAGATGAAGGGGGAGTTTGTTCCAGGTCTTGGCTGCGAGTTAGGAGAATGATTTTCCAACTGCTCTGGTCCTGTAGAAGAGTGGGATGGTCGCTAGGGAGAGGTTGGCTGAGCGCAGGTTTCTCTTGGGGGCATGGCAGCAGATTCGGTCGTTGAGGTATTAGGGTCCTGTGTTGTGCAGGGCCTTGTAGTCGTGTGTGAGCAGCTTGAAAGTTATTCTTCTTTTGACAGGGAGCCAGTGGAGGTCGCGGAGGTGTAGGGTGATGTTGTTGTGCCGTGGGATATTGAGGATCAGTCTGGCTGCGGCATTCTGGTCGGTTTGGAGTTTGCAGAGGAGTTTTTTGTTGATTCCGGCGTAAAGGGCATTGCCTTAGTCCAGTCTGCTGGTGATGTGTGCGTGAGTGACGGTTTTCCTGGAGTGGGGGGGTGGGGAATTCACTTGAACATCTTGCTTATTATGCAGAGGGTGTTGAAGCATGTGTAGGAGACGGCATTCTTCTGGTGATTCATGGTGAGTGATGAGTCCCGAATAATGCAGAGGTTGCATGCATGGTCCGTAGGGGTCGGTGGGTTTCCGAGGGCGGGGGCCACCAGGTGTTGTCCCATACAGAGGGGGTGGAGCCGAGTATGAGGACTTATGTTTTCTCTGAGTTGAGTTTCAGGCAGCTGTTCCTCATCCAGGTTGCAACGGCTTTCATCCCTTCTTGGAAATTGTGCCTGGTGATGTCTGGGTCCTTGGTGAGGGAGAGGATGAGCTGCATGTCATCGGCGTAGGAGATGATGTTGAGCTCGTGGATTCTGATAATGGTTGGGAGGAAGACCATGTAGACTTTAAAGAGTGTGGGGCTGAAGGAGGATCCTTGGGGTACTCTGCATCTGATCTCTGTCGGTTCTGAGAGGAAGGGTGAGAGTCTTATTCTCTATGTTCTGCCTGAGTGTAATGATCATAGCCAGTCAAAGGCCTTTCCTTGGATGCCGGCGTTGTGGAGCGTGGTGGCTAGTGTGCAGTGGAAGACGGTGTAGAAGGCTGCTGATATGTCCAGGAGGATGAGGGCTGCCGTTTGGCCTTGGTCGAGGAGGGCACAGATGTTGGTGGCGGTGAGGAGGGCGGTCTCCGTGCTATGGTTGCTGCGGGATACGGATTGAGAGGTGTCTAGGATGTTGTTGGTTTCTATGAAGTGTGATAGCTGGGTGTTGACTGCCTTTTCGATGACTTTGGCTGCAAATGGAAGCAGTGAGATGGGCCTGAAGTTCTTGAGGTCCATCGGGTCTGCGGAGGTTTTTTTTTAGGAGGGGGGTGGACTTCGGTGCGCTTCCAGTTGCCGGGAAATGCGGCAGTCTCGAGCTAGTTCGACATAGCTTTGGTGCGATGGCAGTAAAGATCTCAATCTCTTTTCTCTCATTGAAGAAGTCAAAGAATTTATAACAACTTTCTTTGGTGATGTTCACATTTAGTTCAGGATTGGCATCTAGTGTCTTTGATAGTGGCAACTCGTATTCTCAGATGGCTTCTAACTTGTACCGATTGAGATCTGAACAATGAGACTCTTATCTTCTAAACTATTGTTTTTGTAATTTTTCCTCTTTGTGTATAAATTTATACACAGTTTGGTCTATATCTGTTCCACCACGGAGTTTCTTTCAATGTTCAATCTGGTGTTTATAGGATCATTGAGGAGATTGTGTGTTCTTTAGACTTCGATGCCTGTAATTTTAAAGTTACGGCTCTCTTTTTTAATGTGGAAACAGGTATTTCAGCTTATATTTGATGAACAGCAGGGGCTGGAAACATTGGTTTGCTTGTTTCATTTTACTCCGTTACTTATTATAGGACTTCGTCTTTGCTTTTGATGGTAGAGACCATCCAAATTTAGAAAGACGGCGTCAATGTGTTGTATTATTTTTGGAATCGCCTAAATACCACTTTAGCTGTCTCTCCATTCCCATTTATTTTTATAAATCATAACAAAATAACAATTACATACATAGCTATATACAAGCAGAGGCTTTCGGTCAGTCTTTTGCATCTGTTGGTCTGTTAAAGTTTCATGCACATTTTGCTTGGGCCAATCACAGGTATTGGCATGGAGCAATGGCCCAATACACTATTGCCATTGATTCTCTTCATTGTGTGACTACATTTTGCATATGTGCACATCCACCTAAAATAGTCCACCTATGCACCTGGCCTGGCGAGTCAGTCTCTACTTTAATTTAATGTTTTTGTATGAGTTTTATAATGTTTTTTGTTTTTTACAATTGTTTTGCAAACTTATGCACATCACCTTTGAATGTAGACTTTTTACATTTTCATTTTAAACCTTAAATGCTTATTGCAAATAGTTGCACAATATTTTGTAAATAAACATTACAGGCTTGTTTGTCAAGGCCAGACTTAGTGGCTTTGCCAGTGCTAGTTATTCTTAGCCTGGTCTTTAAAGTAATATTTACATACCAAAGTAATATTGTAACATGATTTATTGGCTTGTGATCAGTCTCTTGCTGCTGAACCTAAAACCTAAGTAACATTCCTCACTTTTCTGTTTCAAAAATAAACTCCAGGGAGAAAAAGTGGAGGGCCTTCAAGCACAAGCTTTGTATCCATGGAGAGCGAAAAAAGACAACCACTTGAACTTTAACAAAAATGACATTATCACAGTTTTGGAACAGCAGGACATGTGGTGGTTCGGAGAGGTTCAGGGTCAAAAAGGATGGTTTCCAAAGTCATATGTGAAACTAATATCAGGTCCGATTAGAAAGTCAACAAGGTAAGTGTATTTTGTGTCAGCTGCTTGCTTCAAATAGCTTTTATTTTAACGTGTGAGAAAAGCATGCTTCCTGACGAGGGAAGCTTGTTTAACTTGGTGCTTGCTCTCCATACCTCATCACCATATGCATATCAAAAATACGTATAACATTTACTACAAGTTTGATTCACCTTTAATATATGATTTGTATAGGGCACAATCTTGTAATTTCCAAGTGAGTTAAATAAATGGTGGTTACGGACATCAATACTTTTAAGACGTATTTGATTGTATTGAACTCACTCAAACAGGCTTTAAACTGGTTTCTTTTAGCAGCAACAGCAGATTCACTTTTTATTTGTAAGTGACATGAACTAAAGTAGCAACACTTAAAAGGTCCAGTGTCTTCCTTTCTTTAATGCACTCTAAAGTAGAAAATTAAGTAAAAACTATTTTTGATTTGAAGTATGCAATTCAATTCTACTTTAGCTATAGCTGTTAAAATGAAGCAAGTCATATACCGTGTTCTTGCTGCATTTTACACTCACAATATGTTTGGAAGTGAATATGGTGAAAAATGAGTAATGTTTCACAAAGTTAAAGTACAATATTACATAAGGGCAAGAATGTAAGTCACATATTAACTTAATTTGCTAATTATAAATCTGTCCTTCTTTCATGCAAATTTGTTTGGACATCTGTATTTTGGCAAATATGAGTGCTATTTTGCTGCAGTTAACATTTTCAAAGGGATGTTTTTTAATGTCTACCGTTATGCAGTGTTTAAAAGTTTGGACAAATAGGTGCCATGAAAACAGTTACATTTCACTCACTGTATCTTAACTTTGTTCAAACATTTTTTTAATCTTGCCCATTGAAGCTTTTGAAAATGAAAAACATTTGTATGTATGACCAGAGACCACTTTATCTGTCTATTAGAACTCATGTGATGAACAAATGAAATAGAAACATATATCAACCATTGGTTGCTTTGGCTTAGCCCCCTTCAACTATTGCTTGTGGTTCGCATTCTGGATATACCCACATGTGTATTTCCTCTTCACCATCATGTTGTGATCTCAGTGGATATTAGGTGTATTTGTCCTTTGGAATGCATGGGGTGCTTTGTTCTCACCTTTTCCCATAGCCTCAGAAAATTGCAGTGGTACATAATAACAAATTAAATTGATCAAAGTCAGATATTAAGGAGTGAGCTGTGAATTTCTAGTCTTTCTATTAGCATCCCTTGATGTACCACGAAGATGATCTGGCCAAGGATAGAGGCACGTCCGAAGTGGCAGTGTATTGTTGGGGGTCAAGAAAGCATGTCTGCAGTCTTTGGCAGTTAGCTTCCATGCACATAGGAGCTGGGAGATGTCTCTCTGATTTACTCTGTGTTGGGTGTCAATAAGACGACCCGCAAAACTCTGAAGATAATTATAAAAAGGTGAGAGGTGACCTTTCAAGCGCCACACCCTCTGCTGAATGATCCCCTGCTTAGCGTTGTCATTCAACCCGAACACCTGCATTTGCACAGTGTGCATCAAGGTAGCAACCTTGTAATGCCTGTGATCATAGGTTGACATGTAGACCAATAACATCCAGGTAGCTCAATTTATTAGGCACGCAGTGCTAGCTTTTTTTTACCAGCAGCCCTTTGCACTGTGGAACTTGTATTTAAACTATTAGCATTGTAATTAAAGGCTTAAAAATTATGGCACACAGTGTTAAACGGCCTGGGAGACAGTTTCAAACATGTGGGGCTAGTTTGCAGCAGTGCAAACATCTATACCTGTGTAGATGTGCCAATCCTCTTACCTGTTCATGCATAGATCCAAACGTGTTTGTGGATCCTCACATACTCGCTTGTGCAAATCCCTCACATGTACGTGTGTGCAGATCGCGCACATACCTTTGTACAGATCTCCCTGCATAAGTATCTGCAGATTTCAGTATATGCAGATCTGTCTATTTCTTCGAAGTGAGTCCTTCCTGTTTTTTTAGCAGGGACTTTCTAGGACACGATCCTGTGGGATAGGTTGATTCGCGTTTTTGCAGAAGCTCCGCCACAGTGCTTTGCTAACTCAAAATTCCCATTCTAGTGCGGAAGTCTGCTATGTTTATGAATATGGCACTAATGCTTCTGGTTGCAGAACTGCTTGTTTGTGGCTACAGTATTCCTATACCATGCAAATAGTGACCTTCACTGTTAATTATTTTTGTAACAAGAGATACAAGATCTGATCCATATATAGACCTTCTCAGGCACATGCTGAGCAACATGTAAGCTACAATTGCGGTCTTTGTCTTCTGTAGATAGTTCTCCTCCATTCCAGATAGATGTGTTATTTGTAGGAAACCACAGTGACAGTTTCTGCACTTATTTTTATGGCATTTAGTTGCTCACACCATCCACCAACATTCCAGGTAGCAAAAGTATAGGTAACTAGATCACTCATGGTCATTACGATGTAGGTGTATTGAGGGTCTCTTCCTTGTCCCCCTTTGCCTGAAAGCAAACCTACAGTCTATACTGCATGCATCTTCCTCGTATGAGCAAGGCAACAAAAATGTCCACAGCATAAACCCAGTCCATACCTTTCAGAACTATCTCCCCCACTCACAAAGGCATGGACAAAGGATATCCCACTGAAGTAAATGGTTACAAAGAAATCTGACGGAGACTCTTACCCACAAATTCGTGTGCGCCGGTAGGTGGTGTAATGTGCCTCCACACCGGAAGTAACCTGCGCAGTGACTATATAGACGTTACCCTGGCACGTTGACGTCCGTTCTTTCCTTTCCACACCAGGTAGCGCTGATCTCTGAAGACCTACCCTTGAGCTACCCTTAGTTGTTTTTTGACTGTTTTTTTTCTCGACTTTTAGTCCAACTTTTTTCGAGAGACTTTTCTCCTGGTGTGAGAGGATATCCCCAAAGAAACCCTACTGGTTTCAGACCATGTTGTGCCCGTCACAGGCAGATGTTGGTGGCAAATCCACTATTGGTTTGTTCGAGGTGGTTGGAGAGGGACCACGACACCAAGACCTCCGAGGACTGCCACACCATGCACCCAATGCGCTGAGGAAGCGTTCTCTCAAGCTCCTCACTGCCCAAGAGTCCAGTCGCGCATAAGTTCCTGGATCCGGACCCAGCAGTTGCCGTCTTGTTTGAAATCGTCAGGTAAGTTCCACCACAAGAAGAAGTCGAAGAGGACTTAACTGAACCTGTCCAAATCCTCAGACAAGGCATGGAACTGTCGACACTCTAGGCACAGGCCTGAAACAAGATCCACTCAGCCCTTCCCTAACTTTCCCAGTGCTGGAGCGACCCCCCTCCCAACTGAAAGAAATCTATGAGGCCATGCACCTCATATTTGGGTAGTTCGATCCTCCCTGGAGCGCCTTCGGGTCCCACGAGTTAGGGAAGGGCCCCCATTGGATCTCCGCCGGTGGGTTCGTCCTTGGTGCCAGTCAGGCCTCTTGGATCCAGTGTTGGATCTGGAGCAGCACCGTCTGCGGACCGAGACCTTTGCTCCATTACGGACATTTCTGGCACTGCCAGTGCCCCACAGTGGCACCATCCCTATCATCCTTCCCGACTCAGACATGGAACCGGACAGGTGTCGTCTGACACCGGTTCTGGTGCCCACCTGGACCATGACCTCCGGGTTGGAACCAGTGACTTTTACATTTGACATGGCCAGAGAGGGAGTTGAATAGGAGGGGTTGGAGGGCCTTTTTGGATATCCGCATCCCCTAGACTATACTTAGGACAAATGGTATGAGGAACTGGCGATGTCAGTTGGTTAGACACCTCGCCGGACATTGGGTTGGTCTCATCATATCGTGACTACAGGGTAGAGTGTCTCATTCACTATGGTAGTGCGCAGGGCGACTGGCGTATTGAACCTTCAGTTGCCATTAATGGCAGTCAAGACAAACCTCTTGACAGAGGTACTTCAGCCGCGAGTTGCTCCATCTGAAACCCTTACTTCCCTTTAGTAAAGCCCTTACCGATATCTTACTCGGGGCCTGGTCCAAACCCTGCACAGGGATTCCTGTTCACAGGACAAGTGCCCGCTACCATTGACCTGCTCCTTGGGACCCCAGTTTTCTCTATCACTCACTGTACCTTTGGGGAGAGGATGTTCTGTTCTGCCCTCCTAGCACTGCCATCGGTTAACACCCTGTGCCTTCTCGGCCAGTACTCCAATACGATCTGAGACTCTGTTACGCAAGTGCTGTCTTTCGTCTCGGAGGAGGCCCAAGCCATTCTCTCACAAGCTATTGCTGACGGGAGGGATGCAGCAAAGTCAACCACAGTATGTGGACTGGACACAACAGACTCGCTGGGTAGAGCGATTTCATAGTTGGTGTCCCTTAGGCTACACGCCTGGCTGAGAATTAATGGCTTTTCAGGGGATGTCCAAGTCTCGCACATGAACATGCCCTTTGATGGCTCTCGTCTTTTTGGTAAAAAGGCAGCCTCCTCGCTAGAACGCTTTAAGGATGGTAGAGTGATGGCCAGGCCCTTGGTTCTCTACTTGGCCCCTCGACAACCCCACTCCGCCTTCGGCCCCTTCCGTGGCCCCGGAAGGGGTTTTCAACCGCGTTCATATCCTCCCAGCTGGCACAGTCAACAGGCTTCCCAGCCTTTTTGTGACCAAGGATGCAGTTCCCACAGACCGTGTATGATAAATAGCCAGAGTTCAGGACAGTTTACCCCCCCTCCCGCTCCCCCACCCCAGGCACCCGCAGCCTCCAAACCCCTTTAGTGTTCCCTCCTACCATCACAGGCATCCAGTGGGGGGCAGGATACGCAATCACCTGCACCACTGGAGGTCGATAATATCTGACCGTTTGGTTCTACAGATTGTCCACAGGGGCTGCTTCATCCCCTTTGTAGCCGCCCCTTGTAGGAAAGTGACACTTTTTGACATCGTCACCTCCATTTTTTTTCACTGGTACTGATGTTGATTGGTAGTGCATTGGATCCCTGCTAACGAGGCCCCAGTGCTCTTTCCCTAAAAGATTAATGCTTAATTGTAACCCAATTGTCAAGGACTTTAGCACTCCTGTAAGTCCCTAGTAAATGGTACCCCTGGTACTCAGGGCATGGATATTAGAGGGTCCCCAAGGGCTACAGCATCTATTATGCCACTCCAAGGGACTTGCTCACAAACTGCATGCAGACTGCTATTGCAGGATATGTGAAGCCATGCCAAGCCATTCCGCAAACACAACATTGCCCACTCCCTGAATGCAGTGCACAAGTACCCTGAATGTCCTATATGTAAGTCACCCCTACAGCATGCCTTAGATCACTAAGGCAGGGTGCATTATATTACATGTGAGGGCATGTTGCATGAGTTGCATTGCTAGACATTGCAAGTGATCAGGAAGCCATGTTAAAGATATGTACTTGCCATCAGGAGTTACCCAGCTACATAATGGCTTCATTGAAAATACTGATGTTTGGTATCAAACATCTTGTTTTAATAAATTCGTACTGATGCCAGTACTGTTTTTATGAAGTCATGCACCCAGAGGGCTGCTTAGAAGTGCCCCCTTAATTCCCACTAGTCTTAGTGTGCTGACTAACTGGAATCGACCAGCCTGCCACAACATACGTGTTTCGGACCCCCTGAAGGTGAGAGCGTGCTGTCTGAGGCCAGGAACAATGTCTGTCTGGAGGAAGGTGATTACACTTCCTCTAGCACGATGGCTAGTGAGTTTACCATATCCAGTCCAGAGGCTTCAAAGACTCTCCCGCCTTTGATAGGCGACCCTGGCTTCCCCCAGCCCTGTGGAATGCACCCCCTGCCCTGAGGTGCATTTGGCGAAAGGGCATGCAGGAAGTTAGATAGTCAGAAGGCGTGTCACACTTAAAGGCTAGGCACACCCATAAAGTGGACCACCTGAAGTGTACATTCGAAGAAGGATTTTACCATCTCAGTTGTGGTGAAACTCAGAACTCTGGGTCGGGATTATGCCTAATCCTTACAGGAAGTCATCAGAGGGGTTGAATACACCCCAGGAGTAGGTAGTCCATTGGCTACTGATCTACACTTCCCTAAATGCCCCTAAATTCAGTTTTTAGGGTTCCCCCTGACACTAGTGTGACCGATTAACCTAACTGGAAACAGAAGGAAGACAAAGAAGAGCAGTCACTGCAATAACTGAGGACTAACCACAAACTTGGCGCCAAACCCTGCCTGACTGCTGGGACCTTGACAATTGCAAAGACCTGACTCTTTTAAAAGCTGTGCATCCTCTCCAACACTTGAGACTGCCCAGGACTTTGCCAAACATCTAGCATCTCACTTGGAGTGGAGGAGCCATCATATTGCACCTGCAGGTACCAACTGCATTTGTCCAGTAAATGTTTTTTGTTGACCATCAGGTCCACCAAGGGAGCAGCACACCAGGAGGAGGTTTGTGTTCTTTGGAGGTCAGCCCCGTCTCCACTGAGTTTCTAGATTCTGCAGGGGCACCTCTGCACCAATACCCTGGGTACTGCATCACTTGCAACAACCAAGGCTTGTTGGTGTCCAGTCCGAACACCACTGCCACCAAAACCGACCTGCATGTCGAGGGACTTCACGACTGACAAGGCTTTCCCCGGAAGTGGCCCTGCTGATCTGAAAGAGACACGTTAGTGACAGATTTCTTACCTTAAAATATCCCCAGGCGTCAGAATGGATCCGGAAAGTTTTCGTCAGCAGTACCCCTGCGCGTCGATAGGTGCCGTCGTGTGGGTCCGCGTACGTCGCTGGCATCGTAGCCGCCGAGATGATGTTGTCGGAGCTACTTAGACGCACCCACGCGCGCTGACATCAGTTCTTTCTTTTTCCGCGTCAGCAAGCGCAGATCCGAGAGAGAGCGGTACTCCTAGTTATTACTTTAACTTGGTTTTTGAGAACTTGTTTCTCTTGTTTTGTCGAGTACTCGACTCCTGGTGCAGTAGGGATGCCCGGGTTTAAGTCCTGTAGGGCCTGCCGTCGGAACATGTCTGTGGCGGACCTGCACGACGTGTCTTTTTTGCTTGGGGCATGCCCATGACCCTGAGGCATGCCCAGATTGTCGGGCCATGGCGCCGAAAGCTTTGCGGGAGCGTTCCCGAAAGTTGTTGGAGGCCTGGCAATCGGTTCCGCGACGATCGAGGTCCCGCTCCCGTGTGAGGTCGAGGGACCAGTCGCAGAGCAGACCCCATCGCTCGTCAGACTTGGGGACAGGTAAGTCAAGGCGCCTTAAAAAGTCGAAGAAGCGACGTCGCTCTTCGTCTACCCCTCACTGGTCGCGGTACGCGGTGGAGGGGGCGGGTGGTCACTCCCCCGCTGCTCCGGTGGAGCCTCTGTTGTTGCCTGTGGCCTACCCACCTTTCCCGACGCAGGAAGAAATACCGGTATTCCTGTCAGCCATGCACTGTTTGTGTCCCACGTCGGATGCCTGCAGAGCGACTTCAGTCCCCGTGGGCCCTTGGGGTGGTTCTGGCCACGTGCTGCCGTCTTTGGCCCCGGCGCTGCCGGCTCCGGCCTCGACACCGCCTCCGGCGTCGGGGACTGTGTCGGACCTGGATTGGTCTATTACCCCCGATTCCCATTCCAGGTGGGGAGTTTATCCCATTTCCCCAGGCACCCCGTCCTTACCGGCCTCTTCAACAGCCGGTGGACTAAGGGGAGTACTGGGAGGGGTCTGAGGACCCTCTCGCAGCTCAATGCGAGGATGTGCCAGAGTGGGAGGGTGATATGGAAGGTCCAGGCGATCTGGATTTCTCTCCACACCCTGGTACACTGTCCCCTTCTTCCGTGGCTACGGAGGAGGTTGGGACTTTTTCTGTGGTGTTGCGTAGGGTGGCTGAGGCTCTTAACCTCGAGCTCCCTTCTGTGCCTCTCAGGACCAATCTCCTGACCGAGCTGCTGCAGCCAGCGTCCTCCTTCGCGGAGCCGCTGCTGCCCTTCAACGACGCACTTACCGACATTCTGTTGAGCACCTGCAACAAACCTAACACAGCGGTTCCTGTAGATAAGAGTGTGGCACGCCACCATCGCCCGACGCCGGGCGACCCCAGCTTTCTCACGCAACACCCTATGCCTCAGAGTCTGGTTGTCCAGGCATCTGCCTCGCCAAGTGTATTCCCTTCTGCTCCTCTGGACAAGGAATCTAAGAAACTGGAGCAGTTTTTGAAAAAGATTTTCACTTGTGCCAGTTCCGGGTTGCGGGCGGTGAATACTGCATGCCTGTTGTGCCGCTATTCGCATTCTGTGTGGGACTCGGTGGCACAGGTGCTCAGTGCCCTGTGGAAGCTCGGGCAGTGTTCTCCCAGGCCATTACCGAAGGGAGAGCTGCTGCTAAATTCACTATCCGTTGTGGACTTGACACAGCCGATTCCCTCGGCAGGGCACTTTCCACAACAGTGGCGCTACGCCGTTACGCTTGGCTCAGAACTACGGGCTTCTCCCGAGATGTCCAGAACACTGTTGGACATGCCCTCTGATGGCACACGCCTCTTTGGTGACGAGGCAGATTGCACCCTGGAACGCTTTAAGGACTTTCGGGCTACGGCCCAGTCCTTGAGTCTCGCCACAACACACACCCCCTTGTGGTCTGCTTTTCGCTCCTTTCGAGGTCAGGGTTGAAGCGCCCAAGCGTGTTCCTTTCAGAACCGCCGGCCAGCGCAGCTGCAGTCGCAGCACAGCTGCGGTCGTGGGGCCCGCCGTGGTTGGTCCCGAGGCTAGCGGGCGGGTCAATCCACCACCTTCCCTGCCATCACCGCCTCCAAACCTTACTAGTCCGGTGTTTCAGGCCCACCAGACGCCAGTGGGCGGCAGGATTCGCCATCACCTCCCCCACTGGTGCCCCATCACTTCAGACAGGTGGGTTCTGCAGATAGTCCGAAGGGGCTACTTCCTCCCCTTTGAGCCTACCCCTCCAGCCATGCTACCTCAGTACCACCGCATGTCGGACGATCACTTGGCACTTCTCCAGCAGGAAGTTGCGGCCCTCTTGGCCAAGGGGGCTGTTGAGCGCGTTCTGACGCCAGAAGTAGGTCATGGTTGTTACTCCCACTACTTCTTGGTTCCAAAGGAGGACAAAGGTCTGCGCCCTATCTTAGACCTACGGAACGTCAATCGCTTTCAAGCTGCTCACGCTTGATATGGTCTTGTTTGCCCTAGACCCGCAAGACTGGCTGGTAGCGTTGGACTTGCAGGATGCTTATTTTAATATCCCCATCCTGCCAGCCCACCGACGTTAACTACGGTTCACTGTGGGCCACAAGCACTTTCAGTTCACTGTGCTCCCTTTCGGCCTTACCAGCGCCCCTCGGGTGTTCATGAAAGTGGTGGCGGTGGTCGCAGCTCATCTGTGCAGATCAGGGGTTTCAGTCTTCCCCCGATCTCGATGACTTGCTGTTGAAGGCGGGCTTGCCCCAGGCAGTAGTCTCCCACCTCCAGACTACGGCCGACCTCCTGCATTTGCTGGGGTTTTCCATCAACGTGCCGAAGTCGCACCTGATTCCCTCTCAGATGCTTTTCTTCATCGGAGCGGTTCTGGATACGGTGCAGTTTGGGGTTTATCCTCCCAAACAGCGACATTCGGGCTATGATTCCGATCTTTCGGCCCTGGTCCTGGGTTTCGGTCAAGACCCTGAGGCTGCTGGGCCTCATGGCCTCCTGCTGATCTATCATGCAGATGGCATATGCGCGCTCTGCAGTGGGACCTGAAATTCCAGTGGACGCAGCATCCGGGAAACCTGTCAGACTCAGTGATACTATCTGTACACACTGAGAGAAAAGGCGGACAAAGGTCTCCCCCAAGCCCTTGTACTGTTGGATCTCTCTGCTGCCTTTGACACGGTCGAACATAACATCTTGATCGACCGTGTCAGAGATGCGGGCATTGAAGGAACAGCCCTTGAGTGGACCAGATCCTTCTTAACCAACCGGTCACAGGCAGTACACCTTGGTGGTTTCTCAACCCCCATGATTAAAAATACCTGTGGAGTCCCCCAGGGATCCTCTCTTATCTCCTCATTTATTCAACTTCTAACTTATACCTTCTTCCCTTGATCCATGCATTAAAAGAAAGGAATATTCAAACCTTCAACTACGCAGACGATTTCCAACTGATATTCCCTATAAAAAACTCTCCGGCCTCCATCCTCGAATGTCAATCCACAATGCTGTTCATCCGCGACTGGATGAACAGCAACCAACTGAAACTAAACCCGGATAAAACAGAACTGATCCTCACGGGAGGCTCACTGAACCCCTGGAGCCCCCAATTCTGGCCTAATGAACTGGGACAACCAGCGATTCCTTCCAAGCATGCCAAAACTCTGGGAGTCAGTCAGTAACGATCTATCCATGAAAACCCAAATAGGATCGGTATCTTCTTCATGCTTTTTCCAACTAAGAAAAATAAAGAAAATCAGCTGGTTCCTGACTCAAGAAGCAAAATTACAAGCAATCCTCGCCATGGTGATCTCGCACATTGATTATGCTAAATCCTTATACTTCGGTATCCCGGCCTATCTTACCTACCGTCTCCAACTGATACAGAACCAGGCGGCTAGGCTGATCCAGCAGGAAAACAAACGCCAACACGTCTCCCCCCTTCTGAGGAGACTGCACTGGCTCCCTATATCACAAAGATGCGCCTTTAAGATGGGCTGCATCATTTTTAAAAACTCCAAATTTATCAACAGCTTGATTAACAGATATATCCCAAACCGGAACCTGAGATCCACCCACATGCACCTCCTGGCAACACCCTCCTTTAAACAGAAACGATTTGGCGGCTCTGGGTTCGCCACATTGGGTCCTAGGTACTGGAACTCTCTGCCCCTAGAGATCAAATCTTGCACAGATCTCACGACCTTCCGCAAACTGCAAAAAACATGGCTCTTTAAACAGGCGTCCGAGTAACCACTTGATTCATCTCACCACCCATTACCTACCCAAGCAGCGCCAAGAAACCAATCCGGTGTACGTGCGCTATATAAATCTGATTTAACATAACATAACAGACTACGTCCAGATCTCGGAGGGCACAGCACAGGACTTGCAGTGGTGGCTCACGGACCAGCATTGGTTCAGCGTCAGATCTCTCTCCCATCCCCAACCGGAGCACACAGTAGTGATGGACGCGTCCCTCCTGGAATGGGGCGGCCACATGGGAGAGGCGGAGATCAGAGGCCTCTGGTCTCCGCCGGAGTCCAAGATCCATAACAACCTTTTGGAGCTCTGGGCGATCCTACTTGCACTGAAAGCATTCCTTCCCTCTGTCAAGGGGAGAGTAGTGCAGGTGTTCACAGACAACACCACCGCCATGTGGTACTGCAACAAGCAGGGCGGGGTGGGGTTGTGGACCCTATGTCAGGAGGCTCTACGTCTATGGCTGGAACATCAAGGCATTTCCTTGTTGGCTCAACACCTGGCAGGTACCCTCAAAGCCATGGTGGACGAACTCAGTCACAGGTGCATGTTGGATCACGAATGGCGTCTTCACTCAGAGGTGGCACAAGGTCTCTTTCAGTACTGGGGAGAACCTTGGTTAGATCTATTCGCCACCGAAGAAGACGCTTTTCGTCATGAGTGGAGTTGCCATCTATTGTACGCCTTTCCGCCTAAACCACTTATGCCCAGAGTGCTGAAGAAGATCAGACGCGACCGGGCCCAAGTCATTCTTGTGGCACCGGACTGGGCTCGAAGAGTTTGGTATCCCGAGCTACTCAGTAAGAGCGTGGATCCCCCGATTCGACTGCCTCTTCAGGAGGATCTCCTGCCGCAGCAACAGGGGACGGTCCTCCACCCGAACCTGCCCAGCCTCTACCTCCTTGCGTGGAGATTGTGCGGCGACAGCTGATTCCATTTGACTTGCCTCCTGAAGTCTGTAATGTGTTTCTGGCAGCCAGGCGTCCCTCCACTAAAACAGTATACGCCTGTCGGTGGAAACAATTTGTGGCATGGTGCCCAGTGAAAGCTGTAGATCCTCTTTCTGCCCCTCTTTCTTGGGTCCTATTGTTCCTTCTCTCTTTGGCCCAGCAGGGCTCTGCTCTGGGCACTATCAAGGGCTACCTTTCTGCCTTTCAGCCTTTCTTGGGCTGCCTGATCAGCCCTCTCTTTTCAAGTCCCCAGTTATCAATAGATTTGTCAAAGGCATTACTCACCTTTTCCCTCCTATTCCTTTTGTGATGCCTCAATGGGACTTGAACCTGGTTCTCACAGACTTGATGTGCTCTCCCTTTGAGCTTCTTTATAACTGTTCTTTAAGGTTATTAACTTTTGAAAACTGTCTTCCTGGTTGCCATCACCTCCGCTCGGCGGGTGAGTGAGCTCCAGGCTCTTTCCTGTAAACCTCCTTTTCTGGCGATTCATCCGGATAAGGTTGTGCTTCGACCGCGTCCCTCCTTTCTACCAAAAGTAGTCTCTGCCTTTCATCTCGGGCAAACTGTCACTCTGCCCACTTACTTGTCGCCTCCGCACCCTTCAAGGGAAGAGGAGAGGCTCCACCGTCTGGACCCAAAACGTGCGCTTTTGTTCTATCTCAACCGCACACAACAGTTCCGGGTGGATGACCAGCTCTTTGTTGGCTACGTATGCACCAAGAAAGGCCGGGCTGTGCACAAGCAAACTATCTCCCGATGGGTTGTCTTGTGCATTAAACCTGTTACTCTCTGGCTAAAAAGGAACCTCCGGTTGGGCTGCACGCCCATTCTACCAGGGCGACAGCAGCTACTACAGCATTGGGACGCGGTGTCCCCTGCAAGACATCTGTCAGGCAGCCACTTGGGCCTCGTTGCATACTTTCACTAAGCACTATTGCCTTGACAGTCAAGTCTGGAGAGACTGCTTCTTTGGCCGTTAGATTCTCTGTGACTTTCTGGTGTAATCTCACTTCGCAGACCCACCACCGGGGTTGGTATTGCTTGGGTATGTATTCTAAGGTAAGGAATCTTTCTACTAAGGTGTCTCTTTCAGATGCACAAGTTACTTACTTGTGTAACGATATATCTGTAAGAGACATTAGTGATAGATTCCTTACCGCCCGCCCGTCCTCACCGTTCTGCGAACTGTTCTCTAGGGTTCAGGTCATCCCTTTTAGGGCCCTAGTTCTATTGCAACAGTAGTCGGTCTCTGGCATGGCTCTGCCCTCCTGGTGCGGAAATGTTGAGTACAGAACTGACATCACGCATGGGCGCATCTAAGTAGCTCCGACAAAGTCATCTCGGCGGCTACGACGCCAGCGACGTACGCGGAGCCACACGACGACGCCTACCGACGCGCATGGGTACTGCTGACGAAACCTTTCCGGATCCAGTCTGACACCTGGAATATTCTACGGTAAGGAATCTATCACTAACTAATGTCTCTTACAGATATATCGTTACACAAGTAACTTGTGCTTCCTTCCTCTCTACAGGTCAACCGAGAACTGTGAGTCTCCAATGCAAGTGACCAGCCGACTAAACACTTCTGCAAGCGAGCCCCACACCCCGGGTCCACGACGACTGGGGAATAGCCTTTACAATGTGCTTTTTACTATGTTGTACCATTAC
Organism: Triturus cristatus; assembly: GCF_964204655.1. NCBI lineage: Eukaryota > Metazoa > Chordata > Amphibia > Caudata > Salamandridae > Triturus > Triturus cristatus. Next base: position 203,081,496 of record NC_140591.1, on the reverse strand, counting down.
CACGCATTTCAGGTAAGTTGGGGTGTGGTGGTCTCCCCCACAAATATAGTGTATATGTATGTATGTATGTATGTATGTATGTATATATATATATATATATATATATACACACACACACACACACACACACACACTGCGTGGTAAAGGCATACGTTGTAAAAGCATATGCGTTCTCAAAACATGAAGGGTTAAGGCATGCAAAGTGTATTCCTGCATTCTGACATACAACCATGACAACCGTCTGCACCCTCTTGCTCCAGAAACGGCACCTAACTCTCCACCCCCCCCCCCCCCCCCACCCCACCCCTTCGCTTTCAACAGTGTGGCGTTCGAGGCTACCAAATCGTCCAGCACCCATATATGCCAGGCAGGTAAACAAAAACTGCTGGTGGTTCTTTGGACCTAGGCCCCATAACACTTTCAGTTTGAAAGGGTACCCCTGAACTTCGACTACAAGTGCCTGTTTGCAGTATATGTTTTTCCTCCCATAGGATAACATTACAGCGTTAAAAGCTCATGCCTCAAAGTTTTTAAACAAAAAAAAACGTTATTGACTCTACATATCAAAGAGTAAACCAGAAGACATTATATCGTAAGCGTACATGTCATCATATAAACGTCTACAAGAATAACAATATAGTCTGATAGCAAAGTAGTGCTCATATACAGAACTGAGCAGCAGTTAACATTAAACAAGTGTAGATAGCTCTATTTTTAGATTTCTTTGCAGGCAGTAATCTATACAATCCAACCTGTGTGGGCTACTTAATATTATACAAGTGAGAAATATAGCAATCCCTGGTGATTGCGTCTCTTTTTTTTTAAACTAACTACCTCTATGCCTGCTCCCCACCCCCCTACAACTCAGCCAAAGTATCACACCTCCAGGGTGTCCACAGTAATTCCGCATGTCCATAAAAATCCAAAGCTTCCCACAGTAACAGTAAATTACTTTGTATAATAAAGACCTATTACAGGCCATTCTGTTTCCAGCGGTACATTGAAAGGCTTGAGGGGGTAAATATGTATTCTGTTAGCACATTTGCATATCAACAGCAACAAATTCTTCTAACAACATATTCCAGGCCATAGAAATTGGCTTTTTACGCAGTCCCCTATGCTCTTCTCTCTGTAGCTCAACACCCTCTGCCCTATCTTACCATTTCATTGTGCCATTCCTCTAACAATGGTGTTTTAGCGGTCTTCCACCGCATGGTAATGTTTTGTTTAGCTAGTAAAAGGGCAAGATTAGCAAATTTATTAACTGGGTTTCCCTTCTTCCCTTTTGTACCCAACCATAGTAGGCAGTACTCCATCAAGTCATTGGTCCGCACCGGGGCACTATCCTTCAGTAGCTTACTTACGGACACCCAGTAGTGCCTTAATCTCGAGCAACTCCACAGCATATGTATTCGACCCGTCAACAATTTGAACAGCTGTGTTGGGACCATTATGGGCAAGTTAGTGAAATAATATAACAACCTAGGGAGCATCACCATTTTGGCGATAGCCACCCTACCCGCCACCAATATGGACAGGGAAGTCCGGAATTTTATTTGGGGTTTGAGCGCGTTTATAGTACGGTTTAAGTTATCATCCAGCATGTCTATCGTGTTCCTTATATATCTGGATTCCTAGATATCTGAAGGTATCCGGTGCTATTTGAAACTTCCACTGCCCAAAACATAAAGAACCGCTAGATGTGTTGTCAGTGAAAAATAGACATAGGACTTGTTTTCATTGATCGAGAGACCTGATAGTCTCTGGAACGTATCTAAGGTAGAGGGTATGGGTTCAGAATCCTCATCCAAGTTTTTTGAAATATATTATAAGGTCATCCGCATATGCAGAGACGATGTGTACGGAGTCCCATCACAATTCCCTTGTGTCCCGTCATGTTCCGCAGTTTATGCACGAGAGGCTCCAAAGCTAAAATAAATAATGACGAAAGCTGACAGCCTTGTCTGGTACCCCGAACAACACTGTACTGCTGTGAGATGTGCTGTCCCGTACGTGCTTGCGCTGTGTGTTTCAAATACAGCAGTCGCACCCACTTCGTGTATGCTTTGGTATGCCAAACCTGGAAAGAGTATAACCCATATAATGCCAGTGTAGGGAGTCAAAAGCTTGTCGTAGACCAAGCAAAATGCATCCCCTTGCCTGGTCTGTTGCCAGCGTACGTCATGATTTGGTGTAACCTCCTAATATTAAGCGCCGTGCTTCTGCCCGGCACAAATCCGCATTGATCAGTGTGCATCAACTGCGGTATATACTGGCATAGTCTGTTAGCCAACAGTTTACTCAGTATTTTATAGTCCGTGTTGAGAAGCGAAAGTGTCCTATATCCCGCCATGTCCACACCATCACGGCTTGGCTTCAGGACCGAGATCAGTCGCCTGCATTGTTGTAAGGGGGAGCGCACCAGTATCCAACGATATCTGATACAGCCGTTGTAAGTGAGGTACCAGCAAGTCAGAGTAGGCTGCATAAAATTCAATAGGCAGACTATCCGTCCCTGGTGCTTTATTACGAGGCACATCTTTGATCGCCGGCCTTATTTCCATGCTAGTCACCGGCAGTTAAGTTCCTCTTTGTGGGTTCTCACGCCTCAAAAAACGTTATTTGGCAATTTTACTGTTTTGTTAAGTCCATAAGTCCAAAAGTGCTTACCTGATTCCAATGAACTTGGTGTCTAAAATTATATAAAAAAAATGTTATTTTTCTAAATTGGACTTGGATTTCTTCTTCAGTGCGTCTCGTTTATTGACTCTGTGTGTACAACAAATTCTTAACACTCCTCTATGATAAACCTAAGCTGCTAGACTACACTACCATAAATAGAGCACTTGGGGTTATTTTAGTAACCCTTGTAAACAAATAAGGGTTGTCCGGACTTTTTGCGTGGTGTGCCCTTACATTGGCACTAGCACATAGAAAGCCAGCTTCCTACACCCCTTCACCCATGCCACCCACTTACGACCAGCTGACGAAGGGCCATCTCTTGGTCTGTCAGGAAGTGTTGGCTCTCTTGGCCAAGGGAGCCATCAAGTGCTGGCATCAGAAGTAGGTCGTTGCAAGATGGCCGCGGGCGAGTTGAGCTGAGCAGTCGCTACTGACCCCCTCTCCTGGTAGCAAACCGGATGATGATGATGCACTGGCTAACATAATCGGACCCTGATGGCATTTCTCTATACTTGGTACAAAGATTCGCATTTTTATTCTCATTCACACTCTCCGGCCCAGGTTCTGACCGAAGCGCCAAACCTATCGGAATTGACTCGATTAAGGGTGAGCTTTGCGAGGCTCCGGAGTGCGTGCTGGAGGTACTGCTTAAAGTTAAAACTACGGAAGATTCACTTTGTCAACATGCCTCCTCGGATCGCCAAAGCGGACAAGGCGAGAGAGAAAACAAAAGATCAGATACCTTTCCCAAAAGATGCAGCGGGGGAAACGGCACATATCAGAGAGCTAGGGGCTACTCGGAAGACATTGCCCTCACAGCGTTCAAAGAAAACTGACTTAAAAAAAACTGAGTTATCTGATAAGATTATCCCGTCCGAATCTGGCGGCTTGCTAGATACAAAGTTGCAGAGGACAGGAAGATACGACGAGGGGATAGGAAGCTTCGGTGAATCAGGGAATATTAAGTCTAAAGACAGAGAGACTTCCCTCCGGCAACCTACCTTGTCTGAAATATTCGCCGGCCAGTCTGCTGCACCAGGGATACAATCGCTAAACGAATCCAACAGACTCAAACACAGCGGCGATCTTGGCGAGCTCGGGAGCGTCCTCGAGGACGCTGGAGGCGCGTCAGGTACGGACGCCCCAGTTGCCCAGCAACAGCAGCTCAGTAATTCTGACGGAGTGCAGGAGCAGTCAGTTACTCGCACAGAGTCTGCCTCTACGCCTGCCTCTGCCTCTGCCTCTGCTCTGGCAAGAGCATTCCCCCCGAACATCGAGGCCTCACAGGCGGGTAAAGCTACTCTGGGGGAGACACGGAGTGCACGGAGTGCAGATGAGGAAATGATGGAGGCAATTACTATACTCGAAACAGAGGTGAGAGAATCTAAGACTACTAATCCCTTTGAGGGCCCTTTGAAGTCCATGAAGGTGCCGCTGCCCATCGGCGGAAACTCTTTGTGCCTCACACCAGAGGCACGGCTGCTAGATTGCAAGGGGCTGGTATCGTTGAAGGGAAAAGGCGATGCGGGGTCGGGGGATGGCGAGAGGTTTTTTTCCCTTAACGAAGATTCGGACTCACACTCAGTCTTGCCGAGTGAAGACCTCACAGAGGAGGATGAGGAAGACGAAGGTGTCGATCCTGAAGAGGTCTCAGTATCTGACTCCAGCTCCTCCGGGGGCGATACTGGCCAGAACGTGGGTAACGAGTCAACTACAAGGAAGAGGCAAGTCAAGTTAAAAGCAAATACCCAGCGCCCTGGCTCGATGGGGGGGGCCGAGAGAGGATTGCTGTGGGATCATTCAGGAGCTTCTCAGGCAGGACAGGAGGATGATGGCAATGAACCTGTGAATCATAATGCTCCTTTTGACACCCTGTTTAATATGTTAAAACAAATACAAATAGAAGCTAGAGTCGTTAGCCGCAAGGCGAGGCAAGACGCAAAAAAGATCCAGTCTTCGCTAAGGAAGACTAATAAGCTGTATAGCGAGCTGGTTGGTAGAGTTACGGAGGTGGAGGAGCGTACGAGCAAGCTTGAAGATGACTGTAGCAGTTGGCTGACTTTTAAAACAGTTCAGGAGAAAGCGACAGAGGATATGCATTGGAAAATGGAGGATTTTGAGAATCGCCAAAGGCGAAACAATGTCAGAATTCTGGGGGCGGCTGAAGGGATCGAAGGTCAAGACATATTGCGATTTGTGGTGAATCTACTTAGAGGGGCGTTTCCGGAGTCTCAGTGGCAGTGGGACAGAGAGGTCCAGAGGGCACACAGGTTTCCTCTTATGCCAAAAAAGGGGTATGCGGCAGATGGCGGAGGAAAGTCGGGTCACCCAAGAGCTATTTTAGTTTATTTAGGCAATTTTCTTCTTAGACAGGAAGTTATTGAAAAGGCAAGCCCTAATAATAAGAGATCCTTTGACGGCGTCACATTTTTTGCTAGGCCCGATTTCTGCCACGTGACGGTTGAACGGAGATGGAGGCTGAGGCAGTTGATCCCAAATTTCCAGGCGTTACATTCAGAAGCTTATTTATTGTTCCCGGCCAAGCTGAAAGTAATTACTCAAGGCAGAGTCAGGATGTTCTTTTCTGAGGTCAAAGCCCAGCAATTCTTGGACGAATTGAAAAAATAGGGTACATAATATTTTTACTGGACTTGATGGTTCACTATCCACAGTCTCAGGGGGGTATTAGTTAGCTAGAACTAGCACTAGTTTAGAGCCGGAGAGGGGAGAGGGGTACGACTACAGCCGCTCAGAAACGGCTACATATAGGTCCTCAGACCTATTTGCCTGTTTGGGGGAGGGCGGGTGGGTGGGGGGGAAGGGAGGGGAGGGGGGCTGGGGGGGGGGGGGAGTACTTTTGGGGTGAAAATTTGTATTTTTGCTGGTTTGATAATGCACATCTTTTCGCACAGATATCTTTTTATGCTTTCCATATTTTTGTGGGTAACAGGGTACACACAAAGTGGGTGTAGGAGACAGTATCATGGAGTGATAGCTCGATGTATGTATTGGTTGCTGATAGTATGGCGGTTTAGGAGTAGGAATTTCAGCAACCTCCTGTAATGCCCTGCAGGATTGCTTCAATAAATGTCTGTGGCCTGAATAATCCTGTGAAAAGAATGAAAGTGGCAGGGTTGCTGAGTTCTTTGCAGCTGGACTTGGTTTGTCTTCAGGAAACCCACATTGAAGTTATACAGCTTTATCTGTTAAAGCAGCTGGGGTATGAAGTACTAGCAGCAAGTAAGCAAGGGACTAGAACAAGGGGCGTAGCAATATTAGGAAGAAAAAGGGATTTGGTGGTGCATCGGAAGAAAGAGGACCTATGGGGCAGGTGGGTGATAGCAGAGCTGAGCTTCAAAGGGATACGGATGACTTTAGCCACAGTATATGGTTCTACGGAAGATGACCCCGATGTCTGGCAGTTTCTGGACACCGAACTCGCACAGTGGCCAGAACCAGCTATATGCTGTGGGGATTTTAATATCCATGCTCCAAATAGCTCTTTTCTAGAACCCGGGGGACGATATTTAGGGAGAAAGAGGAAATCTTTTAAAGCCCTATCTAACATGGTTCTACACAACTCCCTTACTGATCCATGGATAAAGCTGCATCCCTTTAAAGATGGAAGCACCTTTTTTTCGGCCCCGCATAAAGTATTGGTCAGGCTGGATTACTTTCTAGTTTCTAATTCCCTAATCACTCAGGTAAAAATTGAGAAACAACCTAGAATTATTTCAGACCACAGCCCCCTAGTTTTAACATTAAATACTACACAGATAAGCGTTACAAAAGCTCAGTGGACCTTTGAGCGTATACTGCTAAGGGATGACGCTTACCAGAAACGAATAGAATCATGGATTAAGCTCTACTGGGAGATTAATAGAGATACTGCCCCTCCTGGCGTGGTCTGGGATTGCTTTAAGGCCGGGGTCAGAGGAGAAACATTGAGCTATGTGCTGGCCAAACGGAAAATAGAAAGAAGATATCTGGAGGATATAAGGGCTAGACTATCGACAGCGGAGGATAATCTTGCTAGAGCTATAATACAGGGGCTTCCTTTAGAGACCTATTTAGCTAGGATTACGATCCTTAAATGGGACGCCACTGAAGGCATTAGTTCAAAAGCCGCGGAAAAGTACTTAGCGCATAAACAAGACTCATACGAGCTGAGTGAAAGAGTTGGTCACATCCTCGCTGTTAGAACTAGACAGCGCATAGCTATGGCCGACATTAAGGAAATCCAAGATAGTCAGGGCAATTTAGTCACTGATCCCGACCTTGTTAGGGAGGAGTTTCGAAAGTTCTATGCTAATCTATACACTGGGGAAGAGGGGAGTACATCAGTAGTGATGGAAATGGATCGGTATCTTAGGGACATTACAGCTCCTCTCTTGTCACCACAAGACAGAGATGAGCTTGATGCTCCATTTCATCTAGAGGAACTCAAGGGTGCTTTGGACGGCCTGCCCTCGGGAAAAGCCGCCGGGCCAGACCAAATCCCGGTTGAATTTTATAAATTGTTTCAGGATATTATAGCGGTGGATATGCTTAATGTTATGATCCATACACAGCGGGGGGGGCTACCCCCAGAGTCCTGGGGAATGGCAGATATTATTGTTATTCCTAAAAAGGGGAAACCCCCAACACTCCCTGGATCATACAGGCCCATTACACTCATGAACTCCGATATAAAAATGTATTCTAAAATGCTGGCGACGAGGCTCGGAGGAAACATAGAACAGCTTGTAAGCTCCTCGCAGCACGGTTTCATACCAGGAAAGGGAACCACCCTGCATGTCAGGACGGCCATAACAATGTTTGACGCCGCAGGGTCCTTGGGTGACCCTTTCGCAGCACTATTCTTAGATGCCGAGAAGGCCTTCGATAGGGTCGCCTGGGGATTTTTGTGGGCGGTTCTGAAATGGTGTGGTATTGGAGACGGTTTTATAACTGCTATTCAAGCTTTGTACGTAGGTCCAACAGCCAAAATTAGAGTAAATAAGGGTCATTCAGATACAGTGGTTATCTCTAGGGGTACGAGACAGGGATGTCCTTCATCTCCCCTGCTCTTCGCACTATTTCTCGAGCCTTTTTTACGTAGGTTGGAGAGAAACAATAATATCCCCCCAATGGTTTTAAATGGCCGGGTAATCAAAATCTTGGCATACGCAGATGACGTTGCCATACTCACCCCGAATCCGGATTTAGCTATTGGCGAGGTAGAAATGGAAGCTGGTATATTTGGGCAATTTTCGGGCTATAGGTTGAACAGGTCTAAAACCCAGATAGTTAAGAATAGATATGTTCTTTGTACTGACACTAGAGTTGCCCTTTCCGCTAGTTATCTGGGGATAGTAATAACCCCAAACTTGGATACTCTCGTTGAGTTAAATATAAGCCCTTTGGTTGAGAAAGTAAAAGTAGATTTAGAGAGAATTAATAATCTACATCTCTCGTTAGTTGGATGCACTAATGTACTTAGAATGAGTATTTTACCAAAATTTTTATACTTATTCAGAGCAATTCCGCTAATTTTTGTAACTAAGTGGTTCAATGTCCTGGAAGGTATACTTAACAAATTTATATGGTCCCATGGGAAAACTCGTAGGGCTTACAGATTTATGACTCTACCGAGAGATAGAGGCGGATGGGGAGCCCCGGATTTCAGACTATATTATTTAGCATCTGCTCTTCAATATATGCAGGGGTTAATTGGAGGAGTGGGACATCTTCAGAAAGCTATTTCATCATCTACAGATATATATGCAATTTTATTAGGACAAGAGACAGAAAATTGCTTCTTATATTATACTGACCTTGCGTACTTTAGAGAGAAACAGTTTAGGACTCTTAATGCAGCGATACATGTCTGGAAGGTTTTTCAGAAGCGGATGGGACTTGGTCGGTTTAATAGATATGTCAGATTATATAATAATAAGATGTTTCCCTCAGAAATCTTTTCAGATTCAGTTATGGCCTCATGGAATCAAAAAGGAATCGTACAAATTGGGGATCTAAGAGATTCTGAGCGAGTGGCACAGTTTGAAGTTCTTGTAAATAAGTATGATTTGTCTAGGAAAGATTTTTTTAAATACTTACAGGTCAGAAGTTTTCTTGGAGACAAACGCGGTGGTATAGCAGGATATAATGCCAATGACTTTATGGAGATATTAGTTAGCGGGGGTCTACATACAATCAGGTCAGCGTATGCTTTATTAAGTAAAACTAAAGTAGATGACTTGGATAAACATAGTCGTAAGTGGGCTGAGAAACTTGGGGGAGAAACGGAGGACTTTCAGGAGTCGCTTGAATTGGGCTGTACTATCCTGCGCTCTGCTCCTTTGCAATCTCAACATTACAAAACTCTATTTTCGCTTTACCATACACCTGCTAGAATCGCCAAATGGGGGGGCAGTGCTGGGATAAATTGCCCTCGCTGCAACGCACCTGAGGCTGATATAATTCATATGTTTGCTACCTGCCCCCAACTGCACACCCTTCTTCGTGATATAGAGAATTTCCTGGATAGGGCATTTGGGATACGGTTAGTTCTCTCTCCCGGTTGGATTCTGCTTGGAATAGGCCATGATGGAATAAGTGAAGAAGTTAAGGAGTTTGTCTTTATGACAATGGCGGTATTCAGATTAATTATAGCTAGGGCCTGGCTAGATAAAACTCCTCCCTTAATGCAGGTATGGCTAGCAAAACTTATCGCGACATATAATCTGGAAAAACCTATATATGCAAAAAAGGGGAGAGCAGGGAAGGCTCTGGGTAAAAGAATTTGGGAACCGCTAGCAAGATGGAGAGAGGGGATAGGGTAAAATCGTAGTATGTAAGCCACCGCTTGGTTAAGATTTGGTAAGCTGAATTATATTTGCTCTTGTATTTGATGTACTATTGTTTATCCGCATATATTATGTATAAAATGTGCACTGTTTATTGAGAAAATATTAAAAAGAATTTAAAAAAAAAAAAAAAAAGAAGTAGGTCGTTGTTGCTATTCCCGCTACTTCTGGTGTCAAAAAGAATGGAGGTCTTCATCCTGTCATAATTCTGTGCTTTCTCAATCTTTTTTTAATGAAACATTTTCACACTCGCTCAAGTTCTGTCTGCCTAGGACCCAGGTAGTAGCATTGGACTTGCAGGATGCATATTTCCACAACCCCATCTGCCTTCCCACGTGTGTTACCTGTGGTTCAGGATGAGCCAGGCGCACTTTCAGTTTGCCGTTCACGTGCCTCATGGGTGTTAACAAAGTTATACCGGTGGTTGCAGCACATCTCCAGAGTTCAGGGGTTCCATTCTTCCCCTACCCACAATGTGGATGTTGTTGCAGTGGGCGCAACTCTCCTTACCATAGGTTCTGTATTCAAGAAGCTATATCTAAGTTTGAAGATCTTTGATTTGATGATATGAAGCAGGTACCTTAGCTTATTTGTTACTGTTGCTCTGTCCTCCAGTTTCCTTTGATCTGTTCTATGGATACCAACATTCAGGACATATCTGGAGCTCCTGGTGGATTGGTGGGCATGCTTGGCTCTCCTGAGTGTGCAGGAATATCCCAATGAAGAACCTCATGTTGTACTTGTCGAGTACTGGTTTGTTCACGGCTGCTTGTGTGTAGTCCTGGGTTTCCCCATGTTGGGGAGAGGAACTTCAGGTGGTCACATTCAGTTTTAATGATCTACCACCCCCCAGGTATATCACAAGTCACATCATTGTAGCGGTATATCTGAAAGACTCCTTAGTTATAGATTCCTTACCTTAGAATTACCCCAGGCGTCAGACTGGATCTGGAAAGTTTTTTCGTCAGCAGTACCTCTGCGCGTTGGAAGGTGGCGTCGGTCGGCTCCGCGTCAGTCGTTGGCGTCGTGTCACCAGGATGACGTCGCGGCAGCTACTTAGACACCCTCCTTGTGCGCTGACGTCAGTTCTTTCTTTTTACGCGCCAGCCAGTGCAGATCCGGGAAGAGCGGTACCTCTAGTCACTTTGTGACTGATTTTTCTCGACTTTTGTCGACTTCTTTTTGGAGTCTTCGACTCCTGGTGCACGAGGGATGCTCGGCTTCAAGGCATGCGGGTCCTGTGGCCAACTGATGTCGGTGACGTATCCGCACCGTGTGTGCCTCTTTTGCCTGGAGCGCAATCACGACCCCAAGTCGTGCTCCGACTGCCGGTCGATGGCGCTGAAGGCTTTGCGGGAGCGGTTCCAAAAGCTGCTTGAGCGCCGGCAGTCGGCTCCGCCAGGTTCGAGGTCCCGGTCGCGAGGGAGGTTAAGGGACCGGTCGCGGAGCCACCAACACCGTTCGTCCAATTCATCGAAGACTTCGCACTTGGGGTCGGGTAAGTCGAAGCATAAGAAGTTGAAGAAGCATCATCGCTCTTCGACTCCTCATCGTTCAGCCGACCCGACGAGGGATGCGGGTGGTGCCCCTCCCGCAGCTCAGCGTGTGGAGCACAAAGATTCGACTTGGCGTTTCCCTCCTTCTCCAGGACCCAGAGCGACTCCCACCCAGCTTCGTACGTTCTACAAGGCAATGCATGCAACTTTGGGCAGTCCGGCCGGCGCGCCTTAGAGCCCAGCGGAACCGGTTGAGGGGTGCCTAGGCCTTCTCCGCCAGCGGCTCCAGCTACGGCGCCGTAGGCCCCCCTTGGATCCGTGGGGCCGGTGGAGGTGTAATGAGGTCAACCGGCGCAGTTTCCTCCGGCACCATTACCGCATTCAACGCCGGTCTGCCCCACGGCCGTCGTCGACCCCGGCCTCCATCCCGACGTGGATCCGGAGCCGGACTGACGTCGCCCAACACCTGATCCGGCGCCGAGAGAGGGGTTTTTGTGTCCCTGATCACTCTTGGGGTCCTTTTTGAGCCAGATTGGCACCCAGAGGCTGAGTAAGAAGACTGGGAGGGGTCAGAAGACCCTTTAGCTGATCAGCTGCAATATGAGCAGGACTGGAGAGAGGAATTGGGGGATGCCAGTGGTCTGGACACCTCCCCTGACCTTGGCATGTTGTCTCCTCCTACCGTGGCTACGGAGGAGGGAGCTTAGCACGCAGTGGTGTTGCGTAGGGCAGCCGAGGCTCTCAACCTTGAACTCCCTACCGTGGCAGTCAGGACCAACCTCCGGAAAGAGGTGCTTCAGCCGGCGGCTAGCTCTTTGGAGCCTCTGCTTCTGTCAACGAGGCCCTTACTGATGTCCTTTTGGGTACTTGGTCCAAACCTGACACGGGGGCTCCCATGGCTAGGATGATTGCCCGTCGCCACTGCCCGGCTCCGGGCGACCCCACTGTCCAGGCCACCAACCCCCCCCCCCCCTCCCCCCGCTCCCCCTTCTGCAGCAGCCTCCAAACCTTCTTAGTCCGACCTTTCAGGCCCATCAAACGCCAGTGGGCGGCAGGATTCACCATCACCTGCCCCACTGGCGCACCATCACATCAGACAGGTGGGTTTTGCAGATAGTCTGAAGGGGCTACTCCTTCCCCTTCGAGTCTACCGCTCCAGCTATGCCACCGCAATACCACAGCATGTCGGAGGATCACCTGGCTCTTCTCCAGCAGGAAGTTACGGCTCTTGGCCAAGGGAGCCATCAAGCACGTTCCTGTCCCAGAAGTAGGGCATGGTGGTTGTTCCCAGGAGTTTCTGGTTCCCAAGAAGAACAAGGGCCTGTGTCCTATCTTGGATCTCCGGAACGTCAACCGCTTCCTCCGGAAGGAGAAGTTCAAGATGTTGACGCTTGCTCAGGTCTTGTCTGCCCTCGACCCGCAAAACTGGATGGTAGTGTTGGACGTGCAGGACGCTTCTTTTCACATCCCCATCCTGCTGGCCTACTGGCGTTACCTGTTGTTCACGGTAGGCCACGAGCATTTTCAGTTTACCGTGCTCCCATTTGGCCTTACTAGCGCGCCCCTCGGCTGTTCACGAAAGTGATGGCGGTGGTTGCAGCTCATCTTCAGTCTTCCCCTATCTCGACGACTGGTTGTTGAAGGCGGGCTCGAAGCAGACGTCTCCCACCTCCAAACTACGGCAGACCTCCTGCATTCGTTGGGGTTCTCCATCAAAGTGCCGAAGTCACACCTGACTCCCTCTCAGAAGCTCCTTTTCATTGGAGCGGTTCTGGACACTGCGCCGTTTCGGGTCTATCCTTCCGAACAGCGAGTTCGGGATATTCGGGCTATGATTCCGATCTTTCAGCCTCTATCCCGGGTTTCGGTCAGAATGACCCTACGGCTGCTGAGCCTCATGGCCTCCTGCATCCTGCATTGTCGATCATGCCAGATGGCATATGCAGGCTCTGCAGTGGGACCTGAAGTTCCAGTGGCCGCAGCATCTGGAAAATCTGTCTGACTGCGTTCAGATCTCGGAGGGCACTGCTCGACAACTACAGTGGTGGCTCACGAACCAGGATGATTGGGTCAGCGGCAGGTCCCTCTCCCTTCCCTAACCAGAACCACACAGTGGTGACGGAGGCATCCCTTCTGGGATAGGCGGCCACATGGGAGAGGCGGAGATCAGAGGCCTCTGGTCTCTGGCGGAGTCTGAGCTCCATATCAATTATCTGGAGCTCCAGGCGATCCGTCTTGCACTCAAGGCGTTCCTTCCCTCTGTCCGGGTAAGAGTAGTACAGGTGTTCATGGACAACACCTCCGCCATGGGGTACTGCAACAAACCGGGCGGTGTGGGGTCGTGGACCCAATGTTTAGAGGCCCTCTGCCTCTGAACATAGCTGGAACTTCAGGGCGCATCCCTGGTGGTTCAACACCTGGCAGATTCACTGAACGCCAGGGCCGACGAACTCAGCCGCAGGTGCATGATGGATCACGAATGGCGTCTTTACTCGGAGGTGGTGCAAGGTCTCTGTCGACAGTGGTGAGAGCCTTGGTTAGATCTATTCTCCACCAAAGAGAACGCGCAATGTCAGCTATTCTGCACATTGGAATTTCCAAGGTGGCACTCGCTAGGCGACGCTTTTTGTCACAAGTGGAGTTGCTGTCTGTTGTACGTCTTTCAGCCTATACCACTTCTGCCCAGAGTGCTGAAGAAGATCAGGCGCGACCGGGTCCAAGTCATTCTTGTGGCTCCGGATTGGGCACAAAGAGTTTGGTATCCCAAGCTGCTCAACATGGCCATCGATCCTCCTACCCGTCTGCTTCTTCGGGAGGATCTTCTGTTGGAGCAACAGGGGATGGTCCTCCACCCGAACTGGTCCTGCCTCCACCTCCTTACGTGGAGATTGAGCGGCGGCAGTTGACGTCTTCGACCTGCCTCCCGAAGTCTGTTATGTCATTCTGGCAGCCGGGCGCCCCTCCAATAAGATGGCATACGCCTGCCGGTGAAACAAATTTGTGGCATGGTGCACAGCAAAGGCTGTAGATCCCCTCTCTGTCCCTGTTTCTGGGGTTGTCTCGTTCCTTCTTTCTTTGGCCCAGCGGGGCTGTGCTCTGGGCACTATCAAGGGCTATCTCTCTGCCATCTCTTCCTTCCTTCGGCTTCCAGATGAGCCTTCTCTTTTCAAGTCGCCAATTGTAAATCGTTTCTTAAAAGGCATAACTCATCTCTTTCCTCTCATTCCGTTCATTATGCCTCAGTGAGATTTGAATCTAGTCTTGACTTATTTAATGTGTTCTCGCTTTGAGCCGCTTCACAACTGTTCTTTGAGACTTTTAACACTAAAGACTGCATTCCTGGTTGCCATCACATCTGCCAGAAGAGTGAGTGAGCTCCAGGCTTTCATCTAGACCTCCTTTCCTCTGTCCATCCAAACTCGTCAATCCTTCCTGCCCAAGTTTGTCACTGCCTTTCACATTGGGCAGACCATCACTTTGCCCACATTCTTTCCGCATCCTTTTATCTGGATCGCACCAAACAGTTCCGGGTGTATGACCAGCTCTTTGTTGGTTACGTGGCTGTCTAGAAAGGTCGGGCCGTACACAAGCGGACTATCTCCCGATGGGTCGTCTGGTGTATCAAAACATGCCTTTCTCTCCCAAAGAAGGAGCCTCCAGTGGGGATGCGTGCCCATTCCTCCAGGGTGACGGCAGCCACTACTGCTCTGGGACGAGGCGTTCCTCTGAACGACATCTGTCTGGCGGCTACGTGTGCATCACTGCATATATTCACAAAGCACTACTGCCTGGACAGTCAACTCCGGAGAGACTTCTTCTTTGGCCGTTCTGTTCTCCAGGACTTTCTGGTGTGAACTTGGTTCGCTGGCCCACCTCCGGGGTTGGTATTGCTGGGGTATCTATTCTATGGTAAGGAACCTATAACTAACGTGTTTCTTTCAGATGAACAAGTTACTTGCCTTCGGTAACGATATATCTGTAAGAAACATTAGTTAGTTATAGATTCCTTACCCCCCCCCAGACCCCCCCCCCCCCACCCATCCTCCCCGTTCTGCAAACTGATTTCTAGGGTTAAGGTTATCCTTTCAGGGCCCTAGTTTTGTGCACTAGTGGTCAGTGTCTTGCATGGCTCTGCATTTCTGTCGCGGAAAGTCGTGTACAGAACTGACGTAGCTGCTGCTACGTCATCCCGGCGACACAACGCCAATGATGGATGTGGAGCTGACCGACGCCACCTTCGGACGCTCAGAGGAACTGCTGATGAAAAAAATTTCCGGATCCAGTCCGACGCCTAGGGGTAATTCTAAGGTAAGGAATCTATAACTGTTTCTTACAGATATAACGTTACTGAAGGTAAGTAACTTGTTCTGTACCATCCTACCACATTTCAGTATAAAGGTGCAATAACCGAAACAGCAAATACCAGTCAGTGCCAGTCTGTGGTTCTCTTCCAGACTTTAGTAGTGCGTGCTGCATGTTAGTGCTTCCTCCTTTTCATGTAATGTAGTGGGTTGGGTGAGCTGCATTGACTTACTGTCTGTGCCCAAGTAGTGGAAGGAGTTGGGCTGTGCTTCGGGTGTCCCTGGGCAGCAGTGCACCAGTTTGCACATTCACCTTTTATCTTATTGTGTGGTATAGTCCTATCTTAGATACCAGAGCCATGAGTAGGAACTGTTCACGTTCATCCTGTTCCATACCACTTTCATGGGAACATAAGGAATGATTGGCTTCTATGCACTTAGGTGTGTGGAGGTACATGGGCTGTGCTCTCTGTTGATCTCACTGTCCTCTATCATCACTACAGCTGTAACAGGCCTCAGCTGGATCATCACAAGTGTCAACAGGAGGAAATCACTTAATTGTGCTAGTTGACCTACTTATTTTAATTTTTTTGTAAGTTGTCGACTGGAGACTCGTTTGCATCTCCTGGGAAGGTTATGTTCCATGGCATCAATACATGGTTGGTCTCGACTCTAGTCCCGGTGACCTGCTCGAAGCTTCCCCTTGGTATGAGATAAACTAAATGTATGTGCTGCAACCCCGATTAGGCAATCGGAGGTCTCAGTCACCTTCTCCACTGTAGGCTGAAACCAGATGCCACAACAGTGTGCTGTAGAGACACCTGACAGGACTTTGCTCTTAGTTGTGTTGCTGCCTCCTTTTGTTTTCAGCAAACCAAAAACCCAGCGCTAACTCTTCAAAATGTCAAAGTCAATGATATATGTTTCGATTTTGCAGATGTCCCTGGGGTACAGGGCCCTGCAGTATATGTGGCACTTGACAAATAAAATTTGTTTAAAAAAATAAAATAAAAAAAACAGCGCTAAGCACAATCCCACGCTCGACAGACCTGCTCCTTCTCATAAGTCAGTGGGGACTGGTCCAAGGACACAGGATGGCATCTGTCATCTGCTTACTGTTGGAGGTGAACTCACTGGTTCCCAAGCGAGGGTTGTTTCTTGTCCTAACCCTTTACATCTTCAGCAACACAGGCTAAATGGCTATTTTCCCCACTCAAGGTGATTTGTTTTTCATCTTTGAGGCCTGTTTTTCATTTAAAAATGTGTTTGGGATTGCAGTAGCAGAGTTTAGGTGAAATACATCTTACACCTTCAGTTGCTAGGGCAGGGAACAGCTTACAAACATTTTTGTGACTGCTTACAAGCTTTCCTGTTTGACAAAGGTTTATTCCCCATGCAAGTGAAATATACATGCACAGACAAGTGTTTCTCAAATGTTTGATTACTTTTTAGCGCCAAACTGGGAATTCATCTGTCCTGCACATGCCCCAGCATCTATGTCTATATGCAATCAATTGCACTTGCAGATTATCAGCATTCGTATATCTGAAATGCCAGTGGAAATCCTTTTTCTGCAAGTCAGAAAATTCTGACAGCAAAGTTTTTTCTTATGCATGTACGTTTAACTTGAAACTCGCAAAAACCTATGTGAATCGGGTCATGTGGTGCAGTTTGAAATTGAGTCTAACTTCCACAGAGATGTTTCAAGCTTAAACAAATTGATCAAAGTGAGAGCCTATGGAAGTGCCAAAATGCTTTAATTTTGGTAACTGCATTATTTGGAAAAATTGGAGAGAAAAAACGGAAAGACGAGAATATTGAGGCTTGATAACCTGTAGAGTAAAATCATATGTTTCAAGTTATGTGGTACAAAATGTGAAAAGTTCTAGGTGACCCCCGATAACTCTTTTTACAGTTTATTTGCCAAAAAGTGACCACCCTCAAGAAAATGGAGTTACTAGTTTCCTTCAGTGAGACAAACAACAAGAAAAGATGCATTAAAACTTAACAGAAGCTGAATACACTGAAAAGGGCCCACTGGAAAAGTGAACTTTGTGTAATGCATTAAAATATTGAAAATATTCTTTTCTTGTTCGTAATGACAGTTGAATAAATTAGATTTTATAGTTTTCAGACATGTAGCTGTAATCCACAGTAGGATGCTGTTATAGTTGGCTTGCTATGAGGGTAACACAGAGCTGGGCATAGAATGTGCTGGGAACAACTCAAGACTTAACCAAACCTAAAACAAACATAATGTAAAGGACTGCAGGAGCTGGTTTCTCTTTAATCAAGCTGAAAAGCTTCAGTAAAAAGTTGAAAATATATGTATTGTACATTTCCACCAATGCTTGTTGATTTCCAGACCTACTTCTGCGGATTTTGTCAATTCTTAAACATCCTAGATTTCCTTGCATACTCCACCACCATATTTACTCCTGCAAACAATCTGTCATAGTAGATTTTTCAGATTTCTTCCTTTTTCCCTTGAGGGAGAAATTGGAAAACACCTTTTTATTGTTGTTTTTTTTGCACACTCTATAAATATAGGAATTTCCCTTCCTTTCCCACATTGGGAAGCAGCCTGCAAATCATTTGTGGATGCCCACAAAGCTGTATTTTCCCATCCATCTACTTTCGTCGACACCCTTTATTTGCCCCCAACTGTACTACTGGATTGCTCACAGTAATACGTTCTATAGGTGGATGTAAATCTCCGTAGTTCCTGATTACTCAATCTCAAAGTGTGCAAGCATTTGAATTACTTTTTTGTTCACCTAGCTTCTATGTAGGTCAGCAAAAATGTTTTTGAATGCAGGGTTGTTGTTTACGTTTGAACTAAACGGTAATAATGTATTAAAAGTTGGTTTGGCAATGCTCTCATTTAGTTGTCTGTTTTTGAACACTGTGTTCTGCAAAAATAAATGCTTTCAAACTTTCCCCTTTTGATAAAGCATTGATTCCACATCGTCAGAAAGTCCTGCAAGCATAAAAAGAGTTGCATCGCCAGCCTTAAAAACAGCAGTTTCAGGTGAAGGTAAGCATTTCAGTTGCAGTGCTTTAGTTCACATGTATATTTCTCACGGTGCCCCTGCTCCACATTAATTGCTTGCATAATCATGTTGGTTTCTGCTGTCTCTTCTTTGAGCCCTTGCTGCTGTACAAATTAACCACTCAATGTTAGTGTGGTTTGTGGTGTATGGTGCACATAGTAGCAGACAAAATAACAGCTCAAAAATGATTTATTAATGCATTCCATAATACTAAATTGGTGAACATGGGAGAAGTTGGTTCCACTCCACACCAGTAAGATAAAATGGGAACTTGCCATGGGAGCACACCTCTTTAAGAGCATTGTTGCATATGTGATACCCATCCTGGTACATTCTCAGTACAGGCTGCACAAAGTGCTGTACTAAACAGCTTTGCCAAGCTTTTTCCCGTTCTGCCACTGTGTTATGCTAACTAGAAGTTGGGAGCAGGAGACAAACCTACGCCATAGCAGTAACTGAAACTCCATAAAATAAGGTTGTGTTTTTTCCCCAAAGAGTTGGGTCATGATGTCCCAGGGGCCCCTTGAAACTTGTTTAGCATCACAACAAGAGTTTGAGCCACTAGCAATAGAGGAGTAACCATGCCACCATCTTCAGTTACTTTTTCACGTGCCGCAGCCTTGAACCCCTAAATGCCTGCTATGTTATGGGATTTTCAAATCGAACGTTTATTTATATATTTTTTTTTTTTAACTATCATACCTAATTTCGCATTGCACAGTTTGTGGTGACAAGGGCTGCAGGGTTGTGGTCCGAGTGATGGACACCTATGTTCAGTGTGTGTGGCATCGAGGATTCAATCACAACTTCTTTAGCTAGTGAACCTGCGGCTCTCGTATTGCAAAGGTGGTAAGAGATTAGGGAACCACGTTGTACTGTATGACATTTCCCTCCAAGAAAATGGGCAAGAATAGTGCAGTTGAGTAGTTTGTATGCATCCCATGATACAGGAATCTGACTCTGCCCCTTCTCTCATGCATTATAAGTGTAAGAAGATAGCACTAACCCGATTTCTAAAGTTACAGCTGCTCCTCCTCTTCAAAGAAGCGGTCTCTCTGTACTCTAAATAAGACCAGCAGTAGGGCTGTGAATCCAAGTTGCTTGCCACTCAACTATCTGGAATGCATGTGATTTCCTTCCACTACAACTGTGACATGGAGCCGGTTCTTATTTTATAGGACCTGCAGTTCTTTACTCAAGGGATTTGATGCTTTGTACTAGAACATTCCAAGAAAACACTTCAGAGATGCTGTGTACTCTATCGTGAGTCTGTAGCCGTTCTCCTTTCTCCTCCCTTTCCAGAACACGTTCTGACTTATGACATGGGGCCTGTGTCTGCATGAGCCTCGATAATTATATATTTTTTTAAAGGTTTATTTTGGGATTTTTAACAAACCATGCAGCAGTCGTTGATATGTAAACATCATCTGCACTGCACCTGGTGTCCTAATTCCAACATGCTGCCAAATATAGTATTTCAAGTGACAATGAAGCATGGTAAAAAACATTACTGTCATGACCTGTAGGCAGATTGGGGGGGGGGGGCGTACAGCAGTTCCTCACTCACCCACTACTCTCCCAGTCCGTTCTCAGCTTGTTTCGTTCCACTTTCGTACAGCTCAGTGTCGTGCTGGGCATTCTCTGAATTATCAGGATTGAGGGCAGAATTACAGATTTCCTGCCATTCAGTTAGGTCTGACTGGAGCTTATCATATTTACGATGTAATTTCATATGGATTTCTTGTGCTAAGGCCCACTCCCTCACGTCGCTAAGCCATACTGTTACGTCTGGGCTTCTTTGTCTCACCCAGGTTATGGCCACTCTGCACATAGCCAGGACTATCATCCGCTGCAGCCGTCTGTACGCCATTTTCCGCTTCTTGGGTTTTCGCATAAAGCCCAACAGGCATTGTATTGGCTCTTCACGTAAGGGGAGACCTGTGCTTGCGCCTACCCTTGCCACAACTCAAAGCCAAAACTGTCGCAACTCAGGACATGCCCTTGCCAAGTGCAGGAAATCTGCCACCTCAGTTTCACATCTGGGGCACACGTCTGCGTGGCTTTGCGAGATACGCTTTAGCTCTATCGGTGTAAGGTAGATGCGGTGTAAAAAATTATAATGGATCATCTTGAACCTCACGTTACAAGAAACTGTGTGTAAGCTTGGATAGGACTGTCCAAGTCTTGTCATCCATTTGTTCATTTAGATCCCCCTCCCATGCTGCTCTTGCCCAATCTAGCCTCATGGCTTTGTATGGGAGTCATCTCAACCTGCGCCTGGATCCACATGTAAGCAACAAGTCCAAAGTGTGTGTCGGTTATGGAATGCTGGGTTACTCGGGCCAGGTGATTCCGGCAGTCTCCAAAATCCCCATATAGTATGGGTAATAACCTTGACCTAGGGCGAAGTTGTCACAGGCTTGTTCATAGGTTATAAACGTTTCGCTTGGGTAGAGGTCTGCCATTACGTCCCCCCCTCCATCCTTCTATGCCTGAAAGGACATGTGTGCACTCATGTCTCTTAAGGGGCTAATAGCCATAGGCGGAGCTCTGTGTGAAACGGTGCATGTCTCCGTACCTTTTCCACGTATTGTTGCCATATATTCGCGGTTTTAGCATACTACGTATGGCAGGTCCTCACTGACCCCCTTACCCCCCCCCCCCATCAGCACTACCGGGAGTTATTTGAGTGCACTCGGCCAATAAGGAGTTGTTTTTCCCAGTTGTCTCTTTCGTCCAACCAGTGGGACGCATGCTAAAACTGCGCGGCAAAGTAGTTTAGGTCAAAGCGTGGGGCCTCAAGACCCCCCTTCATCATTTCTGCATGTCAGATTAGTCAACGCTACCCTACTGGGTCTTCCTGTCCATAGTAAGGATACCAGAACAGCGTTCAGTTGTTTGAAGATCCGAGCAGGGATCGGGCAAAGTGAATTGTGGAGCGCTTGGAGGCAGCGAGGCAGCATCCCCATTTTAGATAATGCAAGTCTGCCCATTAATAAAAGTGGCAGTGTATTCCAGAAGGTCACAGGTCCTCAGGGCGTCTGACTGTCCACATTCAGAGCTATTAACTGGGCATTGCTAGTGCTATCCGGATGCCAAGGTACCGGAAATGTGACGGTTCCATTTAATTTTCAGATCTGGGGGACCTACTAAGGGCAGGGGGAAAATCAGGGATTCATGTTGGTTAAGTCTCAGTCCAGACCTACTAAGGGCAGGGGGAAAATCAGGGATTCATGTTGGTTAAGTCTCAGTCCAGAGACCGCTCCAAATGTTGCAGGTGCCTGGGTAAGGCCACCGCGGGGGACGCTACATTAAAAAGGGCATCATCCACGTAAAGGGCGCTCACATAAGTCATGTCTCCCACCCGAAAACTCCACTGCCTCATCTCCACTCGCATCTACACTGCCAGGAGCTTGATGGCCAGGGCGAATAGGAGGGGCCAGAGCGGGCATCCTTGGAGCGTGCCTTGCCCCAAAACCCACTCCTCCAAGCGATCCTTTCCCACCCATACTCGTCGCTCTGTATACAGCATTATAACCCAGTGGGGGAAATGGGGCCCAAACCCTATTGCTTTAAGGACTTCAAGCAGGTAGCTCTAGTCAATTGTATAAAAGGCCTTTGCCAGGTCTATTGACAAGAGTGCAATTTCTTCGTCCCGGTATTTCACTTCCTGCATAGTGTGGGTTAATCGACGCAGGTTCGTGCCAGTATGGCGTTCAGGAATGAAGCCACATTTGTCTTCATGCATAAGGTGCGGCGTATGTGGTCCAAAGCAAGAGGCATGGAGTTTGCACAATATTTTCACGTCCGGATTCGTTATGATAATTGGGCGATAGAAGGAAGGTTCGCAGCTGTCCCCGCCCGGTTTCAGCACCATACAGATTTTGCCTTGTCTCATGAGGGGGGGGGGTGAGGAGGAGTCCTTGATCGAAGACCTCATAAACCTGCAACAGTGCCCGAGTCACAGTGTCAGAGTATGCACGGTAGAACTCAGACGGGAACCCATCTCCGACCAAGTCTCTGTGCGCTCTCTCCACTGCGAACATGTCGGAGAGGTCCTCTGGGCATAGCTTGGTGCGTATCCAAAGCTCCAGTCCTGCCCTTAGATCAACAGCACTCTAATATTGCTATGTCTAGCACGGCCTTCTGCATCCTCAGCCCGATGCTCAAGGGCCCTTGGGCCGTGGACATCTAGGCCAGCTGATGCTTGAGTGAGGCCACCTCTCCTTTTAGACTTGGTATGTCCACTTCACCTGTGGACACTTTGTTGGCCACTTTACGCAGGTCAGCTCTTAGTAGGTTAACATCTATAGATACCACCTCAATTTCCTTCTTTAGTGCGCTCCTGAAGCCCTGGATGGCAACAAGGATCACTGGGCGAGACGGGTTGCCGCTTCTGTTATCGTTGCTCTTCACGCCAGCACCTGTTTGTCTTGTGATGCGCTGCGGGGGAATCGTGGGGTGGTGTATTGTGTTGGAGCCGGTGGAGCAAGCTAACTTGTCCTTATCCATCTCTTGGATGCTGTAGTACTTAATCGCAGGGTTGCAGCTGGATGCACCGTGCAACTTGAGTCTGCAATCCCCTCTAGGCAGCCTCCCCTTTGAAGCGGATCCCACAGCACCACCAATCGTTGTGGTCGGGAGGGAGGCTGTTGGCGCGCAACGCATCCGACTAGGTCTTTCTAGTTATTCTATGTGGCCGCAGGGCCCTGTCCATCACATCCCCGGGGTCTGCAGGGTGGAACCGGTTCAGGGGAGCGTTTACTGCCGGTCCCCACGGACATCTCCTCAAGCTGCTTTTTCCCCAGGCTGATGGGAGGGGTGGGAATGGCCCTACAAAGTCAGACAGAGGCAATTCGGTCTTCTTTTCCCCCTCTTGCCCAGCGCCCTCACCTCTTCACTTCCGTCTCAGGTGCAGCCAGACTTGAGCATCCGGGACCCCGGCACGGGCTGCGCTGGCTCTCCCGCCGATGTCCAGGTGTGTCCCTTATCCAGCCACCAGGGCCGCAATATGGTCTCCACTGGCACTCTGCCGACATGCAGGAATTGTTCGCGCCAGGCACACATCAGGGACCGGTGCTGCTGTGCAGCGCCACCAAGATATGCTCTTCAGGGGCAGCACTGCATCAGAAGGGCCAGCAGGGGTCCGCACCACTTCTCAGCTTCCCCGGCTCCACCACGCCAGCGCATGCCTCAGCGAATCAATCAGTTCTTGTCATGTCCGGGGATGGGGGGCATCCGTGGCTCCACGGGCCAGCGGGAGGGGGGGGGGGCAGAAATCCAGGATCTACCTCGGGTCGTGTAACGTCGGCCCCACGGCCAAGGTTTTTCCTTCTCTGCTCAATTTTTTTTCTTCCCTCCTCCAGGCGGTGCCGGCAGGGTCTCTCCTCTGTCTGGCTTGGACCAGGGCCAAGCAGAGCAGACGAGGAGCATACGGGGCTCGGGCTCTCCGTCTGGCAGCACTATCAGCAGGGTTTGGGGCAAGGCCCACATTCCCAGGGTGGGCTACCCCTCATTGTTCAGGCCTAGTCTCAGCTGCCGATCACCGCAGGACGTCTTTTATTTGTTCCAGACCCCCCCAGCCGAACCCCCTGGTCCGGGGGCTTCATGGAGGTAAGCTGGGTGGCGTTAAAGGGTGCTGCTGGACAGGATTGTACAGGATTATTTGCCGGGCCGGCCGGGAGTTTTGAGCGCTCAGGGCTGGTCGGCCGGCCATGTTGCTTGGCCACGCCCCCCATGAGCCTGGATACTTAGATGTTTGAATCTATCACTG
Source organism: Triturus cristatus (assembly GCF_964204655.1). NCBI lineage: Eukaryota > Metazoa > Chordata > Amphibia > Caudata > Salamandridae > Triturus > Triturus cristatus. The sequence goes on along the minus strand of NC_140591.1, from coordinate 203,057,343 downwards.
GCTCCTCTATTTGATGTTATAATGTCACACTGCTCATTGCTAATATTCAGAACATCTGATAGCGACATCTAGCCGCACGACCCCGCCCTGACGTAGTCAACGAGGTCATATAAGTCCCTCCCGGCGCGCTGACATCCGTTTCCTTCTTTTCCGCGTGCGACGCGGATCCGGAGTGAGCGGTTCCTCTGACCTGTTTTCAGGCCCTTTTTTCGACACTTCTCGTCTGGAACAGTGTGTAATGCCCTCTGGCTTTAAATCCTGTACTTCCTGTCCACGGCAAATGTCCGCGACGGACCCGCATCTTATCTGTATGTGGTGTCTGGGCGAGCACCACGACTCCAAGGACTGTGACGCCTGCCAACACCTCAAGCCGAAGTCCCTGCAAGAGCGCCGGATGAAGCTTCTTTCGGCATGGCTGTCCCGGTCGGAGTCATCTTGTCCCCCGCCTCTTCAACACAGTTCTGCCGTCGATCGACCTCTGGGGCCCGGGGCCGTCGTTCACCACTTCTTGGTAAGTCGCGGTGCATGTCGCCGAGGTCCTCGATCTCACTTTCATTTGTTGTCGGGTGCAGGGGCGTCTCGGACCCAAATGAAGGCCTATGCCACGGCTTTGCAAGCCTCCCTTGGGTCCTAGACGGACTCGCTGGTGGGTTCGCCCCTGCCGTCAAATGAGCCCTTGCCCTCTAGGGACGTCGGAGATGTGGTATCATCAGGGCCCGGCCCAGCTGAGTCCCCCTCTACGATCCATATGACGTCGTCAGGGTGCGGCCTGGCTGGGTCCCTCTCTACGACCCATTGCACCCCTGCCACGCTGCATAGTCCCGTGGGGTTCCCTGTGGCGTCCCAGGTGGTTGCTGGTGCTCAAAACCTCGCTTTGTGCACGCCTTGGCCTTCTGGGCAGGCAGCCGCCTGTCCGGAGCTGGGGTCGGCGCCGTTCCGGCACTGTAGACTCTCCTCCCCGGCTCTGCCTCTGCTTCTTTCTCCGGAGTCAGAGCCGGTTGAGGCTGAGGCGACGCCGATGTGGTGCCGGAGGCTAGCCTCCCTGACTCCGGCCTCTTCTCCTTCAGAAGGAGGGCTTGTCGCTCTGCCTCCGCTTCTTCCTTCGGAGTTGGAGCCGGAGGCTTGCATGCCCGGCTCCGGCGCCGCCTTCTTCGGAAAGGGAGCTTATTGGGGATTCAGCGCCGGACGGGGCCGACTCGATGCCGGATGGAGTCGAGTCGGCGCCGGACGAAGCTCGATTGGTGCCTACTAAAGTAGTTTTGGCACCGCATCGACGCCGGGTTGTTGACTCTTCTCCGGAAGCGTCCGGAGAGAGTTTGGTGTCGGCCTCACGCCCGGCGACGCCGGATGTATTCTTGCCTGTGCCTCCATTAGACTATGTGCATCCGGCAGGAGCTCCACCTCCTCAGGAGCACCCGGCAGGCTCCTCGCCTCCTCAAGAGCCTCGTCAGGACCCCCATTCGTCAATGGGGCTCCCCTCAGTTGGGCATTGGTCGCACCCTCACTGTCTTGGGAGGGTTAGCTTACAGCGCTCACCTACTGATGAGCTACTATCCCCTCCCCGGAGGGCTACCGAGGCTGGTGTGGCTTTTCTCAGAGTGGTGTCCTTGGCCACTCGGATTTTGAACATGCAACCCCCTTCGGCACCCTTGTCTGTGCACCCTTTACTTGATGTCCTTCACCGTGGGTCAGGGAATGTGGAGCTCTTTCTGCCCTTTGAAGTTTCTCGTTATGATGCCCTTGTGGATACCTGGGTTCGGCCAGCATCCGACTGCTCGTTTGGTCTTGCACCGCCACCGACCTGCTCCACATGATTCGCCTGCTTATTTGTGCATCCCGACGTGCAGGGGTTTGTTTTGCAAACTGCCTTGCCTCGGTTAATGCTTCCCCCCCCAACCCCCCCTCCCACCTTAGGTCTGTGTTCCTCAGGCGTTAGTTCTGGGGTGGTACCTTTTCATTTAGCATCCTTTTGATGCGTTGTGTTTTAGGCTGTTAGTACGCCTCAGGTCTTCTTTTCGCATGGTCGGGGGTGCTTACCCTTTCATTTAGCATCCTTTGGATGCATTACGCGTTTTAAACTGGCAGTTAACCTACTGTGGCAGTGTTCCACAGATTGTTCCTCTGACTGTGGCTTGTCCTAATAGGTGTTCCCCGTTATTGGGGTGTACATACTCCGTGTGGGATACTTGTTTGCTATTATATAGCTCTGTTTATGTCAACTGGGCCTAATAGATCCCTTGGCCTCTATGCGTCCTCTGGTGCTATGATCTGCCGTTGTACGGTGCTTAATGTTGTGCCTTGGCGTCATTTTCTATGCGTCATGGGTCATCTTGCTTAGTTGCTTCATTCTCCTCCTTGGGAGGTTTTTCGGGGTGCTCATCACGCTTTAAAGGCAGCTTCCGTATGCCATAACTGCACCAGGCGTGTTCCTCAACAACCATGTTACATAGTCGTGGCTAATTTACCCGTTTTGACTATATATTTGTATTTCTGTATATATACAAGTTCCATGGGTACACTTCTTCCTAACCCTTCACCTCACTTCGAGGCTGCAAGGTCTGCTCCGTACTTTCCCTCCAATCGGACGGTGTGGACGGAACTTCTGAGAGTCTCCCCCCGTTTCTACACCTTCGTTCTTTGGTGCCTCTGCTGCACCTTTCTTCGGATGTGCCTCCTTCTTAAGTTCGCCCTATCTTATATCGACTGGGCATGCGGGACGGCTCTTCTGATGTCAGAAGTCCCAGGTCTACACCCTGCATATCTGTATTTCGTGTGTTGGTTCTCACCCTGGTCTTCCAGATGTCTGGTCAGGCAGCCTTATGCTTATTTTGGCTACGCCACTTTATGGTCTCTGTGGCTGTTCACCCTGTGCATGTTTCTGTGGTGGCTGGCATCACCATGCTTAAAATTGTTACTGTTCGCCCCTATTCCTCCTTTTTGGGAATGGATGTGCACATAGCGTGTTTCTTGTCTCCGCCTGCAATTCCAAAACTAATTGCTGATTTCTTCTCTTGACCTCTCATTCTTGCCTGTTGCCTCTCCGGCATTCCTTCTGTGGGCTAGCCTGGTAGGCTCTGGTTGCCTCTCTTCATGTTTCTTCTCAACCTTTAGTCGGTGTTCACATACTGCGCCATTAAGCTGAGAGTGGTCCTTCTTCCTCTCTTTCTTTTGTTCTGGTATATGGCTGGTGCCGTTTTTACCTCCCAAGCTTATACAGGTATGGTGTAGCGCCATTCTGGCATTTTGGAATGTCTTTCAATCCGTTATCTTTTGCTCTTCCGATCTATTTGGGTTGCTGTCTGGCTGTTCCGCCACAGCCTTCCCCATTATCCGTCACTCTGTTGCGGGCTCAAGTGCTTGGCGCTTTCTGTTGTTCTGTCGCAGACCCACCTCCCCTTTGGGGTATGGCTGTGGTATCTATTCTAAGTTAAGGAATCTGCAGCTAGATGTCTCTATCAGATGTACGAGTTACTTACCTTCGGTAACGATGTATCTGGTAGAGACGTTGTCTAGCCGCAGATTCCTTAATGCCCACCCAGCCTCCCCGTTCTGCGAAAATCTTGCCAATTGGGGTTCTCTGGTGGCCTCTTTCAGTTGCCATTGGTTTTTCTCTCACGAGTGCTCACATTGTTGCGTCCCTTTGAGAGTTGCCATAATACAGCCAACTCCCTCTCAGGGTTTTCTTGCATCTAAAATGGTGCCTTTTGATTAACCTTCACCAGGAGATTCATCTTCATTTTCTTTTCTTCTCCTGCTGCCTTCCCTCCCTCCCGCCTTCTCTATTGGCTCAGGGTTCTGGTCTCCTCTACAGTCGTCTTCTTTGGGGATCTGTTGACCTCTGTTTCAGACCCCCATTACTATAGGGGTCGTGCCAGTCTTTTCATACCTTCCTGCGGTGGACGACTGTTCTCTCTGTGCTCCGTTCTTGCTAGAAATTATAAACAACAAAGGTATTACCGGATCCTGCCTCCCGCACTGTCGGACCTCTTAATTCACAGCTCCTTGCGCATTGCCGCGGTTCCCCTTGATACATCTAAGCCCCCTGAGCGGCTCCTAAGTCGAGCACCCCGCCGAGTGAAGATTACTTATAAACAATTGCAGCGTTGAGCCTTATCCTGTGCTTCGCTCTTTCCCCCTGCAGCGCATTGCCGCGGTTCCCTCTGATACCTCTGAGCCTCCTGAGCTGCTCCGCAGTCGAGCACTCCGCCGACTGAAGATCGCTTTCAACGATTCGCAGCATATAGCCAATTCCTGTGCATCGTCGCTGGTTGATAATTCCCACGTTATTGGATGCCTTCGCCCATCATTGTTACTCCGGCGCCACTTCGCCCTAATACGTCCTCCTCCTCCGTTATTCAGGTTTAATTGTACAGGCCTTATTTATGTTGTCCTGATGATGATCCCAATATCACGTGTGAGGATCGAAACGTCGTCGACATTTGTACACACCCTATATGTTTCTAATGACAGTATGTTATATACATAAGGGTGCTCTATGCAATGTTTGTTAAATCCATTCTCCATTTTTTGCCAAATTGTTGCAAACATTTTTTGCCTGAACCTTGTTTGTTGTAAATGTTTTCTTCCCTATTTAACTGTACGGGACACAGGCTTGTGTCCAACTTTGAGAACTCCCTTGTAAATTGTTCTTTAAATTATTAGATCAGTAAAAACTTATGACCACTGTCCGGCTGGACACGTCTCAGGAAAATAAGCACTGATTGGGTCCTTATTCATTCCCTTCTCTATCTTATTTGTGCCTAGGGACCTTTGTTGTTTATAATCACTTGATTCCCATGGTCCCAGGTCGACCTTATATGGGTGCTCTTGTTGTCAATTATATACCGTTCTTGCTAGATGACACAGTTCTATATGGTAATGACAGTCTATTTTTGTCTGTTGTTCTGCATAGTAATGACAGACTATTTGTCTGTTGATATATTCTTCCCTTGTTGCACTTGGGAAGGGTCTTCGCTTAGCTTGCGGGGTTCTTTCTTACAGCTTTTTCACTTATATGTTGGCAGTATCTAATGCTGTCAATTACGATGGTGTCTTGCACCATCCTCCTTTATTCACGGATTTTCATTCCTCGCTCACTGGTCCCTTACTTTCACAGTTTTTTGTTGGTGGTTCCGCGTTGTGCCATGGAAAAGTTTCTCCAAAGAAAACTGACGTCAGCGCGCCGGGAGGGACTTCTATGACCTCGCTGATGTCACGTATGTGGACGACATCAGGGCGGGGTTGTGTGGTGCCGCCCCCAGCACGCAGAGGTGCTGCAAAAAAAAATTCTAGATCCAGTCTGACGCCTGGGGATATTCTAAGTTAAGGAATCTGCGGCTATACAACGTCTCTACCGGTTACATCGTTACCAAAGGTAAGTAACTCGTACTTCACTGACCTGCTGTCCCTCTCCCCGGCTTGGCACTAGTTACTGAATGCATCATGATTGTGCTCCTTTGCTATAGGTTGCATTGTTTCATCTTCACACCTCAAATTCCAATGAGAACCTTTGTTGGGAGGGCTCATCTTCCACATATTCGGTTGTGTTCCTGAACTGGTTAGGGCTGCATGAGTAATGAGCAATATGAGGTGTGAGGAGTTGGGAGTGCAATGAGCACTGTTGATGCAATTCCACCTATTAGGCTGCACTTCAGCTGACCTGCTGATGCTTCCATGGTTGGAGGTAGGAGGATTTTTCTCTTTGTGGTCCTCTTTTTCCTCCTCTTTTGTGACCTTTGTCCGTTATGTCACATTCCAAAAGAAAGATGCAATGAGTTAGCCTCATTTTTTAAGAGCAGGGTGGAAAATATCTATAACTCCATCCTAACATGTGCATGACCTCTGCGGCCACCGAAGACCCCAACTCCTCCCCTGAACCTCCCAAGAATGCAGAACAGCAACCACACTCCCCGTTCTACTCACCTTCCCCAAACTGAGTGAGGAACAGGTTGGGTCACTGTTACAGAATATTAAATCGGGGTCCCCCCTAGACCCGGCGCCACCCCATATTCTTGTCCAAGGGGGGAAAGGTGTCCTAACCCAACTCTCCCACCTCATCTCCCTATCCCTTGAAAGTGGTACTGTGCCCAAAGAGTGGAAGCATGCCATTGTAAACCCCCTATTGAAAAAAACCCTAACTCAACCCTGCCTCTCTGGCTAACTACTGTCCAATCTCACTCTTACCCATCTTGGGCAAGATCGCTGAGAAACAAGTGAACTGCACCATCTCACAATTTCTAGAAGACAATGGTCGTATTCATCAGACACAGATGGGATTTCGACCAAAACACAGCACTGAGTCCGCATTACTTGTGGTCACCGAAAAACTAAAAAGCATTTTAGAGCAGGGAAGAGCCACCGCCATTGTGCTACTGGATCAAAGCGCGGCCTTTGACACGGTAGACCATGCCGTACTGGTTAATAGACTCAAGGGTATTGGAATCGGAGGTACAGCCAACAAATGGATGGCCTCATTCCTGAATGGTAGATCTTTCCAATTCATCTTTTCAGACTCCTTTTCCGCCCCATGGGGGGTTCCTCAGGGATCTTCCCTGAGCCCGACTCTCTTTAATATATACCTGAGCCCACTAGCTCACATAGTACAGGAGTTCGGCCTCTCCATCGTGTCATACGCCGATGACACACAACTAGTGCTCTCAATTTCTGACTCCATCAACATAGACCATAAGCTATTAGCCCCTTACCTGGAAAAGATTGGTTCCTGGATGGCCGACTGTAGCCTCAAGCTGAATGGGTATAAAACCAAGCTTATGATCCTTAGCAGTAATTTCAGCCCACTCTCGCAGATCCCCTGGCCAGCAAAATGGGTCCTTTTCCATTGTTACACCTGGTTGCAAGGTTCTGTGGCTATGAAAGGACTGCTCTTAGAAATGCAAGTAGTCTCTATTAGAGAATCCCTTTGGATTTCCACCTGGTGTGACTCGCTGTATTGAAAGACAACAGGCTTTGGTTTGCATGGCTTCTGACATCCCTCATCCTTTGTACCATCTCCCTGTGTTGCCTGGACAGGCTCTGCGCAAATATCCCAGTGATTAATGTCTTGGAATGAGCGATATGTACTCGGGGCACAGCAATCGTTACAGGACGGACTTAGAAAAGTGATATGGATTCAAGGCCTAACTGAACAAGATCCTGCTTAGAAGCCTAATTCCATTCTGGTCCTTGTCTCAGCTAATTTCAATGATAGTCTAAAAGATGTGGAGTAGAGGCACCCATGTGACCGTAGCCAAAATAAATAGAGGTGTGAGAGAATTTAACATAACGAGTGGAGGCATGAGTAGTAAAAACAGTCTGGGCTGTAAGGCAGGTCATTTCAGGTATGCCCAAAATGTTAACAAAATAAGAGCAAAATAGACCACTTTAACAAAATTTGGACATGTATTACTGAAGTAACCACTTGTGAATAATCTATGTAACTTTTACTTGTATACACACACACATGTTAAATACTCCAAAAGAGCGGTGAAACAGACAAGACGGATGCACAGCAGATTTGACATACATGCTGTGTTGAACTAGGGCACGCTTACTGGAGCAGAAAATGATGAATGTGGTGAGACTGCCCCATGCAGTAATACGTATGAGTCCTCTGTTCTTGCGAATTGTTACCCGATCTCATCTCGGCATTGCCAGGAGTTGCACCACTTCTTCAAGAAGCAGGGCCAGTGGTTCTGTCCTACTCTGTACTTTCTTAAGACAGGTGGCAGGCTGGAGCAGAAATGATTACAAATGCCAGGGGCATGTAGCAAGCCACACCATGCTGAATTCTCTGGGTCTTTAATTGTCAGATGTTGGTTTGCAATGTTACCTGGGTGCCAGCCAGGCGTGGGCCTGAATACGGTTGCCATCGCCAATGTGAAATGAGAAGAAATTTGTTTTCTAAGCACAGTTTTGATGTTTACAGGGCGTTCTGGGTAAGAAAGTATATAGTGGGATCCATAACTGTCTAGGGTTGGTACGTTTGCTTGGATGCATGCAGAGCACAATCCCATATAATCCAGGCCACAGAAGTCTCTCTTATCCAAACATCATTTCTTCTCTTCCCATAGTCGTGTTTTTTTGTTTTTTTTTTTTGCCTTTCTTGCCCTATGCAATAGACCCAACCACACATGTGCAATGGAATTTTGTATCTGGCAGAACATGAGAGCAGTTAATGGGAGTACATCTGTTAATATCTATTGAATTTCTCGATATTACTGGTTTCCAATTGTAAGACAGTGTGCACAAACACACATTATTTTATAAAACACCTTCAGAATCACCAGGTGTTATGATTAATCCAAAATCCAGAGTAGTACACAACACCTAACCCTTAACTAGATTCTTGTGTTCATTTAAAAAAAAAAAAAAAATGCCTTCCTTTCCTTAACACACAATTTGTAATTCAAAATTTCTCTACAACTTGATGCATGGTAGATTCCCAATTAAAAATCATTATAAGCTGCTGCTTCGTTGATGGCCCTGGCTATCGTGGTATTTTGGAGAACCAACAAACACTATATATTTCTGCAGTTGATATATTACTTTTGTAGATGGGCCTTAAGTGAAACACAAATGAGAAACTTCACACCTCTTTCTCTTTTTTCCTTCTTACTATCACTGTTTTTTAGATGTTTTATTTAATTAATGAGTTTCCTTGAGAAAGACTTTACCGAGCTACAGAAAAAACCTTGATTAGAATTTTGTCTAGTTTTCTGAAATGTATAGCTTTCTAGGTTGATGGGTCCCACATCTCTTTGCCCCACTATTAACTAAGAGTAGTATTAGGAAATTTTGACCACCACCGAAAAATCTGCAAAAACTGGTGGAATGAAAAATTGGCCCCACTTTACTTGTTTCTGAAATCTTGGGGGAAAATGGTCTTATCACTGCAAAGTTTTGTTGATGCTGGTTTTGCAAAACAAACCTTTTCCCACCTTTTATTGTTACAAAAATACATAAATATTTTTGTCTATTTTCTCAGTCCTCTTCAAGGTAATTCAAACACTCTGGTTACCATTACAATTTCCATTGCCAGGGGATGTTGTTGGGGAGGAAAGGGACACTAATTGGGCCAGGACATTTTTTGTGGAAAACAAGTTATGAAGGCTGAAGTGGGAACTGCCATAAATGTTAAAACATTTTTTAAAAAGCTGATCTTATGGAGAGGGTTTTGATAAGTAAAAAAAAATCATATGACATCTTCTGTAAGGTAAGGAACAACCTTGGGTTTTGACTTTAAAGGCAGCAAGGCCTAGTCAATATATAGTTACCACAACAAAAGTACTGCCAATGCTGCACTAGATATGAAAAAATACTTTGAATCATGGACTGAACAAAACAGTTCCACTATAAACCACTTTTTCCGTTTGAATTAATCAACAATTTATTAGGGTTCAATGCTTCATTACCTCATTTTTAAGCACGGTTTTATTTATACAGAGCAAATTAGCAAAAATAGTAGAAAAAACAATACAACATTAATATTTACATTACCTACATCAATAAACACGACACAGCTACTGGCATACAAAAATCAATCATACCATACATCCATACTACTCAATCATACTGTGGGACATTTGAGACAAATATACAATGACAGTTTGACAATTTTTTGAGAAGAGGGGGGCTATCGGCGACTTGTTTGCAGCCTAATGGTGGTAGTTTGAAAACAAATGGGTTGTTAATTGTGCGATTAGCCCACAGCGAAGCGGTCTACGCGTTTCGAATCCCTCAAGTTGTGGGGATTCTCATCAGGACCAGATGCTCACTAAAGGGGAGAACAAACAAACTAAATTAGACCAATTAACCCTTGAACACTAGAATTTCCTCAACGCAAACCTTGTGCTTGAATCTTACCTCGCAGCCAATGCCAGTCAAGGGGAGACTTGCGAATATGAAATAAAGACCTTTTTCAAGAAAGCCCTTTAAAAAAGACAGAAGAAGGGAGAGTAGATTTAGTATAAATGTCGCCTAAAGCGCTAGTGGACGCGGTGGCGGTGTTAGTTTAAAAATGAAAAAGCGTCTCACTTGTCAGCCTGCCGTTGTCGTGTATCTTTCTGCTAGCGTGGGTTGGAGTTACTCCGGACCAAATACCGGCTTTAGAAAGGATGATTCATATTTCGGAAAGGCTTTGATTGTTGTCTGCAAGAAATGAACCACAACGGAATGGAGTGGTTGCGTTATTCAAGCCTACACGGGAAATACGGGAAGGCTCAAATGTGGCTCGTACAAACGTTCTCTTACCTTCCGATGTAGTTTGCAACAGTTTTGCAGGGAACTCGTAATCCGTGCTTGTGACGCCAATGCAGGTGTAGTTCAAGGTGTAACAGGAAGGAATCTCCTTTTACACTTCCTGTCATCGTGCATGGGCGGAATCAAACCCCTGACATTTCATTGAATGAAATGTCAGAGATTTTCAACCTATGAATCCGCTCCTGTTAGAACATCTCCTGTTTTTTGCATATCCTGCCTAACAACGTCATTCAATGAGGCCTGCCTTACAGCCTCATCATAACACACCCACGTTCCATTTTGTATTTCACATGCATATCTATTGGATCGCGAAGTAGCGTGCGATGTTGTTTTTGTAAATAAAGTTGCACATATCACGATGTCTAACTACAAATCCCATGAGCCTCCACATCGACATTGCGATCATCGCCTGATTCAATTAGTCTTCCTGTACTCCAATCAGCTTCCCTGTGGATAGGAACTACATATCCCAGATTCCGCCCATGCACGATGACAGGAAGTGTAAAAGGAGATTCCTTCCTGTTACACCTTGAACTACACCTGCATTGGCGTCACAAGCACGGATTACGAGTTCCCTGCAAAACTGTTGCAAACTACATCGGAAGGTAAGAGAACGTTTGTACGAGCCACATTTGAGCCTTCCCGTATTTCCCGTGTAGGCTTGAATAACGCAACCACTCCATTCCGTTGTGGTTCATTTCTTGCAGACAACAATCAAAGCCTTTCCGAAATATGAATCATCCTTTCTAAAGCCGGTATTTGGTCCGGAGTAACTCCAACCCACGCTAGCAGAAAGATACACGACAACGGCAGGCTGACAAGTGAGACGCTTTTTCATTTTTAAACTAACACCGCCACCGCGTCCACTAGCGCTTTAGGCGACATTTATACTAAATCTACTCTCCCTTCTTCTGTCTTTTTTAAAGGGCTTTCTTGAAAAGGGTCTTTATTTCATATTCGCAAGTCTCCCCTTGACTGGCATTGGCTGCGAGGTAAGATTCAAGCACAAGGTTTGCGTTGAGGAAATTCTAGTGTTCAAGGGTTAATTGGTCTAATTTAGTTTGTTTGTTCTCCCCTTTAGTGAGCATCTGGTCCTGATGAGAATCCCCACAACTTGAGGGATTCGAAACGCGTAGACCGCTTCGCTGTGGGCTAATCGCACAATTAACAACCCATTTGTTTTCAAACTACCACCATTAGGCTGCAAACAAGTCGCCGATAGCCCCCCTCTTCTCAAAAAATTGTCAAACTGTCATTGTATATTTGTCTCAAATGTCCCACAGTATGATTGAGTAGTATGGATGTATGGTATGATTGATTTTTGTATGCCAGTAGCTGTGTCGTGTTTATTGATGTAGGTAATGTAAATATTAATGTTGTATTGTTTTTTCTACTATTTTTGCTAATTTGCTCTGTATAAATAAAACCGTGCTTAAAAATGAGGTAATGAAGCATTGAACCCTAATAAATTGTTGATTAATTCAAACGGAAAAAGTGGTTTATAGTGGAACTGTTTTGTTCAGTCCATGATTCAAAGTATTTTTTCATATCTAGTGCAGCATTGGCAGTACTTTTGTTGTGGTATCTTCTGTAAGGTAGACATATAATATGCCACTTTCAACTTATGAAACCACTGTGGCTGCTGATGACTTGGCAATGAGACCATGATTAGGTGAAGCCACAGAAAAGCCCTTCATAATATTTAAAGTCTTTTTTTATATGCAATAGCACGATCTATAGAGGACAAGCTGTGATACACTAGGTCACTGCTTGTAAAATGCCCATGTAGGCTTCATCACTCCAATGGTAATTATGTACCCGTGTTTACATCCTCGCCCTTTGTCATTGAAGGAGGCAATTTGTTTTTCTTCCTAAGGCATGTCTATCTGAATCATTTTAAAAGACGGTGTTGCTTCTTCCTTTCCCAATCACCCAATCTGTGCTGCCTCTTCCACTCCTACCCTGTCTGTGTAGCATCTTCCCCTCTCACCCTTTCTGTGTTGCATCTTCCCCTCCCACCCTTTCTGTGTTTCTTCTTCCCCTCCCACCCCTATCCGTGTTGTTTCTTCCCCTCCCACCTCCTTGTCTGTGGTGCTTCTTCCCCTCCTAAGCCGGTTTGTGTTGCTTCTTCCCCTCCCACTCCTTGTCTGTGTTAATTCTTCCCCACACCAGTCTGTGCTGCTTCTTCCCCTCCCACCCCCCTCTTTGTGGCTTCTTCCCCTCCTGCACTCCCCGGTCTGTGTGGCTTCTTCCCCTCCCTCCCTCCCCCTGTCTGTGTGGCCTATTCCCCTCCCTCCCCCCTGTCTGTGTGGCTTCTTCCCCTCCCTCCCTCCCCCAGTGTGGCTTCTTCCCCTCCCTCCATCCCCCTGTCTGTGTGGCTTATTCCCCTCCCTCCCTCCCCCTGTCTGTGTGGCGTATTCCCCTCCCTCCCTCCCCCTGTCTGTGTGGCGTATTCCCCTCCCTCCCTCCCCCTGTCTGTGTGGCGTATTCCCCTCCCTCCCTCCCCCTGTCTGTGTGGCGTATTCCCCTCCCTCCCTCCCCCTGTCTGTGTGGCGTATTCCCCTCCCTCCCTCCCCCTGTCTGTGTGGCGTATTCCCCTCCCGTCATCTCCCCTATCTGTGTGGCTTATTCCCCTCCCGTCATCTCCTCTATCTGTGTGGCTTATTCCCCTCCCGCCATCCCCCCCATCTGTGTGGCTTATTCCCCTCTCGCCATCCCCGCTATCTGTGTGGCTTCTTTCCCTCCCGCCATCCCCCCTATCTGTGTGGCTTCTTCCACTCCCACCTCTGCTGTTCCCACCCCCCTGTCTGTGTGGCTCCTTCCCCTCCCACCCCCTTGTCTGTGTGGCTTCTTCCCCTCCCACCCCCCCCCCCCTTTGTGTGTGGCTTCCTCCCCTCCCACCCACCCCCCCTTTGTGTGTGGCTTCCTCCCCTCCCACCCACCCCCCCTTTGTGTGTGGCTTCTTCCCCTCCCTCCCCCCCCTTTGTGTGTGGCTTCTTCCCCTCCCACCCCCCTTTGTGTGTGGCTTCTTCTCCTCCCACCCTCCTTGTCTGGGTGGCTTCTTCCCCTCCCACCCACAGCTGTGTGGCTTCTTCCCCTCCCACCCCATCTGTGTGGCTAATTCCCCTCCCATCCATCCTGTCTGTGTTGCTTCTTCCCCACCCCGTCTGTGTTGCTTCTTCCCCTCCCATGCCCACCGGCTGTGTGGCTTCTTCGCCTCCCACCATCCCTGTCTGTGTGGCTTCTTCCCCTCCCACCATCCCTGTCTGTGTGGCTTCTTCCCCTCCCAGCATCCCTGTCTGTGTGGCTTCTTCCCCTCCCAGCATCCCTGTCTGTGTGGCTTCTTCCCCTCCCAGCCTCCCTGTCTGTGTGGCTTCTTCCCCTCCCAGCTTCCCTGTCTGTGTGGCTTCTTCCCCTCCCAGCCTCCCTGTCTGTGTGGCTTCTTCCCCTCCCAGCCTCCCTGTCTGTGTGGCTTCTTCCCCTCCCAGCCTCCCTGTCTGTGTGGCTTCTTCCCCTCCCAGCCTCCCTGTCTGTGTGGCTTCTTCCCCTCCCAGCCTCCCTGTCTGTGTGGCTTCTTCCCCTCCCAGCCTCCCTGTCTGTGTGGCTTCTTCCCCTCCCACCACTATTCATGTTGTTTCTTCCCCTCCCCCTGTTTGTGTGGCTTCTTCCCCTCCCAGCCTCCCTGTCTGTGTGGCTTCTTCCCCTCCCAGCCTCCCTGTCTGTGTGGCTTCTTCCCCTCCCACCACTATTCATGTTGTTTCTTCCCCTCCCACCCTGTCTGTGTTGCTTCTTCCCATCCCACCCTGTCTGTGTTGCTTCTTCCCCTCACACCAGTGTCTGTTTCTTCTTCCCCTCACACCCGTGTCTGTTTCTTCTTCCCCTCACACCCCTGTCTGTTTCTTCTTCCCCTCCCACCCCTATCTGTGTTGCTTCTTCCCCTCCCACCCCTATCTGTGGTGCTTCTTCCCCTCCCACCCCTATCTGTGGTGCTTCTTCCCCTCCTAAGCCGGTTTGTGTTGCTTCTTCCCCTCCCACTCCTTATCTGTGTTAATTCTTCCCCACCCCAGTCTGTGTTTTGCTTGTTCCCCTCCCACCCCCTCTCTTTGTGGCTTCTTCCCCTCCCGCCCTCGCCCTGTCCGTGCGGCTTCTTCCCCTCCCGCCCCCCCCCCCCCTGTCTGTGTGGCTTCTTCCCCTCGCAGCCTCCCTGTCTGTGTGGCTTCTTCCTCTCCCACCCTGTCTGTGTTGCTTCTTCCCCTCCCACCCCTGTCTGTTTCTTCTTCCCCTCCCACCCCTATCTGTGTTGTTTCTTCCCCTCCTACCCCTATCTGTGTTGCTTCTTCCCCTCCCACCCCTACCTGTGTTGCTTCTTCCCCTCCCACCTCATTGTCTGTGGTGCTTCTTCCCCTCCTAAGTCGGTTTGTGTTGCTTCTTCCCCTCCCACTCCTTATCTGTGTGGCTTCTTCCCTCCCAGCCTCCCTGTCTGTGTGGCTTCTTCCCCTCCCAGCCTCCCTGTCTGTGTGGCTTCTTCCCCTCCCTCCCACCCTCCCTGTCTGTATGGCATCTTCCCCTCCCAGCATCCCCGTCTGTGTGGCTTCTTCCCCTCCCAGCCTCCCTGTCTGTGTGGCTTCTTCCCCTCCCAGCCTCCCTGTCTGTGTGGCTTCTTCCCCTCCCAGCCTCCCTGTCTGTGTGGCTTCTTCCCCTCCCACCCCACCCCCTTTGTGTGTGGCTTCCTCCCCTCACACCCACCCCCCTTTATGTGTGGCTTCCTCCCCTCCCACCCACCCACCCCCCCTTTGTGTGTGGCTTCTTCCCCTCCCACCCCCCCCTTTGTGTGTGGCTTCTTCCCCTCCCACCCCCCTTTGTGTGTGGCTTCTTCTCCTCCCACCCTCCTTGTCTGGGTGGCTTCTTCCCCTCCCACCCCCAGCTGTGTGGCTTCTTCCCCTCCCACCCCATCTGTGTGGCTAATTCCCCTCCCATCCTTCCTGTCTGTGTTGCTTCTTCCCCACCCCGTCTGTGTTGCTTCTTCCCCTCCCATGCCCACCGGCTGTGTGGCTTCTTCGCCTCCCACCATCCCTGTCTGTGTGGCTTCTTCGCCTCCCACCATCCCTGTCTGTGTGGCTTCTTCCCCTCCCAGCATCCCTGTCTGTGTGGCTTCTTCCCCTCCCAGCATCCCTGTCTGTGTGGCTTCTTCCCCTCCCAGCCTCCCTGTCTGTGTGGCTTCTTCCCCTCCCAGCCTCCCTGTCTGTGTGGCTTCTTCCCCTCCCACCACTATTCATGTTGTTTCTTCCCCTCCCACCCTGTCTGTGTTGCTTCTTCCCATCACACCCTGTCTGTGTTGCTTCTTCCCCTCACACCCCTGTCTGTTTCTTCTTCCCCCTCACACCCCTGACTTTCTTCTTCCCCTCCCACCCCTATCTGTGTTGCTTCTTCCCCTCCCACCCCAATCTGTGGTGCTTCTTCCCCTCCTAAGCCGGTTTGTGTTGCTTCTTCCCCTCCCACTCCTTATCTGTGTTAATTCTTCCCCACCCCAGTCTGTTTTGCTTCTTCCCCTCCCACCCCCCTCTTTGTGGCTTCTTCCCCTCCCGCCCTCGCCCTGTCCGTGCGGCTTCTTCCCCTCCCGCCCTCCCCCTGTCTGTGTGGCTTCTTCCCCTCCCGCCCTCCCCCTGTCTGTGTGGCTTCTTGCCCTCCCCCTGTCTGTGTGGCTTCTTCCTCTCCCACCCTGTCTGTGTTGCTTCTTCCCCTCCCACCCCTGTCTGTTTCTTCTTCCCCTCCCACCCCTATCTGTGTTGTTTCTTCCCCTCCTACCCCTATCTGTGTTGCTTCTTCCCCTCCCACCCCTACTTGTGTTGCTTCTTCCCTCCCAGCCTCCCTGTCTGTGTGGCTTCTTCCCCTCCCAGCCTCCCTGTCTGTGTGGCTTCTTCCCCTCCCACCCTCCCCGTCTGTGTGGCATCTTCCCCTCCCAGCCTCCCTGTCTGTGTGGCTTCTTCCCCTCCCAGCCTCCCTGTCTGTGTGGCTTCTTCCCCTCCCAGCCTCCCTGTCTGTGTGGCTTCTTCCCCTCCCAGCCTCATTGTCTGTGTGGCTTCTTCCTCTCCCACCCCCAGCTGTGTGGCTTCTGCCCCTCCCACCCCATCTGTGTGGCTAATTCCCCTCCCATCCATCCTGTCTGTGTTGCTTCTTCTCCACCCCCGTCTGTGTTGCTTCATCCCCTACCGGCTGTGGCTTCTTCCCCTACCACCCCCACCGGCTGTGTGGCTTCTTCCCCTCCCGCACCCCATGTGTCTGTGGCTCCTGCCCCTCCCGTACCCCATGTGTCTGTAGCTTCTTCCCCTCCCACCCACCCCGTCTGTGTGGCTTCTTCTCCTCCCATCCACCCTGTCTGTGTGGCTTCTTCTCCTCCCACCCACCCTGTCTGTGTGGCTTCTTATCCTCCCACCCACCCTGTCTGTGTGGCTTCTTCTCCTCCCACCCACCCTGTCTGTGTGGCTTCTTCTCCTCCCACCCACCCTGTCTGTGTGGCTTCTTCTCCTCTCCCCTCCCCTGTCTCTGTGGCTTCTTTCCCTACCACCTCCACCGGCTGGGTGGCTTCTTCCCCTACCACCCCCACCGGCTGTGTGGCTTCTTCCTCTACCACCCCCAACTGGCTGTGTGGCTTCTTCCCCTCCCGCCCTCCCTGTCTGTGTGGCTTCTTCCCCTCCCGCCCTCCCTGTCTGTGTGGCATCTTCCCCTCCCAGCATCCCCGTCTGTGTGGCTTCTTCCCCTCCCAGCCTCCCTGTCTGTGTGGATTCTTCCCCTCCCCCCCCCCCCCCAGCTGTGTGGCTTCTGCCCCTCCCACCCCATCTGTGTGGCTAATTCCCCTCCCATCCATCCTGTCTGTGTTGCTTCTTCCCCACCCCGTCTGTGTTGCTTCATCCCCTACCACCCCCACCGGCTGTGTGGCTTCTTCCACCTCCCGCACCCCATGTGTCTGTGGCTTCTTCTCCTCCCACCCACCCTGTCTGTGTGGCTTCTTCTCCTCCCACCCACCCTGCCTGTGTGGCTTCTTCTCCTCTCACCTCCCCTGTCTCTGTGGCTTCTTCCCCTACTACCCCCACCGGCTGTGTGGCTTCTTCCCCTACCACCCCCACCGGCTGTGTGGCTTCTTCCTCTACCACCCCAACTGGCTGTGTGGCTTCTTCCCCTCCCACCCCCCCTGTCTGTGTGGCATCTTCCCCTCCCAGCATCCCCGTCTGTGTGGCTTCTTCCCCTCCCAGCATCCCCGTCTGTGTGGCTTCTTCCCCTCCCACCCCCAGCTGTGTGGCTTCTGCCCCTCCCACCCCCAGCTGTGTGGCTTCTGCCCCTCCCATCCCATCTGTGTGGCTAATTCCCCTCCCATCCATCCTCTGTGTTGCTTCTTCCCCACCACCGTCTGTGTTGCTTCATCCCCTACCACCCCTACCGGCTGTGGCTTCTTCCACTACCACCCCCACCGGCTGTGTGGCTTCTTCCCCTCCTGCACCCCATGTGTCTGTGGCTTCTTCCCCTCCCACCCTCCCTGTCTGTATGGCTTCTTCTCTTCTCACCTCCCCTGTCTCTGTGGCTTCTTCCCCTACCACCCCCACCGGCTGTGTGGCTTCTTCCTCTACCACCCCAACTGGCTCTGTGGATTCTTCCCCTACCATCCCCCCTGTCTGTGTGGCTTCTTCCCCTCCCAGCCTCCCTGTCTGTGTGGTTTCTTCTCCTCCCACCCTGTCTGTGTTGCTTCTTCCCCTCCTACCCCTATTTGTGTTGTTTCTTCCCCTCCTACCCCTATTTGTGTTGTTTCTCCCCTTCCTACCCCTATGTGTGTTGCTTCTTCCCCTCCTACCCCTATTTGTGTTGTTTCTTCCCCTCCCACCCTTATTCATGTTGTTTCTTCCCCTCCCACCCCTATCTGTGGTGCTTCTTCCCCTCCTAAGCCGGTTTGTGTTGCTTCTTACTCTCCCTCTCCTTGTCTGTGTTAATTCTTCCCCACCCCAGTCTGTGTTGCTTCTTCCCCTCCCACCCCCCTCTTTGTGGCTTCTTCCCCTCCCGCCCTCCTCCTGTCTGTGTGGCTTCTTCTCCTCCCACTTCCCCTACCACCGCCACCGGCTGTGTGCCTTCTTCCTCTACCACCCCAACTGGCTGTGTGGCTTCTTCCCCTCCCATCCCCCCTGTCTGTGTGGCATCTTCCCCTCCCAGCATCCCTATCTGTGTTGCTTCTTCCCCACCCCCGTCTGTGTTGCTTCTTTCCCTCTCATGCCCACCGGCTGTGTGGCTTCTTCCCCTCCCACCCTATCTGTGTGGCTTCTTCCCCTCCCACCCCCAGCTGTGTGGCTTCTTCCCCTCCTAAGCCGGTTTGTGTTGTTTCTTACTCTCCCTCTCCTTGTCTGTGTTAATTCTTCCCCACCCCAGTCTGTGTTGCTTCTTCCCCTCCCACCCCCCTCTTTGTGGCTTCTTCCCCTCCCGCCCTCCTCCTGTCTGTGTGGCTTCTTCCCCTCCCGCCCTCTCCCTGTCTGTGTGGCTTCTTCCCCTCCCGCCCTCTCCCTGTCTGTGTGGCTTCTTCCCCTCCCGCCCTCTCCCTGTCTGTGTGGATTCTTCCCCTCCCGCCCTCCCCCTGTCTGTGTGGCTTCTTCCCCTCCCGCCCTCCCCCTGTCTGTGTGGCTTCTTCCCCTCCCTCCCGCCCTCCCCCTGTCTGTGTGGCTTCTTCCCCTCCCGCCCTCCCCCTGTCTGTGTGGCTTCTTCCCCTCCCGCCTCCCCCTGTCTGTGTGGCTTCTTCTCCTCCCACCCCCCCTGTCTGTGGCTTCTTCTCCTCCCACTTCCCCTACCACCGCCACCGGCTGTGTGCCTTCTTCCTCTACCACCCCAACTGGCTGTGTGGCTTCTTCCCCTCCCATCCCCCCTGTCTGTGTGGCTTCTTCCCCTCCCACCCTCCCTGTCTTTGTGGCATCTTCCCCTCCCACCCTCCCTGTCTTTGTGGCATCTTCCCCACCCCCGTCTGTGTTGCTTCTTTCCCTCTCATGCCCACCGGCTGTGTGGCTTCTTCCCCTCCCACCCTATCTGTGTGGCTTCTTCCCCTCCCACCCCCAGATGTGTGGCTTCTTCCCCTCCCACCCCCAGCTGTGTGGCTTCTTCCCCTCCCACCCCCAGCTGTGTGGCTTCTTCCCCTCCCACCCCAGCTGTGTGGCTAATTCCCCTACCATCCATCCTGTCTGTGTTGCTTCTTTCCCACCCCGTCTGTGTGGCTTCTTCCCCTCCCACCCCCCCTGTCTGTGTGGCTTATTCCCCTCCCACCCCCCGTCTGTGTGGCTTATTCCCCTCCCACCCCCCGTCTGTGTGGCTTATTCCCCTCCCACCCCCCCTGTCTGTGTTGCTTATTCCCCTCCCACCCCCCCTGTCTGTGTTGCTTATTCCCCTCCCACCCCCCCTGTCTGTGTTGCTTCTTCCCCTCCCACCCCCCCTGTCTGTGTTGCTTCTTCCCCTCGCAGCCCCACCGGCTGTGTGGGTTTTTCCCTCCTACCCCCCGTCTGTGGCTTTTTCCCCTCCCACCCCACCTGGCTGCGTGGCTTCTTCCCCTAACACCCCTCGCCCCCGGCTGCATGTCTTCTACCCTCTCACCCCTTGGCTGTGTGGGCTCTCCCCTCCTCCCCAGTCTGTGTGGCTTCTTCTCATCCTCCCTGTCTGTGTTCTCCACCCCCAAAATTTCCAAAGTCAATAACTTGCCTATAGGTGAGACCTATTGACTTTGCCAATGCTTGTTATTTTATTACTTTAACATCACTTGCCCTGGAAATTACTGCATCAGTAATATTGTTGCATTCCTTGAGGCACCTTTTACTTTGTTAATAACTATTGCTGTAAAGTCAAATTCTGCTTGCTGCTCTCATAGTTTAAAGAGTACAAATTCTTGCTAATTGTCCAATTTTCTAGCATTACGTAGGCCAATTATTTTCTAAAATTAATTTAAAACATAACATTTAATTGTTTATGGGAAAGAACAGAGAATGCAAATCGCATATTGGCTCTTTTATCGATCAACTCTGTACCTAGCAGCATTTTATTCTAATATTAAAAATGCTAGTATGTGACCCATATGTCCCTTCCTGTTCCAGCCTAGTCAGGATTCGTAGTCATGGGCCCCTGGCATGCTGCTTCCCTCTTTAGACAAATCTTTACAATGCAGTTTATTATTCCAAACCAGAGAGTGATTTAAAAAGGACATAGTCTATAGCACTGATCTCCAAACTTATCTTTAATAAGAGCTACTTAATTTTAATGAAATTCATCTCAAGCTGCTAACACAAATAATCAGTGCTAAAAAAAAGTGACCACTGAAGCCAAGATTTCATTAGTGACCTTTCCATTTAGGAATACTAGTAATGACCACCTCAGCGCATAGTTAATACACGCAAGGCCCCCTGTGACCTAGGGAGAACATTAGTAATAAGACTTGCTAACGCTGCATGAAATAACTTCGAACTATCCGCCTTAAACATATTCTTCCCCCAAACATTAGCCACGCTGTTCTAAAAATACACACATCTTACTTTTAAAATCATCCTTTTCAATTTTGGAAACAAACCTTATTCAACCAGACAAAAACTTTTCTTTTACTACTTTGAGATGTACAAAGGGCGGGGGAGCTACTCACAGGTACTCACTGTAGAGGTACCAGTAGCAGCTGAGCTACTCTGAGTACCTTGGTCAATTTTTCTCTATTAGGAGAGACAGCAAGGACTGTGCTTATTGAGGGCTCAGGCAAAATTGCTGTCCATTACAAAGCGCCTTACTTCTCAACAGTTGTGCCAGCCACCTCCTGAAATTTTAGAATATACAGCTTTAATTTCTATGTCCGATCAACTGTCTCTTGTATTGTTATCCTCATATCATTTAGACCTTACCTGTAAATTTCCTGAGCTCAAAAAGGAACTGGAACCTTTATTGGAGCACAGGAACACTGGCAGGTTTCTCATTCCATACTGCGAAATGTGCAATTAGGAGTGTGTGTTAGGAGTCATGCAAAATCGGTCTTAAAATCCCTCATCTGGAGGTAAGGCCATGTTTTGTGTTCTGGTGGATTCTCTAGTAGGAACTGGGGCTTTTACCACCTGTTTTGGAGATTCCATTGAGTTGTGATCAACTTTGTTTATTGGGGGCTCCAAAAAGATTCAAATGGTATTAGTGATGAATTTTAAACTGTAAGTTTCACTTTGTGAGCCCTGTAGTTTTCTGAGAGAAAACTCTAATTTCTCTTCAGTGAGCAGTCATTGATGCTTGGTCTGTGAACTGGCCCAGTTAATTTGTAGAACAAAAGTGATCTCTGCTAATCAGTTTAAAATTATCTTACAAACAGGACAGATGTACTTTCTTTTGCTGAATCAGTATTGCCCTATTTGTTAAATAACTCAAGCCACCATTTTCTGATGGAGCCTATGTCTTTCAAGTGTGGTGTAATTGTCCCATATATTCCGCCTAATACCATCTTGTCCTCATTGATCAGTCTGCACTAAATTTGAGACAAACGTCAAATGTGGATGATCCAAGCAATTGGTGCAGATTCGTCAAACAGGTCAAAAGATAATAAAACTAAAATTGTATTGTTTATTGAAATAAGGGTTTACCATAGCTACAGATGAGCATGAATGTCTGTAAAAAATATATATAAATGTATATATATGTTTGAGGCATATGAGCTGCAGATTACACACTGTGCATAGATCGCCATCTGGTGTTGGGCCCTGATGTTTGCAGTTGTTTTTCCTCTTGGAAAGTCTTTGGAAGTCACGAGGTATGTGACTCCTCCTTTGGATCGTATTGCGCATGGGCTTCGGCTCCATCCTCAGATTGGTTTTTTCCGCCATCGGGCTCGGATGTGATCTTCGCGCTCCGGTTCCGAACAGTTTCCAGTTCTTCTATCGACGCGCAATCCTCACCCCAATTCGCGGTATTGTTTTCGATCACGATCTCCACACTCGGCGCGGCTCTCATCGATCAAGACCTTCGATTCCAGTTATCGACGACGGCCTTCGGGCCTACCCAAGCTCCGGTCCTGACTAATGGAAAGAACTCCCTTCATGAAGTACCCTCGATGTGGGTCCAAATTCCCCCACACCGACCTTCACGAAGTATGTAACCTCTGCCTCTACCATGAACATGAGGCTCGAGACTGTCCGGCGTGCAAGTCCTTCCCGTCCAAGAAAACCATTTGAGACCGAAGGGCACGAAGAACTATGGCACACTCGTCGACGGCGATTCCAGACATCATCTTCGGGGAAGGCGTCAGCGCTCCAGAAGAACACACCGACGAGGGCCTCGTTTGCGCCTCCGAAGCAGACGATTCAGATGTGGAGGACATCACTCCGGCACAGAGGGTCGTGATTACCCAAGTCCTCCCCCCCCCCCCCCCCCCCCCACACACCCTCAACTGCACCGAAAAAGGCCTTGATCACGCCTTCGCCTCCAGGCCTAGGCAAGACCAAAGACACTGCTTCCCACACCGCACCTTTGGGACCGGTTAAGAAGCCTATTAAGCCTTCCGTCGGTGCCGAGAAACACTCCTCCGCACCGATGCCGAAAAAGAAAATGGCCTCCTCCTCGGCACCGAGCTCCATATCGAAACACTCGGCGCCGAAAACCAGCTCCAGCTCCTCGGTACCGACACCATTCCCGGAACGAGCAAAAAACACAAGGCCACCGATATCTCGAAGCCGAAAACCATCTCGGCACCGAGTAAACAGACAGCCCTTTCCAGGCCGCATAGTTCCAAACAGCGGACTAGCGCAGACTCTAAAACAAGAAATCCGACTGCCCGATGCCTTCGGCGCCGCCGGACAAACCACCCTTGGAAGAACTTTTTACACCTGATCCATTGCAAAAGACAAGGACCCCAAAACCGGACATTTGATGCTCAGCATCAAAAAGAGACGGCTGGAAAAGCCTGCCCCAGCTCCACCTCCAAACAGGAAGGACTCTGCTACCTCCCCTTTCAGAATCCCTTCGCCATCTCCTCCACCCCCTCCACCTTCCCCTCCTCCACCTCCTCCCCCCCACCTCATCATTCCCCCACACACTCTCCGGATGATGATAATGATGTCTATGATGACATAGGGGACGTACCCCATGACCTACCTACAAGGGACCCCACTCCCACAGGCTCCCCAGACCCATGGGACGACTATAACATCCCTGACATTCCTAACGTCCCGCAAGATGATCTCTACCCTTCAAGACCATCCCCACCAGAAGACTCATTAGGGTTCAACCACTTACTTCAAAGGGCTGCACACTATCACGGGGTGGATCTCCATACCGACCCCGTGGAGGAGGACTTCCTTCTCAATACTTTTGACACAACATATGGCGCATCACTAATACACAAGCGCTACTGGCAAGATACGACGGGGCCCATTATGACGAACTAGAAGCCATAATGCAACACCTCCCTGACAAATACAAAAATAGGGCAAATGAGTTAATTCAGGAGGGCAAAACCATTACCAATACCTCCATCCGCTGTGCCCTAGATGCAGCTGACACCGCCTCCAGAGCCATTAATACCAGCATCCTCCTCCGTCGCCATGCCTGGCTAAGGATCTCAGGTTTTAAACCAGAAGTGCAAGCTTCCATCCTGAACCACCCCTTTGACCAGGAACATCTGTTCGGCCCAAAAGTGGATGAGGCCCTAGAAAAAATTAAAAAAGACACCGATACGGCGAAGTCTATGGGAGCCTTACAATCACACCCTCCCAGGCGCTCCTTTCGCCGCTCTTCCTTTCGGAGCACATCCAGAGGCTACTCCTCTGACACCGCTTCCACTTCATATAAGGCCCCTACCCAATCCACCTTTAGGGGTTAGCAAAGAGGCAGCTACAGAGGCAACAATAATAAAGGCAGAGGCTAGACAAACACTGCCCGCTCTGCCTCCGCACCTACCCAATCACTCCCCTCCACTCCCCCCAGACCATCCCACTCCGGTCGGGGGCAGACTCCAAAATTACCTTCCTGTCTGGACTACCATCACCTCAGACAAATGGGTAACACAAATAATTCGGTCAGGCTACTGCCTAGAACTAATATCTACCCCCCCAAACATTCCACCCAGACAACGCCCAATGTCACAGGAACATCTAACACTACTAAAGCAGGAGGTAATCTCCCTCCTACAAAAGGGGGCGATATAACGGGTTCCTACCAACCAACAAAATATGGGGGTCTACTCCCTATATTTTCTCATACCAAAAAGGGACGACACTCTACAGCCCATCCTAGACCTCAGGCCTCCAATACATACACTGAGACCATTTTCACATGGTAACACTTCAGCAGGTACTTCCACTGCTCTCCCACAACGATTTCCTGACCACTTAAGACCTCAACGCTCACAGGAAGTTCCTCAGATTTATAGTGGACGGCCAACACGACCAATTCAAAGTACTCCCATTTGGAGTCAAAACAGCACCACGAGTATTTACCAAGTGCCTAGCAGTAGTGGCAGCACACCTGCGGAGACAACACATCCATGTCTTCCCATACCTAGACAACTGGCTAATAAAGGCCAGTTATTACAACCAGTGTGTACAACACACACGCCACTATCCAGCTACTTCACCAACTGGGCTTCACAGTAAACCACGCAAAGTCCCATCTCCAACCGTCCGACGTAAAACAATATCTGGGTGCCACTATAGACACCTCAAGAGCGCTAGCCTACCCCAGTCCTGCCAGGATAGCAAGCATTCAAGCTCTACGTGCAAAATTTCAGCCACAACACTCTCTTCCAGCTCGAGTGTTCATGCAAATAGGAATGATGGCCTCTTGCATATTCATAGTACCTCACGCAAGACTCCAGATGCGTCCTCTCCTAGAGTGCTTAGCGCGCCAATGGAACCAGGCCCAGGGTCAATTAACAGATCTGGTTTTGGTAGACGGTCGTACCCATCGCTCTCTGCAATGGTGGACCACCAAAAACATTTCCAAAGGGCGACCGTTCCTAGACCCGGTTCCTCAGATAGTACTGACAACGGACGCATCGCTCTCCGGCTGGGGAGCTCACCTATTACATCACACCATGCAGGGCAGATGGACACCTCAACAAAAGTTACTCCACATCAACCATCTGGAGTTACTAGCCATATTTTTAGACCTAAAATCTTTTCAAACACAGATTTCAGGCAAGGCAGTCCTAGTTCGCACAGACATGACAGCCATGTACTATATACAAAAACAAGGTGGCACACACTCTCCACAGCTCTCTCAGCTAGCACAGAGCATATGGAGATGGGCCATACCCCAGAAAATCTTTCTCCTAGCCCATCATGTCCCAGGAGTCCAAAACACTATGGCAGATCTGCTCAGCAGACAAACACAACAACTCCACGAGTGGGAACTCCACCCGCAAGTTCTTCACCCGTATTTTCAAATGTGGGGGCATCCACAGATAGACCTCTTCTTCACCCACGAAAACGCCAAATGCCCAAGCTTCGCCGCCAGATATCCACACCCATTGTCCAAAGGCAATGCGATATGGATGAACTGGTCAGGCAGATTTGCCAATGCTTTTCCGCCTCTCGCACTCATTGCATTAGTGGTGCGCAAACTATAACAGCACTCCCTCACACTAATCCTAGTAGCTCCAACTTGGGCCAGACAACCGTGGGACACCACACTGTTGGAACTATCTGTAGTACCGCACCAAAAGTTACACCTCTTAACCCAGAACCATGGAGAGATCAGGCACCAGCTGAACTGAGCTGACCCAGCTCAGCTCAACCTTGCGATCTGGTTCCTGAAATCCTATAATTCGGTTATCTAAATCTTCCCCCTGACTGCATGAACGTCATTAAAGAAGCTAGGCGACCCACCACTAGAGTTTGCTACGCAGCCAAGTGGAAACGTTTTGTTGTCTATTGTCACAACAATACCATCAATCCCCTAGATGTGTCCATTCAACACATCATAGGCTATTTACTACACCTACAAAGATACAATCTAGCCTATAAGTCCATTAGACTTCACCTTGCAGCCATAGCAGCTTATCTACAAAACCGGCAACATCTATCACTTTTTAGAGTACCTGCCATTAAAGCCTTCATGGAAGGCCTCAAAAGAATAATTCCCCCCAGAGTGCCAGCCTCACCTGTGTGGAACCTAAATACCGGTCTCGCCAGACTAATGGGACCTCCCTTTGAACCTCTACACAAATGTGAACTTCAATTCCTAACATGGGAAACCGCTTTTCTTGTAGCCATCACTTCCCTCAGAAGGGTCAGTGAGATACAAGCACTTACCATTCAAGAACCATTACTCCAAATGCACCATAACAAGGTTGTTCTCCGTACTAACCCAAAATTCCTCCCTAAAGTAATTTCTCCTTTTCACCTAGACCAATCTGTAGAACTACCAGTATTCTTCTCGCAACCACAGACAGTTGCAGAAAGAGCCCTTCACACATTAGATGTCAAACGAGCCTTACTCTACTACATCGAGAGAACACAACCTTTTCGTAAGACCAAACAACTGTTTGTCTTTCTCACCACCACACAAAGGCAACCCAATCTCCAAGTCGGGGATAGCTAGGTGGATTGTCAAATGCATTCAGATTTGCTACCACAAAGCAAAACGAACGCTATCCGTTCCCCCTAAAGCCCACTCTACACGTAAAATAGGGGCTTCAATGGCATTCCTAGGGAACATCCCATTAGATGATATCTGCAGAGCAGCTACATGGTCAACACCGCACACTTTCACTAAACACTATTGTGTAGATGTGCAAACTAAGCAACAGGCTTGTGTGGGCCAGGCTGTACTCAAAACATTATTTCAAACCACTGCAACAGATACGGGTGGTCGCCGCTAAGGATGGTTACTGCTATATAATCTATGCACAGTGTGTAATCTGCAGCTCATATGCCTCAAACGGCAAATGCTACTTACCAGTATGCATCTGTTCTTGGCAGGTAGAGCTGCAGATCTACACACACCCACCCGCCTCCCCGGCTAGCTTTATCTGCTCCAGTTTATCTTATTTAGATACAACACACATGGGCATCTTCACTGTTATTACTACGCTCCATCTTTCCCTGCTGGCGAAAAATAATCTGAGGACGGAGCCGAAGCCCATGCGCAATACGATCCAAAGGAGGAGTCACATACCTCGTGACTTCCAAAGATTTTCCAAGAGGAAAAACAACTGCAAACATCCGGGCCCAACACCAGATGGCGATCTATGCACAGTGTGTAGATATGCAGCTCTACATGCCAAGAACAGATGCATACTGGTAAGTAGCATTTGCCTTTAGGACACTAAGTCACCTTTTCTATATATGGGCTGTGGTGATGAATAGATGATGTGAATGGCATCTGTACAATAGCCAGGGAGCTGCCAATTGATACCTCAATTATTTATACGCAAATATGCTTACCCCTTGTTCAGAAAGGTAATAAATATATTTGTTCACATCTTAAATGTTCCATAAATGTATTATAAGAATGTGTTGCAGGATAAACTTCTTTCTTTTTCACCAGAGTATATTGCCATGTACACTTATGAAAGCTCAGAGCAAGGAGATTTAACTTTTCAGCAAGGAGATAAGATTCTTGTTATAAAGAAAGATGGAGATTGGTGGACAGGAACCGTCGGCGACAAGTCTGGAGTCTTTCCTTCTAATTACGTGAGACTTAAAGACTCTGAGGTAAGCTGATAGACAAGTCCAGTAATTATTTCCTTAACTTTTTGTGATGATGGAGAAAGTGGATGTATTTATAAATATTTCAGCTTTCTTTCGGTTAGAGTTTGTGCCTTTGGCGTTCAATTTCATAGTGCTCTTCCTAGGTGAAAATTCATTGTTAACTGGTTGTTTAAACTTAGAATGTGCTTCTCTTTAGGGAATGAAGTTCTAAGTATCAAATTTGGATGATGCTTGACTCTGTATTTTATTTGTCTAAAGTTCATTGAGTTGCATTTGTTTGCTATGAAGTAACTGCCTATTTTTTTTTTACACTAATCTATTTAGATTAGAAGGTAATCATTTATCAAAATATTTGACATATTGACCCTTATCAACACTACAAGTAATACACAAGATGTAGTAGTCTAAATTAAGGCACTCTCATATATTGGGTAAGAAAGATACCAGGGATATTTGATATTGTGACAGATGTAAAGTCAAATAAATGTGTTCCTGTTTCAGCTTTCACAATATTTTCTCCAAAATGTTTACTGCTTAGGGTGTACCATTTACATGGCTGCGATACTAAATTGTCTTCGCTTGTTACTTGTTTGACCTTGTTCTTATACTCTAAAGCGTGTAAAACTGTTGCACAGTGCTACTCCTGATGCAGATTCGCAAAATACCACATCAAGTTAAGAAGTTTTCATCCCTTCAAATGCTCAGGGTTCATGGCCAAATCATCACTGGCAGATGTAGGTGATGAAGAGATCTGCACATGATGCTTTTGAGGTGTGTGGGTAAGGACCATGAGCTGTAGGCAAGTAATAGCTATGCTCAGTACAGAATTGTAAGACTATCTGAGAGAGTAAGACCAAGATATGGCAAATTGTAAGTGCCCAGAACAAAATTCCAGATCCATGTCCAAGATGTTCTACATTAGCCACTTTCTGGGAAAAGGAAGTCAGACTTAACACAAAACCATGCTTGCCTTTCTCAGTAGTCGCGCGCTGGGACCTTCATCCCACCTATTGGCTAATATAATGTCATGGACATATGCTGGTTTTGAAATAATGCTGGCGACTTCAGGTTTGAAATCCCATTTTTTTCACCTTCATCTGGCACCAGTGTCGCCACTAAAGCCGATATTGGGAAAAAAAAGGTTTTCTGTTTGGGCCTCCACACCTCCCATGCATAGCACTGATGTAATAGTCTTTGGTTTCATTTGTTAACATTGGTCACAGACATCAAAAACTCACAAAACTAGACGCTTTTTTAAGTTGCAAGTTAATACCTCTTTAGATGCTGTAGGCTTCTTAGAGCCCTTCCTTGACATGGATGAGGCTCACTAGAGTGAGTCATAAAACTTCTTCTACCCCCCTTGCCACCCTGTAGACCCCCACATAAAATCAATACAGGGACCCTCAGAATGAGTTCAAACCCTACTGGGGATTAAATCTTAGAACTTTGCATGGGATCCATAATTCTCTGAGACCATAGTTTCCCCTGCTTGTGAAATGCGTGACTTCTCATCCAGGGGATACTCATCAATAGTCATAATCTATGAATAATCCCCGCCCACGTGCGGGATCCCGGAGCATATAGAAAATACATATATATACATATATATGCATATGTGAAAATATATACATGCAGCCTAAAAATGTTTCAAACATGCCAATGCTGTAAATTACATAGGTTTGCATTGTAGTGCCCCCTAACCCATAAGGAAAAAAGGAAGCACCAAGCCAATTGTCACACAACAATGCTTTATTGCCATAAAGCAAACTTGTAATTGCAGGCACTTGCCTGTAGGCTGCAGTAGAGTATCAAGAAACAAAGAAAACTGACACCTTGCCTTTAAGGCATTAGAGTAAGGGGACCGTGCCTTTAAGACCTGCAGGAGACCCCTTGCTCCAATGATGCACCACAGGTGACAGCTAGGTCAGTTCTTTTTTCCGGCTCCTTCTATGAGGATCCTGGAGCTTGTGCTCTAAAGTTTTTTGACGGAAATTTTTGTAATACAGAATTTTTCTGAAAATTCGACATGTTCGAGGCATATGAGCTGCAGATTATACACTGTGCATAGATCGCCATCTGGTGTTGGGCCCGGATGTTTGCAGTTTGTTTTTCCTCTTGGAAAGTCTTTGGAAGACACGAGGTCGATGACTCCTCCTTTGGTTCGTATTACGCATGGGCTTTGGCTCCATCCTCGGATTGTTTTTTTCCGCCATCGGGCTCGGATGTAATACTTCGCGCTCCGGTTCCGAACTTTTCCAGTTCAGCGATCGACGCAAAATCCTCGCTCATCGAGATCCTTCAAATAATAAATCATCTTAATCACCTTCTCTTCGGCACTTCTTCGATTCCGGTTGTCGACGGCTGCCTTCGGGCCTATTCCGGGTCCGGTCTCGGCTGATGGAAAGAACTCCCTTCAAGAAGTGCCCTCGATGTGGGTCCAAATTCCCCCACACCGATCTTCATGAGGTGTGCAACCTCTGCCTCTCCCCTGAACACGAGGCTCAAGACTGTCCCGCCTGCAAGTCTTTTAGATCTAAAAAGACTTCGAGATCGAAGGGCCAGACTCAACATGGCGCACTCCGCGACCTCCGCTCCAGTCGACATCTTTGGGGACGACGTCGAAGCTCCGGGACAGCAGAACATCGAAGAAGAGGACGACGACCTCGTCAGTGCTTCCGAGGCCGACAACCCAGATGTTGAGGACATCACCCCGGCGCAGAGGGTCGTGAGTACTATACCCCCTCCCACACCCACGCCGATCCCCAAAAAGGCTTCAGTCACGCCTTCGGGCCTAGGCAAGACCAAGGATACTTCTTCTCACACCCCACCTTCGGGTCCGGTAAAGAAGCCTGTTAAGCCTTCCGGCAGCTCGGGCTCGAGCCAGCCTACCAGCGGTACCGAGAGACACCCTTCGGCACCGAAGAAAAAATCGGCCTCCACCTCCACACCGAGCCCAGCACCAAAGCCCTCGGTGTCGAAACCTGCCCTCTCGGTGCCGACCAAACATCATAAGGCCCTCGGCACCGACACTCCCGTGCCGAAGCCTCTTTCGGCACCGAACAAAAAATCGGAGGTCCCGAAGAAGCACGGCTTAGACAAGCCTAAAAAGCCGTCTGCCCCGAAAACCTCGGCGCCCACCGAACAACCAGTCTCGCAAGAACTTTTCACACCGGATCCTCTGCAAAAGACACTTACCAAGGATCCAAAAACTGGACATTTGACACTGTCTTCAAAAAAGAGACACTTGGACAAACCAGCTCCACCTCCAAAGAGGAAGGACACTGCTACCTCCCCTTTCAGAGTGCCTTCCCCACCTCCTCCACCCTCCCCACCTCCACCTTCTCCACCCCTGCCTCATCGCTCTCCAACCTTGTCTCCAGACCAAGATGATCTAGGGGACCCTTACTATGATCCAGCAGATGTACCACAAGACCCCACCCCTACTGGATCTCCAGACCCATGGAATGACTATAACAATCCGGACATCCCAGATGTCCAACAGGATGACCTTTACCCATCTAGGCCATCCCCACCAGAAGATTCGTTAGGCTTTCACCACCTACTACAGAGGGCGGCACATTACCACGGGGTGGAGTTACATACTGGCCCAGTGGAGGAAGATTTTCTCCTAGACACCTTCGATAATGCACATAGGTCTACTGCCATTTTACCTATGTTAAAAGGAGTAATCAAACATGCACCGGAGGTTTTTAAAGACCCAGTCAGGGCCAGGGTCCTAAACCCCCGTATAGAGAAAAAATACAAAGCCGCCCCCACAGATCCTTCATACATTAAAGGCCCTGCACCACTGGATTCCTTATTGGTATCTACAGCTAGGAAGCGTTCAAATTCTCAGGCGTCGGGCAAAACACCACCACCTGACAAAGAGTCCAAGCTCCTAGACGCGTCCGGGAAGCGCACTGCGTCACAAGCCGCCAATATATGGCGTATCGCCAACACGCAAGTTCTATTGGCCAGATACGACAGGGCGCATTATGATGAGTTAGAGACCATCATGCACCATCTCCCTGAAAAATACAGGAATAGGGCTAATGAATTGATCCAAGAGGGAAAAACAATAACTAATACCTCTATACGCTGTGCCCTAGATGCGGCAGATACAGCCTCCAGGGCCATAAACACCAGTGTCCGTCGCCACGCCTGGCTAAGAGTTTCAGGTTTTAAACCTGAGGTACAAGCCTCCATTTTGAACCACCCATTCGACCAACATCATTTATTTGGCCCAGAAGTTGACGAAGCCCTCAAAGATGAAGAAAGATACTGATACAGCGAAATCCATGGGAGCCCTACAGTCACACACTCCTAGGCGCTCTTTTCGCCGCTCTTCCTTTCGGGGCAGGGGCTACTCCTCGGATAGTGCATCCACGTCCTACAAATCC
Source organism: Triturus cristatus (assembly GCF_964204655.1). Lineage (NCBI taxonomy): Eukaryota > Metazoa > Chordata > Amphibia > Caudata > Salamandridae > Triturus > Triturus cristatus. Next base: position 203,025,005 of record NC_140591.1, on the reverse strand, counting down.
CCTCCTCAATCTACCTTCACAAAGGGTTATCAAAGAGCCTACCCAATGACTTTCCCCCGCTCCCTCCAGACCATTCCACTCTGGTCGGGGGCAGAATACAACATTTCCTTCACGTCTGGGAGACAACTACCTAAGACAGATGGGTGACCCAAATTATTCATTCAGGGTATTGCCTAGAATTATACAAAGAAGAGGGTAGTATGCGCACTCCCTGAAGTTTCCCAAAGTTTTCGAGGTTGCACCGTGCTCACGGGGTATCACTCTCCGAGATGGAGTGTAAATGGAAACATTGAAAAGCACCCCCAATAATTTGGGGTGTGTCCCCCAGGCACTGGCTAAGAGCCGCGAATGCGGTTTTTAACTTATTTAGTGGAAGTAGTTCATCACAAGTTGAGTTGTTTTTAAAGTAAAACTTTTATTGTTTTCTATTCGTTCATAGAAGAACAATTGGCAGTTTTAATCCTTGAATGACGATATCTCCATTGTGATTTACAATTACGTGATCATTCCCATAATCGTTCCCAATGCATTTCGGCAGAACTTGCCTTCATCAGGGGAGATCTATAAGCAATTATACACATCATAAATTTACGATATTTATACTGAACGAGGATATAATACAATGTGCATGATTAAGAAAAATGGTGAAAGGCGCGTTATTGAAAAAGCATCGAGTGACGATAAAACCATAACAAGGAGAAATGGTGGTGGTAAAGACTAAGTGACTGACAGTATACACAGTGACGGTGAAAAAACATGAACGAATAAGTAAGTGCCCGTGGGTGAACGGTAAAAGATAATAAAGTGTGACTGACGTATTATAATGCTAACCAATAACGGGTTGTGCAGTGAAAAAGATAATAAGGTGTGACTGACGTATTGTAATGCTAACGAATGACGGGTTGTGCAGGGTGCCTTCGATTGTTTGTAGGAGGTTATAGCGACATTGTGGGTTGTGCCGGTAATGGTCGTAGAGTATCAAACGACTAAAGTGAAGCTGTTAGTGTTAACATGCGGCAACAATGTTACTAAGCATGCAGAAAAATAGGTTACAGTATGCGCTGATGTCTACGTCGGTGTTCTCTTACCGAATATACGGGATTCTGGTGCGTGGATTCAGTGGTGAAGTGGTAGTCGGGATTGGTGCGTAGATTTAAAAAACGGAGGTGTGATCACGTGATGTGGGTAATGTATTGGAGAGTGAAGACAGACTATATGATGATGGTGGGTGGTGGTGTAAACAAAAAGAAAGACTAGAAACATGACGAGAGGGTTGAGATGTGTGAGAATACAAGCGTGATGAATGAAATTGAAAGGTGGCAATTAGAACGAGGAAAAGTATAAACAAGCAATAAAGAATGCGATGAGTTTCTGACATGAATTAGTGTTGAGAAAGTATTTAAAAGTTGAAGGATAAAAAGGTGAAGAAAGAGGAGTGGAAAAAAAGGGAAAAGACTGGGTAAAGAAGATAAGTGACATGAATGAAGGCAGTGACAACATTTCTGAACAGAACATGGTTTGGGTGAAACAATGTTAATGGGTAATCCTTCACTGAATAATTAGTGGTAATTTATTAAAGGTAACAGGAAAATTCCGTACGATCATTCATTCCTTTCGGCTTCATAGAGTTCAATAGGTATATCCAATGATTTTCCCGTTGTAGGAGGAAGTTGTGGTTATCTCTCCCTTCTTTTTTCTCGATGCTTTCCAGAATGCAGAATTTCAATTGGCTAACTGAGTGTTTTGCTTCCGTGAAATGTTGGGCAACTGATGACTTCAATTGTTTGATTCTTATGTTGGACTTGTGTTCGTTTAATCTGACTTTGATTTTTCGTTCGGTTTGACCAACATAAACCATGCCACAAGGGCATTTGAGCATGTATATGACGTTGGAAGTGTCACACGTGGCTGTTGTTCTGATTTTGATTTTGTGTCCTTTCAGTGGATGTTTTATGTGTGTACCTTTAATGATGTTATGACAGTTATTGCAGTTTAGGCATGGGATTGTGCCTTTAAATGTTTGTTGGATGGTTGGTTGCGTTTGTTGTAGGATTTCCCCGATGTTTTTGTTCCTGGTGAAAGCAAAAATGGGTGTTTCATCGAATATGTGGTTGAAGTCTTGTTCCAGTGTAAGGAGTTGCCAATGTTTGCGAATGATTCGTTTGTATGAAGTGCTCAAAGTCGAATATTTGGACACTACAGAGGAGTTCATTACGAGTCTTCATGGATGATCGTTTCAGTGCTTCGTGCAATACCTGATCTGGATATCCTCGAGATCTAAATCTGTTCATTAGGGTATCCGTTTGTATGTTAGATCTGATTGGGTTGGAGACAATTCTTTTGATCCTGAGCATTTGTGAGTATGGAAGGTGTTGTTTAAGGGGTAAAGGGTGGAAGCTGTGGTAGTGAAGGGTGTTGTTTCTGTCCGTGGGTTTCCGGTAAAGATCTGTTTCAAAGCTGGTAGAAGATCGGGTAATATTAACATCCAAAAAGGTGATAGAGTGGGTGCTGGTGTTGAAAGTGAACTGTATGCGTTGGTCGATGTGATTGAGCTGTTTCAGTTGATTTTCAAGGATATCGTTTGGACCGTTCCATACTATGAAGATATCATCTATGAATCTTAAGTAGAGCTTTAGGTGATCCGCCCATGTTTTTATGCTTAGAACGTTGTCTTCTTCGAACCGATTCATAAAGATATTGGCATGCTCCGGGGCTGCACAGTTTCCCATGGAAGTGCCCGTTAGTTGTTGAAACCACTCGTTATTGTGTTGAAAATAGCTGTGTAGAAGGGTGAATTGCATCAGTTCCATTAAGAAAACTTGTAGATCTTGTGGATAGTTGGATTGTAATAGTGCGTGTTCTATGGCTTCCAAACCAGATGAATGGGGGATGGATGTGTACAGGGAGTTCACGTCCACTGTACATAAGATGATGTTCTCTTCTTCGGTGATGGTTGTTTCATGTAATTTGGTTAGGAAGTCAGTTGTGTCCTTGATGAAGGATCTCATGTTGTAAACACTGGGTTGCAAGTGACGGTCAAGATATTTACCCACTGGTTCATGTAGGCTTCCTCGTGTGGTAACAATTGGTCGGCAAGGTGGTTGGGTTGGATGTTTGTGAATTTTTGGTACCAAGAATATAGTGGGGCTTTTTGGGTTAGGTTGTATGAGGTACTTCTTGACCTTCTCGTTGATGGTACCCATTTCGAAGGCTTTTTGGATCAAGGATTGTAGAATTCCAATGAATGATGTTGTGGGGTTGAATGCCAGTTTCATGTAAGTGTTTGCATCCTGTAGATGTGCTATTATTTGAGAATTGTAGTAATGGGTGTTGAGGATAACAAGAGCTCCTCCTTTGTCAGCCTTGGTGCAGATAATATCTTGATTTTGTGCGATCGCTTTGATGATGCCTAATTCCTTGTTGGTAAGATTTTGTAATTTGGGTGTCTTCTTAGGATTGAGTTTCGCTATGTCTTTTTTCACTATTGATTCAAATAGGTCGAGACTTTTGTGGCTTATAGGAGCCATGAAGGTGCTTTTGACTTGTAAGCCCATGAGGGGGTCTTGTTCCTGTTCCTTAGTAGTCTTTAGGATGTTGTCAAAGAAGTGGCGCAGTCTGAGTTTTCTCATCAGTTTGAAAAAGCTAATGTCTAGTTTGAGCGTGTTGCTAGATGCTGTTGGTACAAAGGACGTGCCTTTCTGTAGGATCCTAAGTTGAATGTCACTGAAGTGGTGATCGGAGATGTTAATGACTAGGTTCTCTGTTGGTTCGCTCGTTTCTGCCGATCCTTCTTGGTTGAGGTTATCCGAGTTTGAGGTTGATCCTTCTCTTTTTCTTTGTCTCCGATTTTTTTCTGTTGCTCCTCCTGGGTCGTCTTGGTCTGAGTGACCTACCCCTAAAAAAGAAGCAGGTGAAGGAACCGTTTCTTCAGAAGTTACGGGAGTTAAGGACGTAGTTGATGTTGAAGGTAAGTCGGTTGGTACCGTGGTTTCCGGTATGCTATCTCTAGGAGTGAATTTCCTAGGTTGTTGAGTACGATCACTGTCCGACGATGAAGTGTCGGTGTTGGCTGAATATGGTTTGTTTTGTCGGCGTTTGGCATATATTTCTGCCCATGAGTATACTTCTCCCATCTTGTAATCCGTTGTATCCCTGCGAAATTTGCGAACTTTGCGTTCATTCACTTCCGCGGTGTGTTTAGCTAGTTGAGAGTTGATGTTCTCTAGTATGTTGGTTAGTTCCTCTGGTGTTAATGAGTTCTGTAGCTCGTTTTTGATGTCGTTGATGTCTTTCGTAAGCTCTTCCAGTATCAATGACAATTCTTCGATGATCAAAAGGATTAGATCAAGCGAACATTTGTTCAAAATTGCAAACCATTTGTCCTTGAATTTTTGTTGGTTCTTGCAAAGCGAGGGTTTTAGTGGTATTCTGAGACCCCTGGGAATTCTTTGCGCTTTGTGGTATCTGATCATGGTGCTTGCATGAAGGCGCTGATTGATCTCTTTTTTGGAAAGGTAAAGAACGAGCTACAGAACTCATTAACACCAGAGGAACTAACCAACATACTAGAGAACATCAACTCTCAACTAGCTAAACACACCGCGGAAGTGAATGAACGCAAAGTTCGCAAATTTCGCAGGGATACAACGGATTACAAGATGGGAGAAGTATACTCATGGGCAGAAATATATGCCAAACGCCGACAAAACAAACCATATTCAGCCAACACCGACACTTCAACGTCGGACAGTGATCGTACTCAACAACCTAGGAAATTCACTCCTAGAGATAGCATACCGGAAACCACGGTACCAACCGACTTACCTTCAACATCAACTACGTCCTTAACTCCCGTAACTTCTGAAGAAACGGTTCCTTCACCTGCTTCTTTTTTAGGGGTAGGTCACTCAGACCAAGACGACCCAGGAGGAGCAACAGAAAAAATCGGAGACAAAGAAAAAGAGAAGGATCAACCTCAAACTCGGATAACCTCAACCAAGAAGGATCGGCAGAAACGAGCGAACCAACAGAGAACCTAGTCATTAACATCTCCGATCACCACTTCAGTGACATTCAACTTAGGATCCTACAGAAAGGCACGTCCTTGGTACCAACAGCATCTAGCAACACGCTCGAACTAGACATTAGCTTTTTCAAACTGATGAGAAAACTCAGACTGCGCCACTTCTTTGACAACATCCTAAAGACTACTAAGGAACAGGAACAAGACCCCCTCATGGGCTTACAAGTCAAAAGCACCTTCATGGCTCCTATAAGCCACAAAAGTCTCGACCTATTTGAATCAATAGTGAAAAAAGACATAGCGAAACTCAATCCTAAGAAGACACCCAAATTACAAAATCTTACCAACAAGGAATTAGGCAACATCAAAGCGATCGCACAAAATCAAGATATTATCTGCACCAAGGCTGACAAAGGAGGAGCTCTTGTTATCCTCAACACCCATTACTACAATTCTCAAATAATAGCACATCTACAGGATGCAAACACTTACATGAAACTGGCATTCAACCCCACAACATCATTCATGGGAATTCTACAATCCTTGATCCAAAAAGCCTTCGAAATGGGTACCATCAACGAGAAGGTCAAGAAGTACCTCATACAACCTAACCCATAAAGCCCCACTATATTCTTGGTACCAAAAATTCACAAACATCCAACCCAACCACCTTGCCGACCAATTGTTACCACACGAGGAAGCCTACATGAACCAGTGGGTAAATATCTTGACCGTCACTTGCAACCCAGTGTTTACAACATGAGATCCTTCATCAAGGACACAACTGACTTCCTAACCAAATTACATGAAACAACCATCACCGAAGAAGAGAACATCATCTTATGTACAGTGGACGTGAACTCCCTGTACACATCCATCCCCCATTCATCTGGTTTGGAAGCCATAGAACACGCACTATTACAATCCAACTATCCACAAGATCTACAAGTTTTCTTAATGGAACTGATGCAATTCACCCTTCTACACAGCTATTTTCAACACAATAACGAGTGGTTTCAACAACTAACGGGCACTTCCATGGGAAACTGTGCAGCCCCGGCGTATGCCAATATCTTTATGAATCGGTTCGAAGAAGACAACGTTCTAAGCATAAAAACATGGGCGGATCACCTAAAGCTCTACTTAAGATTCATAGATGATATCTTCATAGTATGGAACGGTCCAAACGATATCCTTGAAAATCAACTGAAACAGCTCAATCCCATCGACCAACGCATACAGTTCACTTTCAACACCAGCACCCACTCTATCACCTTTTTGGATGTTAATATTACCCGATCTTCTACCAGCTTTGAAACAGATCTTTACCGGAAACCCACGGACAGAAACAACACCCTTCACTACCACAGCTTCCACCCTTTACCCCTTAAACAACACCTTCCATACTCACAAATGCTCAGGATCAAAAGAATTGTCTCCAACCCAATCAGATCTAACATACAAACGGATACCCTAATGAACAGATTTAGATCTCGAGGATATCCAGATCAGGTATTGCACGAAGCACTGAAACGATCATCCATGAAGACTCGTAATGAACTCCTGAAGCCTCAAATCAAAAACTCCAAAAACCAAATCACTGTAGTGTCCAAATATTCAACTTTGAGCACTTCATACAAACGAATCATTCGCAAACATTGGCAACTCCTTACACTGGAACAAGACTTCAACCACATATTCGATGAAACACCCATTTTTGCTTTCACCAGGAACAAAAACATCGGGGAAATCCTACAACAAACGCAACCAACCATCCAACAAACATTTAAAGGCACAATCCCATGCCTAAACTGCAATAACTGTCATAACATCATTAAAGGTACACACATAACACATCCACTGAAAGGACACAAAATCAAAATCAGAACAACAGCCACGTGTGACACTTCCAACGTCCTATACATGCTCAAATGCCCTTGTGGCATGGTTTATGTTGGTCAAACCGAACGAAAAATCAAAGTCAGATTAAACGAACACAAGTCCAACATAAGAATCAAACAATTGAAGTCATCAGTTGCCCAACATTTCACGGAAGCAAAACACTCAGTTAGCCAATTGAAATTCTGCATTCTGGAAAGCATCGTGAAAAAAGAAGGGAGAGATAACCACAACTTCCTCCTACAACGGGAAAATCATTGGATATACCTATTGAACTCTATGAAGCCGAAAGGAATGAATGATCGTACGGAATTTTCCTGTTACCTTTAATAAATTACCACCAATTATTCAGTGAAGGATTACCCATTAACATTGTTTCACCCAAACCATGTTCTGTTCAGAAATGTTGTCACTGCCTTCATTCATGTCACTTATCTTCTTTACCCAGTCTTTTCCCTTTTTTCCACTCCTCTTTCTTCACCTTTTTATCCTTCAACTCTTAAATACTTTCTCAACACTAATTCATGTCAGAAACTCATCGCATTCTTTATTGCTTGTTTATACTTTTCCTCGTTCTAATTGCCACCTTTCAATTTCATTCATCACGCTTGTATTCTCACACATCTCAACCCTCTCGTCATGTTTCTAGTCTTTCTTTTTGTTTACACCACCACCCACCATCATCATATAGTCTGTCTTCACTCTCCAATACATTACCCACATCACGTGATCACACCTCCGTTTTTTAAATCTACGCACCAATCCCGACTACCACTTCACCACTGAATCCACGCACCAGAATCCCGTATATTCGGTAAGAGAACACCGACGTAGACATCAGCGCATACTGTAACCTATTTTTCTGCATGCTTAGTAACATTGTTGCCGCATGTTAACACTAACAGCTTCACTTTAATCGTTTGATACTCTACGACCATTACCGGCACAACCCACAATGTCGCTATAACCTCCTACAAACAATCGAAGGCACCCTGCACAACCCGTCATTCGTTAGCATTACAATACGTCAGTCACACCTTATTATCTTTTTCACTGCACAACCCGTTATTGGTTAGCATTATAATACGTCAGTCACACTTTATTATCTTTTACCGTTCACCCACGGGCACTTACTTATTCGTTCATGTTTTTTCACCGTCACTGTGTATACTGTCAGTCACTTAGTCTTTACCACCACCATTTCTCCTTGTTATGGTTTTATCGTCACTCGATGCTTTTTCAATAACGCGCCTTTCACCATTTTTCTTAATCATGCACATTGTATTATATCCTCGTTCAGTATAAATATCGTAAATTTATGATGTGTATAATTGCTTATAGATCTCCCCTGATGAAGGCAAGTTCTGCCGAAATGCATTGGGAACGATTATGGGAATGATCACGTAATTGTAAATCACAATGGAGATATCGTCATTCAAGGATTAAAACTGCCAATTGTTCTTCTATGAACGAATAGAAAACAATAAAAGTTTTACTTTAAAAACAACTCAACTTGTGATGAACTACTTCCACTAAATAAGTTAAAAACCGCATTCGCGGCTCTTAGCCAGTGCCTGGGGGACACACCCCAAATTATTGGGGGTGCTTTTCAATATTGCCTAGAATTAACATCTACCCCCCCCAAACATTCCACCCAGGCAACGCCCAATGTCTCAAGAACATGACACGTTACTAAAACAGGAGGTGATCTCCCTCCTGCAAAAATAAGCCATAGAGCAGGTCCCCATCAATCAACAAAACTTAGGGGTCTACTCCCTGTACTTTCTGATTCCAAAGAGATACGAGGCTCTACGACCTATCCTAGTTCTCAGGCCTCTAAATAATTACATACATTCAGACCATTTTCACATGGTAACCCTTCAACAGGTTCTTCCACTCCTCTCCCCGAACGACTTTCTCACCACTCTGGACTTGAAAGACGCATACTTTCACATCCCAATACACCATGCTCACAGAAAGTACCTCAGATTTGTAGTGGACGGGCAACACTACCAGTTCAAGGTGCTCCCGTTTGGGGTAACAACAGCACCAAGGGTATTCACCAAGTGCCTAGCAGTAGTGGCGGCACATCTCCGAAAACAGCACATTCACGTCTTCCCGTATTTGGACGACTGGCTTATAAAAGCCACGTCCTACCAACAATGTGCGCAACACACCGCCGCTACAATCCAACTACTTCACCAGCTAGGTTTCACGGTGAACCAACAAAAGTCCCACCTGGTACCATCACACACAAAACAATACCTCGGTGCCACTATAGACACCTCAAAAGCCATAGCCTATCCCAATCCTGCCAGGATTGCAAATATACAGGCTCTGCGTCAAAAATTCATATGTCAACACTCTCTCCCAGCAAGGGTGTTTATGCAACTGATAGGGATGGTGGCCTCTTGCATTTTCATAGTGCCCCATGTAAGACTCCACATGCGTCCACTCCAAGAGTGTTTAGCGCGCCAGTGGAACCAGGCCCAGGGGCAACTGACAGGTCTGGTGTTGGTAGATGGTCGCACCCATCGCTCTCTGCAGTGGTGGAACACCACAAACCTTTCCAGAGGTCGACCGTTCCTGGACCCGGTTCCACAAATAATCCTAACAGACGCATCGCTCTCCGGCTGGGGAGCTCATCTGTTACATCTCACAGTACAGGGCACATGAACGCCGCAACAGAAGTTACTCCACATCAATCATCTGGAGTTACTGACAATCTTCCTAGCCCTAAAATCCTTCCGGACGCAGATTTCAGGCAAGGCAGTCCTCATTCTCACAGACAACATGACTGCCATGTACTACATTCAAAAACAGGGGGGAACACACTCTCCACAGCTCTCTCAATTAGCACAGAGCTTATGGAGATGGGCAATTCCACAGAAAATCTTTCTCCTGGCCCAACACGTCCCAGGAGTCAAACACCGTGGCAGATCTGCTCAGCAGACAAACGCAACAGATTCACGAATGGGAACTTCACCCACAGGTTCTTCACCCGTTCTTCCAGAAGTGGGGGCATCCACAGATAGACCTATTCGCCACCCATGAAAACAAAAAATGCCCAGCTCAGCTCAATCTTGCGATCTGGCTCCTGAGGTCCTAGAATTCGGATACCTTAACCTTCCCCCTGATTGCATGAATATTATCAGGGAAGCTAGACGCCCTACTATTAGGGCATGCTATGCTGCAAAGTGGAAAAGATTTGTTGTTTACTGCCACAACAACACAATCAACCCTCTAAATGTGTCCATTCAGCACAATATATGTTACTTGCTCCATCTACAAAGGTGTAACCTAGCATATACATCCATTCGGTTACACCTCGCAGCAATTGCTGCTTGCTTACAAAACAGGCAGCACCTATCACTTTTAAGGGTGCCTGCCATCAAGGCCTTTATGGAAGGCCTCAAAAGAGTAATTCCACCCAGAGTACCACCCTCACCTGGTTGTGAGAAATATAGTTCTCACAAGGCTAATGGGACCCCCTTTCGAACCATTACATAAATGTGAGCTGCAATTTCTCACATGGAAAACAGCATTTCTAGTGGCCATCACTTCCCTTAGAAGGGTTAGTGAAATACAAGCACTCACTATACAGGAACCTTTTCTCCAAATGCATCAGAACAAGGTTGTACTCCGCACCAATCCAAAATTTCTACCCAAAGTCATTTCTCCCTTCCATCTAAACCAGTCGGTAGAATTACCAGTCTTTTTCTCACAACCTCAAACCGTTGCGGAAAGGGCTTTACACACACTGGATGTTAAAAGGGCCTTACTTTACTACATCCAAAGAACACAACCTTTCAGAAAAACCAAACAGCTATTTGTCTCTTTCTGTCCACCACATAAAGGCAACCCTATTTCTAAATCAGGGATAGCTAGGTGGATTGTAAAATGCATACAGATTTGCTACCATAAAGCAAAACGAACGCTATCTGTTCCCCCTAAAGCCCACTCTACAAGGAAGATAGGGGCTTCTATGGCTTTTCTAGGAAACATACCACTAGATGACATCTGCAAAGCAGCGACATGGTCAACACCGCACACTTTCACAAAACATTACTGTGTAGATGTGCAAACCAAGCAACAAGCTAATGTGGGCCAGGCTGTACTAAAAACACTGTTCCAAACAACTGCAATGGATGCCGGTGGTCGCCACTAGGGTTGGGTACTGCTATATAGTCTATGCACAGTGTATAATCTGCAGCTCATATGCCTCGAACGGAATATGCTACTTACCAGTATGCATCTGTTCTTGACATGTAGAGCTGCAGATCTATACACGCCCACCCGCCTCCCTGGCTACCTGTATCCGTTCCAGTCTATCTTATTTAGATACAACACACATGGGTTTCTTTACTGTTATTACTACGCTCCATCTTTCCCTGCTGGCGAAAAACAATCTGAGGATGGAGCCGAAGCCCATGCGCAATACGAACCACAGGAGGAGTCACCGACCTCGTGACTTTCCAAGAGGAAAAACAAACTGCAAACATCCGGGCCCAACACCAGATGGCGATCTATGCACAGTGTATAGATCTGCAGCTCTACATGCCAAGAACAGATGCATACTGGTAAGTAGCACATTCCTTTCTGGCTCCTGAAAGCGTGTTCTGCTGGTTTCCTGAAGAATTTCAAATTTTTTCCAGTCAGAATGCCTGCTTTATTTAGGAAATGCCCTTCCTGTGGCAATAAGATGGCACTGGCGGATCCACACTCTGTGTGTATTGTGTGTTTACCACATTCATCCTTAAAACCACCTTCCTCAGCTAGACAACCTCAAACGGCGACATACCCCCTCTCCTGACCCCAGGAAGACCAAGGTTCCAGGAGATTCGCCGTCGACGTCGAAGGTACTGTCGAAAAAACCGAAAACGACTTCTTCGTCAAGAGATTCATCTCGACGTCGAGATTCTCCGCCGCAGAGAAGTCAGCGTCGAGGCGCAGTCCTTCGGGCTCGAAGGCTGTTACTCCGGTGAGATCTAGACTGTCTCCGTCGACGTCGAGGCTTCCGTCGACGTCGAGACACTCTCCGCCGCCCTCGAGGGGATCGGCGTCGAGAGATGCGACGACTTATGTCTCGCCGCGGGTGGGCAGTTCGACGTCAAGGCAATCGACGTCGATGAGGTAAAGCCCCATCCGACTTGATGGAAGGTTGACGACGAAGTCGCCAAGCTGACGTCATGGAAGGTCGAAGTCGCCAAGCCGACGCCATGGAAGGTCGACGTCTAAGTCTTCAGGTCGGCGACGAAGGTCGACGACGAAGTCCCCAGTTCGACGACAAACACCTGTTCGACGAAGATCGACGTCGAGGTCTCCGCAACGCCGTAGGCGGTCAGCGTCGAGACCACCGTCGAGGGCGGAGCGCAATTCACAACAATCGGCACCGATGGTGACACAAACATCATCGACGTCGAGGCGTTCGACGTCGAAGGAAAGAGCAGTAGTGACCGCGGAGAGAAGAGCCAGATCTAGATCTTCAGGAGATCGATCATCATCTCCAGGCCTGCATATCGTGCAGATCTCTCCGGAAAAATCACCTAAGACACCGGAGAAGTTTGGACTTTCACCTCGCTGGTTGGAGAATGTGGCTACAGGTGACTGCAGAAGTCCGGGCTCGGACTTTTCCCGCACGTACTCTGCCTCCAGGTTTTCTCCGCGTAGTCCAAAGCCACCTTCTCCACGCCGGTCACTATCCAGGGATCGTCCCTCTTCTCACAGAAGGCCAAGATCTCCTTCCAAACACAAATCACGGTCCAGGGGTCATCACAGCGACCGTCCCCACAAGAGGCGACGCACTAGATCACCCATCTGGTCTTCCTCCACAAGGTCCTCGGTCCGAGACTATTCTCCGACCTTGTCTTCTACACCCCCGTCACGAGTGTCCCCTGTGGATGACATCGCTACTTTCTCTGACGTCCTGGGTAGAGGTGCGCAGAAATTGAATATCACGCTACACACCCCTCTGACCCCCACGTCAATTATATTTGATACGTTGCATCACCGGTCAGCACCAAGACCTTTGCTACTATTGGTGCCAAGATTGTTGGAGCCAGCAATAGCCACATTCCTCACTCCTGCTACTGTGGGCTCTGTGCCTTCAAGAATAGCGAAAAAATAGAAGGCTCCTGCTGAGGATCCCTTGTTTCTAAGGGCGGACCCACCAGCGGACTCAGTTATCGTGGCGGCTGCCATGAAGTCCCATTCTGCCTCTGTGTCCTCTTCTGTCCCCCGGAGAAAGACAGCAAGCAAATGGATTCGTATGGCAGAAAGATGTGCAACACTTCTGCCTCACACATGAAAGTGGCTAGTGCTTCAGCCCTGCTAGGACGGTATGATCGCTCTCTGTGGGATTCCCTCTCCAGATTTGCTGAGAAACTGCCAAGGGAAGACAGGCAGGATTTTAATGAAATTCTCCTGGAAGGTGGGATCGTAGCTAATCAAATTACCAGTGCGGCTGCGGATGCTTCAGACCTCGCCGCACATGGCTACTCTCCTGGCGTATGCTCTCGGCGCTCAGCCTGGCTGCGGCTGACGGGCCTCAAGCCTGATGCGGAAAAAAAAATTCTTAATCTGCCTTTTAACGGGTCATCTTTGTTTGGGGCTCACGCTGATGACCAAATGAACAAAATGATGGCAGAGTTGGACACTGTTAAAGCTGTTGGGCTGGAATAGCGCAAGGAATATCGAAAGCGTTTTCGCCAGGGCGACAAGCGTGCCTTTCATCAGCGCGTTCAAACACCCCAATGGTCCTCCCAAAATCAGCAGAGGTCCCATCTTCAACAAAGGGGTCGTGGCAGAGGGAGAGGAAATGCAAAGCAGCAACAGTCCTCCACCAAACAGCCCTCAAAACAGTGATATCTTACTTCCTCTGCGCTCGTTCGCCACTCCGGTAGGAGGAAGTATCAGTGTTCACCTGGCAGAGTGGGAAGCAATTACAAAAGACAGATGGGTGCTGAATATTGTACAGCATGGCTACTTGCTGAAGTTCAAGTCTCCCCCTCCGCATGTATCCCCACGGAGGCAGCACCTCCCTCAAATCCAAAATCGGCTTTTACTGGGCGAAGTAGCTACTCTCCTCTCCAAGAATGCCATAGAGGAAGTTCCGCCACTGCAAAGAAATCAAGGAGTATACTCCCGGTACTTTCTTGTTCAAAAACGAGGAGTAGTCAAAGAGTACAGACCCATTCTCGACCTCCGTCTGCTCAACGGATTTGTCAGGAAGGAAAAGTTCAGAATGCTGGTTCTGCATCAGATCTTCCCGCATCTTCACCAGGGAGACTGGATGTGTGCCATCGACCTACAGGATGCCTACTTCCATATTCCTATCTCAGTGAAACACCGGAAATTTCTCAGGTTTCAGATCTCTCGTCAGCACTATCAGTACAGAGTTCTGCTGTTTGGCCTCTCATCCGCCCCACGGACATTCTCAAAGTGCATGGCGGTGGTAGCTGCCTTCCTCCGCAAACGGAAGATATTCATCTATCCCTATCTAGACGACTGGCTCCTGAAGAGTTCCACTTCTGTTCCACTCCAGAGCCATCTCTCGTTATGCCTCAATCTCCTACAGTCGCTGGGATTACAGGTCAATTACAAAAAATCGGTCCACAATCCCACTCAGCGGATTCACTACCTGGGCGCCTCTCTGGACTCCGCAAAGGCAAGCGTGTGTCCTTCGGAGGAGAGGTTATCATCCATGCTTCAGAAATGCCACACGCTTCTCAACGTGGCATTTCCCACAGCCAGGCAAGTGTCGTCACTTCTGGGGTCGATGGCTTCGTGCATTTACATTGTGCCCAATGCACGTCTTCACATGCGCCCTCTGCAACAAGAGCTAGAGGATCAGTGGTCGCAGAGGTCCGGCCGCTGGGAAGATCTCATCTCTCTTCACCAAGCTGCCAAAGACTCCATCAGATGGTGGATGAAACGTTCCCATCTACTTCACGGCGTCCCCTTCCATCAGGCGCCTCCGACACAGACAGTGGTCACAGATGCCTCCATGCAGGGCTGGGGTGCTCATATGGACCAGCTTCAGGTACAAGGTCTCTGGTCCAATACCGAACAGAGTTATCACATAAACTTCTTGGAGCTACGAGCAGTCCATCTAGCTCTCAAATCCCTGTATCCGTCCCTCCAAACCAACCACGTGCAGATTCAGACGGACAACACAACAACTATGTTCTATCTGAACAAGCAAGGAGGCACCAGATCACGAGTCCTATCTCTGGAAGTTCAGTCCATTTGGCGATGGCTACTAGCGAGAGGCCTTTCGATCATCGCTGTTCACCTGCCAGGGACCCTGAATGTCCAGGCAGACGGCCTCAGCAGAGACTTCGTCGAAGCGCACGGCTGGGTGCTCAACGAAGACGTCGCTCAAGAGATCTTCCGGCAGTGGGGAGTACTGGACATAGATCTTTTCGCAGACGCGGCAAACAAAAAATGCCCCGTCTTTGCCTCCAGGTTCCCCCAACAGGGATCTCAGGGGAACGCACTTTTGATCAGCTGCTCACGGAAATTGCTATATGCTTTTCCTCCTCTCCCTCTCATCCCAGCTATGATACAGAAATTCTACAGGACCAGAACGCGGATAATCCTGATAGCTCCGGAGTGGCCCCGTCAGTGGTGGTACCCGGATCTACTACAGATGTCAGAGGTGCCACACCGGAGATTGCCTTGCCTGCCGAACTTACTGACCAAGGACCAGGGGAGAGTGTTCCATCCCAACCTCCCCTCTCTTCGCTTGACGGCATGGCTCCTGAACTCATCCAGTATGGACATTTAGATCTTCCTGCATGAACATTCTGCGAGAAGCAAAGAGGCCCTCCACTAGGAAGTCTTATGCCTTCAAGTGGAAGAGGTTCTACATTTGGTGTAGAGATAACGCCCTTGATCCGATCCGGGGGTCAAGAACAGGTTATTCTCCCCTATTTATTACACTTGGCAAAGTCTGGTTTAAAGTATACTTCCATCAGAGTCCACTTAGCTGCTATCACAGCTTATAGAAAATCTCCTACCCAGGCCTCATTCTTCCAGATGCCGGTAGTCAAAGATTTCCTAGAAGGGCTTAAGTAAGTATTTCCACCAGTGAGGTCTCCTTCCCCTCCCTGGGAACTCAACATTGTTCTCTCTAAGTTGATGGGAGCTCCTTTCGAGCCTATTTATAAGGCATCCTTACAGCATCTGACCTGGAAGGCTGCCTTCTTAGTAGCCATCACTTCTGCCCGCAGGGTGAGTGAAATTCAGGCCCTCTGCTGCAAGGAACCTTACACTGTTTTCCATGCTAATAGAGTGGTACTACGTACTCATCCGAGCTTCCTGCCCAAGGTGGTCTCGGACTTCCACATTAATCAGGTTATTACGTTACCCACTTTTTTACCTCAGCCAACCACTCCCCCGGAGAGAGCTTTACATTCTCTTGACCTCCGGAGGGTATTGAAATGTTATCTTGCTAAGACCCTTTCGCTTAGAAAGTCTGACAGGCTCTTTGTTAATTACGGTCCAACGAATACCGGGCTGGCTGCCTCCAAGAGGTCCATTTCTAGATGGATTGTCTCATGTATAGCCTTGTCCTATCAGCTGTCTCACAAGGTTCTACAGGGTAGACCAAGAGCACACTCTACTAGAGGGAAAGCTTCTACTGTAGCTCTCCTTCGCAACGTTCCCATGTCTGAAATTTGCAAAGCGGCTACATGGCGCTCCATACATACTTTTACACTCCATTATTGCCTAGATTCAGACGCACAGGCCGACGCCCAGGTGGGGCAGGCCTCTTTGAGGAATTTGTTTGCATGACTGCTATGCTTGTGATGTTAATGCATGTTCTGAATGCTATAATGCTCGTCCGCGAGACTTTGGGTATGGGCTTGCTACTCTATTCATAGATTATGACTATTGATGAGTATCCCCTGGATGAGAAGGATTAGTTACTTACCTGTAATCCTAGTTCTCATCCAGGGGTATACTCATCAAAGTCATAAGCGACCCACCCCCCCGGACGAGCTTTTTCTCCTCAAGGCATTGTTTATTAATTGCAGATCTACTCAGGTGCGAGTGCACCGTCAAAAAGAACTGACCTAACTGTCACCTGTGGTGTATCATGGGAGCAAGGGGTCTCCTGCAGGTCTTAAAGGCACGGTCCCCTTACTCTAATGCCTTAAAGGCAAGGTGTCAGTTTTCTTTGTTTCTTGATACTCTACTGCAGCCTACAGGCAAGTGCCTACAATTACAAGTTTGCTTTATGGCAATAAAGCATTGTTGTGTGACAATTGGCTTGGTGCTTCCTTTTTAGGTCTCGGCTAGCGAAGGCTGCGCTTGCGCAGTCTCGCTCGCGAGATTTAATGACTTGGAGAAGAGGGGCTTGAACCCGCCCCTCTTCTCCCCTCTTCTCCATTGGCTGGCCAGCCACTGGAGAAGAGGTCAGTCACTCCGATTAGGCCCCGTCCTTTTCGGATCTGGGGGCGTGGTTTTTGCGAAAAGTCTCAGGGAGGAGACGACAGCAAAACACGCCCCCGAATCCGAAAAGGACGCTGCCTTTCTCCGAGGCATTTCTGCTCTGCCTCGGAGAAAGGCAGTCGTGTGCTCGTTCGCTCCCCCTTCGTCCGGTTGCTGCTCTGGTCTCCTCACCTCTCCAAGGGTCCAGTTTGAACATGAAAAACACGTATTTGCCTCTGACGGGAAACCCGGCGGGTTAAGAGTTAAAGCTCCACTCCCTGGGGAGTAAGAGGAGCGCTTCCTGCCTGAAAGTCATGCATGACGCAGCGAGTCACGGCCTGGGCCCTCCCCCGAGCTCTCGGCTCAGTGACAGAGCTGCAGCCGCCTAGGAGTCCTGAAGGGAAGCTCAAGGCTACGGAGCGCGGCTCGAGCTCGCAGTTGCGATACCCGAGAATGTGACGTCTGAGCAGCAGCATGCGTCCGAGACCTGCACACAACGTCCGCATGAGAGCGGCGGTCGTGCTGGGGATCCTGGCACTGGGCTTCCCGCCCCCCGGCGCCTGCGAAGAAGGTGAGCGCGTGTCGTTGCGCTGTATTTGTGCACAGGTTGAGCGCCGCCCCCCTCACTCCCATAGGAGTGGAGGGTCTCTCTCGAGTTTTGACTACTTACGTTTCAGCTTCCATTGTATGTACCAACTTAACTCAGTTTCTTCTTCAGGTGAGCTAATATTTGAAACTAGACCAAATTCTGGCCAAACAGCAATGGGAGCGCGAGGGCAGGATGCAAGAGGGCAAACACCAATCAAGCAACAAGCCAGCGCCACCCCTAGCTCTGTTGTGGCCCTCGGCACCAGACCCCTATAAGTAAGGATACTTTTTAAAGTTACCGGGTGACTCCGTGTCACCAGGGGCGTCGTGGTCTATCCCTGGTCGTGCATTTGACACCCCTGGGAGTGGGTAACTGTTCACCTTAAATGAACCCACTGAACAAAGTGGTTTGTCGACCGGAAGTCTGGACTAGAATTGGGAGTAATTTGGAATCGTTAATTCTGCTGATATCTGTCGCGAGTAATAATACACTTAAACGTTTCTGGGCAAGACGTTCGTTTCTCGTGTTATTTTATTCCGAGGTTGTATTCTTTGGCATTGATTAACTAATCGGTAAAGATTGCACTTCTGCATTTCTAGTCCTTAAAAAACAAACAAATATAATTGTTGGCGAGCGTTGAGTCACCCGAACAATTTATTCCGAAAGCTTTTACGGGATTCGCCCTTCAAACGGTTGTGCACATTCCATTAAATACTTTAGTAACTATCCTGGTTGATAAAGACAAACGAAACTGCTTTAAAACAGCCCTTGCATTTGAAAGGGACGACTGTTTGCCACAGTGTGATTCTAAGCATGGAGAAGTTAGAGGAGCCTTCCTCAAACCTAGTGCACGGATGTCTGGTCTCAGCAGCGTGCAGATTTCTCGGCAGTGCACAAATCCTGGTCTGAGCCAGTGTTTGGATATCATGTCTCAGCAGCATGCAAATCTCTCGCCGGTGCCCAGCAGTGCTCAGAGTGCGTGGCGCTGTGCAGTCCCCTCTGCGGCTCCCGGCATGTGACCACGGCATGCGAGCCACCGTCCACGACCAGTCCATTTAAATCAAAGTATGACTCCGAGATCGCTTACTGGAACGGCATCTGCTTGCCACTTGCCGTCCCCGTAGAACCTGTTTTCCCATTTTCCCTACAGAGAACACTTCTCCCTGGATGGAGAGAAAGGAGGGGGTGAGGGAGAAGAATTTAGGGAGAAGTGAGCATGACAAGTTGGTGCACTCCTGCGTGCGCTTTAAGCCTGCTCCCGGTGTACTCCGGGTTTCCCAGCCGTCCTTCCCGTGAACAACCACACAGCATTCACTGTCCACCGATTTATTATTAATATGCAGTTTTGCTTCGGGCAACACGGAACGTGAGGGGCGGAAAGGGGGGGTGGAGAGGGAGTGTGTAAAGAAGACACATGATCAAAGTAAATTAAAAAGACAGCTAGGGGGAGGGCTGCTGTAGATCCGGGTAGAGTTGGGAGCACCTCCTTTGTTCCGCTGACAGGCACTTTGTGCTCAGGGTCTCTGCGGGCCGCAGGGGCTTCTAGGCCTCAGGGGTGCAGGCGGGAAACACTTGTGGAAGGAGGCACCCTGGCGCAGATACACCCTCACTCTAGGGTTGAGCATGGAGCTGGAGGCTGCTGGAGGGGAGCCTGGGGCGATACGATCAGTGAGGTGAGTGTGAAAGCCCCCTCCTGCCAGCCAACAGGCCTGTACCCCCCACCCCCAGCAGTGCCGTGGTGACGGAGGGTAGGGGGATGGGCGCTGCCTCAACTCCACTTGCTTTAGTTTATCTCTCATCTATACTTTCAATCATCACGTGTCTTTCTTTTACTTTTATCGAGACATACTTTTAATAATTTCAATCTGTTCGTTGTTTCTTTACAGAGCTCTTAATCCCATGTTATCCTACTTGATTACTTTCCAATTGTTGTATTTCTTTCTTATTGTTTTTTGTCGCTGTTTTAATTGTTTTTATTGTTCATTACTCTCTTTCTCTATTGTTTCACTTTGATTTGGTTGAGACTTGACTTCTTCATTTTCCTATTTTTTTCACTTGTTTTATTTACTACCGAGCGTGGGGACACCACGCTCGGTTTGGCAGCCTCCCTATGTATATGTTAGCAGACCTGTTCCGCAAGTGGCACATGAACAGTAGGGATGGCGCTCAGGAGGTCGGCACAACAGCGGCACAATCAGTACAGGCGAGGGGGTGGACCTCGTTAGGGAGAGGGGCGGCCGATGTTACCACCGGGCACTGGGTGCGTGGCTAGTGTCATAGGTGCTCAGGAGGCTCACAGTGAGTACAGGCGAGGGGGGGTCCTCTGGGGGGAGTACTGGGGCACACTTTTATGTGCCTCTCCTTCAGGGTTTGAGTTGAAGTACTTCCCTTATTCTGAGCACTTCTAACCCCTCCTCATCACAGTGGTGAATACAGAACACGACTATCTCCTGTCTTGAAACTTCCGACCACACGCAGCCTGCCAGGCCAGCATTACCCTGCCTTCCTGTCAGGGCTGTGTGTGGGTGTGGCTGTGTGTGTGGGGGTGGCTGTGTGTGTGGGGGTGGCTGTGTGTGGGGGGGTGGCTGTGTGTGGGGGGGGTGGCTGTGTGTGTGGGGGAGGGTCTGTGTGTGTGGGTGGCTCTGTGTGTGGGTGGCTTTTTTTGTAGGTGGCTCTATGCGTGGTGGGTCTGTCTGTGTGTGAGTAACTGTGTGTGTAGGTGGCTCTGTGGGTGGCTCTATTTGTGTGTGGGTTGCTCAATGTGAGTGGCTTTGGGTGTGTGGCTCTGTGTGTGGGTGCAAATGCAATAGGTCTCGCGTTTGAGAGTGATTAAGCTATTGACATTGTAAATAACAATGCTGTTTCTTTAAATGTTTTAAAAACAAAAACATAAACAAAAATGTCATGAGCAATGCCAATAGCTCTAACTTTACCAATGCCGAGACCATTGCATTGTAAATGCTTGTTTCCTTATGGGTTAGGGGGCACTACAATGCAAACCTATGTAATTTACAGCATTGCCATGTTTGAAACATTTTTAGGCTGCATGTATATGTTTTCACATATGCATATATATGTATATATGTATTTTCTATATGCTCTGGGATCCCGCACGTGGGCGGGGATTATTCATAGATTATGACTTTGATGAGTATACCCCTGGATGAGAACTAGGATTACAGGTAAGTAACTAATCCTTACTCATCTACCATATATAGACACATCTTCACTATCAAATGGTTGCTTTTCCTAAGGCAGTGTATATCTCAGAAGAACACAGTACTTTGCTGCAGTAGTCAGAAGGTCAAGGCAGCAGAGACTTTGAGAGTAAATATTACATTCTGAATAGCCCACCATTGGTGGAAAAACAGAACGATAATTGCATACTTCACATAAGTGAAGCTGATGGACTCTGAGCTCACTGGGTGGAACTCTTTCCCATCCGAATAGTCTCAAAGCAGTTTGCTAATAAACCTAGAACAGTTTTACCTTTCTGTCGTTACAGTCCACTTTAGACAGTGTAGTCTTTTAGAGGGTGATTCTTTACCAAGATGGAGACAGACACTTCCCTGTACAGTCTACCACTAGAACACACAAGTGACTTGATGTTTTCAGAAAGGGTTTTACCTCTGACTGTTCAGCACTCAAGGCATGTAATGGTATGTGCCTCATTGATCTCTAGGAATGGGAAAACTTGCAATATCCAGCAATTTGTAGAAGTTGAGAGGGCTTGTTAACTGATGGAATGGACACAGTCAAGCAAACAATTAAGAAAGTCCTGGATACCCTCACTGTGGTAGCACAATCCATAAACTATGGGGCTCACTGTGGTAGCACAATCCGTAAACTATGGGGCTATGCTTCGTGATATGCAACCCAAGTTAAAAGATGTGCCTTTGATGGTTAATAACGGTTTGTGGAGAGATTCGGACATAGCAGGGTTATGGCATAAACTCTGAGTAGGTGTCTTCTACAAAAAAACCTTCAACATCAGTTTAGAATGTTTTGCATATACAGCCACTCATGCAACTTGGTGTGACAGTCAACACAAACTCCTGCCTAGCAGCATTATCATCCCAACATGGGTACTTGATGCTCTTGAACAGGTGAACAACATCATCTATGTCCATAGCATCAACCACAATACTGCTTTAAGTCTTTAAAACAGATGTGCCATGAGTCACCAGTTTGGGTGGTAGCCTTTTTTTTTCCCCCCCTAACTTGCGGTAGGGCTACCTTGCACCAGTGTGTTTTTCAGATAATGAAACCAGTGCCTGCTGGTATGGTATGGGGGAGGTGGGGCAGGGGGTGGGAGAGGAGTGGGTTGGATGTAATTTTATTTTTATTTTATTAGTTATGTAATTTTATTTTTATTTTATTAGTTTACCTGATTGTTGCGCGTCTCTCATGTCGTCTCTCCGTCGTCTCTTTTGCTCCTCAACCAGGAAGCACCCAAGAACCCCTAAGCCAATCACAATGCTGCAATGCAGTGTTGTGATTGATCTGAGCACCGTGGTTCAGCTGTCAGACTGGGAATGGGAGCCTGGGCATGTTCTCCACCCAGGCTGTAATGCAGCCTGGGTGGAGAACATGCAAAGTGCGCATGACGGTTTGGCCAGGCCAAGACGGCCAGCCAAACCATCATGCGCACTTTAGAGTGCAGCAACCGCTCCTCCTCCCAGATGTCACGGGAGCCAACCCCTGCCCAGCACCATATACTCTTAATGTCATTACTGCACTTACAATGTGTAAGAATTGGCTTAGACACTGTAGGGGTACAGGGCTCATGCACCTATACCCTCACCACTGGTTTAGTGCACCCAGCTAGAGGGGTGGCTGACCTGTGCCAAGGCAGTGGGATGTAGGCATGGCCCACTGGAATGTGTGCCATGACGAAGAAGAAGAATTCTCCTCTAAGGGTGGCACAATAAGTGCATCAGTAGTCTGGTAAAAAGTGGGAGGGTTACTGCAACAGAAACACAGCTTCCTACAGGAAGTGGTCCTGAAAGCTCTTGGAGGCCTGGCCGTCTGCTCTGCGTCGTTCGAGGTCCCGGTCGAGAGGAAGGTCTCGGTACTGGTCGCGGAGCCACCACCACTCGCCCTCAAAGTCTTCTCACTCCTCGGGTAAGTCAGTAAGAAGAAGGTGTAGAAGCATCTGAACTCTTCGCCTTCTCCTCGTCCGTCGGTCGACGCAATGTGGGACCCAGAGCGTCGTCGCTCTCCTGCTCTGTCGGCTTCGTGCTTCCCTCCCTTTCCTGGAGCCGGAGCGTCCCCTGCTCAGCTTCGAGCCTTTTACGAAGTGCGTTACACCATATTTGGGCAGCCTGACTCTGCAGACACGCCTTCGGGCCCCACGGACTCTGCTAGGGGCCCTGGGCATTTGATACCAGCGGCTACGGCCCAGCGCCAGAGAGCCCCTGAGGATCCAGATCTGGATCGGCGCTGGTCGACCAAACAGTACCTTCCCCGACGCCAATTTCAGTGACGACACCTCCGACAGTTGTGCCCCCAAGGGTACTTTTGTGCTGCTGTTTATCCCTGGTGTTCCCTATCGCCCTGAGTCGCAGCCAGTGGATTGTGAGGAGGACTGGGAGTGGTCTTTTGACCCTTTAGTTGACCAGCTTGAAGAGACATACTGGCAAGAGGAGTTGGGTGATGCCAGTGGCGTGGCTATGAAAGAGGGAGCTTCATACGCAGTCGTGTTGTGTAGGGCGGCTGAGGCCTTGGGCTTCTAGCTTCCTGCAGTGGCAGTCAGGACTAACCTCCTGACAGAGGTGCTTCAGCCGGCAGCAGCCTCTTCAGAGCCCTTGCTGCCTTTTAATGAAGCCCTCACTGTCATCCTTCTGGGCACTTGGTCCAAGCTCAACGCATGGGCACCTGTGGACAGGATGATTGCCTGACGGCACTGCCTGGCCAGGGGTGATCCACTTTTCCCCTCCCAACACCCAACCCCGAGAGCTTGGTGGTCCAAGCCTCGTCCTCTAAAGGCGCATTCCCTAGTGCTCCCCCAGATAGGGAATCCAACAAGCTGGACCACCTTGGGAAGAAGATGATTTCTTCCGCCAGCTTAGCGCTGTGGTCGGTTAACACCGCATGCCTCTTGGGTCATTATAGCCATCTCGATCAATCGGGCATTATGCCAAAATGAGCAACCAGACATAACATATGTCGCGCCCATCAGGCAATAGCTGCAGTTGACCGAATGGATCGACCAGCAGAGCCGCTCCTAGCCGATATTGATAAGGCATTTGATTCGGTCAGCTGGATATATATGTTCATATTGTTAAAGCATTTAAATATGGGCCCCAAATGTATAGCCCTCATACAGTTACTCTATACGGATCTCGCAGCTTCCGTAGGGGTTACCGGAGCTATATCCTGGTAATTTCCGATTGGTCGAGGGACCTGGAAATGCTGCCCCCTATCTCCCCTTGTTTGTGCCCTTGTTATTTAGCCCTTGGCAGCCTGGAAGCGGTGATGAGAGGATTTGAATGGATGCCAGAAATTAGGGACTGCATAGCACTTTATGCAGATTTCCTCCTTTTTTACTGAATAACATAGGTTTGGGCTCTAGAGTCCTCCAGATTATGCGAGTCTTTGTGGAGACCTCTGGCCTATGTATAAATAATCAAAAATCCTTGATATGGCCTATATGGGGAACATTAGGACATGGCCAATGGATCACAGAAATTACAGTACTTACTAATGGGTTAAAATATATTGGCGTATTCTTATCAGATAAGCCATCTCTGTCATGGGATTGAAATATCGGTTTTCTGACAGAACTGGTAAAAGCTGAAGTTAAAGCATGGTCTAGTCATCCTTTATCACTGTAAGGGAGATCAGCTATTTTTAAAATTGTATCCCTCCTGCGCTTATTGTATCATCTCCAGTCTCACCCCTATCCAATCCCGCAACATTGTTTTAATTACATTAATGTGGTCCTGGGCCAGTTTCGGGGGGGGGGGGAGGGGAGATACGGCCAGAGTCGCTCTTTGCACCTGCATTCAATCAAACTATTGTGGCGGAATAGCAACTGCAGACATCTAGTCCTATCATGCGGCAGCACATCTTCAAATCCTGAGTGAGTGGTGGTATGGCTCAAAGCTGGACCCGGCATATAGAGTAGAGCAATGGATCACGGGCGACCCGTCCTTGTATACGTACCTATACCGAGATGCCCTAGGGTGATTTGAGCGCTCTACAAAACATTTAACATAACATACAAAGAATCGGTCCCTAGCACACTTCAACCTGCGACTAGGATAGTGTTTGTACTTTGGCAACAATCCCTTCGCCGGACGGGGTGATGAGGATGCCTCACTAAGGAAACCCCGCTATGGCACACAGTCTACTTCCACAGATAGCAGACTTACAAGGCTTTACACAATGGGACCAAATAGGGATTTCTTCGGTTGGAAATGAAATGATTTAAGGACCAATCCTCTCACTTCAAGATCTTCATGTAGAATATTCATTGCATCACAGTCAATTTTATAAATGCCTACAATTACGACACGTCCTATACCCATACACTTGCGACCTCTCTGAAAATGTACAAATTTGTGACCTGGGGGGATCATAAGCTCACGAAAATATATCAGTTCCATACAACAAATAACCCTCGTACCGTAGACTCTGTACGGACAACCGGCCTAGGCTCTATAGACGAAGATGACCGGACGGAAGCGCTACAATCACCCACAGGGGCAGCTATATCCACGTGTCTCAGATTCAAACAATTTAAATATCTCCATAGGGCATATTACACAAGGCTCAAGCTGTGGAAAGCCGGGTTAATTGCATCTCCACAATGTCTCCGCTGCAAACGCAATGAAGGTACATTCTTACATACCACGTGGTCTTGCACTGTATTGAAACGCTTCTGGCACTGAGTGCTAGATTGCCTAGCAGAAGTGCTGGGATGGGACCTCCCTAGATCTCCAGAGCTGACTCTACTACATTGCACAGAGAGAATTGGTGGGAACCTATACAAGCAACACCTGTTATTTCTGGGGCTCACTCTAGCCAAGCGGGACACAGCCAAACTGTGGCAAGCAGTGTGAGAAGTTGGCCTGATGTATGATGTCACTAGTTCTAGTGTACACCTTATATTAGTCCAAACAACCCTTATGGTGATTGGTTGTAAAGTCAACCTTATAGACCAGCTATCCTAGTGGTAGCATGGACAAGAGCAGTCTTAGGCTAAACTCTGAATGGCATGTGAAGCCAGCTGTGATACCATATATAATCCCTTGAATACCAAATGAAAGGACACCACAACAGATATATATATAAAATAAAGTGTATTTATTCTAGTCAAACCCTCAGCACTCTTTGAGATTCGAGGTAAGTACAACACAGTCTTATTTAAGCATACATTAAGTCACACAGGTAAGTAATACAGTTAGGCCCTAGGGGCCACGCAAACCATATACTAAAGAAGTGGTATAAGGACCACTGTCACGGAAATAGAATAGGCCTAGGGAATCGCTGGGGCTACACTACACTACCAACAGTTAGGAAGTGGGAGGCCCACGGGATTCAGGTGCAGAGTGGAAACACTCACGCGTAATGTGTAAAAGTCGATAGAATCACTAGCAGTTAGAAATAAGCAGTTTTAGGACACTTTTGGAGTAGCTAGAAAGTCGAGACTCGGAAACTAGACCCTTGGATAGTCACTACCCTTGTGAGCACCGAAGTACCCAAGTTACCTAGCCCACGGGCTGCGGGTGCATAGGTGTGAACTTGAGTCGGGTTTCGTCGTGGACTTCTATGGATGCCTGAAGGAAAGTTGCTGACAGGCAGTCAGTGCAGAGTGTCCGGTGGATCCCAAGACCGGGATCAAGAAGGAAGGGTACCTGCAAGCAGAAGGGACAGAGTCAAGATCACTAGCCAGTGACCACGTGGAACCAGGAAGGAACCAGGCGATGTCGTGAAGATTGCAGGTGAAGAGGTGAAGCTTGTCGCAGCAGCCACGGGTACCAGGAGACGTCGAGGACGACCAGGACCAGGAGGCGAACTGTCCCACGAAGGCTCTTGCTGTCGGCGGCGTCGAAGTCGAACTAGGACTCGCCAAGCCTTGGCAAGCGGAACCCACGAAGAATGGAGGACTTGCTTCTGGTGCAGACCAGGAAGGTCTGGGGTGCTTCTCTTTTGCAGAGGAGCGGGAGCCAGTCTGGAGGAGCCAAACCAGCAGTGAAGATTCAAAGGTGTGTCATCGCAAAGGCCGCTAGCCAACGGGCAAGCAACCGGACAGACGCGGCAAGCAGGAAAATGCAGAAGGGCCCCACGCAGGACTCGTGGAGTGTGGGGGGCTGATCTTCGGTGCAGATGGTGCTTGGGTTTGGGGCTTCTCAATCCCCGGTGCACAACTTCGAGGGTACCTCAGAAGCTGCGCTGGAAGATACTCGCCACTTTTCCCAGGTAGCCGGTCCCACGTCTCTCGGCGCCTCCACGGATCTCAGCTCGGCTGTGGATGTGGATCAGGGTCGGAGAAGTCTGGAAGTCAAGGCTCTGGTCGGGCTCTGCAGTCGGTCCCTCGTAGAACTTCAACAAAGTAAAGGGTAAGTCTCTTGATGGTGCCTGTTTGCACAGGGTAGCCACTCCTTGGCCACAAGGGAGATTCTTCAGTCTTCTTCTTTCGTCGAATGTCGAAGGTCCAGAGTTTCTGTTCAAGTTGCAGGTTCAGGATAATCTAATCTCCTGGGGCCCAGCTACCACTCTTATACTAATCTGGGGGCTGGGTTGGTTGCTAGGTCACGCCTTATGGGTGGGACCTGGGAGGGGGGTGGTTACACCCCCTTCCCTTTGTCCAGTTTCGCGCCAGGACTGGGGCTGGTGTGCCCCAGCACCGGTTTGAACTGGACTATGCATGGGACACCTTGTGTGCCCCAGGCAGTGTCTCGTTTCTTTCATCCCTCCCTGCCCCAATACACTAAGGCCTGTCTGGGGTGGTGCTCGCACCTCCCAAGGCAGGAAGCCTATTGTCCAAGCCTCCCGTGCCGGGATCACTCCCAGCAGCAGGAGGTCAGACTTGTGTCGTGGCAGCAGCATCCATTTTGTGATGCTGGGGCTCTGGTTAACTTTAACCGGGTAAGTAGGTTTCAACGTGTCTTCTCCCTCTAGAAGGGAGGGATAATATCCTCATCCCCAGAAATGGGATGGGGGTATTATTCCACAGTGTTAGACACCTTACACGACATGTTTTGATAAAGCCAAACCATAGTTACCATAACCGTTTAAGATTATAAGGTACTTTAAGAGTATATGGTAGGCTATATCATAGAACAGCTATAAGGACATGGTTCCGAAAGCTGCAGACAGGCTCAGCTCATGCTAGAGCACTATCTCACATGTTACCAAGCACTCTGCCTCCAGGGTTGTTAAGGCCTGCCATAGGAGTGGCTGATAGGTACACATGCGTCTATATATAAGGTAGGTGTAGGAATACTACACCTAAGCAAGGGGTGATTACACAACCTTGCCCCAGCTGAGTGATCAGCCAGTTGTGTCATAATGGAAGGCCAGGGCAGGGGTGGCATAATACATGCTGCAGCCCCTGGTAGGCCTAGGGTACACCTATGCCCTGGGTACCTAAGGTACACTGTACAGGGGCCAATAAGGTGATCCTATCCAAATGGGTTATGCACCTAAAGTACATAGTATTAGTTCAGAGAGAGAGAACAGCTGGGCTGTGGGTCTGATTAGCAGGCCCACAACCACATCTAAGTCGAAAACCAGTGGAGCAAAAGCAAAAAGTGGGGGTGAACATAGAAAGCAGACCCTACTCTCCTACAAGCAGAAACATCGCCCTGAGTCGGAGCCGAGAAGCGAGGCATGGATTTTAATATGGGGCTGGATATCCCAGTATATCTGAAAGAAACACGTTAGTTAGATTCCTTACCTTAGAATATCCCCAGGCGTCAGGCTGGATCCGGAAAGGTTTTTCATCAGCAATACCCTTGCGTGTCGCTAGGCATCGTCTGCGGCACCGCGTCCGTCGTTGGCGTTGGGATCGCCGGGATGACATCGGAGTACTTAGACGCCGCCCTCGCGCGCTGACATCAGTTATTCTGTTTTTCCGCGCCAGTAAGCGCAGATCAAAGAGGAGCATACCCTTTTAGTCACTTTTTGACTAAACGTTTTGAACTTTTTGTTTGGTTCCCATTTGGAGTTGACCGACTCCTGGTGCCGGTAGACATGTCTGGATAAAAGCCGTGCGACGCCTGTCACCGCCTGATGTCGGTCATGGATCATCACCGCCGGTGTCTCTACTGCCTTGGGGCCGACCATGATGCCGAGTCGTGCCTCGACTGCCGGGCCTTGACCTCAAAGGCTAGGCGGGAGCGGTCCCGCAAGCTACTCGAGATCCGGCAGTCGGCTCCACGCCGCTCAAGGTCCCGGTCGAGGAGGAGGTCGAGGAACCGCAGCCATCACTGCTAGTCAGGGTCGAAGTCCTCGCATTCCGGTAAGTCTAGGCACAGTAAGAAGTCGAAGAGGTGACATCGCTCTTCTGACTCCCCTCGCCGGTCACGTGACTCAGCTGAGGGTTCGGGTGGCACCACCCGCGCGGCTCCGTCGGTGCCGCAGGAGTCGCGTCCGGCCACATACCCTCCGGTCCCTGGGTCTGATGCTACTCCGGAGGAGATCCAAGACTTCCTTGTGGCCATGAGGAGTCTGGCTCCGCCGTCGAGGCCTGCCGGCGTGCCTTTGGGCCCCGCAGGTTCGACTGGGAGGCCTAGCGAGCTGGCGGCTCTGGCGCCGTCATCGACTTCGGTCCCGACGCCGCAGGCTCCCGTGAAATCCAGGCCTGGATCCCGGTCGACCTTACGACCCCTCTGCCAGCGCCGACCCCTTCGGAGCCGCCCCCGTCGCAATCTTCGGACGACGTCCCCAGGTTTAGTCCCAGTCCGGGCCCGGCGTTGGAGCGGCGCCGCCCGGCGCAGTCTCTGGCGCCGATGGATGACCGATTGATCTACCGCCCGGCTCCGACCTTTCCACCTGTCTACCAGGAGTTGGTTGACGGGGACGACTGGGAACGGTCTGAGGACCCTCTGGCACAGCAGTGCCAGTTATCTCCGGACTGAGCAGAAGACCTGGGGGATGCCAGGGTCTGGACACCTCCCCTGACACTGGCTTCATCTCTCCTCCCTCCGTGGCTACGGAGAAAGGTGCTACCTACTCTGTGGTGCTGCACAGGGCTGCCGAAGCCCTTCAGCTGGAGCTCCCTGCAGTGACCGTGATGATTAACCTCACTGAAGTGCTTCAACCGCCAGTAAGCTCCTCGGAACCTCTGCTGCAGTTCAATGAAGCACTGACGGACGTTCTGATAGGCACCTGGTTCAAGCCCTCCACAGTCCCTCCTGTGGACCGGAACGTGGCCCGGCGCCACCGCCCCGCGCGACCCCAGCTTTCTGTCGGTGCACCCCACGCCCGAGAGCTTGGTTATCCAGGCCTCTACCTCCCAGACCGCCTTCCCGGATCGGGAATCCAAAAGGTTGGAGCAGTTTGGAAAGAAACTGTTCTCCTCCCTTAGTTTGAGGTTGCGGTCTATCAACACCGCCTGCCTTTTGGACCCTTACACCCACTTCTTGTGGGATACGGTGGCGCACGTGCTGCCTCAGTGTCCGGAGGAGGCCCAGACACTGCTCGCCCAGGCTCTTGCTGAGGGGCGGGATGCGGCACGGTACTCGATACGATGTGGTCTTGACACAACGGACGTGCTAGGCAGGGCAATTGCGACCACGTGGCGATTAGTCGCCACGCCTAGCTGAGATCCACGAATTTCTCCGGGGATGTCCAGAGCACCCTCATGTACATGCCCTTCGATGGGCGTCGCCTTTTTGGCGACAAAGCGGATCGTGCGTTGGAGCGCTTTAAGGACTCCAGGGCTACGGCCAAGTCCTTGGGCCTTTCGGCCCGCGCAATTACGCTTTTTGTCCCTTTCGTGGCCAAGGAAGGGGCGCCCCGACAAGTCCGTCTAGCCACAGGCCGCAGAACCAGCCTCAACGTGGTCGCGGACTTGGATTCCGCCGAGGCGGAGCAGGGGGACAGAGAGCCGGTCAGCCCACATCTGCCCCAGCAGCATCCGCCTCAATGCCCTCCTAGTCCGAGCTTTCAGGCCCAGTCCACGCCAGTGGGAGGCAGAGTTTGCCATCACCTGCTCCACTGGCGTACCATCACATCGGACAGATGGGTTCTGCAAATCGTCCGAAGGGGCTACTCCCTCTCATTCGAGGCGACCCCTCCAGCCATGCCACCGCAGTACCACCGCTTGTCGGGGGATCATTTGCAACTTCTGCAGGAGGAAGTTACGGCCCTCTTGGCCAAGGGTGCCATCGAGCGCGTTCCTGGCCCAGAAGTAGGTCGGGGTTGTTATTCCCACTACTTTCTGGTTCCCAAGAAGGGCAAAAGGGGCCTACACCCTATCTTGGACCTCAGGAGCGTCGACGCCTTCCTCCAGAAGGAGAAGTTCAAGATGCTCACCTTAGCTCAGGTTCTGGCTGCCCTAGACCCTGGAGACTGGATGGTAGCGTTGGACTTGCAGGACCTGCGGTTCACGGTAGGCCACGAGTGTAGGAGAGTAGGGTCTGCTTTCTATGTTCACCCCCACTTTTTGCTTTTGCTCCACTGGTTTTCGACTTAGATGTGGTTGTGGGCCTGCTAATCAGACCCACAGCCCAGCTGTTCTCTCTCTCTGAACTAATACTATGTACTTTAGGTGCATAACCCAATTGGATAGGATCACCTTATTGGCCCCTGTACAGTGTACCTTAGGTACCCAGGGCATAGGTGTACCCTAGGCCTACCAGGGGCTGCAGCATGTATTATGCCACCCCTGGCCTGTCCTTCCATTATGACACAACTGGCTGATCACTCAGCTGGGGCAAGGTCGTGTAAACACCCCTTGCTTAGGTGTAGTATTCCTATACCTACCTTATATATAAACACGTGTACCTATCAGCCACTCCTATGGCAGGCCTTAACAATCCTGGAGGCAGAGTGCTTGGTAACATGTGAGATGGTGCTCTAGCGTGAGCTGAGCCTGTCTGCAGCTTTTGGAACCATGTCCTTATAGCTGTTCTATGATATAGCCTACCATATACTCTTAAAGTGCCTTATAATCTTAAACGGTTATGGTAACTATGGTTTGGCTTTATCGAAACATGTTGTGTAAGGTGTCTAACACTTTGGAATAATACCCCCATACCATTTCTGGCAATGAGGATATTATTCCCCCCTTCTAGAGGGAGAAGATATGTTGAAACCTACTTACCCGGTTAAAGTTAACCAGAGCCCCAGCATCACAAAATGGATGCTGCTGCCACGGACACAAGTCTGACCTCCTGCTGCTGGGAGTCCTTCCAGCGAGGGAGGCTTGTACAATAGGTTTCCTGCCTCGGGAGGTGCGAGCACCACCCTAGACAGGATGTAGTGTATTGGGGCAGGCAGGGTTGAATGAAACGAGACACTGCCTGGGGCACACAAGGTGTCCCATGCATAGTCCAGTTCAAACCGGTGCTGGGGCACTCCAGCCCCAGCTCTGGTGCGAAACTGGACAAAGGAAAGGGGGTGTAGCCACTCCCCTTCCTGGTCCCACCCATAGGAGGGACCTTGCAGGTAGCCCAGCCCACTAGCCCAGTATATTAGTAGCTAGTTGGGCCCTGCTAAATTAGATTAACCTGAATCTGCAACTTGAACAGAAACTCTGAACCTTCGACATTCGACCTCAGGAAGAAGACTGAAGAAATCTCCCTTGTGGCCAAGGAGTGACCATCCTGGGCAACCAGGCACCATCCAGCGACCGCTGCTTGCTTTGCGACTGAATCCTACGAGGGACGACTGCAGAGACTGACCAGCGCCGAGACTTCCAGACACCTCTGAACCAGATCCACATCTCCAGCGAAGCTGAGACCCGTAGAGGCGACGAGGGACGTGGGACCGGCGACTTGGGAAAAGTGGCTAGTAACTGACTAGCGCGACTTCCGAGGCTCCCTCGATGCTGTGCTTGGGGAATTGAGAAGCCCCACTCCCGAGCACCATCTGCAAAGAAGATCAGCTCCCCACACTTCACGTGTTCTGCGTGGGGCCCTTCTGCACCTGTGTTGCTCGACGTGTTGTCCGGTTGCTGGCCCGTTGGCTAGTAGCCTCTGCGACGACAAACCTTTGTTTTCAACTTGCTGGTCCGGCTCCTCCAGACTGGCACCCGCTCCTCTGTGAAAGAGAAGCGCCCCAGACCTTCCTGGTCTGCACCAGAAGCAAGTCCTCCATCCTGCGTGGGTTCCGCTTGCCAAGGCTTGTTGGGTCCTGACTGGACTTCGACGCCGCCGACAGCAAGAGCCTTCGTGGGACAGCTCACCTCCTGGTCGTCCTCGAAGTCTCGTGGTACCCGTGGCTGCTGCGACAAGCTTCCCCTCTTCACCTGCATCTTCACAACATCGCTTGATTCCTTCCTGGTTCCTTCCCGGCTCCTGGCTGGTGACCTAGACTCTGTCCCTTCTGCTTGCAGGTTCCTTCCTTCTTGATCCCCACCTTGGGATCCACCGGACACTCTTCACTGACTGCCTGTCAGAAACTTTCCTTCAGGCATCAATAGAAGTCCACAACGAAACCCGACGCAAGTTCACACCTATGCACCCGCAGCCCGTGGGCTAGGTAACTTGAGTACTTCGGTGCTCACAAGGGTATTGACTAGCCTAGGGTCTAGTTTCCGAGTCTCGACTTTCTAGCTATACCAGAAGTGTCCTAAAACTTCTTATTTCTAACTGCTAGTGATTCTATCGACTTTTACGCGTGAGTGTTTCCACTCTGCACCTGAATCCCGTGGGCCTCCCACTTCCTAACTGTTGGTAGTATAGTGTAGCCCCAGCGATGGTCTAGGCCTATCCTGTGTTCGTGACAGTGGTCCTTATACCACTTACTTAGTATATGGTTTGCGTGACCCCTAGGGCCTAACTGTATTACTTACCTGTGTGACTTAATGTATGCTTAAATAAGACTGTGTTGTACTTACCTCGAATCTCATAAAGAGTGCGGAATGTTTGCCTAGAATAAATACATTCTATTTTTATATATATCTGTTGTGGTGTCCTTTCATTTGGTATTCCAGGGATTACATATGGTATAACAGCTGGCTTCACATGCCATTCAGAGTTTAGCCTAAGACTGCTCTTGTCCATGCTACCACTAGGATAGCTGGTCTATAAGGTTGACTTTACAACCAATCACCATAAGGGTTGTTTGGACTGGTACAAGGTGTACACTAGAATTAGTGACATCATATATCAGGCCAACTTCTCACAACGAGCACTTTGAGTTTACCATGCTCCCCTTCGGCCTCACCAGTGCCCCTCGGGTGTTCACGAAAGTGATGGCGGTAGTTGCAGCTCATCTGCGCAGATTAGGGGTTCCAGTCTTCCCCTACCTCGACGACTGGCTGTTAAAGGCGGGCTCGCCCCATGCAGTCGTCTCCCACCTGCAGACTACGGCTGACCTCCTGCATTTGCTGGGGTTCTCCATCAATGTGCCGAAGTCACATCTGAGTCCCTCTCAGAAGCTCCTTTTCATCGGAGCGGTTCTGGGCTCTGCGCAGTTCCGGGTCTATCCTCTGGAACAGCGGGTTTGGGATATTCAGGCTCTGATTACGATCTTTCAGCCTTTATCCCGGGTTTCGGTCAGGTTGGTACTGCGGCTACTGGGTCTGATGGCTTCCTGCATCCTGCTGTTACATCATGCCAGGTGGCGGATGCGGATGCGGACTCTGCAGTGGGACCTGAAGTTTCAGTGGGCCCAGCATCGCGGCAACCTGTCCGACCACGTCTTGATCTCAGAGGGCACTGCAAGACAGTTGCAGTGGTGGCTCACGGACGGCGATTGGGTCAGTGGCAGATCCCTCTCCCTACCCCAACCGGAGCACGTAGTGGTGACGGATGCGTCCCTCCTGGGTTGGGGGGACCACATGGGAGAGGCAGAGATCGGAAGCCTTTGGTCTCCGGCGGAGTCCCGGCTCCATATCAACCTATTGGAGCTGCGGGCGATCCGACTTGCACTGAAGACATTCCTTCCCTCTGTTCGGGGAAGTGTAGTGCAGGTGATCTGAAAGAAACACGTTAGTTAGATTCCTCACCTTAGAATATCCCCAGGCGTCAGACTGGATCCGGAAGATTTTTCGTCAGCAATACCCCTTGCGCGTCGCTAGGCGTCGTCTGCGGCTCCGCGTCCGTCGTCGGCGTCGTGCGCCGGGATGACGTCGTCGGAGTACTTAGACGCCGCCCTCGCGCGCTGACGTCAGTTCTTCTTTTTTCCGCGCCAGTAAGCGCAGATCCGGGAGAGCTACCCCTTTTAGTCTTTTTTGACTAAATCTTTTTGATCATTTTTGATCCTTGTCTGTCGACATCTGGTGCCGGTAGGATGCCTGGGTTCAAGGCTTGTGAAGATTGTCATCGACTGATGTCGGTGACCGATCACCACCGCCGGTGCCTCTATTGCTTAGGCCTCGACCACGACGCGGAGTCGTGCAACGACTGTCAGGCCCTGACTTCGAAGGCTAGGCGGGAGCGGTCCCGCAAGCTTCTGGAGCTTCGCCACTCGGCTCCGCGTCGTGCGCGATCCCGGTCCAGGAGGAGGTCCAAGGATCGCTCGCGGAGCCCTAGCCGACGCCACCATCGCTCGTCGGGCTCCAAGTCGTCGGGTAAGTCTAAACACTCTAAGAAGTCGAAGCGGCGACATCGCTCTTCGGACTCCCCTCGCCGGTCGCGCGACTCGGCCGAGGGTCCAAGTGGTTCCACCCCCGCGGCTCCGGCGGAGCCGCAGGTGCCGCGTCCGCCCCCATACCTTCCGGTCCCTGGGGCTGACGCGGCGCCGGCGGAGATCAGTGCCTTCCTCTCGGCCATGAGGAGCCTGGCCCCGCCGTCGACGCCCGCTGGCGCGCCTTCGGGCCCCGCGGACTCGACTGGGCGACCTCGCGTGCCGGCGGCTCCGGCCCCGGCGCCGTCGACGACTCCGGTCTCGACGCCGCAAGTCCCCGCGGGGCCCTTGCCTGGGCCCCAGTCGACGCCGGTTGACCTTGTCACTCCTCCACCGGCGCCGACGCCTGAACCACCGACGCCGTCACCGGCGCCACCGACGCCGACGCCTGTGACGCCGACGCCCCGGTTTAGCCCTCATCCGGACCCGACGCCGGCACGGCGTCCGCCGACGCCGCATCCGACGCCGCTTGAGACCTACCATCTCTACAGTCCGGTTCCGATCATTCCTCCTGTTTATCAGGAATCGGAAGAAGGGGGCGACTGGGAGGGGTTCGAGGACCCTCTGGCTGTTCAGTCACAGCTTTCTCAGGACTGGGCAGATGAACTGGGGGAGGCCAGCGGACTGGACACCTCGCCAGACGCTGGATTCACTTCTCCTCCGACCGTGGCTTCGGAGGAGGGTGCAGCATTTTCTGTGGTGCTGCGCAAGGCGGCTGAGGCCCTTGGGCTCGAGTTGCCTGCCGTGGCTGTGAGGACCAACATCCTCACTGAGGTGCTTCAAACCTCAGCAAGCTCCACTGAGCCTCTGCTGCCGTTCAACGAGGCCCTCACTGACGTTCTGCAGGGCACCTGGTCCAAGCCCTCCACAGTTCCTCCTGTGGATAGGAACGTTGCCAGGCGCCACCGCCCTGCTCCGGGCGACCCCAGTTTCCTGTCCCAACACCCCACCCCCGAGAGTCTGGTTATCCAGGCCTCTACTTCCCAGTCCTCCTTCCCGACCGCTCCGCCGGACCGGGATTCCAAGAGACTCGAGCAGTTTGGCAAGAAACTGTTCTCGTCCCTTAGTTTGGGCCTGCGGTCCTTCAATACCGCCTGTCTCTTGGACCGTTATTCCCATTCCCTGTGGGATACGGTGGAGGACGTGCTGCCCCTGTGTCCGGAGGAGGTCCGGACGCGTCTTACCCAGGCTTTGGCCGATGGGAGGGATGCAGCACGGCACGCCATAAGATGTGGGCTTGACACCACGGACTCGCTAGGTCGGGCGATTTCCACCACGGTGGCGCTCCGCCGCCACGCCTGGATGCGGTCCACGTCATTTTCCGGGGATGTCCAGAACACCCTCATGGACATGCCCTTTGATGGCACTCGCCTGTTTGGTGAGAAGGCGGACAGTGCGCTGAACCGTTTTAAGGACTCCCGGGCTACGGCCAAGTCCTTGGGCCTCTCGGCTCCGCGGGCGCACACCTCCGCTTTTCGCCCCTTTCGTGGCCAAGGAAGGGGCGCCTCCTCACGTCCGCAAAGCCACCAGCCGCAGAACCAACCTGCGCGCGGTCGCGGACGTGGCTTCCGCCGTGGCGGAAATGGAGGACGACGTGGTCAGCCCACATCCACCCCGGCAGCATCCGCCTCAAAGCCTTCCTAGTCCGAGCTTTCAGGCCCATACCACGCCAGTGGGCGGCAGAGTTCGCCATCACCTGCTCCACTGGCGGTCCATAACATCGGACAGGTGGGTGCTGCAAATCGTCCGAAGGGGCTACTCCCTCCCCTTCGAGACGACCCCTCCAGCCATGCCACCACAGCACCACCGTATCTCGGGGGATCATTTGGATCTTCTCCGCGAGGAAGTTTCGGCTCTCTTGGCCAAGGGGGCCGTCGAGCGCGTTCCGAGTCCAGAAGTAGGTCGTGGTTGTTATTCCCACTACTTTCTGGTTCCCAAGAAGGGCAAGGGGGGCCTGCGCCCTATCTTGGACCTCCGGAACGTCAATGTCAGATGCTGACGTTGGCTCAGGTTTTAGCTGCCCTAGACCCTGGAGACTGGATGGTAGCGTTGGACTTGCAGGACGCATATTTCCATATCCCCGTCCTGCCGGCCCACCGGCGTTACCTGCGGTTCACGGTGGGCCAAGAGCACTTTCAGTTTACCGTGCTCCCCTTCGGCCTCACCAGTGCCCCTCGGGTGTTCACGAAAGTGTTGGCGGTGGTCGCAGCTCATCTGCGCAGATCAGGGGTCCCAGTCTTCCCCTATCTCGACGACTGGTTGTTGAAGGCGGGCTCGCCCCAGGCAGTCGTCTCCCACCTCCAGACTACGGCGGATCTCCTGCATTTGCTGGGGTTTTCCATCAACGTGCCGAAGTCACACTTGAGTCCCTCTCAGAAGCTCCTCTTCATCGGAGCCGTTCTCGATTCGGCGCAGTTCCGGGTCCATCCTCCGGAACAGCGGGTCCGGGATATACAGGCCCTGATTCCCATCTTTCGGCCTCTATCCCGGGTTTCGGTCAGGCTAGTGTTGCGGCTTCTGGGGCTGATGGCCTCCTGCATCCTACTAGTGCATCACGCCAGGCGGCGCATGCGGGCTCTGCAGTGGGACCTGAAGTTTCAGTGGGCCCAGCATCACGGCAACCTGTCCGACCATGTCTTGATCTCGGAGGGTACTGCACAGCAGTTGCAGTGGTGGCTCACGGACCGCGAGTGGGTCAAGGGCAAGAGCCTCTCCCTTCCCCAACCGGAGCATGTCGTAGTGACGGATGCGTCCCTCCTGGGATGGGGTGGCCATATGGGAGAGGCGGAGATCAGAGGCCTCTGGTCTCCGGCGGAGTCTCGTCTCCACATCAACCTGTTGGAGTTGAGAGCGATCCGGCTTGCACTGAAAGCCTTCCTTCCCTCTGTCAGGGGAAGTGTCGTGCAGGTGTTCACGGACAACACCACCGCCATGTGGTACTGCAACAAACAGGGCGGGGTGGGGTCGTGGACCCTTTGTCAGGAGGCTCTGCGCCTCTGGACATGGCTGGAACACCAGGGCGTCACCCTGGTGGTTCCACATCTGGCGGGCTCTCTGAACGCCAGAGCAGACGAACTCAGCCGCCGGTGCATGATGGATCACGAATGGCGTCTGAACTCCGAAGTGGTGCAAGGCCTCTTTCAGCAGTGGGGAGAGCCTTGGTTAGATCTATTCGCCACCGAAGAGAACGCGCAATGTCAGCAGTTCTGCGCGTTGGAATTTCCAAGGCGGCACTCGCTCGGCGACGCTTTTCGTCACGAGTGGAGTTGCGGTCTGTTGTACGCCTTTCCGCCTATACCACTTCTGCCCAGAGTGCTGAAGAAGATCAGGCGCGACCGGGCCCAAGTCATCTTGGTGGCTCCGGATTGGGCACGAAGATACTGGTATCCCGAGCTACTCAGTCTGTTGACCGATCCCCCGATACGTCTGCCCCTTCGGGAGGATCTTCTGTCGCAGCAGCAGGGGACGGTCCTCCACCCGAACCTGTCCAGCCTCCACCTCCATGCGTGGAGATTGAGCGGCGGCAGTTGATGCCATTTGACTTGCCTCCTGAAGTCTGTGATATCATTCTGGCAGCCAGGCGTCCCTCCACAAAGTCGGTATACGCCTGCCGGTGGAACAAATTTGTGGCATGGTGCACAGCAAAGGCTGTGGATCCCCTTTCCGCCCCTCTTTCTGAGGTTCTCCTCTTCCTTCTTTCTCTGGCCCGGCAGGGCTCTGCCCTGGGCACCCTGAAAGGTTATCTTGCTGCCCTCTCCGCCTTCTTGCGGCTTCCTGATCAGCCTTCTCTTTTCAAGTCCCCTGTAGTGTCACGCTTTCTCAAAGGCATTACACACACGTTCCCTCCTGTCCCTTTTGTAATGCCTCAGTGGGACTTGAATCTGGTTTTGACATTCCTGATGTGCGCTCCCTTCGAGCCTCTTCACAATTGCCCTCTTCGTCTTCTAACTCTAAAGACTGCTTTTCTGGTAGCCATCACCTCGGCTAGACGGGTGAGTGAGCTCCAGGCTTTATCTTCAAAGCCTCCTTTTCTATCTGTTCATCCGGACAAGGTTGTCCTTCGGCCTCGTCCCTCTTTTCTTCCTAAAGTGGTGTCTCCATTTCACCTTGGGCAGTCT
The DNA here is from genome assembly GCF_964204655.1 of Triturus cristatus. Lineage (NCBI taxonomy): Eukaryota > Metazoa > Chordata > Amphibia > Caudata > Salamandridae > Triturus > Triturus cristatus. The sequence continues at coordinate 202,985,191 of NC_140591.1, read as the reverse complement.
GTCACCTTGCCCACCTTCTTTCCGCCTCCGCATCCTTCCAAAGAGGAAGAGAGGCTCCACCGTCTGGACCCAAAACGTGCGCTCTCCTTTTATCTGGAACGCACAAAACAGTTCCGGGTGGACGACCAGCTTTTTGTTGGGTACGTGGGCGCTAAGAAGGGGAAAGCTGTGCACAAACGAACCATCTCTCGGTGGGTCGTTTTGTGTATAAAAATCTGCTATTCCTTGGCTAAAAAGGACCCTCCTGTTGGGCTACGCTCCCATTCTACTCGGGCCACGGCGGCTACTACTGCCTTGGGACGGGGAGTCCCTTTGCAGGACATCTGTCAGGCGGCGACGTGGGCTTCGCTACACACGTTTGCCAGGCATTATTGCCTTGACAGCCAAGTCCGGAGGGATGGCTTCTTTGGCCGTTCTGTCCTCCAGGACTTTCTGGTGTGATCTTGGTTCGCAGACCCACCACCGGGGATGGTATTGCTTGGGTATCTATTCTAAGGTGAGGAATCTAACTAACGTGTTTCTTTCAGATGAACAAGTTACTAACCTTCGGTAACGATGTATCTGTAAGAAACATTAGTTAGTTAGATTCCTCACCGACCCACCCATCCTCCCCGTTCTGCGAACTGACATCTAGGGTTAAGGTTGTCCTTTCAGGCCCCTAGATTTTATTTTTGGCACCAGTGTCGGTCTTTGCATGGCTCTGCGTTCCTGGCGCGGAAGGCTATGTACAAGAACTGACGTCAGCGCGCGAGGGCGGCGTCTAAGTACTCCGACGACGTCATCCCGGCGCACGACGCCGACGACGGACGCGGAGCCGCAGACGACGCCTAGCGACGCGCGAGGGGTATTGCTGACGAAAAATCTTCCGGATCCAGTCTGACGCCTGGGGATATTCTAAGGTGAGGAATCTAACTAACTAATGTTTCTTACAGATACATCGTTACCGAAGGTTAGTAACTTGTTCTTCACGGACAACACCACCGCCATGTGGTATTGCAACAAACAGGGCGGGGTGGGGTAGTGGACCCTTTGTCAGGAGGCTCTGCGCCTCTGGACATGGCTGGGACATCAGGGCATCACCCTGGTGGTTCAACACCTGGCGGGCTCTCTAAACGCCAAGGCAGACGAACTCAGCTGCCGGTGCATGATGGATCATGAATGGCGTCTGAACTCGGACGTGGCGCAAGGCCTCTTTCGGCAGTGGGGAGAGCATTGGTTAGATCTATTCGCCACCGAAGAGGATGCGCAATGTCATCAGTTCTGCGTGTTGGAATTTTCAAGACGGCATTCGCTCAGAGACGTTTTTCGTCGCGAGTGGAGTTGCGGTCTGTTGTACGCCTTTCCACCTATACCACTTCTGCCCAGAGTGCTGAAGAAGATCAGGCGCGACCGGGTCCAAGTTATACTGGTATCCCGAGCTACTCAGTCAATCAATCGATCCCCCGATTCGACTGCCTCTTCAGGAGTACCTTCTGTCGCAGCAACAGGGGACGGTCCTCCACCCGAACCTGTCCAGCCTCCACCTCAATGCGTGGAGATTGAGCGGCGATAGTTGATGCCATTTGACTTGCCTCCTGAAGTCTGTGATGTCATTCTGGCAGCCAGGCGTCCCTCCACTAAAACGTGTACGCCTGCAGGTGGAACAAATTTGTGGTATGGTGCACAGCAAAGGCTATGGATACCCTTTCCGCCCCTCTTTTTGAGGTTCTCCTCTTTCTTCTTTCCGTGGCCCAGCAGGGCTCTGCTCTGGGCACCCTCAAGGGATATCTTTCAGCTATTTCTGCTTTCTTACGGCTTCCTGATCAGCCTTCTCTTTTCAAATCCCCTGTTGTTGCTCGATTCTTTAAAGGCATTACTCATATGTTTCCTCCTGTCCCTTTTGTAATGCCTGAGTGGGATTTGAACCTGGTGTTAACCTATCTGATGTGCGCTCCCTTTGAGCCACTTCATAATTGTCCTCTTCGTCTTCTTACTCTTAAGACTGCTTTCCTGGTTGCCATCACCTCTGCTAGACGGGTGAGTGAGCTCCAGGCTCTATCTTCTAAGCCTCCTTTCCTTTCTGTCCATCCGGACAAGGTTGTTCTCAGAACTCGTCCTTCCTTTCTCCCTAAGGTGGTAACTGCCTTTCACATCGGGCAGACTGTTACGTTGCCCACCTTCTTTCCGCCTCCGCATCCTTCGAAAGAGGAAGAGCGGCTCCACCGTCTGGACCCAAAACGGGCGCTGTCCTTTTATTTGGACCGCACCAAGCAGTTCCGGGTTGACGACCAACTCTTTGTTGGCTACGTGGGCGCTAAGAAGGGGCGGGCGGTCGACAAGTGAACCATCTCTTGGTGGGTCATTTTGTGCATTAAGGCCTGCTACTCCTTGGCTAAGAAGGAACTTCCCGTGGGGCTGAGGGCCCATTCCACTCGGGCCACAGCGGCTACTACTGCCCTGGGACGGGGAGTCCCTTTGCAGGACATTTGTCAGGCAGCAACGTGGGCCTCGCTGCACACGTTTGCCAAGCATTATTGCCTGGACAGCCAAGTCCGGAGAGACGGCTTCTTTGGCCATTCCGTTCTCCAGGACTTCCTGGTGTAATCATGGTTCGCAGACCCACCACCGGGGTTGGTATTGCTGGGGTATCTATTCTAAGGTAAGGAATCTAACTAACTGGTTTCTTTCAGATGAACAAGTTACTTGCCTTCGGTAACGATATATCTGTAAGAAACATTAGTTAGTTAGATTCTTGCCGCCCCACCCATCCTCCCCGTTCTGCGAACTGATATCGAGGGTTAAGGTCATCCCTTTCAGGGCCCTAGATTAATGGCACCAGTGTCGGTCTCTTGCATGGCTCTGTGTTCCTGGTGCGGAAAGCTATGTACAAGAACTGATGTCAGCGCGCAAGGGCGGCGTCTAAGTACTCCGACGTCATCCCGGCGATCACGACGACTGACGCAGAGCCGCAGACGACGCCTAGCGACGCGCAAGGGTATTGCTGACGAAAAATCTTTCCGGATCCAGCCTTGCGCCTGGGGATATTCTAAGGTAGGGAATCTTTCTTACAGATATATTGTTACCGAAGGTAAGTAACTTGTTCTTTAAGCACACCTATGCCCCGAGAAACATATACAAATTTGGCAAAGATGGGAAGATTATAGAGGTTAGCCACTGGAATCATTAAACCATCCCCATCAACACTCGGACAGCATGTTACTACCACATGAACACATATCGACCGATACGGAGCAGACTATTATACATACTTAATGAGGACAGAGGGTGGGATCGGAAGGGACTGTGGGGCGCACAGATGCGTATCATTTATATGTTAAGTTTATGTTTAAATGGGATATTTGATGTACTACAATCAGGTGGGCACACGCATGGTATAAATATGCTTGGTAACCTGAGATAAATGCTCCACTGTGCCAGATGCTCCCAGTTTGTACTGTATCGAATGCCAATAAAATATCTTGTGGGAAAAAAAAATATCCATTGTTCAATTTTTTAAAATCTGGTACACCTTGCTACCACCTCTTAGCGGAAATGAGACAGAATGGCAACTAATTTCTTTGTATCAGTTGAACATTTTTTCAGAACTTAAAGTTGATGAGTCTCCATATTTTATGTTAGTTATGTTGACATATTGGGTTACCCAGTGTCCTGTAAATAAAGTTCATAAAATTAATCTGCTAGATATTCAGTAAAAAGTGTGTTGATAAAAGTTAAATAACTAATTCATTTTATGGGTGAATAAAAATAAGCCGTTTTCTGATTTTACGTTTCAGGTTGTTTTAATTATTTATCACTCATTATAGTATGAGGAACACTCAACGGAATATTAATCTGACACGGCAGCCCACTGCTTTTATAGTTTCTAATATTTACTTATATTAGAGTCTTGCATTCAGTATTCCCAAAGTGCTGTGTTGAATGAACAGCTTTATTCATAATGATATTAAGAGGTGATTACCTGCTCACTACCTAGACAGTAAGCAAATGCCCAGCAGATGGGCTCTACTGTATTTCATTGTGGCTTTGTTCTTCTCATGCCCGTAATCAAAGACACAACAAAATAAGTTGCAAATCTTTCCGGAAGTTGCTCCAGCAGGTAATGTTATGCATTGTGAGTTGGTTATGTACTACTAATGTAAGCAATGTCTCCTCCGTAACCTTGATCTCATTCTCTCCTCTACCTCTTTACAATTCACTTAGCTGATCCAATAACTGTTTTCTATGCCACAGGTTTCCATCAAGAATGTAGCCGAGACATCTAGCCACAGATTCCTTACCTTTGAACTTCCAGGCTTCGGCTGGATCCAGAAGATTTTTGGTAGAAGTACCCCTGCATGCCAGTAGGTGGCGTCAGTCGACTCCTGTGACGTCGTTGGTACCATGTTCGTCATCGTCCGCGTCATCAATAAAACCGCCACTCCGGCACGCTGAAGTCAGTTCTTCTTTTTTTTTTTTTTTGCGGGAACTCGACCCGGGTCTCAGAGCGCTTTACACGAGCACCAGTTGCATTACATGAGTACACATTTATTTTTGTTAGGGACGGGGAGATTAAGGGATTTGCCCAGAATCCCAGGATGTTGTGTGTCCCTGCCCAGACTCAAACCTGGTTCCCCAGCTTTGAGGTCGAACACTCTAGCCGTTAGGCCAACTCTTCTCCCCAGTTCTTTTCTTTCCGCGTCAGCCAGCGGCAATCTGTTGGAGAGCTACCCCCTGTCATTTTTTTACTGACTTTTTTCAGCTTTTTGTCGACTCCGCTGGAGTGTTTTAGGAAATTTCAAGTAAGAAGTCCTCGGGGTTCAAGTTGTGCAGCTCCTGTCACCGCACCATGTCAGTTACAGACCCCCATTTGGTTTGTCTGTGGTGTCTAGAATGCGACCAGAACTCCCCAAGTTGTTCCGACTGCCGGGCCATGGCGCTGAAGACTTTGAGGGAGCAGTCACTAAAACTTCTCGCCGCTTGGGGTCCGGCACCATGGAGGTCGCCTTGCCGGTCACTGTCCCGGTCGAGAGGAAGGTCCGAGCACTTCACCAGTGATTCGAAGTCCTCTTTGTCGAATTCAGGTAAGAGGCACCACAAAAAGCACAAGAAGTCGAAGAGTTCTTTGACTTCTGCCACCCATCTCGCACCGTGGCGGAGGAACCTCTGCGCTGAAGGACCCGCTCCTCGGAGCGGGTGCCTGTGTCAGCTCCGCGTTTCCCTCCCTTTGAGGGTCCGGAAGCGACCCCCACCCAACTCGAGAAATTTTGGGCAGTCTGACCCTGCCAGAGCACCTTCGGGCCCGTGGGTTCAGATGATGGCAGGGCCCTTGTGGTTCCTGTGCCGGCGGCTCCGTCCCCGGCTCCATGGCCTCCGAGTGGACCTGTTCCCTGGTCCGGACCGATCCTTGTTTCTGATGACGATTGGGCGTCCACTGACTCCGAGACCGGCGCAGACTGAGCGGTTTGGCTCCATGCCTTTTTTTCTGCCCTATTCTGAAGGGGTAGGAATGGAGGAAGAGGATTGGGAGGGAAACCGGATCCCTTAGAAATTCTGCCTCAGCAATACCTGGACTGGTATGAGGATTTGGCTGATGACAGTGGTCTGGATACCTCCCCAGGTTCTGGCATGCTTTCCCCTCCTACCCTGTTTACGGAGGAGGGAGCAACGTTTACCATGGTGGTGCGAAGGGCTGCGGAGACCCTGCCCTTCAATGAGGCCTTGACAGATGTCCTTCTGGGGACATGGTCCAAACCCAGCACAGGGGCACCTGTGAATAGGACGATCGCCCACTGCCATCGCCCCACACCGGGGGACCCACTTTTCCTCCCCACCCACCCTACCCCCCAAAGCTTGGTAGGCCAAGCTTCCACGTCCCAGGCGTGTTGCCTTCCGCACCCCTGGACAGGGAATCCAAGAGGCTGGAGAACTTCGGGAAGACCATTTTCTCTTCCACCAGCCTAGCACTGAGGTCGGTGAACACTAAATGCCTCGTGGGCCATTACTCCCATTCTCTATGAGATATGGTTGCGCAGGTGCTGCCCAGAGTCTTGGAGGAGGACCTGGCTCTACTCTCCCAAGCTATATCCGATGGGGTAGGCTCAGCTACGTTCGCCATCTGATGTGGCTAGGACACGGCGGACACACTAGGTAGAGCGATTTCCACATCCGTGGCAGTTCGTCGCCACGCCTGGTTGAGAACTTTTGGTTTTTCGGGGGATGTCCAAGCCGACCTCATGGACATGTCCTTTGATGGCTGCCGTCTGTTCGGAGACTAGGTGGATACCGCCCTTGAGCGCTTCAAGGAAGCGCGGGCCACGGCCAAGTCCATGGGCCTCTTTACTGCCCCCCGGCCTGGGTCCAGCTTTCGCTCCTTTCGTGGCTACGGAAGGGGTTTCCAGCCGGGCCAACCCTATTCTGGCCAGAGGGCTCGCAAGTTCAGCAACCTCTGCGGGACCGTGGACGCGGCTCACCCCGGACCCATGGGTCCTGGAGCCAAAAGTTGAGCCAAGCCACCATCCCCACCTCCACCACAAAATCTTCATAGTCCAATCCTCCAGGAACATTCTCAGCTAGTTGGTGGCAGAATACGCCATCGCTTCCACCACTAGCAAACCATCACATGGGACAGGTTGGTGCTGCAAATAGACCGGATGGGCTACTCCCTCCCCTTCTAGACTACCCGTCTCTCTATGCCTCCAACATAGGATCGGCTGACGGAGGATCACCTTGCCTTGCTCCGCGAGTAAGTCAATGCTCTCTTGGCCAAGGGAGCTATAGAGAGGGTTCCCGGGCCAGAAGTAGGAATTGGTTGCTACTCCTGCTACTTCCTGGTCCCCAAGAAGGACGGAGGCCATCGTCCTATCATAGATCTCAGAACTCTCAATTTCTTCCTCAAAAAGGAGAAATTCAAAATGCTCATCCTTGCTCGGGTCCTGTGCCCTGGACCCAGGAGACTCGAAGGTAGTGCCGGACTTGAAGGATACCTACTTTCATGTCCCCGTCCTGCCTGCCCATCAACGCTTCTGCGGTCCATGGTGGGCCACTCTCACTGCCCGTTCACGTTGCTTCCCTTTGGCCCCACCAGTGCCCCTCAGGTGTTCACAAAAGTGATGGCGGTTGTCACAGTTCATCTGCGGAGATCTGGGGTCCCAGTCTTCCCCTATCTCGAAGACTGGTTGTTAAAGGCAGGCTCGCCCCAGACAGTCTTCTCCTACCTCCAGACGACGGCACACCTCCTGCATTCGCTGGGGTCCACTATCAATATGCCGGAGTCACACCTGACTCCCTATCAGTCGCTTCTTTTCATTAGGATAGGATAGGATAGCCATTTGTTAAGCGCGAACGAATGCCGAAGCGTCTTGGCGCTGGTAAGTAGAGAGATACAGCCCCATCTTAAGCCCTAGTCACATCAAAAAGCAGTGTTTTTAACAGTTTTCTGAAAATTTGATGACTATCTGTTAGTTTCAGAGAGCCAGGAAGCTTATTCCAGAGACTGGCGGCATGAAACGAAAAGGCTCTGCCGCCCCATCTGGCTTTCCTGACCCGGTGTAGCTTAAGAAGGCATTGAGAAGAGGACCTAAGTGTTCGACCCGGGGAATAGGGAGTAAAAAGCTTCTGAACCTCCTTGGCTCCCCCCCCCCCCCCAACACAGCCTTGTGTATTAGGCATAGGGCCTTAAAATCTATACGCTGCTGGACTGGGAGCCAGTACAGTGCCTTGATTCCCTCGGCGACAGACTGATCTCTAGGAACGTCTAGCAGGAGTCTGGCCGCCGCATTCTGCAGAACCTGCAATCTCCTCATCAAGGTCTTATTAATTCCTAGTAGTAGTCCATTACAATAGTCCATTCTGGACAGGACTAGGGCCACCACCACATTCCTGCGCAGATCAGGTTCGATAAAAGGGAAGATCTTCCGCAACGTCCTGACTAGATAAGAGCAAGAGGAGGCCAGATTACTGACATCGTCAGAAAAATTGAGCTGATTTGTCAAACACCACTCCCAAGTTCTTGACCTTAGATACGGGGCAGGGGCATTCGCCGGCCTCTGCTGGCCACCAAGAGTTATTCCACACGTGTCCCCGGCCAAACTCTATTATCTCGGTTTTCTCCGGATTGATTTTCAGACAATTTTCTCGCATCCATCTCATGATTTCAGACAGGCAGCTATGGAACTTAGTAGCCGTGTCCTTTACTTCTTCACCAGCAGACACAATGAGCTGGGAATCATCAGCATAGGAGATGATAGTGAAACCATGCGCCCTAATGAGCCTGGCCAAAGGGGCTACATAGATGTTAAAAAGCGTGGGCAATAAAGCAGAGTCCTGTGGCACTCCACATGGTAAGTGAAACGGGTTGGACTGTAGACCATCCCATGACAGACTCTGCTCCCTACCCTCCAAGAAAGAGGCTAGTAGGGCCAAAGCCGTTCCGTGGACACCAAACTCCTGGAGCCTTCGAATCAGCATCTTATGGTTAACGGTATCGAAGGCAGCCGAGAGATCTAACATCACCAGAACTGCCTGCCCTCCTCCATCAACTATGGTACGAACATTTTCCGCTGCCATCAAAAGTGCTGACTCCGTGGAGTGCTGGGCTCTGAAACCATGCTGAGAAAAGTCGAGTAGATCATGGGACACCAAATATGCCGTCTAGGAGCAATTTAGCTCCTTCTCCAGAATCTTGGCCGCCATGGGCAACGCGGCAATGGGCCGATAATTTTTTAGGACAAGGGGGTCTAGTGTAGTTTTTTTTAGCAGTGGCTTGATTATTGCCCTCTTCCAGCTAGCAGGATAGCAACTGGACTGCATTGCTATGTTAATTAGCTGAGCTAACTCCTCTGCAATCACATCGGCAGCCAAATGAAAAACTGATGGCGAACCAGGATCTAGGGGTGATCCTGAATTGATTAAGAGGATCAGCCTACGAGTTTCCTCCACCGTAATCGGAGCAAACACTCTGAGAACCGTAGAGCCCCTGCTCGCTCCACTCTACGCTAGGGGACATACTACTGAACTCATTGTAGATAGTCTGTACCTTCTCCTGGAAATATACTGCCAGCTTTTGGCAGGTTTCCAGGTCAGGTCGGTAGGTGTTGTCCTGCGGCGGTTTGGCAAGCGATGTTAGTCTTGAAAAGCTCGGCCGAGTTGCCAGCCTTCCTAATTTTAGTAGAAAAATAGTCGCTTTTAGCTGCCACTATTGCATGCCTGTAAGCTACAAGAGTGGAACTATAATTTAATTTGCCCTCAACACTATAATCCCTTCTCCACAACCGCTCGGCTCTCCTACATGCCCCCTTCAAAATCTTAAGCTCATTGTCATACCATGCGGCGGATGGTTTGGCTCTCCTAGAGCCAAGCAGCTTCTGAGGAGCTACTATCTCTACCGCCGCCGCCAACCAATCCTTGAAGAGCAGCGACGCCTCTGTGATATCATTAGTGTAGGAGGGACGTGAGTCTCGCAGGATAGGGAGGAGCTTATCAATGGTCACCTGTGACCATGGTCTGATCATTGGAACAGTTCTGGACACAGTGCACTTTCGGTCCTATACTCCTGAACAGCGAGTCCAGGATATTCAGGCCTTTGATACCGATGTTTCAGCATCTATCCTGGGTTCCGGTGAGACGGACTCTGAGGCTGTTGGGCCTCATGTCCTCCTGTATCCTGCTAGTAACCCATGCAAGGTGGCACATGCAGGCTCTGCAGTGAGACTTGAAGTTCCAATGGGCACAGCATCGAGGAAATCTCGCCGACCTGGTCCAGATTTCAGAGGGAACTGCAAAAGGTCTACAGTGGTGGCTGACGGACCGTGAGTGGTTCAACGGCAGATCCCTCCCCCTTTCCCACCCAGATCTCACAGTAGTGACGGACGCATCTTTTCTGGGCTGGGGTGGCCATGTGGGGGAGTTGGAGATCAGAGGATTCTGTCCTCCAGCAGAAGTCCAGCTCCATATCAACCTGCTGGAGCTTTGGGCCATCCGACTGGCGCTGAAAGCCTTTTTGCCATCTATATAGGGAAGGGTTATTTAAGTATTCACAGATAGCACTGCCGCCAATTGGTACTGCAACAAACAGGGTGGGGTCTTGGCCTCTTTGTCAAGAGGCCCTGCATCTCTGTACTTAGCTGGAGCGTCAGGGCATTTCTCTGGTGGTTCAACACCTGACCAGTTCTCTGAATGCAAGGGCGGACAAGCTCAGCCGAAAGTGCCTTGTGGATCTCGAATGGCGTCTCCACCCAGAGGTGGCACAAGGTCTTTCAGCGGTGGGGAGAGCCTTGGTTAGATTGGTTTGCCTCCTAAGATAACACGCAATGTCAGCTGTTTCATGTGTTGGAGTTTCCGTGGCGGCACTTTCTCTGCGACTCTTTTCGTCGCGAGTGGAGCTCAGGCCTATACGCCTTTCCGCCCATACCACTTCTGCCCAGATTGCTCAAGAAGATCAGGAGTGACCGGGTAGAAGTCATTCTTGTGGCTCCGGACTGGGCATGGAGAGTGTGGTATCCCGAGCTTCTGGACATGAGCATCGATCCTCCGGTCAGGCTGCCTATTCAGGAGGCTCTTCTGTCGCAGCAGCAGGGGATGGCCTCCACCCGAACCAGTCCACTCTCCGCCTCCTTGCGTGTAGATTGAGCGGTGACAAACCTTCCTCCTGAAGCCTGTGAGGTTATCTTGGCAGCCAGGCATCCCTCTACCAAATCAATATACGCCTGCCGATGGAACAAATTTTGTAAATATTGTACAGATAAGTCTGTTGACCCTCAATCTGCTCCCTTATTGGAAGTCCTCGTCTTCAAACTTTCTTTGGCCCGCAGGGCTCTGCCCTGGGCACCTTGAAGGGCTACCTTTCTGCCCTTTCTTCTTTTCTTCGGCTTCCTGATCAGCCCTCTTTGTTCAAATCTCCAATTGTGCAGAGATTTTTGAAAGGTTTAACTCCTTTGTTTCCCCCTTCACCTTTTATCACGTCACAGTGGGACCTTAATTTGGTGCTCACCTTCTTGATCTGTGCACTGTTTGAGCCGCTGCATATCTTCCCCCTGCGGTTGCTCACTATCAAGACAGCTTTTTTGGTGGCGATAACCTCTGCCAGGAGAGTCATTGAGCTACAGGCGCTTTCATCAAAGCCTCCTTACCTGACGATCTTTCTGGATTAGGTAGTACTCCGGACTAGGGCATCTTTTCTTCCTAAGGTGGTAACATCCTTCCATCTGGGACAGTCGGTTACCCTGTCCACCTTCTATGTGCCCCGCACCCTTCCAAGGAAGAGGAATGTCTTCACCGTCTGGACCCAAAAAGAACGTTCTCGTTCGATCTTGATTGAACAAAAGAGTTCTGGGTGAATGACCAACTCTTTATAGGGTATGTGGGCACAAAGAGAGGCTGTGCTGTCCAAAAGAGGACTATTACCAGATGGATTATCCTCTACATAAAAATGTGTTGCGCCTTAGCGAAGAAGGAGGCTCCTGAAGGGCTTAGGGCCTATTCTACCAGGGCAAAAGCAGCTACCACCGCTTTCCAGCGTGGTGTTCCTGTCTGATATATGCCAAGCTGCCACTTGGGCATCTCTGCACACGTTCGCCAGACACTATTGTCTGGACTCCCAGGATCACAGAGAGGTCTTCTTTGGTCATTGTTTTATGGGATTTTCTGGTCTGAACCGTTCCGCAATCATCCGTCTTCTGGGGATGGTATTACTTCAAAGGTAAGGAATCTGTGGCTAGATTTCTCTATCAGATGGACATGTTACTTACCTTTGGTAACGCCTTATCTGAAAGAAACACGTTAGTTATAGATTCCTTACCATAAAATTACCCCCAGGCGTCAGACTGGATCTGGAAAGTTTTTTCGTCAGCAGTACCATTGCCCGCCGGAAGGTGGCGTTGTGTTCGCCTGGATGACGTTCGCCGGCAGCTACTTAGATGCCGCCCTCGCGCGGTGATGCCAGTTCTTTATTTTTCCGTGCCAGCTAGCGCATATCTGGGAAGAGCGGTACCTCAGTCACTTTTTGACGAAGTTTTTCTTGACTTTTGTCAACGTCTTGTTTCGAATCTCCGACTCCGAACAGGTGCATGAGGGATGCCTGGTTTCAAGGCCTGCGGTTCTTGTTACCGGCTAATGTCGGTGACGGTTCCGCACCTCGTGTGCCTCTTTTGCATGGAATACGACCATACAAACCCACCCATCCTCCCCGCACTGCGGAATTGGCTTTAGGTGTCAGGGATGTTCCCCTGCAGGGCCCTAGCAGTTTGCTTTTTTAACACACCATAGTCAGTCTCTTCATGGCTCTGCGTTTCTGGCGTGGAAAGTCGTAAAAAGTACTGACGTCCACGTGCCGTAGTTGCGGTTATACTGATGACGCGGACATCACAACGACGACACACTGAGTCAACCGACACCACCATCTGGCGCCCAGGGATACTGCTATGAAATCTTCTGGATCCAGACTGACGCCTGGAAGTTCAAAGGTAAGGAATCTGCGGCTAGATCATGTCTCTTTACCAGATAAGGCATTACCAAAGGTAAGTAACTTGTCCTTTTTGTAGAGTTTTTTGAATTTTCTTTCAGTTTATATTTATAGCGAGAAACTAGACTCCAAGACAGCTGCAGACTTCAGAAATGTCCGGAATTGCATATGATGGACGACATGTTCAACAAGCATGAATGGAATGGGTATTTCTGTAACTTCCAGGCAGGGTGGGTGGAGCAGAATCGATGCAAGCTCAACAAAGAGACATTTGAACATACAGGGTTAAGTGGTTGGGATTGCTGATAAAGGGAGGGAGTAATGCCTTGAGTTTTTTCTAATGATGATTGGAATGGGCACTAACCTCAGACGAGATCGAGGTGGGCACATGTTGAGGGCTTGAAAACGAATGCTGAGCTTGTGGGCTTGAAAACGAATGCTGAGCTTGTGAGCTTAAAAACGAATGCTGAGCTTGTTTTTTTCTTTGTGTACGTTAGAAATCTCTAGTTTACTAAGAATCTCGCTGTGACGCATGCACGCAGTGCATAATTTGTAATCTAATGAGTGCTGGTGCCCAAAAGCACTGCGCAAAAGACAGCGCCATGCCGAATACTGAGGCTGTTAAAGTACAAAATCCACCTCCTGCCTCTTTAAAATACACACTCTTGTCCCTTTATCGCACTCTTGCAGGCTCGTGCTTTCTCCCTTGTGACGTTTTTTCCATCATCTCTTCCTTCTTTCCGGTTTTCCCTTTCCCCTCTCTTGCTGTTGGGGAATGTCTGATAAGGAAAAATAAGTGCCAGTGGCCTCAGCGGCTCCAAAAATGAGTGCTGGTGGACTGCACCGGCAACCACTGGCTCAAATTAAGCACTATATTCACTATATATGATGCAGCAGTATATGAATTTCATACATATTTGCGGGAACATTTATATTTATTACTTACTGCTTGGTGAAAGTGGCAATGCTTGGTGGCAGTGTTGAGAATGTATATACACTGTGATTTTCAAGCATGCGACTCGATTTAAGACACACTTTAGGGAGTTGAGGTTTGTGTCAAAGAATGAAAAACACTAGTGAACTGGTGGTCGTGCAAAATGAGGAACTGAACATAAAGAAACTAGAACAGATAAAGTATAGAGTGTTACTATGATCAACTGATCTAAGTGTTGTTGATAGAGATAGAACATTGAACTCTAGATACGGATTCCCATCAACTGCCAAGGGAGGCCAGTGTCATCACTTGGTAATCTTTCCTTCTTGTCACTACTCCTCCAAGCCAAGAGGCAGATGTAGTGGCCAAGATCAGAGTAGAGTACAAGTTCGAGAGAGAAATCGACCAAGAGTGGCCATATGTATTTCTGTTGAAGGGTACTATGTGTAGTAAGTGCAGTGCAAGTGAAAACTTTAAAAAGGGAGTTGGACAGAAGAAACTATGTTTAATGAATATCTCTGTACCAATCCTATTAAAAAGGCGTGTAGCGGCAACTTTTAACAAATAGGTTGCGTCATATAGGGGTCGACTAGTTTCAGCCAAAAGGGAATGTGTTCCCGGCTTTCTTCAGGACCAATACATAATTGCTACTGCAAGTGATTAAGAAAAACAAGAAAAAGTGACAAGTTGTCCAACAATACAACCTGGTACCTATCGACCTCACGGCAAGTAGGGTGTATTTCACTCCTGTTGAAAGAAAATACAAACGATAGGTAGTGTTCTGTTTCAATGTTCCTCATAACATACAAAGTTAGAAATTAGATCTCATAACAGTACCAACCAGTGTATTATCTATGAGAAAAAACGCCAACTCACCTTACTTGCGTGAGCGTCAGACCTCACCTCACCCGGTTACAACTCAGGTAATTGAGACCCCGCCCTGTAAGTGTGAATCATGTAGGGCGAATTATTCAACAAACCAAAGGTAGTGTTAAGAATTATTTAACAATTGTTAAAAAGCGGTTTAGGGACAGAATCCCAGTCATGTGTCCAGTAAGAATAAATCACCAGGAGTATTGTGTGTGTACCGCAATACTCGGTATTTTATTACAGCTGTTAAGATAAAAAAGAACCGTTTAACTGTGAAAGATGGCACACTCACAGCATGTACAGCAGAACCCCAAAGGTAGTTATTAGGGGTTATTTTGACGGCATGGTGGACCTATATACAAATGAATGCTTCAGTATAAAGGTCTAATGTAAAGTTTCAAGCGTATCCGACTGTGTAACTAGCCGGTCACTACTTAGTAAGGCACACACGATTCGGAATCTCTCTGGCCGACTAAGTGTGGTTTAGACCTGTCTCTAACAGGAGGAAAGCAAAATCTGTTTAAACATTTCGCAATGCCTATCGCGTCAGTTTGTAAACATCCCCGGTATAGCTGTAAGTAAGCCTGGGGCAGATAGCGTAACAGAGCTGATTTAGGAATCGCCCTCTGTTTAGGAAAAAATCAGAGTCAAGCGAAGGTAGACGCGCATACATGCAGTCAAACTCACCTCTCCGTCGGTGCCTCGGTCCTTCCTGTGTTTGTGGGAGGTGCCGAGGCATTGTGTGACGAGAGTATAAAGCGTGAGTGAGTCATGTGACGCTTCACGCTACGTTTTGCAAATGACTCGGGGTGATGACGATGGAGAACTACAAGATGACATCACCGAACCCAGAAATGGTAGTTCTTACACAATCATGTGGATGTGTGATATGCCGGTGGATTGGCAAGAGGTGTAATCGCTTGAGAAACAATCAATGTGTCCATTGCACTATTAGATATTACGAGTATAATGCTAGGGAATCCAGAAATCAAGACAGGAATCCCCAAGACAGATCCTGTATTACACAGAGCAGAGAATACACCTTGTGGAGGAAATGTTCAACTCGTTATGAGCTCTTTATCAAATCCTGGGTCAAAATCCGACCCTTTACAGAAGAGTCCATGGAATGGAGTCATTCAGGCCTTTTGTGTCACTTTGGAGTTTAAAAACCCAGCGTTGCTCTTTAGTGAATAAGAATTTGGCCTTGTCACTATTGTGGGACGGTATGAATGGTTTCTCCAAGACAGTCCAGGAGAAATCGTCTGCCTGATGATTAAGCTCCACAAAGTGTCTGGTGAGTCTCGTATTACCTTTCTTGCATCTGAAAGTGCTTTTGTGTTCGAGCATCCTTGTTTTAACCTTACGCGTCGTCATACCAACATACTTCAGATGGCAAGGACATTGTAATAGATAGATAAGGTTATCACTATTGCAGTTGGAGTAATTCTTCTGTATCCAAGATCTGGTCAGGCCTAGATCTAAAGTTTTGGTATGCTTAGTTTGTGGGCATACTGTACAGTTACCACACGGGAAGTGACCCTGGACTGGTGGAAGGTTCCAAAGGGTGCCTACTCTCCTTGGTTCTAGTTCCCTAGTGCGTGTATGTACTAGTCTATCCCTCAGGTTGGATCCTCGTTTGAAGGCAAAGAGTGGTAGTGGAATGTTTGTTTTTGAGGTATTCAAAAAATGCCAATTCTTCCGAATGCATTTCTGAATGCCATTGGATAGAGTACTGAAGGTATTCACAAAGGTTAAACGACCTGATGGTGGTTTCTCTATCTTCTTCTCTAACAGAGCCTCTCGATGATTGTTGAGAGCACGTTTGCGGGCATTCTTGACCAGCCTCTTAGGATAGAGTCTTGCTGAAAGTTGATCAGTTAAGACATTCGCATGATGTTTGTAGAGATCGATTGATGAACAATTACGTCTCAAGCGTAAAAATTGGCCATATGGCAGATTGTCGCGCAATGCCTTAGGATGCTGACTGTCATAACGAAGCAGCGAATTGCGAGCCATAGGTTTACGATATAGCTCACTGCCCAATCCTGTGCTTGTTGCAAAAATGGACAAATCGAGAAAGGCTATCGTGGAAGGGTCCATCTCTAGAGTGAACTTCAAAAATGCATTCTGTGTCAAAGAATCCCAAGGGTGTGGTAATGCTTCAATGTGTGAGGATAATAAGGTAGACGTAGTTGTGTTTTCAGGCCGATTGGTTAATGATTAACCATACTTTTATAAACTGGTTAGTGTTTTTTTGCGAGCTCCCTGATCCAAGCACAGTGTTTAAAGTGTCTGGTGTTAGATTTTTTTTTTTATTCTGTGAGGGGCTGGTCAAATCCTTTTTTGTCGGCTATTCATCTCCTATCTTGCCTGCATGGTGAGTACCATAGTTCCAATTTACTGTGAACTAGTTTTTGTCTTAGAAACTTGCTCGAAAGAGTGGAATTTTGGCAGAATACACCTATCTAGTTTGTTTGGCCCGAACAACTGCATATTTGAACGGTGCCTCATGATTTTCTCTGGAGTTTTGCTTTGTTGCGTGCTGATGTAGATAATATTATTGGTTCCCTTCCCATTTAGCTGATCCCCATCTCTGTTCATGTTCTTTATGGAGCACTTGTGGAAGGCTCTCGGCAGCCCCCTATTTCTCCTCAAGTCTTTTTGTCAAATGCAATGTGTCTCTCCTTAAAAGTAGACCATTTCGTACCCTCAACGCTTTCTGTTGTCTTAGCCAAAGGAGGACAAGTACTTGAAGGGTTTGAAAATCACCCTTTGCTCCATATGGTTGTCTGCCGCCCCAGTGATTCAATGTATGTTAGTTAAAGGTGAGTTTTGTGAGATGAATTTATGGTGACACTGAGGAAAGTCTGCTCAGCGTGCACTAGTAAGAAAGCCGGGACCAGACATAACCCACCCACCCACTCCTTCAAGAACTATTGCATTTTCTAGTCTCTTATGCTGCATTGGCTGCACAGTATAGACTTCCACCAGTTTGCTTCACTTATCCTACTTCAGTAGTCATTTAGGGTTTTCGTTGCCCATGCCAACTGTATGGCTCTGAGACTTGTCTTTTAATGGACCTCTCTACACAGAAAATTGATATTCTCAAATGGATGTCTTTGTTGCTTCCACCAACTACCCTTTATGCATTTTACCACAACCACTCTGGTTGTAACAACCATTTACCACGCAAGTACAACTGTTCTCGCTTCCTATGACGTAGCAGCATGCCCATACGCATTCCGGTGACTTTGTGAGTTAACTAAAGTGCCTAATAAAACTCCTCAGAAGTGGGTTTGCAATTACCTTTTGTATCATACTTCATGAAAGAGCAGAGAAAAATATTTCTTTGGAATGTGTTTAATACCCGTTGATGCTTTTTCATTCTTCAACATGTGTATCCGACTTTCTTAATTCATGCTTTTCTGTTAATTCCAGGCTTCTGGAACAGCAGGGAAAACCGGAAGCTTAGGAAAGAAACCTGGTAAGTTCATTAATAATGCTATTTGTGTCTTACTACCCATTACATTGACAAGGTATCGGTCATTAACGGTAGCTTATTCCTTGGTGCTATGACTGCCATTAATAGTTGAGGTTGGCACTGGGAAACGTCATCCAGAGTGCTACTTACAAGTTAAATGCAAATGAAGTGCCCTTCTCTTATAGTCACGTTTTCAGCTAACCCGTTGGTTGTCGATCTGAAATCTGGTGCAAAAAAAGGATGTGATGTTGTAGGAAAGTGGCTCTGTATATACTGTTCCCAAATAGGTACAGTGTGTACAGCGTCCACAGTCCCCAGAGGTTTGGCAGAGGCTAAAGTTAGATATAACCTTACTCTCTAAAGTGGTAGCTTGGTCGAGCAGTAAGGCAGTATCCGAGGACAGTGTAAAGCATTTGTTGTAAACCCAGTCAGCAAATGGTCTCACACACTCAAGAACTGTACTCTAGGCCAATGGTTTGTATACAAAAATATAGTTTTTATTTTAGAACCAACAATGGGTATCAAAATATACTTTCTCAGAATGAGATGCTTTAGTTAAATACTTTGCAATAGGCAATTGACTTATGAATGTAATAGTTAGTTTGTTGCAATAGGCAACACAATTTCAAACACAATAATACATTGAGCTCAATGGGAATTTCAAGTTAAATGCAATTCTATGTCAGGACCGGAGGCGGGGATTATGCTTTTCTTTCTCCACTTTAATCACAGCAGCCATTTCAAAGTTAACAAACCACAGTTCCCATGAACCATAGGGAACAACAATACAAAAAACAATAGTGTCCATGGAGAGACTGTCCTCTTCCAATGCACCAATCACGAGGCTCCTAGTAGTATGTAGTCCTCTGTCCCTCTTCATTCTCCCTCTTTCTGCGCTGCTGCAGCCAAGATAAGTGTGACCTTTTTTCACTCTCCTCATACTGTGGGTTGTTTACTGTTTGCCTCTTTACGGGGTTGATATTCTTGCACTGGCCGTTCAGGGCCTCCACTCTCAGTATTGTGATTTCCCTTTTGCATTGTTTCCATTGCTGATTGTGTTCTTGGCCTTCTTGCGTTTTGTGAGGGCCTCATGATTATTAACAACTGTCTTATGGATCTGCCTTCATGATCCGTCAATGTTCCACGCTTAGCGCGTCTCTTGTTTTCCTCCAGGTGTGCTCTGCGAGTTAACCGCTACTCTGTTTCCTCGCTCGGCCGTGGGAGATTTCAGTCTCCCTAACGGCCGTTGATTCTGTGGTGCGGTTCGCGGCGCCATCCTCCCGCCGCCAGAGAGCGCGAAGACGCGTCCTCTCGATCGTCCGCGACTCCGGCATTCCGCGCATTACTGGACGGAGATGCGGACGATTCCTGAGCCTTGCCTGCCAGTATGCCGCGTGTGTGGTCGGTACACCTGCCTTCAGGCAGCGCTTTTACAAGATTTACGCTCCTTGAACGCTCGCGTACAAAGCGAGTCTGTAACTGCCGCGAGGCAGGTTTCTGAGGCTGCATTTTGCCTTGTGGGGGTCCGTTATTTTAGGTCTGTTATTAACGCTCTGCTTGAGCCTGTATTGGGACATTTGGCCTGGTAGGCTGCCCTGTATATTTAACTGCACCAGGGCTGTCTGTCCCATGGGTTTTGCCCATTTAAAAAAGCGAGCTCTGTCCGCCCTGCACCAGGCTGTCATCCAGCCCCCCTTCACGTGGAGGTAACCCTTCGCAAGTTCCCCACTTACCTGTGCGGCGCTCAATCTTCCCGCTCTAATCGAAGAGTACCAAGATGAGCCCTACCAGGACGACCAGGGGGAGGAGGATCCCCTCACTTCCCTCCAGTGGGATGAGGATTTTTACAGCGCCGTTGATGATTCCATTTACAAGGCGGTGGAGCAGGCCATGGCTCCTTTAGAGGAGCTCCTGTCTCGCCGTATTGAGCAGGCTTGTGCACGGCTGGCCCAGGGTTCCCATACCCTTCCTGCTCCTGCGTCCGGTGACGGTGGAACCTCCGCCGACTCCCAACCCCCTCAGCCTAAGTGACCTAGAGAGTTTGGGTTGATATGGACGCTTTCGCCTGCCTTAAGCAGGCGTTTTTGGCTAGCAAGCCCACTCCGGTGCCCACTACTTCCCCGGGGAATAACGCTGCAGGGTATATGGACGAGGAGCCTGGCCCCTCCCGCCCCTGGCTCCAGGCTTGCCCAGACCCGGCACCTAATTGACCCCGATGATGTGTTGCATCCCAGGTCCTCGGATTGGGCCCCCTCAGAGAAAGTAGCCCAATATGTGGCTAGTAGGATCCGCCGGCCGAGGCTGCAGCTAGGAGCTATCTGAGGGCGAAGTGCCCCCGTCCTACGTTGGCGGGGAAGGTGGCGGCTACCCCGGAGATCGACTCGCGCATGGCCACCTTTCTTCAAAAATTTGTGAAGGACCCCAAGCGGGGTATTGATAGGTCCCGGCGGCCTTGACGCCCTAGGCCCCATTACCAAAATATTAGACATGGCAGAGGAAGAAACTCTCTCCGCCTGGGCCCAATGAGTTGTGGTTTTCCTCAGGAATGCCAACTGCGCACTTTCTACGTAAAGGCGCAGGAGTTTACTTATTAAGGTTGACCCCAAGCTTGGGGATCTAGCCGATTCAGAGGCTGGCTCCGTGGCCCAAGGGGGTCTCTTTGGAGAGCCCTTTATCAGGGAATTGGGCAAATTTGTGAATACTTTCACGTCTCTTGATAAAGCCCAGTCCTCGATTCGCAAGGTTTTTCGACCTCGGGTTTTCTGGGGGGCCGGACGAGGTAGGGGCCGCTCGTCCGGCCGTCCAAATCAAGGCAGGGGGCAAGGCTCTGGAAACGGGCAGTATCAGGATCAAGCCAGGTTTGGCAATTTCTACCTGACCAGAGCACGTCGTGGGAAAGGCAGAGGCGGCCGAGGCAGTAGAGCCTCCAACTCTACCGGTGAGTCTTCTCCCTTCTTCCCTTCTAAAAGTGGGGGGCCGTCTGGCGCATTTTTTCCAGGCCTGGACTTCTGTCACGGGGGACGCCTGGGTCCTGCAGACTGTCCGGGGTTTTCACATAGAGTTTCACGGAGATCCCTCACAACCGGTTACTCCGCGCCCCCTCTCCTTCTCGGCTTCAGAGGCCGCTCTGGTCGACCAGGAGGTTTCCTCTCTTCTCGACAAAGGAGCAATCGTGGAGTCCGTTGCGCACCCCAGGGGTTTCCTCAGCAACATTTAGTGGACAAGGCGGATGGTACGCAACGTCCGGTCATCAACCTGCAAGAGTTCAATGGGTGGCTGGTGTACCGCCACTTCAAAATGCAAGGGATTCACCTGCTGTGCGATCTCCTCATACCCAACGATTGGATGGCATGTCTCGACTTGAAGGACGCCTATCTGATGATTCCCATTTTTCCCCCCACACAGGCGGTTTCTTCAATTCCCCTGGCAGGACAGGGTGTACGAGTTCACTACCCTGCCGTTCGGTCTGTCCTCCGCACCCTGGTGGTTCACTGAGGTCCTGCGGCCGGTAATCGAATGCCTGCGAGCGTCCGGTATGCAAATGCCTGCGAGCGTCCGGTATGCATCTGATTGTATACCTGGACAACATTCTGTTGATGGCTCAATGTCCCCTAGCCTTGGCATCGCAGCTTCAGATGGCGGTCGACCTCCTTCAGAGCTTGGGCTTCGTGGTCAACGAGGCGAAGTCAATGCTGGTGCCCGCTCAGAAGGTGGTGTTTTTGGGATTTGTGATCGACTCGGTGGAGTCCATTCTCAGCCTCCCGTCTCGAAAGATGACGAAGATTCGCCACGAGATCAGGAGAGCCCTCGCTCAACCATGTCTGTCTCTACGTCAGCTGGCCCGGATAGTGGGGCTCCTCTCGGCCTCCATCCAGGCGATTTTTCCCGCGTCCTCTACACTACAGGGCCCTTCAGCGCCTCAAGGCTCGCCACCTTCGAAGGGGTCTTTCCCCCGACGCTCCAATGGTGGTTGACCAACATAGAAGCTTGGAACGGGCGGGCCATATTCGGTTCTGCGCCCGATCTCATTATAGAGTCCGACGCCAGCAGGTCCGGTTGGGGCCCGCGATGTGGAGAGTTCACTACCGGCAGTGTGTGGTCTCCGCAAGAGCAACAGCTTCATATCAATTGTCTGGAGCTCTTGACGGGCTCTTTTGCGATCAAATGTTGGACCAAAGAATCTATCCGGTCTTGTGTTCTCCTCAAGATGGACAACGTGTCAGCCGTTCGGTACATCAATCATCTTGGGGGCACACGGTCGCAGACTTGGCGGCGAATTTCTGGCAGTATTGCCTGGATCACCAAGTCTCGGTCACGGCGGAGTACCTCCCGGGCCTGGACAACCAAGTGGCGGATTTCCACTCATGCCATTTCCACGACTTAAGCCAGTGGCAGCTTCATCCGGGGGTTTTCGCGGATCTCCAGAACATCTGGGGTCCTTTCTCGGCGGACCTTTTCGCCTCCCGGCTCGACTTTCAGCTTCCTTGGTTCTTCAGCTGGAGGCCGGATCTGTTGGCGGCGGCCGCAGACGCCTCCCTTCAGGATTGGAGGAAGGAGACGGGCGAAGCCTTTCCCCCATTCGCCATGTTAACGAGGGTCTTGGCCCAAGTTCGGCGCCAGGGGGCGGACCTTGTGCTGATATCACCCATCTGGAAGTCTCAAGTCTGGTATCCGGTTCTTCTGAAACTTTCTTGGGATTTTCCAATCCCACTCCCCCGCTTTCGGACTCTTCTGCTCATACCAGACAAACTTCCCCATCCGCTCATCGCTCAGGGCTCTCTGAACTTGATGCTGTGGCGGATTACAGGGGACGTTGGGCGGTCCCAGACCTTTCGGGAGCGGCTGAGAGGCTACTGCCTAGGTTGATGGTACAGTTAAGCGATATCGCTCCATGTGGAGACTATGGGCTCGCTGGTGTCTGCGACGGGGTCTCAATCCCGTGGCAATAGAAGTGACGGACGTTCTGAACTTTTTGGTGGCTTTGACGGAGGAAGGTTTGGCATACAGGACCATTCACACCTTTCGGTCTGCCATATCTACCGGCCACAATATGGTGGATGGCTCACCCGTGGGTGAGCACCCCCTTGTTTGTCGACTTCTTCGAGGCATCCGTCTTTCTTTACCACCTGAGTCTCGTTACACTCAGTTGTGGGATGTGAATCAGGTCCTCAATTTGTTCTTGTCATGGCAACCCAATCGCTTCTTGTCTAGGAAGGAGCTGTCTGCCAAAGTGGCTTGCTCCTTTCTCATTTCCTGCAGGTGAGTTTCGGATGTGCGGGCTCTGGATGTCTTTGGTAGAATCTATTCTCCTTCCGGGGTGACCTTCATGATCAGGCGGCGTACGAAGTGTGGGACATCATCCATCTCGTACCCGGTGTTCCCGGACTCTCCCAAGTTGTGTGTCGTTGCTTGCCTTAAGGCCTATGAGGAAATGTCAGAGGAGTTCCGCCCTCCGGGAGAGCAACAGTTGCTTATCGCGCTCAGGAAACCTCATAGGGCTGTCTTCCCCCACGATCGCCCGATGGTTCCGTTTGGTGATGCAGGAAGCCGGAATTGATCTGCGGCTTTTTGGTGCCCATTCGACTAGAGGGGCTATGGCCTCTAAAGCGTTTGCCTTCGGAGCTCATCTGGAAGAAATTCTGAATGCGGCAGACTGGTCTTCCGACTCCACCTTTAAACGGTTTTATTTTAAGCCGGTCCTAGACATGGCACACTTGGTGGTGAGCAAGCTTTAATCGAGCATAATCCTCGCCTCCGGTCCTGACATAGAATGAAAAATGTCCTAGCTACCGTAACGGAAAGTTTCAATTATTAAGGACTGAGGCGAGGATTATCCCATCCAGTGTACCTGTTTCAGGTCTACTGCCCGCCCTCGTACTGGGGTAAGTAACTGTTTTGTTCTTCGATGATTCACTTATGTGGTTTGTGCTTTTATGCTGTGATTTTCCCTCCCTGGCAGGATTAAACCTTAGGCATTGCTGTCGCTTACGTTGTGCTTTGCTTCTGCAGGCGATACCAGTAAGCAGGACTCATGAGGATTCAGGATTGGCTGGCTTTGAGCGACGAAAGAGGGAGAATGAAGAGGGACAGAGGACTACATACTACTAGGAGCCTCGTGATTGGTGCATTGGAAAAGGACAGTCTCTCCATGGACACTCTATTGTTGTTTGTATTGTTGTTCCCCATGGTTCATGGGAACTGTGGTTTGTTAACTTTGAAATGGCTGCTGTGATTAAAGTGGAGAAAGAAAAGCATAATCCTCGCCTCCGAGTCCTTAATAGAATTGAAACTTTCCGTTACGGTAGCTAGGACATTTTTCATTGATTACTTTTAGGATTACTTTTCTAACTCCAGGACTGGATCCTAGATTCAGCCCTGGGACAGTTCCTCGAAACAGGTGAGTAAATACAATTTAGTTACTGTTGGGATTTTTAAGCAATATTTTGGTATTTTAAAATTGACACTTAGAAACTTTTTCTAATGAAATCACCAATGTTATCCTATGGTAGGAAATTCACTTGGCAGGTAAGTGGGGTTATTGTTACTTTTTCTAGCTCAGTGTTGGATCCTGGATCCAGCACTAGTGTACCACCTGTAAGCAGTTGAGAGAATGCGTTTAGGTTATAAAGGCGATTTTTAACGAATATTTGTAAGTTTGCAAAATCGACACTTAGAAACATTTTCAGCAAAAACTAGGCAATGTTATCCTATGGAAGGAAATTCAAGTTGCAGGTAAAGTATGTTCTCGTTTGTAATCCAGTGCTGGGCTCCTAGGCTCAGTACTGGGACATCTACCTAAAACAGGTAAGTAATTACGTTTTCACAGTTGGTACGATTTTTAAAGAATATTTGTAGTTTGCAAAAATCGACAGAAGAAATTTCACAGAAAAACAGTCAATGGTTTCCTATGGGAGAAAATTGAGTTAGTGGTAAGTATGGTTGTAATTACTTTTCAGGGTCAGTGCTGGGCACCAAGATCCAGCACTGGGATCTCTCGTAATAGCAGGTGAGTATTTTCGATTTCGTTACTCAGTTGATTTTAGGTGAATATTTTAAAGTTTAGAAACTCCACACTTAAAAGAATTTTCAAGTGAAACCAGCCAATGTTACGCTATGGAAGAAAAGTGAGTTAACGGCTTTTCGGTAAGTACTCGACTGGCAGAGTTAAGGTGCTGGGCATAGACTCAGGGGTCTCCAGAGGTCAGGTAAGTACAGTTGTTACACCCTCAGTGGCACTGGGGCAGCCGGGTGCAGAGTGAGGTAGGCCCAATGTTATCCTATGGGAGGCAGGGGGCCCGTGGTTGGTGGCTGCTGGCTAGCAGGCCATGCGGCTGTGGGAGCTGGGCTCCTGGTCACTTGCTCAGGGCAAATGGGGAAGTAGGGCGCTCAATGGAGAAGCTCAAGAACGAACAAAGGCTGCAAGGTCGGGGACGAAGATTCTTCAGGTGCGACCACCACTTCGAGAGGTAAGTTGGGTAGTTGGAGGATAGGTAGGTACCCAGGAGTTGGGCACAGGGGGCCGCAGGGGTGCCTTTTGGTGTTGGGAAATCTTACCCTCTGTTGATAGCGGTTGGGGGGGGGGGGGTCCCTCCTGACTCTGAGGCTGCAGGCGTCGTCCGGAGCGTTAAGGTGGCTCCTTGGGTGGCGGATTCGGGGTTACAGTCGCCGGGGGGACGTCCTCGTGGTCTTTGTCCAATCCAGCACATGCCAGGCTTGGTGGGTGCAGAGTGTGCAGGGTTTGCGGTTCCTGGCTGATGCCAGGGGTCAGTTACTTGCTTTGAGCAGTTCCACTGATCGTGGGAGTCCCAGATGCTCAGAGTCGCAAGGTAGCCAGATCCTCCGGGGTTTGTGAGGTTGCTGGCCACGGGAGATGCCACACAGTTCTAAAATAGACAGCCGACACAAGTATCAGTCAAAATAGGTTAATATTGATTGGTTTGATTGATAAATAGCAGCATTGATCAAATGTAGCTGGTCTTTATGAAGAAAAAACTAGCAGACCTACATACCGAACAGACTTTGACAGCTGGGACGGTTCACAATTCTTCCTCGGTACCCTTAATGATCGTGCCAGAAGCCAGGCTCTGTTTCTGAACATAAAGTTCATAGGCAGTAGCACTACTGGTTTAGATTTTCTTTTTGTAGGTGTGCTTTTTTTTATTTTTATTTTTTTAAAGTAATTGCTGGCAGACTTGAGAAAAAAAAGCAAAAGACACACAATTGATGGACTGAATGCAGAACAAATCAAAACATTCACTCCCGGTCAAGACATCTGTATTAAATGAATCAATCTTTTGCTCACCATGCCACCCCAGTTTAGACCTGGCCATATGCAAATCAGTCTTGACCCTGTGCATCGTGGGAACAGTCCAGCCTGAACTGCCAAGCCAGGTCCTCCCTGGAACGGAAACAAGCATCCTAGGACAGGTTTCGGGGTTTCACCCCTCATCAGCCAGGATAGCTTGATACCAGTGGCACCGTGAGCCCGGGACCCACGTCTGGGCATACCCGGCGCACTTAGAGCGAGAAAGCAAAAGACACACAATTGATGGATGGAATGCAGAACAAATCAAAACATTCACCCCAGTCAAGAGATCTGGGTTGAGCTATCCTGGCTGATGAGGGCTGATAGCCCGAAACCGGTCCTAGGATGCTTGTTTCCAGTCCAGGGAGATCCTGGCCTGGCAGTTCGGGCTGGACTGTTTCCATTGGGCGCAGGGGCAAGACTGATTTGCATATGGCTGGGTCCAAACTGGAATGGCATGGTGAGCAAAAAAACAATGGATTTAGGCCCAGATCTCTGTACTGGGGTGAATGTATGACATTGTTCTGCATTCTGTCCATCAATTGCTCTTTTGGCAGACTTAAGAAGTTTGTTGTTCCCAAGAGCAAATGAATAGAAGTCTCAACAAGACTATTTCAACCTGGATCTGAAGTTCCACTTCAACAAACTCGATATTGCGCATGTTTCTTGCATCAGTCCAGGGGAATTTCATTTAGAAAAAATCCTCTCAGTTGTTAAATTGCTTCCAGGCATGTAAAGCATACATGACATCATTTTTTTTTAAACTTTGGGATCTTCACGAAACAACTTAAAAAAACTTGTGCTATTTTTGTGCGTAGGACAGGTTGTTGCCTGCAATAGTGTCTGAGACGGGATCAGTTAAACTGTATTTGTTGAATGTTTGATAGAGTTCCAGATAACCGGAAAGGTTAACTTCATTAGCAGCTTTGCAAAATTGATGAGAGGTTTGGAGAAGTCGAAGAAGCCTATACAGTATTGACCCGAACTACACTTAAGTGAGTGTCAACTTGTGCCTTACAGCATCTCTACATATGTCCTTGATGTGAAGACCTAGGCAGGACCATTGGAATTACGCTGCAATGGATGACCAAATAATATGGCAGAGTTGCCTGCATTATGTGGCTATAAAATCAACTTGTGTGGCGTAATACCGCATATAATTTGCCATTCATTATTTTGTCATTTTACAGACTTTAATGGGATCTGGGTACAGGTCTGAGCTCATTAGTACTAGTTTAAAACCTGGATAAAGAAATCGGCAACTAAAAGATGCATATACAAGGAGTTAGAAACTTCTTTTGTTAAAATGATCAGTTATTGCAGCAGATTATGGACTTGGTGGATTATATGAGTGTTGTAAATAAATGAATATGTGGAATATGCCACAACTGCAGAGTCACCTAATTCCAGTTGCCCTGGGCATGGAGTGTGCGGAAACGCCAAAATGTAATGCTTCATTAATTAATTCCTACACCATCTCAATCTCACCAGTAAAGATTTCAGTGGAGGTAGTAAATACAGTACAGACTCTAAAGGCTCATCTACGCAACTAAGAGGGTGAGAAATGGATGTAAAAACCATTGAAACACAGTGTAACAGGCTGGAGATAGACGTTTTTTGTTCTTTGGACTGGGAAGTATTAAAAACTGCTATTTCCAGACAGCACTGGCATATTTCCAGACAAAGCCAATTGAAATATTTACTCAGCAGTCATATTGATACAATTTGAAAACTATTGTCCTTTTATTGAATCAACATTAATGTTCTTTATAATGGAACATACTATTACTCTCTTGCTTACTGACTTTCCTATAGAGTGTTTTCATCTGCAAACACAGAATGCTGCTTGTGGCCTAATGGTTACGGTCTAAGACTCTTGGTCTGTAGATCAACGGTTCAAATTCTGCTAATCTTTTTCAAATTGCACCCATGTCTAAAACGGTGTATGACGATGAGAGAGGTAATAGTAGGAGAAAATGAAATTGTATTGATTAGCAAACATTTTCAATGGTACTCACTCTCAAAGTATTGGTATTAAAAATATGCCTGGCCCCAACCAACACGACTTCACATTCACACTGACTTTATTATTGAATGTTTTCATCTGCAAAACGTGAACGTAGCTTATCGGCTATTGGTTACAGTGTAAGACTGTCAGTCTGAAGGTCAAGGAATCGAATCCTGCTGTTGCCATTTTCATGTGTTAGATTAAAAGTGATGTTCATTGGGCCCTGGCAATAATCAAAAACAAAGACAGCGTGTCAGTTAAAATATTTGCTTATCAATAAAAATTAGTTGGTACTTAATCTTATTATTTTTCCATGAACAACATTTTAGACACATAGGTGCAATTTGAAAACTGATTTTCAAGCCTACACATAACCATGGAGACAGCAGGTTTCAAACCTTAACCGTTTACGCTGAGAGCTTTAGACCTTAACGATTAGGCCACAACCAGTATTCTACCTTCGGTACCCTGGCTGAAATCAGCCACCTCACTGGCTGTCAGCCAGCATCATCCTCAGATTACAGATAAATGCGGTCAGTTACAGTTAGTCTTATGGGTGACAAACATTAGTTCGAAATTACAGATTGCTCGTGTAAATAATAGTCGGCTGTGATTTTGGAATGGCAGGACATGACTTGCTGCTGTTGAAGGATGATGTAGCCCACCCAGACCCTGCAGTTAACCTATACAAATTCTACAGATCTTTATCAAGCCAACATCTGAAGCTTAGGGGAGTAGTAGGACATTACCCAGAGGAAGCCCAGTGGATTTACATTGGTGCAGCGTTTGATGTTGTGTTGTGGGAAAACTGTTTTTAGCGAACTCTATCTGGTTCTCATTGATGGAGCCCAAAGATAAGGTTGCACTTACCATTGCTGAAAGACACGTGCTGTGCTGATTTGAGGAGTGAAGTCCAAGACTAAAGGCTCTGGCTGTGCATAGGTAGGGCAGAGGCAACAGTTAATCAAGTGCAAATCATTCTCCTCCCACCATGTTTCATTACAGTTGTGGTGATGCTGCAGAAGGTAACTTTCCTTTCAGGTGCAATCTACTTCTGTGCTTCCGGTGTCAGGTTTTTGTTGCTGCTGTGGGGCTTAAGTCTGGCACTTGCCTTTGTGGCAGGGGTACCCCATTGATCTACAAGGATGAGACCCAGTGATGTGAGTAGCTGTTAAATGTCTATTATGATGTTGCCACAGACCTATTCTACAAACTAGAGACCGAGCTGTGGGAAGACCGTGCATATACATCGGTGGCTTGGTGTGGCGGTAGCTTTTAACCACTGAGAAGCTGAAGGTGCTTCATGTTGGCCACCATTTATGGACTTCACCAGGCTTTAACTCCTGAACTGAGGTCCTATCGAATTATAGATTTAAGCTTCTCCGCAAAATCAGTATTTGCCACATGTTTCTCTCAATTTTTTTTTGCCATTTCCTATAACATTTTTATTTTGGAAGTTAAGGTTACTGCACCAGAAGCGTAAAATAAAGATATATATATTTTTTTTATAAATTCGCAAATATCGTTCTTTTTTGTGTGAGAAATAGGTCTGACACTAGAATTCTCAGTTGCTGATTTTGATTGGGGGAAGGGGTTATGGGTTTCTGAAAGAGCCACTGCCTCAGTTTAAGTTCCTGAAACGCCTCCCCATGCTGCTAATGTGCAGGAAGGACTGGGTGAGCCTTCAAGTCATTAAATTGATGTTGACTTATGTTTTTATACTGTTAGCATGACATTGGCCCTGGCAACCTTTTGGTAATTATTGGCATATATTAGTCTTCCACGGCATCCTGTTTCCAACCACTGCAATCAGCTGTTAAGTACCATAGAAGTAATTGGAACGGCAATGACATATCACGCAGACAAAATGGATACTCAAGTAGACCTACTAAACGCACTAGCAGTTGATGTACAAGGAATGGAACAAAAACTGCAAGCACTGAACACCATGATAATAAAAGTGCAACAGGATTCAGCCATCGTCTCCCAG
Organism: Triturus cristatus; assembly: GCF_964204655.1. Taxonomy (NCBI): domain Eukaryota; kingdom Metazoa; phylum Chordata; class Amphibia; order Caudata; family Salamandridae; genus Triturus; species Triturus cristatus. The sequence continues at coordinate 202,955,167 of NC_140591.1, read as the reverse complement.
GCATGTCACTTCTCTTCTATAATTGACAAACTCGCTATTGTTCCCAACACATTGTCAGAATTACTGGGGAAAGGGAAGGAGACCCTTAAAAAAATCCCCCATGGCCAACTAGCGGCCCGACAACAGCCAACGTAGCTGTAACAGTCAACTCAAGATCACGTCATATATTCCACACAGACTGATCCCGGAACAGCAGCAGCCTCACAGGTAGAACTGCTACAAAAGAAAGGATTACCAAAGAACATTTAAAAACAGCAAGTTCTAATAGCAGAACCAGCAGACGTTTCTCCAAATACTAGTTCTCCTATTACCCACGTGAAGAGGGAACGCAAGCGCTTGAGAAAAGCCTGGGGAAAAAAAGCACATATCTGAAAGAGACTATTAGTTATAGATTCCTTACCTTAGAATTACCCCCAGGCGTCAGACTCGATCCGGAGAATTTTTTCTCAGCAGTAGCCCTGCAGGTCGGAAGGTGGCATCTGTCAACGCGTTTGGCGTCGTGATTGCCGGGATGATGTTGCGGTATCCACTTAGATGCCACCCCTGCGCTCTGACGTCAGTTCTTTCTTTTTCCGCGCCAGCCAGCGCAGATCCGGAGGGAGCAGTACCCTTAGTCATTTTTGGACTTTTGTTGACATCTTTTTCGAGTCGTGCAAGTAGGGATGTCGCATCGTCGGACCAGCTTCAAGCCTTGTGACTCCTGTCACATGTTGATGTCAGTAACGGACCCGCACCTCGTGTGCCTTTGGTGCCTGGAATGCGACCACGACTCGAAGTCGTGCTCTGACTGTCGGGCCATGAACCTGAAGTCTTTGTGGGAGCGGTCCTGAAAGCTTCTGGAGGCCTGGCAGTCTGCTCTACGCCGCTCGAGGTCCCGGTCAAGAGGGAGGTCGCGGAAACCGGTTGCGGAGTCACCACCATCACTCCCCATCGAAGTCTTCGTCTTTGGGTAAGTTGAAGCACCGTCGCTCTTCGCCTTCTCCCCGTCTGTCGTACGACGGGACGCGGAAGGTCGTGTTCCTTCGGCTCCGCCCGCGGAGCCTACTGAAACGGCTCCGAGTTTCCCTCCCTTCATGGAAGCCGGAGCATCACCTGCCCAGCTTCGTGCATTTAACAAAGCTCGCCACTCCATCTTTGGGCAGCCCGACTCTGCCGGCGCGCCTTTGGGCCCCGGGGACTCGGCTGGGGGCTCTAGACCGTTGATGCCGGCAGCCCTGGCACCACAGGGATCCAGGCCTAGATCCAGATCGGTGCAGTCGACCTCATGATACCTCCTTCAGCACGGATACCTCTGACGATGCCTCCGCCACTTCCGATGCCAGTGTTTTCCCCAGCCGGCGTCGACCCTGACCTCCCTCTCGACTTGGACACAGAGCCAGACCGGCGCCGACCGGTACTTTTGTACCACTGTTATACCCTGGTGTTCCCTATCGCCCTGAGTGGCAGCCAGAGAAAGATGAGGAGGACTGGGAGGGGTCTGTTGACCCTGTGGCACACCAGCTTGATGAGCCGGACTGGAGAGAGGATTTGGGTGAGGCCAGTGGTCTGGATACCTCCCCAGAACTTGTCATACTTTCTCCTCCTACAGTGACCACGGAGGAGGGAGCCTCCTATGCTGTGGTGTTGCGTAGGGCAGCTGAGGCCTTGGGCCTTGAGCTTCCTATGGTGGCAGTCAGGACTAATCTACTGACTGAGGTGCTTCACCCGGCAGAGGCCTCTTCGGAGCCCCAGCTGCTGTTCAATGAGGCTCTGACAGACATCCTCCTGGGCACTTGGTCCAAGCCCACCACAGGGCCTCCTGTGGATAGGATGATTGCCCAACGCCACCACCAGCTCCGGGCGACCCAATTTTCCTCTCCCAACACCCTACCCGCGAGAGCTTGGTGGTTCAAGCCTCAACATCCAAAGGCGCGTTCCCTTCTGCTCCCCAGATAGGGAATCCAAGAAGCTGGACCATCTTGGGAAGATGTTTTCTTCCACCAGCTTAAGACTACGGTCGGTGAGCACTGCATATCTCTTGGGCTGTTACACCCACTCAGTGTGGGATACAGTTGTGCAAGTGCTGCCACAGTGTCCGGAGGATGCCCGGGTCACACTCTGACATGCGGTCGCAGAGGGGAGAGACGCAGCAAAGTTTTTCATCGCTGTGGGCTGTACACCGCGACTCGCTGGGTAGAACGATTTCTACGTCAGTAGCCCTAATGCGCTACGCCAGGCTGTGATCCACTGACTTTTCTGGGGATGTCCAGTTGACTTTTTTGGACATGCCCTTTGATGGCCAACGCCTGTTTGTCAACCAGGCGGACATTGATCTTGAGCGCTTAAAGGATTCTAGAGCTTCTGCCAGATCCTTGGGCCTCCCTGCCACCTCTCTTCCTGTGCAGTCTGCCTTTTGCCCCTTTCGTGGCTACGGAAGGGGTGTCCCACCACGATCCACCCAGGGCCACAGGCTGGCACAGCCGGGGACATGGGACCCAACGTCGTGGGTCTTGGGGCCAGCGGGCGGGCCAGTCCATCAGTGCCCCCTCTGCAGCAGCCTCTAAGCCTTCATAGTCTGACCTTTCAGGGACACCAGTTGGCAGTGGGTGGCAGAATCTGCGATTACCTCCCCCATTGGCACAAATATCACGTCGGACAGGTGGGTATTGAAGATAGTGCAAAGGGGCTACTCCCTCCCCTTCGAGAGTACCCCTCCCTCCATGCCTTTAAAAATTCAATCGCATGTCGGAGGATCACTGGGCCATTCTCCGTCAGGAAGTTACTGTTCTCTTGGCCAAGGGAGCTATCGAGTGAGTAGCTGTCCAAGAAGTAGGTTGTGGTTGTTATTCCCACTACTTTCTGGGGCCCAAGAAGGACAAAGGCCTGCGTCCTATCTTGGATCTCAGGGACGTCAACCGCTTTCTCCGGAAGGAGAAGTTAAAAATGTTGACTTTAGTTCCAGTCCTGTCTGCCCTCGACCATGGAGACTGGATGTTAGCGTTGGACTTCTGCTTACTTCCACATTCCCATCCTGCCAGCCCACAGGCGCTGCCTACGGTTCATGGTAGGCCACTTGCATTTTCAGTTTACCATACTCCCCTTAGGTCTTACCAGAGCGCCTCGGATGTTCACGAAAGGGATGGCGGTGGTCACAGCTCCTCTGTGCAGATCATGGGTTCCAGTCTTCCCCCATCTCGATGACTGGCTGTTGAAGGTGGTCTCGCCCCAGGCTGTCGTGTACCACCTCCCGACTACGGCAGACCGCCTGCATTCGCTGGGGTTCTCTATCAACGTGCCGAAGTCGCACCTGATTTCCTCTCAGAAGCTCCTTTTTATCAGAGCAGTTCTAAGTACATCGCAGTTTCGGGCTTATCCTCTCGAGCAGCGAGTCCGGGATATTCGAGCTATGATACTGATGTTTCAGCCTCTATCCCGTATTTCGGTGAGATTCACCTTGAAGGCTGCTGGGCCTCATGGCCTGCTGCATCCTGCTGGTGGACCATTCCAGGTGGCATATGCCGGCTCTGCAGTGGGACCTGAAGTTCCAGTGGGCACAGTATCAGGGGAATCTTTCCGATGTCGTCTAGATCTCGGAGGGCACTTCACGCCAATTGCAGTGGTGGCTAACGAACCAGGAATAGGTCAACAGTAGATCCCTCTCCCATCCCCAACCAGAATTCACAGCGGTGACAGATGCGTTGCTTCTGGGATGGGGTAGCTACATGGGAGAGGCTGAGATCAGAGGCCTCTCCGGGGTAGTCCGGACCCCACATCAACCTTCCGGAGCTCCGGGCGATTCGTCTTGCATTGAAAGCATTCCTGCCTTGTGTGAAAGGAAGAGTAGTGCAGGTGTTCACAGACAACACCATCGCCATGTGATACTGCAACGAACAGGGCGGTTGGGGTTGTGGACCCTATGTCAAGAGGCTCTTCGCCTCTGGGCATGGCTGGAACACCAGGGTAAGTCCCTGGTGGTTCAACACCTGGCAGGTTCCCTGAACGCCAGGGCGGACAAACTAAGCCGCCAGTGCATGATGGATCACGAATGGCCTCTTCGCTCAGAGGGGGTGCAAGGTCTCTTTCAGCACTGGGTAGAGCCTTGGTTAGATCTACTCGCCACCGAAGAGAACGCGCAATGTCAGCAGTTCGGTGCATTGGAATTTCCAAGGCAGCAGTCGCTCGCAGACGCTTTTCGTCTCGAGTGTAATTTCGGTCTTCTGTACGCTTTTCCGCCTATACCACTTCTGCCCAGATTTCTGAAGAAGATCAAGCGCGACCGGGCCCAAGTCTTTCTTGTGACTTCGGATTGGGCACGGAGATTCTGGTATCCCAAGCTCTTGAGCATGACCATCGATCCTCCGATCAGACTGCCTCTTCGGAAGGATCTTCTGTCACAGCAACAGGAGACAGTCCTCCATCCGAACCTGTCCAGCCTCCACCTCCTTGCTTGGAGATTGAGCAGCGACAGTTGACCGCTTTCGACCTTCCTCCCGAAGTCTGTGATGTAATCTTGGCAGCCAGGCGTCCCGCCACTAAAACGGTTTACGCCTGCAGGTGGAACAAATTTGTGGCATGGTGCACCGCAAAGGCTGTGGATCCCCTTTCTGCCCCTCTTTCAGAGGTTCTCCTCTTCATTCTTACTTTGGCTCAGTAGGGCTCTGCCCCAGGCACCCTTAAAGGCTATCTTTGGGCCATTTCGGCCTTTCTTCACCTTCCTGATCAGCCTTCTCTTTTCAAGTCCCCTATTGTAAATAGATTTCTTAAGGGCATTACTCACCTCTTCTCTCCTATTCCTTTTGTAATGCCCCAGTGGGACTTGAATCTGGTCTTGACTTCCCTTATGTGTGCTCCTTTCGAGCCACTACATAATTATCCTCCCAGACTCTTGACCTTAGCTTTTCTGGTTGCCATCACCTCTGCTCTCAGGGTGAGTGAACTTCAGGTTCTTTCTTCTAAACCTCCTTTCCTTGCTGTTCATCCGGACAAGCTTGTCATTTGAACTAGACCTTCTTTTCTTCTCAAAGTGGTTACCTCTTTCCACATAGGACTGACCATAACTTTGCCCACCTTCTTCCCGCCCCCACATCCTTCCACAAAAGTATTCCAGGTGGAGGATCGACTCTTTGTTGGCTATGTGGGTGCCAAGAAAGGTCAGGCCGCGGAAAAGCGGACCATCTCTCGATGGGTCACCCTTTGCACTAAAATCTGTCATGCCTGGGCGAAAAAGGAGCCTCCGGTAGGGCTGCGCGCCCATTCCACAAGGGCGACGGCAGCTACTACGGCTTTGGGATGTGGATTCCCCCCTCGGGGACATCTGCGAGGCAGCCACATGGTCATCATTGCACACGTTCACTAAATATTACTGCCTGGATAGTCCAGTCCGGAGAGACTGCTTCTTTGGCCGTTCACTTCTCCAGGACTTTCTGGTGGGTGGAATTCTTGGGGTATCTATTCTAAGGTAAGGAACATATAACTAATGGTCTTTTTCACATGAACAAGTTACTTTACTTTGGTAACAATGTATCTGTAAGAGGCCTACATTAGTTATAGATTCCTTACCACCCCACCCATCCTCCCGGTTTTGCGAACTGACTTCGAGTTCAGGGCCCTAGTTTTGTGCACCAGTGGTCAGTGTCTTGCATGGCTCTGCGCTTCTGGCGTGGAATGTCGTGTAGAGAACTGACGTCAGCGCACAGGGGCGGCGTCTAGGTAGACACCTCAACTTCATTCTGGCAAACACTATGCCAACGACGGACACAAAGTCGACCTCCACCTACTGACTCACGGGGGTACTGCTAAAGAAAAAATCTCCAGATCCAGTCTGACACCTGGGGGTAATTCTAAGGTAAGGAATCTATAACTAATATGTCTCTTTTAAATATATCGTTACCAAAGATAAGTAACTTGTTAGTTTATACGCATAGCCACATTTGGGATTTGAGTTCCACTTTAATAAATGACCACATCTGTGACCTCCTTATAATTTGGTAGAAATTAATATTAACAGACCCCCTGATAATTGTCCCTTCCTCATTTGTACCCCGTGTGTTTTTTGACATCTGATAGAGCCATCTAGCTGCAGATTCCTTACCTTTGAATGTCCCAGGCGTCAGACTGGATTGGGAAGTTTTTCTTTGAGCAAAATCCCCAGTGCACCAGGAGGTGGCTTCAGTTGGCTCCGCGTGGCATCATCAGCATAGTCTGCACTGGTAGTGTAGTCCGCTACACCTAAATATGCACCACCTTGTATGGAATAGAAGTGGTCGATCTAAAGCATTGGGGTTTTCTACAGACGGTCGAAGGAAAATTATTAAGGTCTATAACCTCTCTTAATTCTGCTTGTTCTGTAGCTTCCTGCAGACTTGAGTTTGGTCTCCGTAGCAGTTGGGTGCAGGGCCTATCTGCCTTAGTACGATGGGTTGCCAGCCTCGCTAGAAGTGAAATGGGGTCTCTGAGATCCCTTCTCAAGGGGGAATTGTTGGGAAGTTTTAGAGAGTACTCTCAAATTGTTAAAAATTTCAGAAAGGCTGTGGCTCTTCTTGATTTAGATGAGAGCACTATTTTTGTTATCTCGCCCTCCCAGCTAAAATCTCTTCTGAAACAGGCTTCCTGGACTCTTTTCTTTATGTTGGACAAAACGTCCATAGTAGCTAAGAAGGGAGGTGTTCTTCTGACTAATACATACCTAAGGAAGTTTGTCCAACCCTATGTCATTTGGAATTTACCTCATGGTATTCGGAGATTTTGGTTCCTCTTGAGGCAGGATCTATTGCCACTTAATACTCTTTTGGCAAAATGGTATGGGTCCTCTCCATTATGCAACTTATGTAATATGTCTGCACAGGATCGTAATCATGTATTGTTTATATGTCCGGCATTGCGTCCACTTCGCTTAAAGTGGTTAAGATCAACATGTTTGCAATTGGGTATCCTGGATATGAACTCTTTTTTGCAGGCTTTATATAGTCCTCCAAATGAAATGTTTTGCTTCAATATTTTTAACTTTTTTAAAGGTTTTTTAGCTATTTATTGATGAAATATGGAGGTCTGTGTCGTAGTCTGTCTTTTTCAGCGGAGAGTGTTGTAATTGTTATTTTATTATTTGGGAATATGTATTTGTATTTGTGTATTTTGTTTATGTGGCCCTCTTCGGAGTGCCAAAACATAATAAATAAAATTGAATTGACGTGAGTGCTACACGCGCTAACCACTTCAATAACATATTCTATGTGGTAGCATCAGAGGGGACACAGGGTGTCGCGCTGCTCTAATAAATGTATTCTCTAATAAATAGTTGGGTACAGGTGCTTTCTGCGCCAGTCAAGCACTAATCCATGAAGAACACTAACTTCTGTCACTATTTGACAGGATTTTTCGACTTTTTATTGAACCACTCTCCCCCCCCCCCCCCACCCCCCCCCCCCCTTTTCTTTTTTTTCTGTGTTGTAGCAGATCATGTCCGCTAGGAAGAATTCAGGGTTCAAACCGTGCAGCGCCTGTCACCGCGCCATATCGGTGACAGACCTGTATTTGGTTTGCTTGTGGTGTCAGGAGTGTCCCCACCATGCCAAGTCATGCTCTGACTGCCGGGCCATGGTTCCGAAGGTTTTGAGGGAGCGGCCCTGAAGCTGCTTGAAGCCTGGCAGGCGACACCCCGCCCGACTCGCTCTCAGTTGAGAGGAATGTTCTGGAACTGGTTCAGGAGTCCCAAGCCCTCTTCATCCCACTCACAATCCTCTGGACACTCTGATAAGAGGCACAATAAGTCGAAGCGTACTTCGACTTCTCCCCTTCTGCCGGCCAATGCAACAGGGAAGCCTTGGCTTTCAAGGCCTCGCTCTCCGGGACCTGCTCCTGAGTCGGCTCCACGCCTCCCCGCTTTGCCGGGAGCCGGAGCAACCTCCGCTCAAATGAAAGACTTTTATAAGGCTATGCACATCGTTTTTGAGCGGACTGACCCCTCCGGCTTGCCTTCATGCTTGCAGGGTCAGAGTGGGCTCCATCAGGTTCCGCACCAGTGCCGATGTTCCTTCCTGGATCCGGCCATGGATCCAGGCTGGCCCAGTCATACCATTGCGACCTTCCCGGACTCCAGACTTATTCTGATCCCTTATGACACAGAGCCAGTACCACGTCGACTGACGCCAATTTAGGTGCGAACGGGGCCCATTTGCCCTATATTGTCCCCTAAGCCTTATTTGGACACACCAGAATTGGAAGAAGAAAGGGAGGGGGTCACTGGACCCTTTGAATACTTGCAGTATGATCAAAACATGGACTGGTATGAGAAATAGGGTGAGGCCAGTGGACTGGATACCTTCCCAGATACTGGCAAGCTTTCTCCACCTACCGTGGCTACGAAGGAAGGTGCATATTTTGCAATGCTGGTGCACAGGGCAGCTGAGGTCCTTGACTTTCAGCTACCCACAGTGGTGGTCAAGACTACCATCTTGACAGAGGTGCTACAGACGGAAGCTTCCTCTTTGGAACACTTGCTCCCATTCATCCAATCCTTCAGACGTCCTTCTGGGAACCTGGTCAAAGCACAGGGGCTCCTGTGATCAGGATGATTGCCCATCGCCACTGCCCTGCCCTTGGTGACCCAAACTTCCTCACTGCCCACCCAACACCCCCAGAAGCCTTGGTGGTCCAAGCCTCTTTTTTCCATGGCGTGTTCCCTGCCTTTCCCACGGACAGGGAATCCAAGAGTCTGGACAGTTGGGGCAAGAAAATGTGTTCTTCCTACTGGCTTGAATTGCGGTTGGTGAACACCACATGCTTACTGGGCTGTTATTCCCAGTCTCTGTGGGAAACATTTGCGCAAGTGATACCACAGGTCCTGGAGGAGGCCTGGGCCATCCTCTCCCAAGCAGTATAAGACTGGAGAGATGCAGCAAGGTTCTCCATCCGATGTGGTTTAGACACAACCGACTTACTGAGCAGAGTGGTTTCCACGATGGAGTCTGTTACATGCCATGCCTGGCTGAGAACATCTGGCTTTTTGGGGGATGTCCAGCCCTCCCTCATGGAAATGCCCTTTGATGGCACCTGTCTCTTCAGAGGCAAGGAAGAGCACTTTAAGGACTTGCAGGCTATGCCCAAGTTCTTAGGCCTCTCAGCTTCCCCCGTCCCAGTCTGGGCATCCAGTAGGTGGCACGATAAGCCATAGCCACCACCTCTGGCACAACATCACATTAATCCAACAGAAGGAGGGGATACCTAGACTTTTAATAAAGTGCATGTGTGTTTTTTGTCTGAGATTCGTGAGTGATTGCACCCAGGTAAATCGGTGCTTCTCTTACATTAATCTCAGATCAATGTATAAAACTTGTCTATTTTAAGAAGAAAAAATTGTGTGTGCGCGCGGAGGGGGGGGGGGGTGTTTGGGTGTGTGGGTGTGTCCCCTCACCCACAGGTATCACCCGTGGCATGCTTCATCATTGGACCTTCACTCATACACATGAAGTATGTGAGTGGAGTCAGCACGTTTGTAAGCGGAGTGCAAAGGTAACTCTGAGTGAAGGCAGGGGATTTGGGTGTGTTAAAATAGCCTTCTAAACATAAAAATTAATCTTTATCGGTATATGTCTAGGGGCTAGATAAAAAATAACACTCTTAGGATTTAAATGATCCAAGGTGTCTATTTAGGTTGACATGTTTCAGCCATAAGGACTGCCTCAAAAGGTCAAATGGCTTTCTTCAGGACCTTTGTTTACCCTGCTAAATTATGATGACAAACCTATCAGCTTGTGCAGTTCAAATAATTGTTGAAAATGTGTGGGGAAAAAAAGCATGTGCATTTGAATACTGACCATACTGTGGGACTTATTCCTTGCATGGTTAAAGCTGTAACGAGAAAATATCTGTAGGAGAGTAGGGTCTGCTTTCTATGTTCACCCCCACATTTTGCTTTTGCTTTACTGGTTTTCGACTTGGATGTGGCTGTGGGCCTGCTAACCAGACCCACAGCCCTGCTGTTCTCTCTCTAAATTGAATCTATGTACTTTAGGTACATAACCCATTTGGATAGGATCACCTTATTGGCCCCTGTACAGTGTACCTTAGGTACCCAGGGCATAGGTGTACCCTAGGCCTACCAGGGGCTGCAGCATGTATTATGCCACCCCTGGCCTGGCCTTCCATTATGACACAACTGGCTGATCACTCAGCTGGGGCAAGGTCGTGTAATCACCCCTTGCTTAGGTGTAGTATTCCTATACCTAACTTACATATAGACACATGTGTACCTATCAGCCACTCCTATGGCAGGCCTTGACAATCCTGGAGGCAGAGTGCTTGGTAACATGTGAGATGGTGCTCTAGCATGAGCTGAGCCTGTCTGCAGCTTTCGGAACCATGTCCTTATAGCTGTTCTATGATATAGCCTACCATATACTCTTAAAGTGCCTTATAATCTTAAACGGTTATGGTAACTATGGTTTGGCTTTATCAAAACATGTCGTGTAAGGTGTCTAACACTTTGGAATAATACCCCCATACCATTTCTGGGGTTGAGGATATTATCCCTCCCTTCTAGAGGGAGAAGACATGTTGAAACCTACTTACCCGGTTAAAGTTAACCAGAGCCTCAGCATCACAAAATGGATGCTGCTGCCACAGACACGAGTCTGACCTCCTGCTGCTGGGAGTGATCCCGGCAAGGGAGGCTTGGACAATAGGTTTCCTGCCTTGGGAGGTGCAAGCACCACCCCAGACAGGCCTTAGTGTATTGGGGCAGGGAGGGATGAATAGTCCAGTTCAAACCGGTGCTGGGGCACTCCAGCCCCAGTCCTGGCGCGAAACTGGACAAAGGGAAGGGGGTGTAACCACCCCCCTCCCAGGTCCCACCCATAAGGCGTGACCTAGCAGGTAACCCAGCCCCCCAGATTTGGATAAGAGTGGTAGTTGGGCCCCAGGAGATTAGATTATCCTGAACCTGCAACTTGAACAGAAACTCTGGACCTTCGACATTCGACGAAAGAAGAAGACTGAAGAATCTCCCTTGTGGCCAAGGAGTGGCTACCCTGTGCAAACAGGCACCATCAAGAGACTACCCTTTGCTTTGCTAAAGTTCTACGAGGGACCGACTGCAGAGCCCGACCAGAGCCTTGACTTCCAGACTTCTCCGACCCTGATCCACATCCACAGCCGAGCTGAGATCCGTGGAGGCGACGAGAGACGTGGGACCGGCTACCTGGGAAAAGTGGCTAGTATCTTCAAGCGCAGCTTCTGAGGCACCCTCGAAGTTGTGCACCGGGGATTGAGAAGCCCCAACCCCAAGCACCATCTGCACCGAAGATCAGCCCCCCACACTCCACGAGTCCTGCGTGGGGCCCTTCTGCATTTTCCTGCTTGCCGCGTATGTCCGGTTGCTTGCCCGTTGGCTAGTGGCCTTTGTGACGACGCATCCAGAAATCTTCACCGCTGGTTTGGCTCCTCCAGACTGGCTCCTGCTTCTTTGCAAAAGAGAAGCACCCCAGACCTTCCTGGTCTGCACCAGAAGCAAGTCCTCCGTTCTTCGTGGGTTCCGCTTGCCAAGGCTTGGTGAGTCCTAGTCCAACTTCGACGCCGCCGACAACAAGAGCCTTCGTGGGACAGCTCGCCTCCTGGTCCTGGTCGTCCTCGACGTTCCCTGGTCCTCGTGGCTGCAGCGACAAGCTTCACCTTCACCTGCAATCTTCACGACATCGCCTGGTTCCTTCCTGGTTCCACGTGGTCACTGGCTAGTGACCTTGACTCTGTCCCTTCTGCTTGCAGGTCTCCTCTCTTCTTGATCCCAGCCTTGGGAACCACCGGACACTCTTCACTGACTGCCTGTCAGCACCTTTCCTTCAGGCATCCATAGAAGTCCACGACGAAACCCGACGCAAGTTCACACCTATGCACCCGCAGCCCGTGGGCTAGGTAACTTGGGTACTTCGGTGCTCACAAGGGTAGTGACTATCCTAGGGTCTAGTTTCCGAGTCTCGACTCTCTAGCTGCTTCAGAAGTGTCCTTACACTGTTAATTTCTAAACTGTACTATTTCTATCGACTTTTACGCATTACGCGTGAGTGTTTCCACTCTGCACCTGAATCCCGTGGGCCTCCCACTTCCTAACTGTTGCTAGTGTAGTGTAGCCCCAGCGATTGCCTAGGCCTAGGCCTATCCTATTTCCGTGACAGTGGTCCTTATACCACTTACTTAGTATATGGTTTGCGTGGCCCCTAGGGCCTAACTGTATTACTTACCTGTGTGACTTAATGTATGCTTGAATAAGACTGTGTTGTACTTACCTCTAATCTCATAAAGAGTGCTGAGGGTTTGACTAGAATAAATACACTTTATTTTATATATATATCTGTTGTGGTGTCCTTTCATTTGGTATTCAAGGGATTATATATGGTATCACAGCTGGCTTCACATGCCATTCAGAGTTTAGCCTAAGACTGCTCTTGTCCATGCTACCACTAGGATAGCTGGTCTATAAGGTTGACTTTACAACCAATCACCATAAGGGTTGTTTGGACTGATATAAGGTGTACACTAGAACTAGTGACATCATACATCAGGCCAACTTCTCACATTGGTGAGCAGCGGTTGGGATCTGAGCTTGCTGTTGTAATACCATTGTAATCTTGAGATACTAAATTGAAAGATCACACAGATATTGTCTAGGTACATATAACATAGATTATAATACTTAAGTCCTACTGGACTTAGTGGTTGTAGGTTGAAGGGAGTAACACACCCTGACTACAACTACCAGAGAGGTTTAGTAGAAACAACTAGTGTAGGTAGGTGCACACACCACACCCTCACTAGAATCATGTCCCTGAATGGAGATCACACTGATACTCCCTCAGGAGAGGAGAATCCTAGACAGATTCCCTCTAGATATGATGCATTCACTTTCCAGGAGATGAGACAACTGTGTACCTCCAAGAGATTAAAACAGGGTTCCAACCCTACCCTTGGACAGCTAGTGGAGCTTCTGGAGGCCTATGATGCTGAAAGAGCTGCCAAGTATGGTGCCATAGCTGTAGATAAGGGTCTACCCACCACAGAGGAGTCAGATGGGGCTTCAGATGAAGAGGTAGACAGCCAGGGCCAAGTAGGAAGACTTAGCCAGGCTAACCTAAGCTTACATGGGAGTTTGCATGGGGTCCCCCCATACAGACCCCCAAGTGGGCTTAACCAGAGAATCAGGAGGGACAGATCCCCTTCAAGGAAATCCATCCACTCCCATGTCTCTAGCATCTCTAGTGCTTCCTCTCACAGGGGAATGACTTCCCCCTGAGAGAAAGGAGCATGAAGCCAGAATGAGGGAAGCTAATCTGAGGATTCAGAGGGAAGAACTTGCCCTTGCCAAAGAGAAGCTTGCTCTGGCTAGAGAGCAAAAGTTAAGTGGGTCAGAACCCACTGGTGGCAGCAATATCCCTAAGGATAGAGACAGGCACTATGATAATAGAAACCTGAGCAAGATTGTCCCTCCCTACAAGTGTGGGGATGACATCCACAAATGGATAACTGCTTTGGAGAGAGCTTGCAAAGTACAGCAGGTACCCCAAAGTCAGTGGGCAGCTATCTTGTGGCTCTCCTTCTCTGAGAAAGGTAGAGACAAGCTCCTCACAGTTAGTGATGAGGATGCAGATAATTACACTGTCCTGAAGAGTGCTCTAATTGATGGGTTTGGCCTAACCACTGAACAATACAGGTTGTTGTTCAGGGATACCCAGAAGACACAGACTCAGGACTGGACTGACTTTGTAGATTGTGCCACTAAGGCTCTGGAAGGCTGGCTAGTGGGAAGTAAGGTTAAGGACTATACAGGATTGTATAATTTGATCATGAGAGAACAAATCCTTAACAACTGTCAAAACCAGCTACTGCATCAACACTTGATTGATTCTGATCTGACTTCTCCCCAAGAATTGGGAAAGAAGGCAGATAGATGGGTCAGGACTAGAGTTAAGCAGAAAAACCAGAACCAGGGCGGTGATCAGAAAAAGGCAGACCAGAAGGGTAATGATCAGAAACAAAAAGACCAGAAGTCTTCACCAGGCCCCCAAAAGGCTCAGGGGGAGGGTGGTCCCAAAAAGGATAAAAAGAAAGATGGCGAAAAGAAACCATGGTGCAACTATTGTAAGTCCAACTCACATTGGTTTAGTGAGTGCACCAAAAAGGATAAGCCCCCAGCCACCATTGCCCCTAAGGCAACTGTACCCCCTAGTCCAGCTGTAAGTGGTGGTTCCCAGCAAAAGGGTGTAGTAGGGTTAACCCTGGGAACTGAGGAGGATTCTGGCCTAGTCAGAATACCTACTCAGGCTGTTCTGATCTGTGATGGGGACTTAGCTTTGTCCTCTACTGTGGGCCCCAGTAACCTGGGCAAGTACAGACAGACTCCTTTTATCAACCAAAGAATGGCTCCGGCCTACAGGGACACTGGGGCTAGTGTCACAATGGTGACACCTGCCTTTGTGGACCCTGGACAGATCATACTAGGTGAGAATTACCTAGTGACCAACGCTAGCATAGCCACTACCTCCCATAGTGTGGCTATTGTTAACTTCTCCTGGGGCGGGGTACCTGGCCTCAAGAAAGTTGTTGTTAGTTCAGACCTTCCTGTAGAGTGTTTACTGGGCAATGATCTTGAAACTTCAGTTTGGTCTGAAGTGGAGTATAGGACCCATGCAGAAATGCTGGGGATAGATGCACATGTCCTTGCTGTGACCAGGTCACAGGCCAAAAAGTGCACCACTGAACAAGAGCTGGATCCTGAAACTATGGACCAGTCACAACCCAAGAGAAAGAGCAGTAGGGTTAAGGCTGCGCCTTCCCCCCTGCCTCAGGTGGTGGATCAGCCCTCCCAGGAGGATGATTCTGAGAGCCCTGAAGGAACTGTCCTAGAAGAACTTGAACCTGATCAGGTTGAGTTTCTTGGGACAGGGGGACCTTCAAGGGCAGATCTGAGGCAGGCTCAATTAGACTGCCCCTCTCTTGAACCCCTCAGACAGCTGGCTGCTGCTGAGGCTGCAGGGAATGCTCAAGGTACCCATAGAGTGTATTGGGATGAAGGGCTACTGTACTCAGAGGCTAGAGACCCCAAGCCTGGTGCATCCAGGAGGTTGGTCATACCACTAAAGTTCAGAGGCTTCCTTCTTACCTTGGCCCATGATATTCCCCTTGCAGGACATTTAGGCCAGAACAAGACTTGGGACAGGCTTGTCCCTCACTTTCACTGGCCCCATTTGTCAGAAGATACTAAGGAGTTTTGTCGCTCCTGTGTCACCTGCCAAGCCAGTGGCAAATCAGGTGGCACCACAAAGGCCCCCCTCATACCACTACCTGTGGTGGG
This sequence comes from Triturus cristatus, assembly GCF_964204655.1. Lineage (NCBI taxonomy): Eukaryota > Metazoa > Chordata > Amphibia > Caudata > Salamandridae > Triturus > Triturus cristatus. The sequence goes on along the minus strand of NC_140591.1, from coordinate 202,939,851 downwards.
GGTTCCCTTTGAAAGAGTGGGCATAGATATTGTAGGACCAATGGACCCACAAACAGAGTCTGGGCACAGATTCATACTGGTGATAGTGGACCATGCCACCAGGTATCCAGAAGCTATTCCCCTGAGGACCACAACAGCTCCTGTTGTGGCAAGGGCCCTGCTTGGAGTATTCTCCAGAGTGGGCTTTCCAAAGAAGGTCATTTCTGACAGAGGTGCCAACTTCATGTCAGGATACTTGACTGCAATGTGAAAGGAGTGTGGTGTGAACTACAAGTTCACCACACCCTATCACCCACAGTGCAATGGGCTTGTTGAGAGATTCAACAAGACCCTAAAAGGAATGATAAAAGGTTTACCAGACAAGCTTAGGCGAAGATGGGACATCCTTTTACCCTGCCTTCTGTTTGCTTACAGAGAGGTCCCACAAAAGGGGGTTGGCTACAGCCCTTTTGAGCTTTTGTTTGGGCATCCTGTAAGAGGACCTCTGCGTTTGGTCAGGGAAGGATGGGAGAGACCTCTCAGACAACCCAAACTTGACATAGTGGATTATGTACTTGGTCTCCGCTCCAGGATGGCAGAGTATATGAAGAAGGCTTCTAAAAACCTTGAGGCAAGCCAAGAACTCCAAAAAGCTTGGCATGACCAAAAGGCTGTGCTGACTGTTTACCAGCCAGGGCAGAAAGTGTGGGTGTTGGAGCCAGTGGCCCCAGCAGCACTCCAAGACAAATGGTCTGGACCCCACACTGTTGTTGAGAAAAATGGAGAAGTCACCTACTTGGTGGACCTTGGGACTCCCAGAAGCCCCCACAGGGTGCTTCATGTCAACAGATTGAAGGCATATGTTGACAGGGCAGACATGGGCTTACTCATGGCTACAGATGAGGGGCAGGAGGAAGAGAGTGACCCTCTCCCAGACCTGTTGACTCAGAACCCTGATGATGGCTCAGTTGATGGTGTGGTCTTTTCTGACAGCCTCACTGTCCATCAGCAACAGGACTGCAGACAAGTTCTGCAGTCCTACAGACATATGTTCTCTCTGACCCCAAGTCAGACAAACTGGTGCACCCATGAGGTGGACACTGGTGACAGTCTGCCTGTGAAGAGTAAAATCTACAGGCAACCTGACCATGTCAGGGACTGCATAAAAGTTGAGGTACAAAAGATGTTGGAGCTGGGAGTCATTGAACCTTCAGAGAGCCCTTGGGCTAGTCCTGTAGTCCTTGTGCCAAAACCTCACACCCAAGATGGTAAGAGAGAGATGAGGTTTTGCGTGGATTACAGAGGTCTCAATGCTGTCACTAGGACAGATGCCCACCCAATACCTAGGGCAGATGAGCTCATTGACAGACTGGCAGCTGCTAAGTTTTTGAGCACATTTGACCTGACAGCAGGCTACTGGCAAATCGGACTAGCTGAGAGTGCAAAGGCCAAAACTGCTTTCTCGACCCCAGGAGGACATTATCAATTTGTGGTAATGCCCTTTGGTTTGAAGAATGCACCTGCCACTTTCCAAAGGTTGGTGAATCAAGTCCTTACTGGGTTGGATGATTATTGTGCAGCTTATCTTGATGATATTGCTGTCTTTAGCTCCACCTGGGAGGATCACCTGGTCCACCTGAGGAATGTTTTAGAGGCCCTGCAAAAGGCAGGCCTCACTATCAAGGCCACTTAGTGCCAGATAGGGCAGAGCAAGGTTGTATACCTGGGCCACCTAGTTGGTGGGGGTCAGGTTCAACCACTGGAGAGCAAGATCCAGACCATAAAGGACTGGACTCCTCCAACTACCCAGACTCAGGTCAGAGCTTTCTTGGGCCTGACTGGGTACTACAGAAAGTTTAAGAATTATGGGTCCATTGTGACACCACTTAATGACTTGACCTCCAAGAAAATGCCAAAGAAAGTTCAGTGGACAGTAAGCTGTCAAAACGCATTTGATGACCTGAAGCAGGCCATGTGCAGTGTACCTATTCTGAAAAGTCCAGACTACTCCAAAGAGTTCATTGTCCAGACAGATGCTTCTGAGTTAGGTGTGGGAGCTGATCTTTCACAACTGAATGTAGATGGTCAAGACCAGCCCATTGCTTTTATAAGTAGAAGGCTGACCCCTAGAGAGAAACGTTGGTCAGCTATTGAGAGGGAGGCCTTTGCTGTGGTTTGGGCCCTGAAGAAGCTGAGGCCATACTTGTTTGGCACTCACTTCAAGATTCAGACAGACCATAAGCCCCTCTTGTGGCTAAATCAGATGAAGGGTGAAAATCCCAAACTTCTTAGGTGGTCCATTTCCCTACAGGGGATGGACTTCACAGTGGAACATAGACCTGGGACTGACCATGCCAATGCAGATGGACTCCACTTAGAACATGAAGACTCAACTGGTCAAGGTTAGTTTAATGTCCCTAAGTTTTGGGGGGGGGGGGGTTGTGTAGGAGAGTAGGGTCTGCTTTCTATGTTCACCCCCACTTTTTGCTTTACTGGTTTTCGACTTAGATGTGGCTGTGGGCCTGCTAACCAGACCCACAGCCCTGCTGTTCTCTCTCTAAATTGATACTATGTACTTTAGGTACATAACCCATTTGGATAGGATCACCTTATTGGCCCCTGTACAGTGTACCTTAGGTGCCCAGGGCATAGGTGTACCCTAGGCCTACCAGGGGCTGCAGCATGTATTATGCCACCCCTGGCCTGGCCTTCCATTATGACACAACTGGCTGATCACTCAGCTGGGGCAAGGTCGTGTAATCACCCCTTGCTTAGGTGTAGTATTCCTATACCTAACTTACATATAGACACATGTGTACCTATCAGCCACTCCTATGGCAGGCCTTGACAATCCTGGAGGCAGAGTGCTTGGTAACATGTGAGATGGTGCTCTAGCATGAGCTGAGCCTGTCTGCAGCTTTCGGAACCATGTCCTTATAGCTGTTCTATGATATCGCCTACCATATACTCTTAAAGTGCCTTATAATCTTAAACGGTTATGGTAACTATGGTTTGGCTTTATCAAAACATGTCGTGTAAGGTGTCTAACACTTTGGAATAATACCCCCATACCATTTCTGGCGGTGAGGATAGTATCCCTCCCTTCTAGAGGGAGAAGACATGTTGTAACCTACTTACCCGGTTAAAGTTAACCAGAGCCCCAGCATCACAAAATGGATGCTGCTGCCACAGACACGAGTCTGACCTCCTGCTGCTGGGAGTGATCCCGGCAAGGGAGGCTTGAACAATAGGTTTCCTGCCTTGGGAGGTGCAAGCACCACCCCAGACAGGCCTTAGTGTATTCGGGCAGGGAGGGATGAATAGAATGAGACCTGCCTGGGGCACACAAGGTGTCCCGTGCATAGTCCAGTTCAAACCGGTGCTGTGGCACTCCAGCCCCAGTCCTGGCGCGAAACTGGACAAAGGGAAGGGGGTGTAACCACCCCCCTCCCAGGTCCCACCCATAAGGCGTGACCTAGCAGGTAACCCAACCCCCCAGATTTGGATAAGAGTGGTAGTTGGGCCCCAGGAGATTAGATTATCCTGAACCTGCAACTTGAACAGAAACTCTGGACCTTCGACATTCGACGAAAGAAGAAGACTGAAGAATCTCCCTTGTGGCCAAGGAGTGGCTACCCTGTGCAAACAGGCACCATCAAGAGACTACCCTTTGCTTTGCTAAAGTTCTACGAGGGACCGACTGCAGAGCCCGACCAGAGCCTTGACTTCCAGACTTCTCCGACCCTGATCCACATCCACAGCCGAGCTGAGATCCGTGGAGGCGACGAGAGACGTGGGACCGGCTACCTGGGAAAAGTGGCTAGTATCTTCAAGCGCAGCTTCTGAGGCACCCTCGAAGTTGTGCACCGGGGATTGAGAAGCCCCAACCCCAAGCACCATCTGCACCGAAGATCAGCCCCCCACACTCCACGAGTCCTGCGTGGGGCCCTTCTGCATTTTCCTGCTTGCCGCGTATGTCCGGTTGCTTGCCCGTAGGCTAGTGGCCTTTGTGACGACGCATCCAGAAATCTTCACCGCTGGTTTGGCTCCTCCAGACTGGCTCTTGTTTCTTTGCAAAAGAGAAGCACCCCAGACCTTCCTGGTCTGCACCAGAAGCAAGTCCTCCGTTCTTCGTGGGTTCCGCTTGCCAAGGCTTGGTGAGTCCTAGTCCAACTTCGACGCCGCCGACAGCAAGAGCCTTCGTGGGACAGCTCGCCTCCTGGTTCTGGTCGTCCTCGACGTTCCCTGGTCCTCGTGGCTGCAGCGACAAGCTTCACCTTCACCTGCAATCTTCACGACATCGCCTGGTTCCTTCCTGGTTCCACGTGGTCACTGGCTAGTGACCTTGACTCTGTCCCTTCTGCTTGCAGGTCTCCTCTCTTCTTGATCCCAGCCTTGGGAACCACCGGACACTCTTCCCTGACTGCCTGTCAGCACCTTTCCTTCAGGCATCCATAGAAGTCCACGACGAAACCCGACGCAAGTTCACACCTATGCACCCGCAGCCCATGGGCTAGGTAACTTGGGTACTTCGGTGCTCACAAGGGTAGTGACTATCCTAGGGTCTAGTTTCCGAGTCTCGACTCTCTAGCTGCTTCAGAAGTGTCCTTAAACTGTTAATTTCTAAACTGTACTATTTCTATCGACTTTTACGCATTACGCGTGAGTGTTTCCACTCTGCACCTGAATCCCGTGGGCCTCCCACTTCCTAACTGTTGCTAGTGTAGTGTAGCCCCAGCGATTCCCTAGGCCTAGGCCTATCCTATTTCCGTGACAGTGGTCCTTATACCACTTACTTAGTATATGGTTTGCGTGGCCCCTAGGGCCTAACTGTATTACTTACCTGTGTGACTTAATGTATGCTTGAATAAGACTGTGTTGTACTTACCTCTAATCTCATAAAGAGTGCTGAGGGTTTGACTAGAATAAATACACTTTATTTTATATATATATCTGTTGTGGTGTCCTTTCATTTGGTATTAAAGGGATTATATATGGTATCACAGCTGGCTTCACATGCCATTCAGAGTTTAGCCTAAGACTGCTCTTGTCCATGCTACCACTAGGATAGCTGGTCTATAAGGTTGACTTTACAACCAATCACCATAAGGGTTGTTTGGACTGATATAAGGTGTACACTAGAACTAGTGACATCATACATCAGGCCAACTTCTCACAATATCGTAATCAAATAATAGAATACTATTATCTCTACCCCTTCTTAGGAGCCTTATGTCTCTGACTTTAAAGTTTCTCTTATGACATTTTGTTGTGCCTATTTACATTAGACAAATGTGAACATATGTAAATACAAACCATGGACAGACAGTGGTGTGTTACCCCAATTAACAAACAAGGCGGCAATATGGATTACCTATATGTCTAAGTTTAATTACCGACATCATAGGGAGTTTCAGGGGTGAACCGTCCCTGTAGTCACACACTGGAAAAAGCAGACACATTAGTGCTTAGGACCTTACTCATGATTCTGTTGCTTTTGTTTGGTTTACAAATTGGATTAGGAAGATATCCGATTATTTTACGTCGTCAAGGGTACGGGTCCGCTCATCACTCGAGCAGTGTCCCGGTCTCCCTGCATGTTAAAATCGAATGATCACTTCCTGGTTTTTATGTTTGCCTCTGATTGGAGTAGTGGATCATGTGGTGTACTACCACATGAGCCAGTATAGTTCTATTGGCTTTCCAATTCATGTGGCTTAGACATGTGATCGGAACTCCCGGGAATTTGTATTCGGCTGTGATTGGAGCAATGGATCCTGTGGAGCCAAGCCACGTGATCCAGTTTAGTTTGAGGCTTTTTCGAGTCCTATGAATCAGAACCATACCCGGAACGCCCAGGTTTTGTCGTTTTGGGTGTTCCGGTCTCCCCAAAATGCTCATGCAGTGTCAGTGATCTACGTAATAGAATGACTACAGTATATAGTATTACGTATGTGTATTTATGGGGACTCGGTGCATATATAAAAAACACTGTACCAGTTCGATATAAACTAAAAAAAAAAAACAGGAGTTTTTCCCTGCTGTTTGTAATGGCGAGGAGTATATGCTATACCTAGCGTGTGCTAAGCTTACATGACTCTAAGAATGTTGCAGGCTCATATCCACCCTGGTGCATTCCGGTATATTCAGTTGGTAATATTTCATACTTTGTCCGCACAATATCACATTAGACAGTTGGGTCCTCCAGATCATTCAAAGGGGCTACTCCCTCCCATTCGAGACCACAACTCCCTCTGTGCCTCCATCCTACGACCGGCTGATGGAAGATCATTTAATTTTGCTCCAGGAGGAAGTCATAACTCTCTTGGTCAAGGGAGCCATAGAGAAGGTTTCGGCGCCAGAAGTAGGTTGTGGTTGCTAAAAAAGACAAGGGCCATTGTCCTATCCCTGACCATTGAGCACTCAACCACTTACTCAAAAAGGAGGAATTCAGGATTCTCACATTAGCTCAGGTCCTGTCTGCCCTAGACCCGGGAGACTGAATGGCAGCGTTGGACTTGATGATTCTTATTATCTGAAAGAAACACGTTAATTAGATTCCTCGCCTTAGAATATCCCCAGGCGTCAGACTGGATCCGGAAGATTTTTCGTCAGCAATACCCCTTGCTCGTCGCTAGGCGTCGTCTGCGGCTCCGCATCCGTCGTCGGCGTCGTGCGCCGGAATGACGTCGTCGGAGTACTTAGACGCCGCCCTTGCGTGCTGACGTCAGTTCTTCTTTTTTCCGCGCCAGTAAGCGCAGATCCGGGAGAGCTACCCCTTTAGTCAATTTTTGACTAACTTTTTTTTTAATCTTTTTGGTCAATTCTCGACTCTGGTGCCGGTAGGATGCCTGGTTTCAAGGCCTGCGACGACTGTCACCGACTGATGTCGGTGACCGATCATCACCGCCGGTGCCTGTACTGCTTGGGCCTCGACCACGACGCGGCGTCGTGCTCCGACTGTATGGCCCTGACCTCGAAAGCTAGGCGGGAGCGGTCCCGCAAGCTTCTCGAGCTTCGCCACTCGGCTCCGCGGCGCTCTCGATCCCTGTCCAGGAGGAGGTCCAAGGATCGGTCGCGGAGCCGCACTCGACATCGTCACTCGTCTGGCTCGAAGTCTTCGGGTAAGTCGAGGCACTCCAAGAAGCGACACCGCTCTTCGGACTCCCCTCGCCGGTCGCGTGACTCGGCCGAGGGTCTGGGTGGTTCCACCCCCGCTGCTCCGCAGCAGCCGCGCAAGTCCCCATACCCGACGGTCCCTGGGACTGACGTGACGCCGGTGGAGGTCAGTGCCTTCCTCTCGGCCATGAGGAACCTGGCCCTGCCGTCGACGCCCGCTGGCGCGCCTTTGGGCCCCTGCGGATTCGACTGGGCGACCTCGCATGCCGGCGGCTCCGGCCCCGGCGCCGTTGGAGGCTCCGGCCCGAACGCCGCAGGTCCCCGAGGGCCCCGAGCAGGGGCACCCGTCGACGCCGGTCGACCTCGTTACGCCTCCTCCGCCGGCGCCGACACCGATACCACCCCCGACGCCGGCTCCGGTCGACGTCGATCCCCGGTTCAGCCCCTGTCCGGTCCTGACGCTGAGGCGACGCCGCATCCGACGCCGCTAGAGACGCATATTGTCTATCGACCGGCTCCGATCATTCCTCCTGTTTACCAGGAATCGGATGACGGGGGCGACTGGGAGGGGTCTGATGACCCTATGGCCCTTCAGAGCCAACTTGCTCAGGACTGGGCAGATGAACTGGGGGAGGCCAGTGGGTTGGATACCTCACCAGACACTGGATTCATCTCTCCTCCGACTGTGGCTTCGGAGGAGGGTGCAGCCTTTTCTGCTGCGCAAGGCGGCCGAAGCCCTTGGGCTCGAGCTGCCTGCCGTGGCTGTGAGGACTAACATCCTCACTGAGGTGCTTCAGTCTGCCGCATGCTCCACTGAGCCTCTGCTGCCATTCAATGAGGCCCTCACTGACGTTCTGCAGGGCACCTGGTCCAAGCCCTCCACAGTCCCTCCTGTGGATAGGAACGTTGCCAGGCGCCTCCGCCCTGCTCCGGGCAATCCCAGTTTTCTGTCCCAACACCCCACCCCGAGAGTCTGGTTATCCAGGCCTCTACCTCCCAATCCTCCTGCCCGTCAGCTCCTCCGGACCGGGATTCCAAGAGACTGGAACAGTTTGGTAAGAAGCTGTTTTCTTCGCTCAGTTTGGGCCTGCGGTCTTTGAACACCGCCTGTCTCTTGGACTGTTATTCCCACTCTCTGTGGGATGCGGTGGAGGACGTGCTGCCACTGTGCCCGGGCGCGGCTTTCCTCGGCCCTGGCCGATGGGAGAGATGCAGCGCGCCATGCAATCCGATGTGGGCTTGACACTACGGACTCGCTGGGTAGGGCGATTTCTACCATGGTGGCGCTTCGACGTCACGCCTGGCTGCGGTTCACGTCCTTTTCAGGGGATGTCCAGAGCACCCTCATGGACATGCCTTTTGATGGCGCTCGCCTTTTTGGTGAGAAAGCGGACAGTGCGCTGGCTCGCTTCAAGGACTCCCAGGCTACGGCCACGTCCTTGGGCCTCTCGGCTCCGCGGCCACAAACTTCCGCTTTTCGCTCCTTTCGTGGCCAAGGAAGGGGCTCCTCCTCACGTCCGCCTAGCCACCGGCCGCAGAACCAACCTGCACGCGGTCGCGGACGTTGTTTCTGCCGAGGCGGTACTGGAGGTCGATGCGGTCAGTCCACATCCACCCCGGCAGCATCCGCCTCAAAGCCTTCCTAGTCCGAGCTTTCAGGCCCATTCCACGCCAGTGGGCGGCAGAGTTAGTCATCACCTGCTCCACTGGTGGTCCATCACATCGGACAGGTGGGTGCTGCAAATCGACCGAAGGGGCTACTCCCTCCCCTTCGAGACGACCCCTCCAGCCATGCCACCGCAGCACCACCGTATCTCGGGGGATCATTTGAATCTACTCCACAAGGAAGTTTCGGCCCTCTTGGCCAAGGGGGCCGTCAAGCGCGTTCCGAGCCCAGAAGTAGGTCGTGGTTGTTATTCCCACTACTTTCTGGTTCCCAAGAAGGGCAAAGGGGGCCTACACCCTATCTTGGACCTCCGGAACGTCAATGCCTTCCTCCGGAAGGAACGGTTCAAAATGTTAACTTTGGCTCAGGTTCTGGCTGCCCTCGACCCTGGAGACTGGATGGTAGCGTTGGACTTGCAGGACGCATATTTCCACATCCCCGTCCTGCCGGCCCACTGGCGTTCCCTGCGGTTCACGGTGGGTCAGGAGCACTTTCAGTTTACCGTGCTCCCCTTCGGCCTTACCAGTGCCCCTCGGGTGTTCACGAAAGTGATGGCGGTGGTCGCAGCTCATCTGCGCAGATCAGGGGTTCCAGTCTTCCCCTATCTCGACGACTGGTTGTTGAAGGCGGGCTCTCCCCAGACAGTCGTCTCACACCTCCAGACTACGGTGGATCTCTCAGAAGCTCCATTTCATCGGAGCAGTTCTCGATCCGGCGCAGTTCCGGGTTCATCCACCGGAACAGCGGGTCCGGGATATACAGGCCCTGATTCCCATCTTTTGGCCTCTATCCTGGGTTTCGGTCAGGCTAGTGTTGCGGCTTCTGGGGCTGATGGCCTCCTGCATCCTACTAGTGCATCACGCCAGGCGGCGCATGCGGGCTCTGCAGTGGGACCAGAAGTTTCAGTGGGCCCAGCATCACTGCAACCTGTCCGACCATGTCTTGATCTCGGAGGGCACTGCACAGCAGTTGCAGTGGTGGCTCACGGACAGCGATTGGGTCACGGGCAAGAGCCTCTCCCTATCCCTACCGGAGCATGTCGTAGTGACGGATGCGTCCCTCCTGGGATGGGGTGGCCATATGGGAGAGGCGGAGATCAGAGGCCTCTGGTCTCCGGCGGAGTCTCGCCTCCACATCAACTTGTTGGAGCTGAGAGCTATCCGACTTGCACTGAAAGCCTTCCTTCCCTCTGTCCGGGGAAGTGTTGTGCAGGTGTTCACGGACAACACCACCGCCATGTGGTATTGCAACAAACAGGGCGGGGTGGGGTCGTGGACCCTTTGTCAGGAGGCTCTGCGCCTCTGGACATGGCTAGAACACCAGGGCATCACCCTGGTGGTTCAACATCTGGCGGGTTCTCTGAACTCAGCCGCCGGTGCATGATGGATCACGAATGGCGTCTGAACTCCGAGGTGGCGCAAGGTCTCTTTCAGCAGTGGGGAGAGCCTTGGTTAGATCTATTCGCCACCGATGAGAACGCGCAATGTCAGCAGTTCTGCGCGTTGGAATTTCCAAGGCGGCACTCGCTCTGCGACGCTTTTCGTCGCGAGTGGAGTTGCGGTCTGTTGTACGCCTTTCCGCCTATACCACTTCTGCCCAGAGTGCTAAAGAAGATCAAGCGCGACCGGGCCCAAGTCATCTTGGTGGCTCCGGATTGGGCACGAAGGTACTGGTATCCCAAGCTACTCAGTATGTTGACCGATCCTCCGATACATCTGCCCCTTCGGGAGGATCTTCTGTCGCAGCAGCAGGGGACGGTCCTCCACCCGAACCTGTCCAGCCTCCACCTCCATGCGTGGAGATTGAGCGGCGGCAGTTGATGCCATTTGACTTGCCTCCTGAAGTCTGTGATATCATTCTGGCAGCCAGGCGTCCCTCCACAAAGACGGTATACGCCTGCCGGTGGAACAAATTTGTGGCATGGTGCACAGCAAAGGCTGTGGATCCCCTTTCCGCCCCTCTTTCTGAGGTTCTCCTCTTTCTTCTTTCTTTGGCCCGGCAGGGCTCTGCCCTGGGCACCTTGAAAGGTTATCTTGCTGCTCTCTCTGCCTTCTTACGGCTTCCAGATCAGCCCTCTCTTTTCAAGTCCCCTGTAGTGTCACGCTTTCTTAAAGGCATTACTCACACGTCCCTTTCGTAATTCCTCAGTGGGACTTGAATCTTGTCTTGACATTCCTGATGTGCGCTCCCTTTGAGCCTCTTCACAATTGTCCTCTTCGTCTTCTAACTCTTAAGACTGCTTTCCTGGTAGCTATCACCTCGGCTAGACGGGTGAGTGAGCTCCAGGCTCTATCGTCCAAGCCTCCTTTTCTGTCTGTTCATCCGGACAAGGTTGTCCTTCGTCCTTCCTTTCTACCGAAAGTGGTGACCCCCTTTCATCTTGGGCAATCTGTCACCTTGCCCACCTTCTTTCCGCCTCCGCATCCTTTCAAAGAGGAAGAGCGGCTCCACCGTCTGGACCCAAAACGTGCGCTCTCCTTTTATTTGGACCGCACTAAACAGTTCCGGGTGGACGACCAGCTTTTCCTTGGCTACGTGGGTGCAAAGAAGGGAAAAGCTGTACACAAACGGACCATCTCCCGGTGGGTCGTTTTGTGTATAAAAATCTGTTATTCTTTGGCAAAAAAGGAACCGCCTGTTGGGCTGCGCGCCCATTCTACTCGGGCCACAGCGGCTACTACTGCTTTGGGACGGGGGGTCCCTTTGCAGGACATCTGTCAGGCGGCAATGTGGGCTTCGCTGCACACGTTTGCCAGGCATTATTGCCTAGACAGCCAAGTCCGGAGGGATGGCTTCTTTGGCCGTCCCTCCAGGACTTTCTGGTGTGATCTTGGTTCGCAGACCCACCACCGGGGTTGGTATTGCTTGGGTATCTATTCTAAGGTGCGGAATCTAACTAACGTGTTCCTTTCAGATGAACAAGTTACTTACCTTCGGTAACGATGTGTCTGTAAGAAACATTAGTTAGTTAGATTCCTCACCGACCCACCCATCCTCCCCGTTCTGCGAACTGACATCTAGGGTTAAGGCTATCCCTTTCAGGGCCCTAGAATTTTTTGGCACCAGTGTCGGTATCTTGCATAGCTCTGCGTTCCTGGCGCGAAAGGCTATGTACAAGAAGTGACGTCAGCGCGCGAGGGCGGCGTCTAAGTACTCCGACGTCATTCCGGCGCACGACGCAGACGACGCCTAGCGACTAGCAAGGGGTATTGCTGACGAAAAATCTTCCGGATCCAGTCTGACGCCTGGGGATATTCTAAGGTGAGGAATCTAACTAACTAATGTTTCTTACAGATACATCGTTACCGAAGGTAAGTAACTTGTTCTTCATATCCTCGTCCTGCCTGCTCATCGATGCTACTTGCGGTTCACGAGAGGCTACAAGCACTTTGTTCACCATGCTTTCCTTTGGTCTTACCAGCTCCCCTTGGGTGTTCACCAAGGTGATGGTGGTGGTTGCAGCTCATTTGCGGAGATTAGGGGTGCTAGTTTTCCCCCATTTCAATGACTGGCTGTTGAAGGTGAGCTCTTCCCAGGCTGTCGTCTCCAACTCCAGACTACGGCAAACTTTCTGCAGTCACTGGGGTACACTATCAACATCTGGAAATAACACCTGACTCCCTCTTAAACGTTCCCTTTCATCTGAGCTGTTTATTTTATTTATTTTGGAAGTTTTAATATAGCGCTAGCTTAACCCAAGGGAATCAGAGCACTTTACATTTGCATAGTTATAAACAAGAACAGCAACAATTGTTAATAGAGAAACAAATTATACAAGGTGGTCTAAAAGGGTAAAAAGAATAATTTAGAATACGTAGTGGGATAGGGAAGCTGAGGAATAGACAAAGCCAATTAGAAGGACAAATATGTCGATATATAATAAAATTGCCATATACCTAAAGGGCTAGGAGGACATAGTAGGGTGTGGGGGGATTGGCTAGGAGAAGAAGGGGGGGTGGGAAGAGGGCTGGGAGGGGAGAGGGGTGAGGAGGGTGACAGGATGGGGGTGAGTAGGTGCGAGCGGGGTCGAGTTCCATAAAGTAAGGAGAAAGGGAAGTAGTCGCTACGGAGAGCAAGGAATTAAGTTCCCCAGTATTTAGTGAGAAGGTATATTTTAAGGTCTCTTTTGAAGCGGACAGAAGAGGGGTTACATTGAAGGTCTTTGGGGAGGGCATTCCAGATGTTGGGGGCCTTGCCAGAGAAGGAGCGGGATTGGGGGGCTTTTTTTTTTTTTAATATTGGGGGTATGAGGAGAAGAGAGTTGGTGCTTCTCAGCGTACGGGTGCAACCAGCTTCATTGAGTTTGGATGAGAGGTAGAGTGGAGTCTTTTGATAGAGGGCTTTATGTGTAATGCAGGCAATTTTATAGGAGGATCTGCCTTCAATGGGGAGCCATTTGAGTTACTTGAGGGCAGGTGAGATATGGTCAACGCGTTTCCAGTTAGTTGTTAGTCTGGCCGCAAGGTTGAGGACAGATTTGATGGGGACAAGGTGGATTTTAGGGGTTCCAGAGAGAAGAGCATTACCATAGTCAATTTTTGTTAGGACGAGAGATTGGATAACTAATTTGAAATCTTCAGCTGGGATGAAAGGTTTGATTTTTTTGAGATGCCGGAGTTTGAAGAGTGCACCTTTTGCTGAGTTCTTTATATGTGAATTCAACGTGAGCTCTTTGTTGATGGTGATGCCGAGTGATTTGACAGATTCAGCTAGGGAGAGAGAACAGTTTAGGGCATTAAGATCAGCGATCCAAGTTTGAATGGGGAGAAGAGGATGATCACAGTTTTGTTAGGGTTGAGTTTGAGTTTGAGGTGGTTGTTGTGGAACCAGGTGTGGATCTTGGTTAGTGTAGTGTTAAGGTGTAGGATATCAGAGTGGTATTTTACTTTATAGTACAGTTGGGTGTCGTTGTCATACAGGTGATAGTTAATTCCTGCTTGCTTGAGTATGAGGGTGAGGGGTTCCATAAAGAGGTTGAAAAGAGCAGGAGAGAGGATAGATCCTTGGGGGACACCTAGGGAGATAGATGTTGGGCTAGAGAGGCAGTTTTGAATTTTGATTTGTTGGGTTCTATGTTGGAAGTAGGAGGTGAACCAGTTTAGGACAGTGCCATTAAGGCCGAAGCGATCTTTGAGTGCATTGAGTAAGGTTGGGTGGTTAATTGTGTCAAATGCTGCGGTGAGGTCGAGCAGGATGAGTAGGCAGGTCTCGCCCTTGGCAAGGTGGATGTCATTGACTATGTTGAGCAGTGCAGTTTCTGTGCTGCAACCTTTGCGGAAGCCGGATTGAAGGGGGTCTAGGTGGTTGTACGTATCAATGTTTTTGTCCAATTGAAGTAGGGCGCATTTTTCAAGGGCTTTGGAGAGGAGGGGTAGGTTAGAGATAGGACGGAGGTTGTTGGGGTCATTTGGGTCAGGCTTAGGGTTTTTTGGGATGTGAGTGATTTGGCCGAGTTGAAGGCAGATAGGAACACTTTCTGTTGAGAGGTAGGTGGTAATGATATTGGTCCAATAGGGGACAATGAGGTGCTTTAGATCTTGGACAAGTGTAGATGGGAGGGGGTCTTTGGTGTGAGAGGATGGTTTAAGTTTGGATAGGATGTTGAGGACTTCCAGTTCAGAAATGGGGTGGAAATCCTGCCAAGAGGCATTGTTTTTAAGCCTTGGGATAGTGAGGTAGGTTCAGGAGGGGTAGGTGATGGCAGGAGGGGAGAGGGGGTCAGGGGTGGTAGTGGTGTAGTATCCAGGGGATATTGAGGGGTAAGCAAGAATTGGGTACCAAGGAAAGCACGATCAATTTTGGCAATTTTTTCGGTGAAAAAGTTAGCAATTTCTTCACATTTGTTAGTAGAGGCCATCTGGTTGAGGGGTGCAGGGGAGGTTTGATTTCTAATAATGTTGAACAGTTCTCTGGGTCTGGTTTTGGCACGGGAGACTTGCAGATGAAAAAAAGATGCTTTTACAGAAAAATATGTTTTTTGTAGGAGAATCTGCGGTTCTAAGGAGAGCGAGATGAGAGGGGGGGAAGGGTGTTGTCTCCATGTTCTTTCAGCCAGTCTAAGTGAGCATCTTTATTTGTTAAGGTCTAAGGTAAACCATGATTTAGAAGGGACATCTTTTAGCGTTTTAAGTTTTGGAGGGGCAAGTCGGTCTAAAACCACCGTTTTATTAAACTGCTCAGTGAGTTCATTTGCATTCGAGGGGTGGGGGGTGGGGGGGGGGGGGGGGGGGGTGAGACGAAGTTGAGTTTGGAGTTTAAGTTCCAGTGTGCCGGGAGGGATTTGCTTAAGATTTCTGGACATAATTGTGGTTTTGTTGTATTTCACAGGGGCGGGCGGGGCTGGATATGAGATAGTGAACAGTATGAGATGATGGTCAGACCAGTCGATAGGGATGATGCTGGATAGGGATGCAAGATCCGAGTTAGTGAAGATGGCGTCAAGAATAGCTCCTTTGGAGTGGGTAGGGGAGTGGCACAGTTGTTTGAGGTTGCTAATCTCAAGAAGATTATTAAGAAGGTTGATTGTAGGATTGTCCGGTTCATTCCAGTGGAGGTTAAGATCTCCTAGGAAGAGATTTTTGGAGTTGGAAAGTAACGATTTAGTTATAAGGTCCAATAGTTCTTCAGCAAAGGGAAGGGGTTCACCAGGAGGGTGGTAGATGTTATGAAGTCGTATCGGTGGAGAGCATTTAATTTTAAGTTCGGCTTCTAAGTATTAGAAGGTTGTGTAGTCAGTGTTACTGATTAGGGAGAGTTGTAGTTCTTTTTTTTTAAATGATTGCTAGTCCACCCCCTATTTTTTCAGGTCTGTCTTTTCTGAGAATAGAGTAACCGGGGGGGGGGGGTCAGAAGGTCTAGGATGGGTGTAGACTATCTTTGAGCCAGGTTTCTGTGAGGATGGTTTCTGAAGTTTCGGTCACATGACGGACAGCCGAGCGGCAGTTCACGAGCATGCAGTTAAGGGGTTCAGGGTTGGTGTTGGGGGCGGGGCATAGTTGAAATATCAGTCAGTTGAGGGGGGGTCTGGGGGAGCTAGGAGAACAGTGGATTCTGCTAGCCCCCATGATAACTGGAATGTTGGATTGAGGGGATTAAAGATCTTTAAGTGGGGGTTTAAGGTAGGAGTTGCTGAGGTCCAAGAGGTCAGGGGCGGAGTAGATATTCGAGGTTCGAAGGGGTCTGTGAGAACAGGAGTGTAGGGGAGTTGTTAACCAAAGCTTGGGATATGGGTGTGTTCGACGGCTAGTACATGCAGCAGCGGGTCTGGAGGGGCGGGTTCTGGGATTGTAGGATTTAAACCGGATTTAAATCTTCTCGGAGACGAGTACGTTCAGTAACCAGGGTGGAGAAATTGTTGTCCAAGTTGGGGAGTGTCTGGTTAATGCAAGTGAGAAGGGAAGTAGTTTGGGCTGAAAAGGAGGAGGGGTTATGTAACAAGTAGTTAGGGTGATCTGGATTATAGTCTGGAGAGAGCGAGTCGCCAGGAGGGGCAGACATGGATAGTGCTGGGCTAGTGGGCGTGGGGGAGGATAGGGGAGGGAAGGGGGCTGTGAGCCAGTTTTGAGTGGGAGGGATGGACCTGGTGCAGGATGGCCTGGTGGTGAGAGAGGGGGAAGGGGGGAAGAGCTGTTCTAGGCACAGTACAGTTTCTGGCCTATCCTCCCGAAGCGGTGAGTCCAGGGTATTCAGGCTATGATACTGATGTAGCATCTATCCTGGATTTTGGTGAGAGTGGCTCTGAGGATGTTGGGCCTCATGGCCTACTGCATCCTGCTAGTGACACATGCCACATGGTATATGCAGGCTCTGCAGTGGGACCAGAAGTTCCACTGGGCACAGTATCGGGGGATTTCTCAGACATGGTCCAGATCTTGAAACTGCACGAGTCCTGCAGTGGCACTGCAACAAACAGGGTGGGGAGGGGCCATTGACCCTTTGTCAAGAGGCCCTGTGTCTCTGGACATCACTGGACCAGCAGGGCATATCCCTGGTAGTTCAACACCTGGCAGGTTCCCTAAACATCAGGGCTGACCAGCTCAGCCGCAGGTGCATGATGGATCACGAATGGCGTCTTCACTCGGAGGTGGTGCAAGGTCTTTTTCGACAGTGGGGAGAGCCTTGGTTAGATTTATTCTCCACCGAAGAGAACGCACAATGTCAGCAATTCTGTGCGTTGGAATTTCCAAGGCGGCACTCGCTAGGCGATGCTTTTCTTCACAAGTGGAGTTGCGTTCTGATGTACACCTTTCCACCTATACCACTTCTGCCCAGAGTGATGAAGATCAGGCGCGACCGGGTCCAAGTCATTCTTGTGACTCCGGATTGGGCACGAAGAGTCTGCTCAACATGGCTATCGATCCTCTGACCCGTCTTCGGGAGGATCTTCTGTCGCAGCAACAGGGAACGGTCCTCCACCCAAATCTCTCCAGCCTCCACCTCCTTGCGTGGAGATTGAGTGGAGATTGAGTGGCGGCAGTTGGCGCCATTCGATCTGCCTCCCGAAGTCTGCAATGTAATTCTGGCAGCCAGGTGTCCCTTCACTACGCCGGTATACGCCTGCCAGTGGAACAAATATGTGGCATGGTGCACAGCAAAGGCTGTGGATCCCCTCGCTGCACCTCTTTCTGAGGTTCTCTTGTTCCTTCTTTCTTTGGCCCTGCAGGGTACTGCTCTGGGCACTATCAAGGGCTATCTCTCGGCCATCTCCGTCTTCCTTAGGCTTCCAGATCAGCCTTCCCTTTTCAAGTCCCCGGTTGTAAATCGTTTCTTGAAAGGCATAATAATCTCTTTCCTCCTATTCCCTTCATTATGCCTTAGTGGGACTTGAACCTGGTTTTAACTTATTTAATGTGCGCTCCCTTTGAGCCGCTTCACAACTGTCCTTTGAGGCTTTCAACTCTCAAAACTGCATTTCTGATGGCCATCACCTCTGCCAGACGAGTGAGTGAGCACCAGGCACTTTCTTCTAAGCCTCCTTTTCTGACGGTGCATCCGGACAAAGTTGTCCTCTGGACTCGTCCATCCTTCTTGCCCAAGGTTGTCACTGCCTTTCACATCGGGCACACCATCACTTTGCCCACCTTCTTTCGGCCTCCTTGTGAGAAGTTAGCTTGATGTATGATGTCACTAGTTCTAGTGTACACCTTATATCAGTCCAAACAACCCTTATGGTGATTGGTTGTAAAGTCAACCTTATAGACCAGCTATCCTAGTGGTAGCATGGACAAGAGCAGTCTTAGGCTAAACTCTGAATGGCATGTGAAGCCAGCTGTGATACCATATATAATCCCTTGAATACCAAATGAAAGGACACCACAACAGATATATATATATAAAATAAAGTGTATTTATTCTAGTCAAACCCTCAGCACTCTTTGAGATTAGAGGTAAGTACAACACAGTCTTATTTAAGCATACATTAAGTCACACAGGTAAGTAATACAGTTAGGCCCTAGGGGCCACGCAAACCATATACTAAAGAAGTGGTATAAGGACCACTGTCACGGAAATAGAATAGGCCTAGGCCTAGGGAATCGCTGGGGCTACACTACACTAGGAACAGTTAGGAAGTGGGAGGCCCACGGGATTCAGGTGCAGAGTGGAAACACTCACGCGTAATGCGTATAGTCGATAGAAAAAGTACAGTTTAGAAATAAACAGTTTGAGGACACTTCTGAAGCAGCTAGAGAGTCGAGACTCGGAAACTAGACCCTAGGATAGTCACTACCCTTGTGAGCACCGAAGTACCCAAGTTACCTAGCCCACGGGCTGCGGGTGCATAGGTGTGAACTTGCGTCTAGTTTCGTCGTGAACTTCTTTGGATGCCTGAAGGAAAGTTGCTGACAGGCAGTCAGTGAAGAGTGTCCGGTGGATCCCAAGGCTGGGATCAAGAAGAGAGGAGACCTGCAAGCAGAAGGGACAGAGTCAAGGTCACTAGCCAGTGACCACGTGGAACCAGGAAGGAACCAGGCGATGTCGTGAAGATTGCAGGTGAAGGTGAAGCTTGTCGCTGCAGCCACGAGGACCAGGGAACGTCGGACGACCAGGACCAGGAGGCGAGCTGTCCCACGAAGGCTCTTGCTGTCGGCGGCGTCGAAGTTGGACTAGGACTCACCAAGCCTTGGCAAGCGGAACCCACGAAGAACGGAGGACTTGCTTCTGGTGCAGACCAGGAAGGTCTGGGGTGCTTCTCTTTTGTAAAGAAGCGGGAGCCAGTCTGGAGGAGCCAAACCAGCGGTGAAGATTTCAGGATGCATCGTCACAAAGGACACTAGCCAACGGGCAAGCAACCGGACAGACGCGGCAAGCAGGAAAATGCAGAAGGGCCCCACGCAGGACTCGTGGAGTGTGGGGGGCTGATCTTCGGTGCAGATGGTGCTTGGGGTTGGGGCTTCTCAATCCCCGGTGCACAACTTCGAGGGTGCCTCAGAAGCTGCGCTGGAAGATACTCGCCACTTTTCCCAGGTAGCCGGTCCCACGTCTCTCGTCGCCTCCACGGATCTCAGCTCGGCTGTGGATGTCGATCAGGGTCGGAGAAGTCTGGAAGTCAAGGCTCTGGTCGGGCTCTGCAGTCGGTCCCTCGTAGAACTTTAGCAAAGCAAAGGGTAGTCTCTTGATGGTGCCTGTTTGCACAGGGTAGCCACTCCTTGGCCACAAGGGAGATTCTTCAGTCTTCTTCTTTCGTCGAATGTCGAAGGTCCAGAGTTTCTGTTCAAGTTGCAGGTTCAGGATAATCTAATCTCCTGGGGCCCAGCTACAACTCTTATACTAATCTGGGGGGCTGGGTTGCCTGCTAGGTCACGCCATATGGGTGGGACCTGGGAGGGGGGTGGTTACACCCCCTTCCCTTTGTCCAGTTTCGCACCAGGACTGGGGCTGGAGTGCCCCAGCACCGGTTTGAACTGGACTATGCATGGGACACCTTGTGTGCCCCAGGCATGTCTCATTCCTTTCAGCCCTCCCTGCCCCAATACACTAAAGTCTGTCTGGGGAGGTGCTAGCACCTCCCCAAGCAGGAAACCTATTGTCCAAGCCTCCCTTGCCGGGATCACTCCCAGCAGCAGGAGGTCAGACTCGTGTCTGTGGCAGCAGCATCCATTTTGTGATGCTGAGGCTTTGGTTAGAGTTAAACAGCAAAGTAGGATTTTAACATGTCTCTCCCTCTAGAAGGGAGGAATAATATCCTCATCACCAGAAATGGTATGGGGGTATTATTCCAAAGTGTTAGACACCTTACACAACATGTTTTGATAAAGCCAAACCATAGTTACCATAACCGTTTAAGATTATAAGGCACTTTAAGAGTATATGGTAGGCTATATCATAGAACAGCTATAAGGACATGGGTCCGAAAGCTGCAGACAGGCTCAGCTCATGCTAGAGCACCATCTCACATGTTACCAAGCACTCTGCCTCCAGGATTGTTAAGGCCTGCCATAGGAGTGGCTGATAGATACACAAGTTTCTATTTTAAAGGTAGATATAGGTATACTATATCTAAGCAAGGGGTGATTACACGACCTTGCCCCAGCTGAGTGATCAGCCAGTTGTGTCTGATTGGAAGTCCAGACCAGGGGTGGCATAATACATGCTGCAGCCCCTGGGAGGCCTAGGGTACACCTATGCCCTGGGTACCTAGGGTACACTGTACAGGGTCCAATTAGGTGATCCTTACCAATTGGTTATGTACCTAGGGTACATGGAGTCCATTTTAAAGAGAGCAGACAGCCTGAGACCCTGAATGGCAGGATCTCAGGCCAACTAAGTCGAAAAACCAGCTAGACACTAGGCAAAAAGTTGGGGGTAACCATAGTCAGATATCCACCTTCCTACACTCCTCATCCTCCGAAAGAGGAAGAGAGGCTCCACCGTCTGGACCGAAAACGGACACTTTCCTTTTATCTGGATCGCACCAAACAGTTCCGGGTGGATGACAAGTTCTTTGTTGGCTATGTGGGCGCCGAGAAAGGTCGGGCCATACACAAGCGGACTATCTCCCGATGGGTCGTCTTGTGTATCAAAACATGCTATTCTCTCGCTAAGAAGGAGCCTCCAGTGGGGCTGCGTGCCCATTCCACGAGGGCAACGGCAGCAACTACTGCTCTGGGACGAGGCGTTCCTCTGAATGACATCTGTCAGGCAGCTACGTGGTATTCGTTGCACACTTTTACAAAACACTACTGCCTTGACAGTCGAGTCCGGAGAGGCGGCTTCTTTGGCCGTTATGTTCTCCAGGATTTTCTGGTGTGATAGTGGTTTGCAGACCCACCTCGGGGGCTGGTTGTGCCGGGGCATCTATTCTAAGGTAAGGAATCTATAACTAACATGTTTCTTTCAGATGAACAAGTTACTTACCTTCGGTAACGATATATCTGTAAGAAACATTAGTTAGTTAGATATCCCTTACCGCCCCACCTATCCTCCCAGTTCTGCAAACTGATTTCTAGGGTTTAGGATATCCTTTCAGGGTCCTAGTTTTGTGCACCAGTGGTCAGTATCTTGCATTACTCTGTTTCTGGCTCTGAAAGTCTTGTACAGAACTGGCGCAGTGCGCGAGGGCAACGTCTAAGTAGCTACCACGACGACATCCCGGCAACACGACATCAATGGCGAATGCGGAGCCAACCCACGCCACCTTCCGACGTGCAGAGGTACTGCTGACGATAAAACTTTCCAGATCCAGTCTAATGCCTGGGGGTAATTCTAAGGTAAGGAATCTATAAATAATGTTTCTTACAGATATATCGTTACCGAAGGTAAGTTAACTTGTTCTTCTGGGTGGGCAACCAGTTCTTTGTGGGGTATATTGGAGGGTAGACGGGTCGGGTGGTGCAGAAGAGTAACATCTCACGATGGGTCATCCTCTGTATCAAGATTTGCTACGCTTTGGCAGAGAAGCAGCCTGCTGAAGGCTTAAGTACACATTCTACCAGAGCTAAGGCTGTTATCACTGGGTTGCAATATGGAATCCCAGTCCTAGACAGCTGTCAAGCGGCAGCGTGGGAACCCATGCACACGTTTACCAAGTATCATTGCCTGGACAGTCAAGTCCGCAAGGACAGCCATTTTGGCTGCTCAGTCCTGAAGGATCTTCTAGTTTAAACTTGTCTGCAGTCCCTCCAGGGATGGTATTGCTTGGGTATCTAAAGGTAAGGAATCCGCAGCTAGATAGCTCTATCAGATGACCAAGTTCCTATCCTTCAGTAAGACCTTGTCTGGTAGACATGATCCAGCTGCACATTCCTTACCAACCCGAGTAACTGATGTCATCATGCCAAGGTGGCACCTATATAGGGGATGAAGCGGTACAAAAGGGGGTGGTGATGGACGGAGCATCAGAACCAATCAAACACTCACACCCAGTCAACAGATCCGGGTTTGATCCATCACCGTTCTTTAGCCCACTCTGCCACCCCAGTTCAGACATGGCCATATGCAAATCAGTCTGACCCTGTGCCCCATGGGGACAGCCCAGCCCAAACTGCCAAGCCATGCCTTCCCTGGACCGGAAACAAGCTTCCTAGGACCGGTTTCTGGCATTTCAGCCGTCTTCAGCCAGGCTTGCTTGAATCCAGTGGCAAAGTGAGCAAGGGACTCACGTCTGAGCATACCCTGCCAACTTATGGCGAACAAAGCGGTACAAAAGGGGGTGTGAGACGTCACTTCCGACACAGACGCCACGCGGAGCCGACCAACGCCACCTACTGGCGTGCAGGGGTATTGTTAGAAGAAAAATCTTCCGGATCCAGTCTGACGCCTGTGAAATTCTTAGGTAAGGAATCTGCAGCTAGATCATGTCTCTACCAGATATGTCGTTATCCAAGGTAAGTAACTTGCTCTTCAAAGCCAATTATATCAAATAGGAAGGTTTTACCTAAAAGATTAGAGGTCAAAACACTATTTAGTGGTGGGAGAAAGCTTTCTCTGCTCACGCAGTAAGGCAGCGTTCCTTTTAGTGGAATCTGTTATTTAATTATTTCATTATTTAAACTGTGCTTTTTTTAACATGCATTCTTTTTGTAACTATTTCTGTGTACCATTATTATTTGTTTTGTCAAGAGACAACTCTGGAGGGCTACTTAGTGTTAATGAGGGTTTCCTATTCCTGTATTCAATAGAACATTTCCTTGTTAGGCAGGTGTGTCTTTGATTTTTTTTTACCACTTCAGTTTAGATGTATTTAATATATATTTTTTATTACTATGAGCAAGAGACAAATTATAGTTACTAGGAAAATTCCATAAGACTGATATCTTTTTCTAATTAATATTGGTGGAGGAGTAATATACTCGGTACTAGTTGCAAGTATATGCTGCACTGGGTGGCCCTAGTCCAGACTGCCTAAGGCAATATTTTCTTGACTTAAGTAACTAACCAACAAAGCATTTTCCTTTCGGGCCTAATTAGTGTTGACAGACACACATTAGCCTTCTGTAATTCTGTCGAAACTTCCTTTAAAAAAAAGTTATATTTTATTTATTAGAATTTACTGCAACCAAGGCTTCTAAAATTCCTTGCACAGTCCTTTGCATTAACAAAACAACATCTAATAAGGATATATTTGGAGTAGAATGTATGTTTGTTGAACTTGACTATGAAAGATGGTCTGATTCGAATGTCTTTGACTAGAGTTCCCTTAGAGGGTGGAACAGCTGACAGGAGGAATGTTGGAGTCCTGCACAGACTGGTTGACTCTCTGATCATGATGTAAAGAATCTGTATTGTGAGTGAAAAGATGGAAGTACAGAGAAGGGGTTGTCTAGGGCTTTTTTCTAAATTAGTCCATGAGGAATCCTTCCATGATTCTTTCAGGGGGTTCCATTGACTAATACAGGTCTTATACATTTATAGATTTCCAGATACTTTTCCGCTCTTCTCCATCAGTTGGGTTAGAACTGAAATTGAAATGCTTAGTGACAAACTTGAGAACGGAGTTAGACATCAAGGATATGTTTATCATTCTTTTCCTTCCAGGGTCAATTGCTCTTTCACCTACTGGAGCCCTTCTTTCCTTACAAATTCTTTTCTTTCCATTACTTTTGTTTGCTTGGGGATAGTATTACTTGTCCATTTCAATCTTTCCAGTGGGGAAGGGGGTGGGGGGGGGGGGGTGGGGGTGGCTGGCAGTTCGCAAAAATGGCCGCAGACTAACGCTGCTCCGGTGTCCCACACCCATAATCCTGCACCATCCGCTAACCAATCCGAAAACCAATGCAATACAAATATTGATGTCCGTCTGTGAACCACAGTGCTCCCAATCCGGTACCTTCAAGTAGGGTTTCAGCCCGGAAAATGGCTCTGTCGGATAGAGGCCTTCACCAGAAGCGAGACGGCAAGATAGCGAATCCCTGGTCAGCGCACGAACAGGGAGTGGGCGAACCCCGTTCTGATGTGACCACAACTAGAAACTGCAGAAATCGAGCAACTGGGGGAGAGCAGCCCACATCAACTCGGCTACATCATCGACACCCCAAGACCAGCAGCAAGAAAATCGCAGCCGGGCAAGCAGCCCAGAAGCAGAAAGATCAGACCCCGTGGACGCACCCGTTGGAGTGACGAGGTACGGCCCGGCGAAGGTGAGCCACTGCGGCGCTGATGTGCTTGAGTGGCGCCGACTGAGGAAAAAGTAAAGCAGGGTACCGAGGTCACGCTAACAGCTCAGGGGCTGAAAACACCGGCCCGGCAGTGGCACTTGCTGGTGGATGTGCATTGCTTCGGCACGGTGAAGACAGCGCACAGCGGTTCGGAGGCCCTCGCACTGCACCAGACGTGGATGGAGGTGAGCGTTGTGCGGAGGGGCTGAAGGCCATCAGGAAGAGCTCCAGAGCGCGAGGTGGGCGGCTGCTGCCAACGTGCAGATAAACGCTCTGAGGGAAGGGAGGGAAGATTCCTGACAGGCCCTGAGCACGGTAAGACCCCCACCACACAGACGGAGACGTCCCCAAGGGGGCAAGAGAAAATGAGAGAGGCCTTCAGACCAGACGAACTTCAGCAGAGAGAGGCTGTAACACAGGCCTATAAAGAGACTGACGGCTACATTGGTGGCAGACCAACCGGAACGATCCCAAACTCCCTCAGCACAACACACCCAAGACTTAAGTAGTGCCCCCCTCAAAGCGTGAAAGCTGAGTCAGCAGAGAAGGAGCCGCGTTTGGGAAACCCGACAGGCCGGACAGGGCACATGGCCCCAGAGCAGGCGGCGGAGGATACCTAGCGGATACGGAATTCCTGCAAGAAGACCCCACCAAGTCTGAGAAATGATGGGTGGCAAGAGTGGACCTGCTGCACTCCAGACTAAACTAGACAATTACGCATGGCAAAAAGGGGTAATAACACAAGGAAAAGTAATGGACGCAACCTAATCACAGGCCCACGCATCTACAGAGCAAACTGAACTTTCCCTTCAGGATATCATGGTGACGATAAACAATGTCCATACTTCATTGGAGTCGGGACTAGACTCAGTCACTACTGAAATCTCCCTGGTCGCAACATGGACGCCAGAGTCAAAGAAGTGGAAAACGCAACCTTTCAACTGACACAGTTTGCCTGAAATAGCAAGTAAGCTACATATAAAGCAAAAGTGACCTCTTGGAAGCTCAGTTAGATGACTACGAAGGCAGGGCACGATGGAATAACGTACGAATCTTAGGTGTGCTTGAACGCCCAGAAGGACCCGCGCCAGATGTTTTCGTAGAAGAGCTAATTATGAAATATCTGCAATCACAAGGCCTCTCAAACTGTTTTTCCATTGAAAGAGCCCACATAGTTTAAGGAGGGAGGCCGAAACCGAGGGCCCCTCTAGACTAATACTCACTCGTGTCTTTAACTTCCGGGACAGAGATGTCATTCTACAAACTGCTCGAAGTGCTCCCCCAGTCACCTACGAGATCAGCAAAATAACATTCTTCCCTGACTTCAAGTGAAAAGTACAAAGATTAAGCTTCTTGAATTTCAAGTGGACTCTGAAGAGAAAAAACCCCCAAAAATGCCATGTTCCCAGCGAAACTGAGAGTAGAAGCAGATGGCAAAACCTGGTACTTCACAAACCCCGAAGAAGCATGGGAATGGATGGCGACCAGTAAGAAACCCTGCAACTGACAGAAAGCGCTTGAAACAGACGTGGAGCTGCCAGAAACATCCACAAATCAAACGAGGGGGCGCAAACTTCGCGGAAGACGAAATGGACAAGACCCACAATGAACACTGAGACAGCAGAGCCAAGGGACTATTGAACAGATTCTAGTGCTGATGTCTCCAGAGCTGCAGGTAATGGGGGCCAGGAACTGCCTTGATTAAATGTTATACAATTTGAACGATAATACAGAAGTTGCATAGGATGCTAGATTGTTGCATGCGGGGGATGGTGTGGGATCGTCTTGACCACGAGCCTTCGATTCTTAGGGGGAGGGCGGCAGGCACTCTCCAGTGTTGGGGAGGCGGGCAGTTTACACACCGTCATGCAGTGTGGGGATTAGTTAGTTCATGTTAGAAGGGGAAACTTTAAGATTAGTTACGTTTCAGTCAGAAAGTTAGTGGGAGGAGAGATTACATCCACACATTTACGTATTCCATTCCACAAAATGCAAACAAATAAACGAGGTCTCACATTGAGACAATACCTGCAACAGCAGAAGAGGATTAGGACACACTATGCCCATTATCAGAGCATTAGTTTGCAGGTGTTGGAGAACGAATAAAGACCGATACCATATCGCTCATGAGAGATAACCAAGCAGAGTCTGCACTCGAATCCTAGCCTGGAACGTAAACAGATTGGGAGACCAACTCAAACTGGGGATAGTGTTGCAATTTATAAAACGTCCAACACCGGACATCGTATTATTACAGGAAACTCACTTGGTGGGTAACACCTGCAAAGCCCTGAATAGATAGGGGTATAAATTGGTCTCGCATGTGGGGTTCACTTCAAGCTCCAGGGGAACAGGCATACTGATTCGCAAAATGTTCCCCTTCATAATACAGAAGTCCTGGGTCGACACACAGGGTGAATTTGTGGCAGTAATGGGATTATGGGAGCGGAAACCTGTAAATTTACTGTCTGCCTGTGTTCCGCCAGCACTTTAGCAAACGGCCATGACTGATCCAAGTACAGTCATCCTAGACCTCCCAACTGGAACTCTTGTGCTGGGACAGTGCATGACCAATTGGACCGGCGTCCCCCTTGAAGACATAAATAGCTCGCTATTAGCTGACTTTCTCTGCAATAGGCCTAGTGGATGTATGGCATCACCTTAACCCCCAAACGCTACAATACACATTTCACTTTGGGAACCATAACAACCTGTCATGTATAGATGACATACTCACACTAACAGAGGATGCACACAACTTCGGAGAGGCTCGAGGTCTGGCACGGGGTATTTCCAAACACTCCCCGGTTTGGTCTAGGTTAGTCTTGGACTTGCGCACTAAATGTACAACTCACGCTAAACCTGTGGTACCTGAAATCCCTTGCATTAGAAAGGAAATAGCACAACACACAGACACATTATTCCAAACAAAACGTTGGTTCTGTCCAATCACTACAAATACTTTGGGAGGCGTCCAAAATAGTAATAAAGGGTCAAGCACTCTTGCTCACAGTGGGGTATGGGACAGAGCAGTGAGTAAGAATCGAGACATTGGAGACGGAGATACTAGACGGGGAGGCGCAGATCATAGACTCCCCAGACAAATCGCCCAGGCATTCCCTAGACATTAAGTGACTCGAGTATAAACTACTGGTGACCGAGGCAACCAGGTCTAAACACAGGGCAACACAACACAAAATATACGAAATGGGAGACAGGGCAGGCAAACACCAGAACTGGCTCGAAAAACACAAACCAGCCCTACGTTGGATACCGGAATTGAGCATAGACTAGGGCGAGACACTGAGAGACCCCCAAGAGACAGCGGAGGGCTTTGAAAACCATTTAGAACCTCTATACACACCCACAACCAAGGCCACAATAGACTCCCAAGAACTATTAGTAGACATCCACTGTTGACCCTATCCCCCGAAGACTGGGACTCATTGGAGGGAGACCCCACAGAGGAGGAACTGGTGTCTGCAATACGAAGTGTACAGTCAGGGAAGGCAATAGGGCCAAACGTCCTCCCAATTGAATTTTTCAAACTAACCACTGTGCGGATAGCACCTTGTCTCCATGGCATGCATTTAGAGAGCAGGCAAAAGGGAACCTTGTCGCACGACCAAAGGCAGGCCTCCATAGTAGTCATACACAAGCAAGGTATCAGGCTTTATGCCCGGCCGAAGTATGGCCCTAAACATATGTCGCCTTCATAGCGTGGAATGGAAATAATTAAGAGAAAATGCAGTAATACTGTCCCTTGATGCCCGAATGGCATTTGATACTATAGAATGGCCATATCTTTTTGCTATCCTGCAACGAATGGGATTTGGCCCTAAGTTCCTGAAATAGATCAAGCTGCTATACGCCGAACCAATGGCACAAGTGAGAGTGACTTCGTAATTCACAAAAGTTCCGAGAGGAACGCGCCAGAGCTGCACTCTGACACTGCTAATTTTCGCCTTGATGTTAGAGCTCCTTGCGACCTGGGTGAGATGTGATTTCAATTGGCAGTTAATTCCCAATTTACCTTTTCAGGTCTTTTGGTTTATCGCCCCCCTGGCAATGCGAGTACTTGGATATCGTCTTTTGCCGAATCCGTAGCCCCGCTGCTTCTTAAAGCATCAAATTTTACTATTTTAGGTGATCTTAATTTGCATCTCGAGGATCCCCATTGTACTTTTAGTACACACTTTTTAAATGATCTCGAAGTTTTGAATTTATTACTTCGGAACTCTGGACCCACTCATTCTGCTGGACATCTGTTGGATCCGATCATTTCAAATTTACATCTTGATTGTTCACGAGGTGCCTGTCCGTTAGAGTGGTCTGACCACTCAGCGGTTCATTTCTCCCTGTCCTTTTTTAGAAGTCCAGTCGCGGGCAGCTGTGGTAGGAATGAACTGACTCATCAGTGGGGAAGACTGGACATTGTAGAGTTCAATGAGCACCTCTCTAAAACTTGCCCTGATACGGATGTTTCAGCTTTAGAGCTTAATAAGGCAATATCGCACTGGCTCACAAGTGCTATAACTGTTTTACTGCCTTTGACTTCTAAGCGCTCTAGACTACATCACCCCCCTGCACCTTGGTTTTCGGAAGAATTAAAAATCCTAAAAGCCAAGTGCAAGGTGCTTGAAAGGAAATGGAGGCATTTCTATTCTGCGTCTTCTAAAGCGGAATATAAAGAAGCTCTTAAAGGGTATCATTACCAATGTAAAAAAGCTAGGGCCTCTTACACTGTGAGTACAGTGATGCAAGCCCAGAACTGCCCACGCACTCTTTTCTCCGTTGTAAAAAAGCTAGCAGGAGCTGATGCTATTCCGACCCCTCCCGCTTTGGAGGAGGATCAATGTATAGCTATTGCTGAGTTTTTCGTGGCCAAGGTTGAGCGTATATACGACTCTATGAGTTCTCCCTTGACCACAATAGACTCTCTCCAGACGCAATTGAATGCGCCTGAACTATCCTCTCCTTTGCTGAAGGTCACTAATTGGCAGCTGTTTGATGATACCTCTTTTCTTTCCTGTTTGAACAGTGTCAGATCTGGATCCCCTCGCGATTTGATCCCAGCAAGAGTTTTAAAGTCATTGGATCTCAGACCCCGTCGGGTTTTAATGAGTCTTCTCAATGCGTCTTTGTCGGAGTCCTATGTGCTACCAGAATGGAAGCACGCAATGGTTGTCCCCCTTCTAAAGAAAGCTGGTGCGGACATTGCGAACTTGTCCAATTTTAGACCTATATCTTTGTTGCCTTTTCTTTCAAAGGTACTGGAAAGACATATTAATTCTCAGTTAAATCAAATAGTGGAAAGCTCTGAATTTTTACACCCTTCTCAATCTGGCTTTCGAGCACACTATTCTACTGAGACTGCTCTCCTAGGGGTTACGGAGAAGTTGCGACACGGTATTGATCGAGGGGAAACATCTGCACTCATCCTATTGGATTTGAGTGCGGCCTTTGATACTGTGTCCCACGCTATTCTTTTAAATTCCCTCCGGTCCCTTGGAGTGGATGGCCCCGCACTCGCCTGGATTGCCTCCTTTTTGTGTGAGCGCACTTTTCAGGTTTTTTCAACGAAGGCCTCCTCAGCTATCTGTTCATCGGCATATGGCGTCCCCCAGGGGTCTATACTCAGCCCCCTATTATTCAACATCTATGTTAGACCCCTGGCTGCCATCGCTGAGGACGCTGGGCTGACCATCTTTTCATATGCCGATGATACACAGATTGTCTTTTCCCTTTCCAGTAGTGAAGGCAACCGTGACTCTATTCTAAGAGATGGACTTTCCCGTGTCGCCGAATGGATGCAAACACATCTTTTAAAGTTGAATGGCGACAAGACGGAGGTCGTTATTTTAGGTAAAAACAAAGAGCTATGGGGCCCTCAGCACTGGCCAAGTAATATGGGACCCCTTCCACAACCGGTTTCTGTGGTCCGCAATCTTGGTTTTCTTATTGATGACAAGCTATCAATGAGACAGCAAGTTACCAAGGTTGCCTCCACCTGCTTTGCCATCTTAAGGTGGCTGCAGAAAATTTTGTGGATGCTTCCCCATTTTACTCGGAGAACTGTCGTACAAGCGTTAGTTACATCTCGTCTTGATTACGGCAATGTTCTCTATCTTGGCGCCGATGTTTTTACTTTAAATAAGCTCCAGGTAGTACAAAACTCAGCTGCTCGACTCTTATGTAATCTACCGCGGAGATCTTCGGCAACACAGGCCCTTCGCGACCTGCATTGGCTGAGAATTGCTAGTCGCATAAAATTCAAAGCCCTGTGTTATCTTTTTAAGATTAAGAATGGTATGGCCCCAAAATACCTAAAATGCCTTGTTCAAGCATACAAACCCTCTCGCTTGTTAAGATCTTCGGCAAACGGTGACTTTGTTGTTCCAAGATTTAAACTTGTCAGAATGGGTGGACGGTCCTTTTCTTATTTAGGACCCAAATTCTGGAACACTTTGCCTACTGCCCTTAAGTTGGAAGCCAACTTATTGAACTTCCGCAAAAAATTAAAGACTCTGCTTTTTTAATTTTTAATTTTTTCCTGTTTAATTTGGTGTTGTCATGGTTACTGCGTTCTCCTTTTCTCCTTTTCTTCCTTTTCTTCTCTAGTCTATCCCTGGCGCCGGGAAACCCACTGCGGGTAGCTGTTGCGCATTATAAGTTTTATAAATAAATAATAATAATAATAATGTGATGCGATGATCAGAGGGTTAAGAGGGGCGGAACACTGCGAAGACAAAATATCTTCGTACGCGGATGACCTACTATTATATGTAGCATCACCGCCTACGTCTATCAACAGAATCTTCCATATATTTACCAACTTCTGCAAATATTCTGGCTTTACCATCAATTGGGTCAAATCTACAATATACACGTTGTATGGTCCACCACCAATGTTACCATCTGATTGCACAGCAATAGTAGTGAAAGAATGTTCTCAATACCTGGGGATCTTTATTTTGTTTTATTTTGAAGGTTTTAAATAGCGCAATCAAGACTCTTGTGATTATCAGAGCGCTTTACAGGTCATAAGAAGGGACGATATAGTATACAAAGACACAATCAATAATGAAAATACAATGAGTAGACATAGAGTTCACGTGAATTTAGCCATGAGGATAGCTTTCACTTCTCTTTTGAAGGAGGCAGTGGAGGGGTTCATTCTTGTTTCACTGGGCAAAGCGTTCCATATCCTCGGAGCCATACCAGAGAAGGACCGGTTAGAAGTTGTTTTTTTTTTCTTGGCAAATCGTTGAGGTTGTAGGAGAAGAGTCTTGGCACTCCTGGAGGCTCTGCTGCCCGCAGAGAGCACCAGTTTCTGAGCTAGGTATTGTGGGGCTTTGTGGTAGAGGGCCTTGTGCGTCATACAGGTGATTTTTAGGTGAATTCTGGCCTAAAACTGAAGCCAGTTGAGGGCTCTAAAGTCCGGGGAAATGTGAGCGTTTCTCTTACAACCTGTGATGAGTCTCGCAGCTGAATTGATTGTGGCTCTTAGCGGGGCTGTTGATGATCTTGGGAGGCCGCATAGGGTTACTGCTCCATATTCCACGTGGGGGATTACTAGGGCTTGAACTGCATGTTTGAAATCGTGTGCAGGCAGAAAGGGTATCAGTTTACGCAGGGTCTTTAGGTGGAAGTTGGCTCCTTTAGTTGAGGCGCTAATGTGTTTCTGCATCTTTAAGTTACTGTCTAGCGTTACCCCTAGAGATTTTGCTGAGTCGACTATGAGCGGTTGTCCATTGAGAGCTGTTAGGTACTTCATCCAGTCCAGGATAGTGTGAGTTTTGTTCGGGGGAATGATTAAAAGGAATTCTGTTTTGAGGGAGTTAAGTTTCAGATGGTTTTCTGTCAACCACGTTTGGGTTTTTGTAGTGTGGTGTTGAGCGATTTGGTGTCCTCCAGTGAGTGTATCTTGATGTATATTTGGTTGTCATCTGCATACATGTGGAAGTGTATCTTGGTGAGGCTGAGTAGATCAGTAAGAGGTTCCATGAAACGGTTGAACAAGGTGGGTGAGAGGGAGGAGCCTTGTGGGACTCCTAATGTGACTGGCATGGGGTTGGATAGGGATTGGTTGACCTTGAATCTTTGGGATCTATTTTGGAGGAAAGAGGCGAACCAGTTAAATACATTTCCAGATATTCCCATTCTGTGTTTCATGAGATAAAGCAGGTTGTCGTGTTTGACTGTGTCAAAAGCTGCTGACAGGTCGAGTAGGATTAGTAGACAGGCTTCATTTTGGTCTAGGATTTTGAGCGCGTCGTCAAATACATGCGTCATGACTGATTCGGTGCTGTGACCTGCTCTGAAGCCTGATTGAAATTGGTTCAACAAGTTGTATCGATCAATGTGACTGTTCAGCTGTATGTTAACACATTTTTCCAGGAGTTTGGCTAACATAGGGATATTAGATACCGGACGATAGTTATTGGGGTCCGAGGGGTCTGCCGTGGTTTTCTTTAGGATAGGTGAGACCTGCCCAGATTTCAGGATGTCTGGAATGGAACCTTGAAGGAGGGAAGTGTTAATGATCTTGGTCCAGCTGGGTAGTAAGAGAGAAATGAAGTCTTTTAGGTAGTTCGCAAGGAACGGGTCAGTGAAGTGATTGGAGGACTTCAATGTGTTTAGAGTTTTTAATATGGAGTCTTCACAGTAAGTGTCGAAATGGGACCAAGTTGCATTGTTTTTTAGTTTAAATAATGGGAGGACATTAGCTAGGACACCAGCCAGGGGGAGTGATGGGCTCTTTTTAAAGTCAGATATGGATTTTAGGTCCTTGAGTAGGTCGGATTGAATGGATTCTGTCTTACAGGCGAAGAAGGAAGCAAACTCCTCACAGTTGGGTAGAGAGAGTGGGCTGGCGTTGAGGGCATTAGGTAGGCTTTTAGTTTGAGCTTTGATAAGGTTGAATAGCTTTTTGGGGTGGTTCTTGGCTAGGTCTAGTTGAGACCTGAAGAAATCTATTTTGGATTTTCTGATCTTTCTAAAATAGACATTTCTGGATGTTCTTAGTTTTGAGGAGGTCAGTTGAGGGTGTGTCAACAGCGTTGTTCAATTAATCTAACCGAGCGTCTGTCATCATTTGAGGAAATTCTTTTCAGTTGCAATGGGGCCATTTTGTCTAGCAGGTTGTTCATGGAGTGAAAGTAGTGATTTGTCAGCCCCTGTACATCAGTCAGGTCTTCCGGGGGACGAAGAGGGTTAGAGTTAGCTAAGGATGAAAGGTCAGAACCGACATTTTTCAGGTTTCTCTTCCAGATCTTAGTTCTCAGGGGTTGTGTAGGGAGTAGTTTAAAGGATTCCAGGACTTGGAAAGTAATGATATGATGGTCAGACCAGTCGCATGGGAGTATCGAGTCTAGCTGTGTGGAGTCCGCTTTGGAGATAATTAGGTTGAGAGTTGCACTCTTTTTATCACACCAGATCCAATCCTCCTCTTAATGAACAACTTCCAGGGTCCGCTGACCCGCCTACAAAAGGATGTGCGACATTGGAGATCATTGTCTTGGTCTCTACTGTTGCGCAGCGCTGGTTAAAATGCTGGCATTACCACGTTCTTGTATGCACTGCACAATACTCTATTTAAAGTCCCAGAAACCAACTCCACCAATATAGAGTGTGAAGTGAACTTTGTTATGGGATGGAAACCCCCCACGTATAGCTTCACATAAATTAACGAGAAGCTGGTACAATAGCGGATATCGCACTGCCCAACATCAGACTATATTATTGGGAAACTCAACTGGTGGTTGTCAACCACTGGGTTGATCATCCTCCTGCCTAACCAGCCTATTAGATGAATAAGCTACTCATGGGTTTTGGTGGCTACAAAAGAGCCCTATACTCGAACCTCAAACACCAAAAAATTAGGCTGGCTCAAGAAAGTGACGCAAGCAATGCATCTGTGTGAAGCAAAACTGTTGGGCAAATTAAGTAGACACCCAACACTTTTCAGAGTTGCCCATCTTTGTGATTGCAAACTTAGAAATTCTGGGTCACCGTTATGCCCACTTCCCACAGTTATTGGTCAAATAGGGTGCATAGTGACCTCAAGGGTCAGCTCATTGGCTACTACCCTATATTCCCCTCACGCCATAAATGCAGTATGTAGGGGAGCCCCTGCCACCAGAAAAGCAGATCGTACTGACCTGACAGAAGATGGACATGAAGAACAGAAGACCCAGCAACAGACTTGTCACAGGCCTGCCTCCTGACTTTCACAATTGTGCCAAAAGACGACTTGTCCTGCCGTCCCCAAAGCCCGGGAGACCAGTACTTCACCCAGGAACCTAGAACTCCGGTGAAACAGCAGACCTGCATTCTACAGGTGCCCAAAGAGAACTGTGAGGACTGCATGACCACATAAACCTGATCCCTAAGGACACCCCTGCACCCATCGCTCCAAGCACAAGTTAATGTGGGCTACTGGTGTCAACATGGTCCCCCAGCCCTACGGAGATAGTCCACCTTGGTTTCACCCCTCGTGAACTCCCTGCCATCGCCTGCAGCCTCTATTTGCAGGCCCCCTTTACCGTGACTGCTCCCAGTAAGAAAAACCAGACACTTAAGGACACCTCTGCATCCATCGCCCCTGGCCAGTGAAGAAGAGGACCTAAGGTGTATCTACGTCCCCGAGCATTGTGAGGCCTGAGCCCCCCTGTTAGTTCAGCCTGACTGGCCTCCTAGTCAGTCTGCAGTCCCTTTATGTGAAGACCGATCCCCATAGACTAACATTTAGCACCCAACGCTGTTTTGCAACCGCCCGCGTGCCACTCGTGTTGTGCAACATAATATAATGTGTATTTGGAAAGGGAAAGTTCACCCTGAAGGGCCTCCTGGCTCTGAATGACATATGTTTATTATTACCGAACTCAAAGGTACTCATTTTATCGACCTCAGAAGGATAGAAGGCTGAGTGGACCTGCTGGGATTTGAATCTGTGACCATGAGGTCAACACAGGCCCCTACAGTGAACGCATTAGCCCACGAGCCACCAGACCTGGCTGGTGTATTGCTGGTGCTGCCGTGGACCTTGCCAACCACTCACCCTTAAGTCCAGGAGATTGGTCCCATAAGTCGCTGTATTTAACCTGAATGGCGTATTTGTCCTTCTTCCCATAGGAAAACATTGCAACTTTTGAAAAATGCACGGACAACTTTTCAAATGCAAAAGTATTTCTATTGAAAAACATGCTTACCTTTAGAGTATTGATTCTAGTGCCTAAATATAAAGATACGTGTTATTTTTATAAATTGGTGTGGATCCCCTTATTAAGTTATGTGCATCATTTATTGACTATTGTGTGTTTGTGCAGATGTCTAACACTCCTCTCTGATAAACCTAAGGCTGCTCAAACACCTTGCCCCCTGGAAGAGCACCTTGGGATTGCTAGAGCAAGCTCCTGTCCTCTAATAAGGGAGTATCTGAAAGACACGTTGGTGATAGATTCCTTACCTTAGAATATCCCCAGGCGTCAGACTGGATCCGGAAAGTTTTTTCGTTAGCAGTACCCCTATGCGTCAGTAGGTGGCGTTGTGCGGCTCCACGTCCGTCGCTGGCATCGTATGCGGCGAGATGATGTCATGGAGACTACTTAGGCGCCACCCATGCACGCTGACGTCAATTCTTCCTTTTTTCACACCAGAAAGCGCAGATCCGGTTAGAGCACGTACCTTAGTCACTTTTTGACTATCCTTTTGAGACTTTTGTCTCCTGTAAGTTTGAGGTTTGTGCCGTAGGGATGCCTGGTTTTAAGTCTTGTGGGGCCTGCTGGTGCAATATGTCTGTGGCGGACCCCCACGACGTCTGTCTCTACTGCCTGGTGAGCGACCACGACTCCCGGGCCTTGATGGACTGTTTGGCCATTTCCCCGAAGGCCTTGAGGGAGTGGCGCCGGAAGCTGTTTGAGATCCGGCACTCGTCCCTGCGCCGTTCACGGCCCAGGGGTCGCTCCAGGGAACGCTCACGGGGCCACCATCATCGCTCCACGGGCTCCAAGGCTTCACCCTCGGATTCGGGTAAGAGACAACACAAAAAGAAGTCAAAGAAGCGTTGTCACTCTCCGACGTCCCCCCGTCGATCCCCAGATGCGGACGAGGGGGACAGGGGTCCTTCGGAGCCTGGCAGTCCCGCGGCCTACCCACCTTACCCGGGTCAGTCGGCGACTCCCGCTCAGGTGCAAGAATTTCTTGCCACCTTGGACCGCCTGTTTAGGCCTCTGGCTCCCATCGGCGTGTCCTCGGGCCCCGCGGTCCCGTGTCAGGATCCTGTCGGGCCGGCGGCTCCGGCCCTGGCACCACTGGATCCTGCGCCGCTGGCTCCGGCCATGGCGCCACAAGGTCCCGTGCTGCCGGCTCCGGCCCCAGTGCCGCCCTCGGCTGTGCCGCCGCAGTGGGTACCATTTGTCCCACCCCTGCCCAGGTTCTCGGACACTTTTGTCCCTACCTGGGATCGGCACCGGTCCCTGCCCTGCCACCGCAGCCTGTCCCGCATGCGGCGGAGGTGGAGGATGACTGGGAGGGGTCAGTGTGATTCCGAGCAGGACTGGGCGGATGAGTTAGAGGAGGCCGGTGGCCTCGATCTCTCCTCTGACCCAGGGTTTGCCTCTCCTCTGCCTACCATGGAGGAGGGCGCCTCGTACACGATGGTGCTTCGTCGGGCCGCTGAGGTCCTCCACCTTCACCTCCCTACAGTGACCCTGAAGACTAATCTCCTCACTGAGGTGCTCCAGACGGCGTCCACTTCGTCAGAGACCCTGCTGCCATTTAACAACGCCCTCACTGACGTCTTGCTGGGCACTTGGTCGCGGCCTGCCACGGGGGCCCCGGTAGATCAGAATGTCGAAAGGCGTCATCCTACGCCCAAGAGCCTGGTCATCCAAGCTTCGACGTCCCAGAGTGCCTTTCCCACGGCTCCGCCGGATAAGGACTCTAAGAAGCTGGAGCAGTTAGGCAAGTGTCTGTTTTCTTCAGCAAGCTTAGGGCTCCGGTCGGTGAACACAGCTTGCCTCTTGGGCCGCTATTCCCATGCGGTGTGAGATGCCGTTGTACAGGTGTTGCCTCAGGGTCCTGAAGAAGCCCAAGCTGTGCTGTCTCATGCTGTTGCCGAGGGTAAGGATGCAGCTAAGTTCGCTGTTCGGTGTGGGTTGGACACCACGGACTCACTGGGTAGAGCCATTTCTACAACGGTGGCGCTTCGTCGCCACGCCTGGTTGAGATCTACCGGGTTCTCCCCAGATGTACAAAGCTCCCTCATGGATATGCCCTTTGATGGCACCCGCCTGTTTGGTGATAAGGCCGACAGTGCGCTGGAATGTTTTAAGGACTCGCGGGCTACGGCCAAGTCCTTAGGTCTATCCACGAAAAGCCCAGCCACTCTTGGTTTTCGTTCCTTTTGTGGCTAAGGCAGGGGCGCCCAGACCCGTTCCTTCAGCTAGCCTGTACAGAACCAGCGTCAGCGGCTTCTGCAGGGGCGGGTCTGCATATCACCGTGGGGGGTCAGACTACCTCCACCCCCGCTGCTTCTACCGCCAAACCTTCCTAAGCCGAGCTTTGGGGGGCACCCCATGCCAGTGGGTGGCAGAATCCGCCATCACCTCCCCCACTGGCACGATATCACATCAGACAAGTGGGTATTGCAGATCATTCGCAAGGGTTACTCCCTTCCCTTTATTCCACCCTTCCAGCCATGCCACCTCAGTACCACCGCATGTCGGGGGAACACATGGCAACTCTCCAGCAGGAAGTCACGACCCTCTTGGCCAAGGGGGCTGCGAGTGCGTTCCTGGGCCAGAAATAGGAAGTGGTTGTTGTTCCAACTACTTTCTGGTCCCCAAAAAAGGACAAGGGGGGTTTGCGCCCCATCTTGGACCTCAGTAAAGTCAATAGCTTCCTCCGGAAGGAGAAGTTCAGGATGTTGACTCTGGCTCAGGTCTTGGCTGCCCTTGACCCTGGAGACTGGATGGTAGCGTTGGACTTGCAGGACGCATATTTTCACATCCCTGTCCTGCTGGCCCACCGGCGTTACCTGCGGTTCACAGTAGGCCAGGAGCATTTTCAGTTTGCCGTTCTCCCCTTCAGTCTTAACAGCGCCCCTCGGGTGTTCACGATGGTGCTGGCGGTGGTCGCAGCTCACCTGCGCAGGGGTGTCAGTCTTCCCTTACCTTGACGACTGGTTGTTGAAGGCGGGCTCGCCTCAGGCAGTCGTCAACCACCTTCAGACTACGGCCGACCTCCTGCAATTGCTGGGGTTCTCCATCAACGTGCCAAAGTCACACCTGTGTCCCTCTCAGAAGCTCCCCTTTATCGGAGAGGTTCTGGATTCAACACTGTTTCGGGTTTATCCTCCAGAGCAGCGAGT
The DNA here is from genome assembly GCF_964204655.1 of Triturus cristatus. NCBI lineage: Eukaryota > Metazoa > Chordata > Amphibia > Caudata > Salamandridae > Triturus > Triturus cristatus. The sequence goes on along the minus strand of NC_140591.1, from coordinate 202,901,120 downwards.
CCGGGATATTCAGGTTCTGATTCCAATCTTTCAGCCTCTATCACGTGTTTTGGTCAGGCATTACCTTGATGGTTCAACACCTGACGGGTTCTCTGAACGCCAGGGCGGACTGTGAGAAGTTGGCCTGGATATGCTGGTCACTAGTTAAAGTGGCCACCTTGCACCAGTACAATTAGACTCTTATGGTAGATAGGTTTAAGACGACCTTTTAAAGAAAGCTATCCTAGTGGTAGCTGTGGAGAGCAGCCTTCAGGCTAAGTCTTTAGAGGAATGTAAAGCAGCTTGTTTTACCTTATAATCTCTTGAATTACTAAATGAAAGGACACCACACAGGTATATATATATAAAATATATATGTATCTATTACTAGACACACTCTACTAATCTCTTTATGAGATTAGAAGTCAGGAACATATGCACAAATCAACGTTTCACAACAAGTTAAGCACAAATATGGCAGCGGCCCTAGGGGCGTACCAGACCATATACTAAAAAAGAGACTTAGGAATATCGACTTGTGAAGGGACAAGGCATGCAAGGTCTGAGGGACTCACCCAGCGAGGGTATGGCAGGGCAGGCATGGAGCAACCAGGGGAGCCCTTTGGTTTTGTAGAAAAGTCTTCTGGGGACCCACAAGCCAACCGCCAAGGGATTGCGAAGACTCCTCGAGAGGATTCACTCAACAGGAGCCCACGGTCACTCGGGACGAGGTAGGCCTCTGATCTTCGGTGGAAATCCTGCTGGAGGCTTGGACCACACGTGGTCCAATGCACAAGTTTGTAGAACGTCGTGAAGGGGTTGCACTCGAAAAAATAGTGCCTGGTACCCAGGTATTGCGGATCCTCGTCACTTGTGGGGTCCACTTGCCTCAGCTTCACTGGGGACTCACGATAGCCTTGGAGAAGTCAGGAAATCCACTTCCGGGGCTGCAGGGACTTCGGACTCCGGCGGGAGTGGGTAAGTTTGCGACCGTTGATTCAAAGTTTTGGTTCCTGCCACGCAGGGGAGTCACTCCTTGACTCCAATGGAGATTCTTCAGTCTTCCAGAGGTAGTGGAACGTCGAAGGTCCAGGATTCTTCTTTAGAGCGTCGTCTAGGGATTTCTAGTTTGCAATGGCAAGGGTTCCCTAACTTATACTTCAAGGAAGGGAGGGACTAGCTCTATGACCCCTCCTATGGGAGGGTCAGGGGAGTGGGTGGCTACACCCACTTCCCTTTGCCCAGTTTCATGCCAGAGCAGGGGCAGGTAGCTCCTGAACCGGTTTGAGCTGGCATATGCACAGAGGAGCCTACTGCTCCCCCAGTGCATGACTTCAAAGCACTCTAGGAGTGCACCCACCCAGCCCCAATACACTAAACCCTGTCTGGGAAGTGGCTATACCTCCCTTTGACAGGATGCCTATTGTTGGGCCTCCTCCACTGCGAGTTTCGATCAGCAACAGGAGGGCAGCCCAATGTCTGTGCTGGTGGCATCCATTTTGGGATGCCAGGGTTCTTCAGGATTCTACCGTGTTTCCACAGTAGGTACATGTCTATCCCTCTAGAAGGGTGGGATCATACTCCCACACCAGTTACTGGTGTGGGGGTATGATTCTAAAGCTTTTGACACCAAACACAACATGTTTTGATGCAGCCATTCCAAAGTTGGCATTAACCGCGAGGTTATAATGCACTTAAGAGTATATGGTTTAACCGCATCCACAAACAGCCACAGAGAATAGACTCTTAGAGCTGCAGAGGGGCTCTGCTCAGGCAGAGGCACCCCCTCACATGGAAACCAAGCACCCTGCCCTCAGGATTGATAGGGCCTGCCTTAGGGGTGACTGATAGGTTTATATGTGTGTGCAGGTAGAGATATTGTGTACCTATATCTCGGTGAGGAGTTCTAACACTACCTCACCCAGGCTGCAGTGGCAGGCCTGTGGTGTCAGATTTAGTCTGCTTCCCAGGGGTGGCATAATACATGCTTCAGCCCCTGGTAGGCCTATGAAGTACCTATGCCCTTGGTACCTAAGGTACCATATACTAGGGGCTCATAAGGTACCACAGCATCCAATCACTAGTGCATCTAATATGCACTCCAAGTTGTTTAGAGAGAACAGAGACTGGGGCCCTGATTAGCAGGGATCCAGCCAGACTATAGCCAGAAACCAGCCAGAAACCAGTGTTAACATCAAAATAAAAGTAGAGGCAACATAAGTGCAGATCCTACTCTCCTACACAGACGAACTCAGCCTCCGGTGCATTATGGATCACGAATGGCGTCTGAACTCGGACGTGGTGCAAGGGTTCTTTCAGCAGTGGGGAGAGCCTTAGTTAGATCTATTTGCCACCGAACAGAACGCGCAATGTCATCAGTTCTGCGTGTTGTAATTCCCAAGGCGGCACTCGCTCGACGACGCTTTCCGTCGCCAGTGGAGTTGCGGTCTATTGTACGCCTTACCGCCTATACCACTTCTGCCCACAGTGCTGAAGAAGATTTGGCGCAACCGGGCCCAAGTAATCCTTATGGCTCCGGATTGGGCACGAAGATACTGGTATCCCGAGCTACTCAGCATGGCGATCGATCCCCCGATCCGACTGCCTCTTCGGGAGGATCTTCTGTCACAGCAGCAGGGGACTGTCGTCCAACCGAACCTGTCCAGCCTCCACCTCAATGCGTGGAGATTGAGCAGTGACAGTTGACAGCTTTCGATCTTCCTCCCGAAGTCTGTGATGTCATTCTGGCAGCCAGGCGTCCCTCCACTAAAACGGTAGACGCCTGCAGGTGGAACAAGTTTGTGGCATGGTGCACAGCTAGGGCTCTGGATCCCCTTTCTGCCCCTCTTTCTGAAGTCCTCCTGTTCCTTCTTTCTTTGGCCCGGCAGGGCTCTGCTTTGGGCACTAACAAAGGTTATCTTTCAGCCATCTCCGCCTTTTTACGGCTTCCAGATCAGCCTTCTCTTTTTAAGTCCCCGATTGTTAACCGTTTCCTAAAAGGCATTACACACAAGTGTCCTCCTGTGCCGTTCATAATGCCTCAATAGGACTTGAAGCTTGTCTTGACATATTTGATGTGCGCTCCCTTCAAGCCCCTTCATACCTGTCCTTTGCGTCTTCTCACTCAAGGCGGCTTTCCTGGTAGCTATCACCTCTGCCAGAAGAGTGAGTGAGCTCCTGGCTTTCTTCCAAACCTTCTTTCCTCTCTGTTGATCCAGACAAGGTGGTTTTAAGGATTGGTCCTTCGTTCTTGCCAAAGGTTGTCATGCCCTTCCACATCGGGCAGTCCATCACTTTGCCCACCTTCTTTCTGCCTCCTTTGAAAAAAGAAGAGTCTCCACCATCTGGACCCAAAACGTGCACTCTCGTTCTACCTGCAGCACACACGACAGTTCTGGGTGGATGACCAGCTCTTTTTTGGATATGTGGGCGCCAAAAGAGGTCGGGCTGTGCACAAGCGGACCATCTCTCGGTGGGTCATTCTATGCATCAAGGCCTGTTACTCGTTGGCTAAGAAGGAGCATTCTGTGGGGCCGCGTGCCCATTCTACCAGGGCAATGGCGGCCACTACTGCCTTGGGACACGGGGTAAGGAGTCTTTCAGATGCAAAAGTTACTACTTGTGTAACGATACATCTGTAAGAGACATTAGTTAGTAATAGATTGCTTACTGCCCCGACCATCCTCCCCATTCTGCGAACAGATTTCTAGGGTTAAGGTCATCCCCTTTCAGGGCCCTAGTTTCATGGCACCAGCGGTCAGTTTCTTGCATGGGTCTGCGTTCCTGGCACGGAAAGTCGTGTACAGAACTGACGTCAGCGCGCATGGGTGGCGCTTAAGTAGTCTCTCGGCGCATATGACGCCAGCGACGGACGTGGTGCCGCATGACACCACCTACTGACACGCAGGGGTGCTGCTAACGAAAAAACTTTCCGGATCCAGTCTGACGCCTGGGGATATTCTAAGGTAAGGAGTCTATCACTAACTAATATCTCCTACAGATATATCGTTACACAAGTAGTAACTTATGCATCTGGACTCTGTACGATATATCTAATTTTGATACATCCTATAAAGAGTCAGCTTCCTACAAGCAACCAAGCTGCAATAAAGTGAAATAAAACACATCACAAGAAATATCCCAAACCAATTTATAAACACAGAGAACTTTTTTAATAAATAAAATGATACCAGAACGATACAAATCCAGTCAATACAACCGGAAATATGTGATTTCATGTTTTAGGTGAGTATTACACCTAAAAGCACAAAGTAGCGCTTGTGGTGATCTGGTTGTGGTAGACTGGGGGAAAGTCACAAGTTAAGGATGACCATGATGGAGCTTGGGTGGTTAAACATGCCGAAAAAGTTACCTTCTCAAGGTCCAGCACGAAGAGTCCAATTTGCGCAGAGGAGGCCGGGAAGAGAGTGCCGGGGGTGGTTGTCACTGTTGCCTGAAAAGCAAGCCTGGTGTCGTGGATGGCTGCCACAGTAGCACAAAGACCCTCTTGTGCGTCATGGATGGTCGGTGCTGGTGCTCCGTGTTGGTTTGTCACTGTCTGATATCACTGTCGTAACGTGAAGTGCAGATCTCGTGTTGCCGGTAGTCACTGTAGCGCAAAGAGTTGGGTTTAGCGGAGCTGCACATTGGCATTTGTCGCTGGCGGCACAGTCTTGGAGTGAACGGGCCCATTCGCAGTTGCGGTGAGCCCAAAACTCCAGGATTTCTCCTTTTCATTTATAGGAGTGCACTCTGATGGCAGCCGAGTCCAGGACCTAGGGAAACAATTCTTGGGGGATCAGGTACTCACTCTTGCAGCGACCAGCAGGGCTCAGGCAGGTCAGATGGGCAGTTGCAAGGAGGCATCCGGAACTTATGTCTCTGTAGCTTAGGACAGGAGGTCAGCCAGCTGACCCTTGGTGTCATGCAGGTCTTTCTGGGAACAAGGAGAGGTTCCACCCTCCTCCAAGCAGCAAGACAGGCCTGAAGCAGCAGCGCAGTCCTCTTGTAGCAGCAGGGCAGTGCTTTGAGAAACAAGGCAGGCCTCAAGCAGCAGGGCATTCATCTGAGTACAAGGCAGTCCTTTCGAATTCTTCCACAGATCCAGGAGTATATTGAAGAGTTAGCGTTGAAAATGGGGTCTCTAGTTGGCAGAGATACGTACATTGTCCAGGTAGGGACCATCACTCTAGTCAGGGTAAGATAGATAAACACCAAAAGATAACCTGTGCTCACCCTCCGGTACCTTGGCACTGAGCAATCCGGCTTATCTAAAGAGGCAGTGTTTAAAGTATTTATGCAACACACACAGTGTAACACAATGAAAACCCCACAAATCTACTCCACACTGGGTTAGAAAAATAGATTATATTTTTATGAGTAAAACAAGACCAAAATGGGAAAAGTCACATCCAAGGACTGAGTTGGACTCACTTGCAAGGCAGGACTCACAGATGGCAGAGTCCAGGTGCTGTTGCAGGGTTGAATGAAGTCTTTAATGGCCCTGAGACTAAAGAACAGAGGGCAAGCCAACAAGCCCTTGGAGTCACTCTGGGTTCAGGGGAGATGGTCCAGTCCTTTTCTTCAGCAGGGCAGAGGGCAGCAAGTGGCAGGGAATAGACTGTAGAGCAGAATAGCAGTTCTTCCAGAGCAGCAGTCCAGCAGTGTGGCAGTCCTGGTAGCAGCACAGCAGTCCTTCTTCCTGGCAGAGTTAGTCAAAGGTCCAATACTGTACTGTCCTGGTAGGGTCAGAGACCCAGTACTTATACCCAGTTGTGCCTTTTAACTGGGGGTTAGTTCAAAGAAGGGTACTTGAAGTGCACAGAAGCCCTTTTTCCCCCCAGCCCGGGTTCCAGACTATCAGTAGGGGGAAAAATACACTTTGTGTGGGGACAGGACACTACCTATTCAGTTGCTAGTGTCAGCTCCTCCCTTCCTGCCCAGAAATGGCCATCAGAATGCAGATAAGTGCTCAGATACACCTAACCTTCTTGTGTTTGTGTCTGTCTAGAGGAAGTGCACAAAGTGATGCTGTCAACTGCCCCAGATGTTTATTGGAGACAGACTGCAGGCACATACAGCAGAGAAATGCCCACTTTGTAAAAGTGGCATTTCTATAATAGTATTGTTAAATCAATTTTTACTAGTAAAGAGGATTTATCATTACCATTCTAATGATATTAAACATGATACAGCTACTCCTTTCTAATCAGGAATTGCAGCTTAAAAGTGTACTATGGAATTCCCAGTATTCGCCTATGAGAGGAGTAGGCCTCTCAGCAGTGAAAAACAAATTTGGATGTTTACTACCAGGACATGCAAAACTTACCAGTACAAGTCCTACCTTTTTACTTACTCAGCACCCTGCACTATTGGCTACCTAGGGCCTCACTTAGGGGTAGCTTATGTGTAATAAAAGGGGAGATTAGGGCAAAGGGTTTTAAATCGCTTGTCGAAGTGGCAGTAAACTGCACAAACAAGCCTAGCAGTGGCAGGCCTGCAACAGGTTTGAAAGGCTGATTGTGTGTGGCACAATGAGTGCTTGCGGTCCACTGTAGCATTTAACCTACAGGCCCTAGGTATATGGTATACCACTTTACAAGGGACTTACAAGTTAATTAAATATGCCAATTGGGTGTACACCAATGTTACCATGTTTAGGGGAGAAACACATGCACTTTAGCACTGGTCAGTAGTGGTAAAGGGCTCAGAGTCCTATGGCCAACAAAAAGATACAGCAAAAAGCAAAGGTAAACGGGCAAAACATTTGGGGAAAGAGCACCCTGAGGATGACCAGTCTAACAGTCTGGTGGTCCAGTATTTATTCCTTGTGCCAGCCTTTGAAGTGGGCAGAAACGTACAACACCCCCCTCCCCCCACATACACACACCTGATTTTAGTAATTTCCTTTCTACCCTGCCAGACTCTACAAGGTCTAGGGTGACAATAGATAGGTTGAAGTTCTTTAGGAGTGTGCTAAAGGCAGCTGCTGTGAAATGGAAGTGAGGCAGGGAACAGCTCCGTCCCTCCTATCCTGGCAAGATGGCCCATCCTACCAACAACTAGTTCCCCTTTGTCTCATTGTCTATGAGGAATACACAAAGGCCAACTGCCACTATTCACAGTCATGTGATGCAGAACACGGGCACCAAATGGTTAGGACACAAAACTATCAACTTTCTAAAAGTGGCATTTTAAGAATTGTGATTTAAAATCTGACTTAACTGTTAAAGGATTTAAAATTACAGGTCTTTTGACACCAAACATGACATTTCTGCCTGTTTCCAATCAAAAGGTAGCACTTTTGTAATGTAATGAGGTAATCCAGTGTTATCCATTGGAGTGAGGTAGCAGTGAAAACCTAATTTGGGAGATTTCACTACCAGCAAATATAAAATTAAAAAGTACATGCCCAACTTTTTAAATACAGTGCATCCTGCTCTATGGGCAGTTCAGGCCTACCCCAGGCGTGACTTGTAGGTGTTAAAAAGGAGGGTTTAGGACTGGTCAAATTAGCAGTTTAAAACTGGCAGACCTGAGACCTGTTTTAAAGGGCTAGTTTAGTGGGTGGCACAAAACATGCCTGCAGGCCCACTAGTAGCATTTAATGTACAGCCCCTGGGCACATGTGCTACCACTTTACTAGAGACTTATAAGTAAATTAAATGTGCCAATTGGGTGTCGCCCAATTTTACAGTGACTTACGGAGTGAGTACAAGTACTTTAGCACTGGTTAGCAGTGGTAAAATGCACATACTCCTAAAGCCAACAAAAACAAATTTTAGTAACAGTAGGTGAATAGGCAAAAAAAAGTCTGGTGGAAGACCACACCAAAGGTCTAACACACCACAAACGACAGCCACTGGCAACAAAAGTCTCCTTCACGTCTGCAAGAGCCTGCTTTCTCAGGAACCCTCAGGCACTTGCTGTTACAAAGGGTCTGAGCTCCGGACCCTATGACACACTGGCACCTCCAGCACAATTCAGCACAATCCAGGTTCATGCGGCCAACACAGCAGTCAGGGGCGTTCTAATGGACCAATTCTCCTGCACTTCTATATTCCAGTGCTACGATACAGTGTGCGATGTTCGCTGTTTCTACACCTTGTCAGGCCTATCACCAGAGCACGCTCAGGAGCTACTTAAATGGAATTGAGGTGGAATTGCTATTGTTGTATATTGACATTAAAAAATAGTTCTGAAAGATAAAGAAAATGCACTCTTATTCTTTTCTCTGTTATTACAATACAATATAATGGCACCCTAAAGAACAGAATAGCATGATAGCCAGCTGACCTAAGCATTAAACAAGTGGGTCTTCATGCCTTTTCTAAACATAATTTCTGAGGGAGCAAAGCGAAGGAAGGATGGAAGCATATTCAAAGTCTTGCCATCAAAAAGGAAAAGGATCGGGGGCGTGGCTAGCAGCCGAGGAGAATGGCGGCTTGCTAGCGAGGCTCCTCAGCCCAAGCCAATTATCCTGCTTATATCCGGCTTATTATGAAGTAAATATGGGACAGTGAGGTGGACTACTTTCCCCTGAGTCCATCGGCTGCGGGAGTGGATGAAAAAGAACCCCACAAAATGGCGGGGGCGGCTGAGTCGGGCTGCCGCGGCTGATGAGGAGTACGCATGGCGGCGAGCAAGTGAGTGGCGGAGGAGGTGCCTAGACTCCCGTGGGGGCAGATGATTTCCTCAACCTCCCCTGGAGTAGCGGTAGGCACAGCGGGACGGAGTGTGACCTCCGATCGGACCCCTCTGGCTCTCTGACTAAGCGGCAGTGATTGATTAGTGGAGTGGGAGCGAGTGGGGAACCGCGGCGGGCCTTAATCGAGGCCCCGGCGGCGTAGGCCTATCTGAAAGAAACACGTTAGTTACATTCCTCACCTTAAAATATCCCAAGGCATCAGGCTGCATCCGGAAAGTTTTGTCAGCAATACCCCTGCGCGTCGCTAGGCGTCGTCTGCGGCTCCGCGTCCGTCGTCGGTGTCGTGCGTAGGGATGACGTCGTCGGAGTACTTAGACGCCGCCCTCGCACGCTGATGTCAGTTCTTCTTTTTTCCGCACCAGACAGCGCCGATCCGGGAAGAGCTTACCCCTTAGTCCTTTTTTGACTAAACTTTTTGACTCTTTTGGACTCTTGTCGACTCAACTCTGGTGCCGGTAGGATGCCCGGGTTCAAACCCTGCGACTCCTGTCACCGACTGATGTCGGCTACAGACCATCAACGTCGGTGCCTGTTCTGCTTGGGGCCGACCACGATTCAGAGTCGTGCCTCGACTGCCGGGCCTTGACTTCGAAGGCTAGGCGGGAGCGGTCCCGCAAGCTCCTGGAGTACCGGCAGTCGGCTCCGCTCCATTCACGGTCCCGGTCGAGGAGGAGGTCGAGGGAGCGGTCGCGGAGCCGCAGTCACCACCACTTGTCCGGTTCCAAGTCTTCGGGTAAGTCGAAGCATGGTAAGAAGTCCAAGAGGCGACATCGCTCTTCGGGCTCCCCTCGCGTGACTCGGCTGAGGCCTCGGGTGGTACCACTCACGTGGCCCCGTCGGAGCCGCAGGAGTCTCTTCCGTCCCCATACCCGCCGGTGCCTGGAACTGATGCGACTCTGGCGGAGATCAGTGCCTTGATCTCTGCCATGAGAGGCCTGGCTCCACCGTCGACGCCTGCCGGCGCGATTTCGGGCCCCGCGGGCTCGGCTGGGGGGGCCTAGTGGGCCGGCGGCTCCGGCGCCGTCGTCGACTCCGGTCCCGACGCCGCAGGTCCCCGCGGGATCCAGGCCTGGGCCCCAGACGACGCCGGTCGACCTCACGACCCCTCAGTCTGCGTCACCTTGGTACCACCTCCGGCGCCACTTCGGACGACGCCGTTCCCCGTTTCAGTCCCGGTCCGACGTCGGAGCGGCGCCGCCTGGCTCAGCGTCCGACGCCAATGGGTGGCAATCTTATCTTTCGCCCGGCTCCGATCATTCCACTTGTCTACCAGGAATCGGATGACGGTGACGACTGGGAGTGGTCTGAGGACCCTCTGGCCTTGCAGGCCAACTTATCACAGGACCGGGCAGATGAGCTGGGGGATGCCAGTGGTCTGGACACCTCCCCGGACACTGGTTTCATCTCTCCTCCGACTGTGGCTTTGGAGGAGGGTGCTGCATTTTCCTTGGTGCTGCGCAAGGCGGCCGAAGCCCTTGGGCTCGAGCTGCCTGCTGTGGCCGTGAGGACTAACCTCCTCACTGAAGTGCTCCAACCGTCAGCAAGCTCCTCGGAGCCTCTGCTGCAGTTTAATGAGGCACTCGTGGACGTTCTGAAGGGCACTTGGTCCAAGCCCTCCACAGTATCTCCTGTGGATCGGAACGTGGCCCGGCGCCACCACCCTGCACCGGGCGACCCCAGCTTTCTGTCCCAACACCCCACGCCCGAGAGCCTGGTTATCCAGGCCTCTACTTCCCAGTCCTACTTCCCGTCCGCTCCCCTGGATCGGGAATCCAAGAGGCTTGAACAGTTCGGTAAGAAGCTGTTCTGATGGATACATCTGCCAGTTGATTCCTCACCTTGTGAATATCCCCTGCACTAGCATTCCACGGAACCTTTTTCCCCAGCTCTCTACGCCGACGTGGACGTCATAATGCATCGGCTCCGCTCGCGACTCCGTATGACGTCACCGGAGCCATAAGAGAGCCACGTCGGCGTGATGACGTCAGTTCCCTTTTTTCCGCGCCGTCGACGCGCAGCGGTTTTCCAGCACTCCCCTGCTACTTTGTAGTCTTGTAGTGGGTTACTGTTGGTGATATCACCATGTCTTCGACTAGGAAGTCAGGTTTCAAACCTTGTAGGGAATGTGGTTGCCACATGTCGATGACAGACCCCATGAAGATTGTTTGTGGTGCCTTTCTTCAGACCACGATGTGGAGGACTGTTCCAGCTGCAGAAGGATGAACCCCAAGGCCCTGAAGGAGAGAGAGGCGAAGCTCTTCATGGCCAAGGCAAAGAACGAGAAGAGAGGTAGGAAGAAGGAGAGATCGAGGCCGAAGTCGTCGACTTCGCATTCTTCGAAGTCGAAGAAACACCACAAGAAAAGGAAGCATAGCTCTCGGCGCCGGTCTTCGAAGAGCAAGGCTTCGAGATCGACTTCGCCTTGACGTCGAAGTAAGGATGTGTCTCCTTCTCCATCTCCTAGGAAGTCTCCAGAGAGATCACCTTCGCCGAAGCGGTCCCCGGCGCAGTCACCGGCGCCAGTGGAGTTTTCGGCTTCTGAGGTCGAGCAAGAACGGGAAAAGGAGCCTTCTCCAGAGCCGGCTGATCCTGTGGCTCCTGTCGAGGACTTTTCGGCTCCGGTTCCAGGTACTCCTCAGCCAGATTCGGGATCAATCCCTTATCCACAGTTCCCGACTCCGGGTGTGGATTCGACGCATTTTCTAAATACTATGTATGGGATTTTTCAACTGGCTGCCTTCCCATCCGGCGCACCTTCTGGTCCCGTGGGTCCTATGTCATACACCTTGGGAGTGCCGCAGCATTATGCTCCGGCCCCATTTATGCCCTTTTTGCCGATGGCTCCTTCGTGGCAGTTTCCGGCGCCGTCTGGGGATCCATTTCGACTTAGATTGGATCTGCCTTCTTCGGAGCCCTCCTCGACACGGTTGCCGACTCCCTCGGCTCCGCGTCCGGCGCCGCCGACTCCGACACCGCCGACTCCACGTTCGGTTCCACCAACTCCGCGTACGGCGCCGCCGTCGCCGGTTTCTCGGATCCGCTCATGGAGAGAGGCTCCGAGAGTCTTGGAAGATGAGCGTTATAGGGAGGAGGTGGAAAAAGGTGAGGTGGATACATCTTCCGACGACTTTGAAGGGATTCAAGAGGCTAGTGGTCTTGATAAAACTCCGGAGTGGGAGCATTCTTCTACTAGATCCTCTCCACCGCAGGAACTGGCTCCTTATCATTTAGTAATAAAGAAGGCCGCAGAGTTGCTGGACTTGCAGTTGCCCTCTTCGGAGTATAAACCAAACCTTCTGACTGAGGTACTACATTCGCCAGCCTCGACTACTGAACCCTTGTTGCCTTTTAATGAGGCTATCTTGGAGCCAGTTATAGACGTCTAGCGTAAGCCACTCTCTTCGCCTGCAGTCTCCAGACAGGTGGCAAGGAGATATAGGGAGGCTCCTGGGGATCCAAGTTTTCTATCTTCCCACCCTTCTCCAGAAAGCCTGGTGGTGTAGGCTTCATGCTCGAAGCATGCTTCAGGAGCCTTCCCTCAGAGTCCTGCGGACAGGGAGTCTAAAAAGATCGTTTCTTCAGGGAGCATGGCGCTTAAATCCACTAATGCCTCCTGCGCACTAGGGCGCTACGTTCATGCTCTGATGGACTCTATGAAATCATTAGCCCCTAAGTTGCCAGAAGGGGATAAGGCGTCTTTTATGGAGGTGGTCACTGACACTCAGGCTGCTGCAAGGCAGGTAATTCAGTCGGGGCTTTATACGGCTGATTCCGTAGCAAGGATAATGGGATCGTCGATAGCCACTAGGAGGCAAGCGTGGCTTCGTTCTTCTGGCTTTTCTACGGATGTTCAGGCCACCTTGGTAAATTTGCCTTTTGACGGACAAAAACTTTGTGGCGAAAAGGCTGATTCCGCCTTGCAAAGATTTAGAGAGAGCAGGGTGACGGCGAAATCTTTAGGTTTGCAGACTCCTGCTAAAGGATTTGGGCTTAGGAAATTCAGAGGCTTTGGCAGATCTTCATTTCGCTTCTTCCGGCAGCCTCAGCAGCAGCAGCAGCAACAGCAGCAGCAGAATCCCCTCTATAGGTCGTATAGAGTAAGACAAAGAGGACGGAGAGGTTCTGGCTGCAACCCATCTTCATCTTCTGCCTCCTCTGCTCCCAATGAAGCTTCAGGGAAGCCGCCCTAGATCTCCCATCCTAGATCATGTGAGACCTGTGGGGGGTCGGGTGTCCCACTTCCTGCGAGGTTGGAAATCTGTTACAACAGACCTTTGGGTTTTATACCTCGTGGAGATTGGGTATGCCCTTCCCTTTCGGGAGTTTCCACCCCCTTACCCTCCTTGCCAGGGTTACTGCTCGGAAGACCATCTGCTTCTTTTGCAGAAGGAGGTTCTAGCTTTGCTTCAAAAGGGTGCCATAGAGGTGGATCTGAAACAGACACGTTAGTTCGATTCCTCACCTTAGAATATCCCCAGGCGTCAGACTGGATCCGGAAGATTTTTCGTCAGCAATACCCCTTGCGCGTCGCTAGGCGTCGTCTGCGGTTCCGCGTCCGTCGTCGGCGTCGTGCGCCGGAATGACGTCGTCGGAGTACTTAGACGCCGCCCTCGCGCGCTGACGTCAGTTCTTCTTTTTTCCACGCCAGTAAGCGCCGATCCGGGAGAGCTACCCCTTTAGTCAATTTTTGACTAACTTTTTCGACTCTTTTTGGTCACTTCTCGACTCTGGTGCCGGTAGGATGCCTGGTTTCAAGGCCTGCGACGACTGTCACCGACTGATGTCGGTGACCGATCATCACCGCCGGTGCCTGTACTGCTTGGGCCTCGACCACGACGCGGAGTCGTGCTCAGATTGTATGGCCCTGACCTCGAAAGCTAGGCGGGAGCGGTCCCGCAAGCTTCTCGAGCTTCGCCACTCGGCTCCGCGCCCCTCTCGATCCCGGTCCTGGAGGAGGTCCAAGGATCGGTCGCGGATCCGCACTCGACATCGTCACTCGTCTGGCTCGAAGTCATCGGGTAAGTAGAAGCACTCCAAGAAGTCCAAGAGGAGACACCGCTCTTCGGACTCCCCTCGCCGGTCGCGCGACTCGGCCGAGGGTCCGGGTGGTTCCACCCCCGCGGCTCCGCGGGAGCCGCAGGCGCCGCGCAAGTCCCCATACCCGCCGGTCCCTGGGACTGACGCGACGCCAGCGGAGGTCCGTGCCTTCCTCTCGGCCATGAGGCGCCTGGCCCCGCCGTCGACGCCCGCTGGCGTGCCTTCGGGCCCCGCGGACTCGACTGGGCGACCTCGCGTGCCGGCGGCCCCGGCGCCGTTGGAGGCTCCGGCCCCGACGCCGCAGGTCCCCGAGGGGCCCGAGCCTGGGCCCGCGTTACACCTCCTCCGCCGGCGCCGACACCGATACCACCCCCGACGCCGGCTCCGGTCGACGTCGATCCCCGGTTCAGCCCCTGTCTGGTCCCGACACCGAAGCGGCGCCGCCCGACGCCGCATCCGGCGCCGCTAGAGACACATATTGTCTATCGACCAGCTCCGATCATTCCTCCCGTTTACCAGGAATCTGATGACGGGGGCGAATAGGAGGGCCCTTCAGGGGCACCTTTCTCAGGACTGGGCAGATGAACTGGGGGAGGCCAGTGGATTGGATACCTCACCGGACACTGGATTCATCTCTCCTCCGACTGTGGCTTCGCAGGAGGGTGCAGCTTTTTCTGTGGTGCTGCGCAAGGCGGCCGAAGCCCTTGGGCTTGAGCTGCCTGCCGTGGCTGTGAGGACTAACATCCTCACTGAGGTGCTTCAGTCTGCCGCATGCTCCGCTGAGCCTCTGCTGCAATTCAATGAGGCCCTCACTGACGTTCTGCAGGGCACCTGGTCCAAGCCCTCCACAGTCCCTCTTGTGGATAGGAACGTTGCCAGGCGCCACCGCCCTGCTCCGGGCGACCCCAGTTTTCTGTCCCAACACCCCACCCCCGAGAGTCTGGTTATCCAGGCCTCTACCTCCCAATCCTCCTTCCCGTCCGCTCCTCCGGACCGGGATTCCAAGAGACTGGAACAGTTTGGTAAGAAGCTGTTCTCCTCGCTCAGTTTGGGCCTGCGGTCTTTGAACACCGCCTGTCTCTTGGACCGTTATTCCCACTCTCTGTGGGATACGGTGGAGGACGTGCTGCCACTGTGCCCGGAGGAGGCCCGGGCGCGGCTTTCCTCGGCTCTGGCCGATGGGAGAGATGCAGCGCGCCATGCAATCTGATGTGGACTCGACACTACGGACTCGCTGGGTAGGGCGATTTCTACCACGGTGGCGCTTCGACGTCACGCCTGGCTGCGGTCCACGTCCTTTTCAGGGGATGTCCAGAGCACACTCATGGACATGCCTTTTGAAGGCGCTCGCCTTTTTGGTGAGAAAGCGGACAGTGCGCTGGCTCGCTTCAAGGACTGCCGGGCTACGGCCACGTCCTTGGGCCTCTCAGCCCCGCGGCCACAAACTTCTGCTTTTCGCTCCTTTCGTGGCCAAGGAAGGGGCACCTCCTCACGTCCGCCTAGCCACCGGCCGCGGAACCAGCCTGCACGCGGTCGCGGACGTGGTTTCCGCCGAGGCGGTACTGGAGGACGACGCGGTCAGTCCACATCCACCCCGGCAGCATACGCCTCAAAGCCTTCCTAGTCCGTGCTTTCAGGCCCATTCCACGCCAGTGGGAGGCCGGGTTCGCCATCACCTGCTCCACTGGCGTACCATTACTTCGGACAGGTGGGTGCTGCAAATCGTCCGAAGGGGCTACTCCCTCCCCTTCGAGACGACCCCTCCAGCCATGCCACCGCAGCACCACCGTATCTCGGGGGATCATTTGAATCTTCTACAAGAGGAAGTTTCGGCCCTCTTGGCCAAGGAGGCCGTCGAGCACGTTCCGAGCCCAGAAGTAGGTCGTGGTTGTTATTCCCACTACTTTCTGGTTCCAAAGAAGGGCAAAGGAGGCCTACGCCCTATCTTGGACCTCAGGAACGTCAATGCCTTCCTCAGGAAGGAACGGTTCAAAATGTTGACTTTGGTTCAGGTTCTAGTTGCCCTAGACCCTGGAGACTGGATGGTAGCGTTGGACTTGCAGGACGCATATTTCCATATCCCCGTCCTGCCGGCCCACCGGCGTTACCTGCGGTTCACGGTGGGTCAGGAGCACTTTCAGTTCACCGTGCTCCCCTTCGGCCTTACCAGTGCCCCTCGGGTGTTCACGAAAGTGATGGCGGTGGTCGCAGCTCATCTGCGCAGATCAGGGGTTCCAGTCTTCCTCTATCTCGACGACTGGTTGTTGAAGGCGGGCTCGCCCCAGTCAGTCGTCTCCCACCTCCAGACTACGGCGGATCTCCTGCATTTGCTAGGGTTTTCCATCAACGTGCCGAAGTCACACCTGAGCCCCTCTCAGAAGCTCCTCTTCATCGGAGCGGTTCTCGATTTGGCGCAGTTCCGGGTTCATCCGCTGGAACAGCGGGTCCGGGATATACAGGCCCTGATTCCCATCTTTCGGCCTCTATCCTGGGTTTCGGTCAGGCTAGTGTTGCGGCTTCTGGGGCTGATGGCCTCCTGCATCCTACTAGTGCATCACGCCAGGCGGCGCATGCGGGCTCTGCAGTGGGACCTGATGTTTCAGTGGGCCCAGCATCACGGCAACCTGTCCGACCATGTCTTGATCTCGGAGGGCACTGCACAGCAGTTGAAGTGGTGGCTCACGGACCGCGATTGGGTCACGGGCAAGAGCCTCTCCCTACCCCTACCGGAGCATGTCGTAGTGACGGATGCGTCCCTCCTGGGATGGGGTGGCCATATGGGAGAGGCGGAGATCAGAGGCCTCTGGTCTCCAGCGGAGTCTCGCCTCCACATCAACTTGTTGGAGCTGAGAGCGATCCGACTTGCACTGAAAGCCTTCCTTCCCTCTGTCCGGGGAAGTGTCGTGCAGGTGTTCACGGACAACACCACCGCCATGTGGTATTGCAACAAACAGGGCGGGGTGGGGTCGTGGACCCTTTGTCAGGAGGCTCTGCGCCTCTGGACATGGCTGGAACACCAGGGCATCACCCTGGTGGTTCAACATCTGGCGGGCTCTCTGAACGCCAGAGCAGACTAACTCATCCGCCGGTGCATGATGGATCACGAATGGCGTCTGAACTCCGAGGTGGCGCAAGGTCTCTTTCGGCAGTGGGGAGAGCCTTGGTTAGATCTATTCGCCACCGACGAGAACGCGCAATGTCAGAAGTTCTGCGCGTTGGAATTTCCAAGGCGGCACTCGCTCGGCGACGCTTTTCGTCGCGAGTGGAGTTGCGGTCTGTTGTACGCCTTTCCGCCTATACCACTTCTGCACAGAGTGCTGAAGATCAGGCGCAACCGGGCCCAAGTCATCTTGGTGGCTGCGGATTGGGCACGAAGGTACTGGTATCCCGAGCTACTCAGTATGTTGACCGATCCTCCGATACATCTGCCCCTTCGGGAGGATCTTCTGTCGCACCAGCAGGGGACGGTCCTCCACCCGAACCTGTCCAGCCTCCACCTCCATGTGTGGAGATTGAGCGGCGGCAGTTGATGCCATTTGACTTGCCTCCTGAAGTCTGTGATATCATTCTGGCAGCCAGGCGTCCCTCCACAAAGACGGTATACGCCTGCCGGTGGAACAAATTTGTGGCATGGTGCACAGCAAAGGCTGTGGATCCCCTTTCCGCCCCTCTTTCTGAGGTTCTCCTCTTTCTTCTTTCTTTGGCCCGGCAGGGCTCTGCCCTGGGCACCTTGAAAGGTTATCTTGCTGCCCTCTCCGCCTTCTTACGGCTTCCTGATCAGCCCTCTCTTTTCAAGTCCCCTGTAGTGTCACGCTTTCTTAAAGGCATTACTCACACGTTCCCTCCTGTCCCTTTCGTAATGCCTCAGTGGGACTTGAATCTTGTCTTAACATTCCTGATGTGCGCTCCCTTTGAGCCTCTTCACAATTGTCCTCTTCGTCTTCTAACTCTTAAGACTGCTTTCCTGGTAGCCATCACCTCGGCTAGACGGGTGAGTGAGCTCCAGGCTCTATCGTCCAAGCCTCTTTTTCTATCTGTTCATCCGGACAAGGTTGTCCTTCGGCCTCGTCCTTCCTTTCTACCGAAAGTGGTGACCCCCTTTCATCTTGGGCAATCTGTCACCTTGCCCACCTTCTTTCCGCATCCTTCCAAAGAGGAAGAGCGGCTCCACCGTCTGGACCCAAAACGTGCGCTCTCCTTTTATTTGGACCGCACAAAACAGTTCTGAGTGGACGACCTGCTTTTCGTTGGCTACGTGGGTGCAAAGAAGGGAAAAGCTGTGCACAAACGGACCATCTCCCGGTGGGTCGTTTTGTTTATAAAAATCTGTTATTCCTTGGCGAAAAAGGACCCTCCTGTTGGGCTGCGAGCCCATTCTACTCGGGCCACGGCGGCTACTACTGCTTTGGGACGGGGAGTCCCTTTGCAGGACATCTGTCAGGCGGCGATGTGGGCTTCGCTGCACACTTTTGCCAGGCACTATTGCCTAGACAGCCAAGTCCGGAGGGATGGCTTCTTTGGCCGTTCTGTCCTCCAGGACTTTCTGGTGTGATCTTGGTTCGCAGACCCACCACCGGGGTTGGTATTGCATGGGTATCTATTCTAAGGTGAGGAATCTAACTAACGTGTTTCTTTCAGATGAACAAGTTACTTACCTTCGGTAACGATGTATCTGTAAGAAACATTAGTTAGTTAGATTCCTCACCGACCCACCCATCCTCCCCGTTCTGCGAACTGACATCTAGGGTTAAGGCTATCCCTTTCAGGGCCCTAGAATTTTTTGGCACCAGTGTCGGTATCTTGCATGGCTCTGCGTTCCTGGCGCGGAAAGCTATGTACAAGTACTGACGTCAGCGCGCGAGGGCGGCGTCTAAGTACTCCGACGTCATTCCGGCGCACAACGCCAACGACGGACGCGGAGCCGCAGACGACGCCTAGCGACGCGCAAGGGGTATTGCTGACGAAAAATCTTCCGGATCCAGTCTGACGCCTGGGGATATTCTAAGGTGAGGAATCAAACTAACTAATGTTTCTTACAGATACATCGTTACCGAAGGTAAGTAACTTGTTCTTTCAGAGCAGGAAAGGGGATCAGGGATGCTACTCTCTGTATTTCCTGATTCCCAAGAAGGACGGCAGATTGCGTCCGATCCTGGACCTCTGAGTCTTGAACTTTTACCTGAAACAGGAGAAATTCAAGATGCTGACCCGTGCGCAGGTTCTTCAAGCGTTGCAGCAAGGAGACTGGATGGTGTCGCTCGACTTGCAGGACGCGTACTTCCATGTCACAATCCTGAAGTCGCGCAGGAAGTATCTCTGTTTTACGGTTGGGTCGCAACATTACCAGTTTGCGGTCCTCCCGTTTGGTCTTACTACCGCACCTCGAGTCTTCACGAAGGTGATGGCAGTGGTGGCTGCTCAGGAGGTGGGGGATTCCGGTTTTCCCCTACCTGGACGACTGGCTTCTGAAGGCAGAGTCCCCAGAGATGGTGCAACATCATCTGCAGGTAACATCTCAGCTGTTATTCGACTTGGGTTTTTCGATCAAAGTGCCCAAATCTCCCCTGGTGCCCTCTCAATGCAACCTGTTTATAGGGGCGGTACTGGACACTACTATGTGTTGAGCATTTCCTCCTCCTCAAAGAATTCTCGACATTCAGGAGTTGATCCCTTTATTCCACAATGGAGCGGTTGTTCCAGTTCTGAAGGTCCTTCGTCTGCTCGGTCTGTTCGCTTCCTGCATTCTGTTGATCAACTATGCGCGCTGGCACATGAGGGCGCTCCAGTGGTGCCTCCGCAGGCAGTGGTATCAGCACAACGGGTATCTCAGGGAGTCGATCAGGGTCTCCAGAGAAGCTGCAGCGGATCTATCTTGGTGGAGCGTGGAGGGCAATCTGTCTCAAGGGAAGCCCTTCCATCTGCCTCCATCGGTGGCCACAGTGATAACGGATGCCTCCACCCTGGGGTGGGGTGCTCATCTGGGGGATCTGGAGATCAAGGGTCTTTGGTCTCCAGAGGAAAGGTTGCTTCACATCAACCTTCTGGAATTGCGGGCGATTCGTTTGGCACTCAAGGCCTTCCTCCCTTCCCTTCGCGGTCAGTCTGTTCAAGTCCTGACGGACAACACTACCGCGATGTGGTATGTCAACAAGCAGGGAGGAGTGGGGTCGCATTGTCTCTGCAGAGAGGCTCTGCGTCTATGGTGCTGGGCTCAGGACCATCAGATTTGTCTAATGGCAAATCATCTGGCTGGGGTGCTAAACGTACGTGCAGACAGTCTCAGTCGGCAGTTCTCCGCCGACCACGAGTGGAGGCTCCATCCAGAGGTGGTTCGTCATGTTTTTCGGACGTGGGGGACTCCTCGGGTGGACCTTTTCGCCACCCGTGAGAACGCGCACTGCCCGTCATTTTGCAGTCTCCAGTATCCGATGCAGGGAGCGTTGGGGGACGCGTTTCAGTTGAGTTGGGGCTCACAACTCCTTTACGCGTTTCCTCCCATACCCTTGATTCCTCGGGTTCTGAGGAAGATTCGCCAAGACCGGGCCCAAGTTATTTTGGTCGCCCCGGATTGGCCAAGAAGGGTGTGGTTCACAGATCTTCTCCACCTCTCCTCGTGCCCTCCGCTCCGTCTCCCTTTCAGGGCAGACCTCCTCTCGCAGTCGGAGGGGCAGGTTTTACACCCCCCACCTCCAGAGCTTACACCTTCATGCCTGAAGATTGAACGGGGCAACCTGAGTTCTTTCTCTCTCCCGCCTGATGTGGTGGATTATTATTTTATCGGCCAGGCGACACCCTGCCAAGTCCGTTTACTCCTATAGGTGGTCTAAGTTTGTTAAATGGTGTGGAGAGAGATCCATTGATCCTTTAAAAGCCCACCTTTCTGATGTGCTTCAGTTTGCTCTTTCCTTGGCTCAGCAGGGCTGTGCTGTGGCCACGGTCAAGGGCTATCTATCGGCCTTATCGGCTTTTCTATGTCTTCCTGATCAACCGTCAGTATTTAAATCTCCTATTGTACTGAGGTGTATCAAAGGCCTTACAAACAGGTTTCCACTTACTCCTTTTGTAATGCCACAGTGGGACCTTAATCTTGTCTTAACTTTTCTGATGGGGTCTCCGTTTGAGCCCCTTCATAGCTGTCCTTTGAGGCTGTTGTCCTTTAAGACGGTCTTTCTTGTAGCCATAACCTCGGCAAGGAGGGTGAGTGAGCTTCAAGCTCTTAGTTCTAAACCCCCTTTTTTAACATTACATGCTGAAAGGATGGTTCTCAGGACCAGGGCTGCTTTCTTGCCTAAAGTAGTTACTCCGTTTCATTTGGGGCAGTCTATTACTCTCCCTGTTTTTTATCCACCTCGTCATCCCTCCAAAGAGGAGGAAAGACTTCATCGCCTGGACCCAAAAAGAGCTGTGAGCTTTTACTTGGACAGAACGAAAGACTTTTGTTTAGACGATCAGCTCTTCGTGGGCTATGTTGGACATTCTAAAGAAAAAGCTGTGCACAAGCGCACTCTGTCCAGATGGATCATCCTTGCCATCAAGATCTGCTACGCCCTGTCTGGTAAGGTTCCTCCTGAGGTTATTAGAGCTCATTCAACTAGAGCTAAGTCTTCTACCTTCTTTGGCCAGGGGTGTTCCTGTGGCAGACATTTGTAAAGCCGCGACTTGGGCCTCCCTCCATACCTTCGCAAAGCATTATTGCTTGGACTCTGAGATGAGGAGGGAGGGCCACTTTGCGCACTCTGTTTTGCAAGACTTTTTGGTATAGGAAGGTGGACACCCTCCTCCGGGAGTGGGACTGCGGTGGGAATCTATTCACAAGGTGAGGAATCCACTGGCAGATGTATCCATCAGAAGAACAAGTTACTTACCTTCGGTAACGCTTTTTCTGGTGGATACAGTATCTGTCTGTGGATTCCTCACTGGCCCACCCGCCTCCCCGGTGTACACCTTTGTATACCTTAAAAGATGTCTTGCTTGAGATGTTGTTATGCTTTGTAGCTTCTTTCTTTCTGGTACTTTGGTAGGAAATGTTTTTTTTTTGTTTAGCTTTCCTTTTGTTTATGTACTATGTATATTTGATTGTATATTGTATACTGTGTATACTTTGAATCTGTCGTTGGTCCTCCTGTGCGCCTCGGAGGCATGGAAAAAATGGGTGGAACAGAAGTCATCACGCCGACGTGGCTCTCTTATGGCTCCGGTGACGTCATACGGAGTCGCGAGCGGAGCCGATGCATTATGACGTCCACGTCGGCGTAGAGAGCTGGGGAAAAAAGTTCAGTGGAATGCTGGCGCAGGGGATATTCACAAGGTGAGGAATCCACTGGCAGATACTGTATCTACCAGAAAAAGCATTACTGAAGGTAAGTAACTTGTTCTTCTCTTCCCTTAGTTTGGGACTGCGGTCTTTGAATACCGCTTGCCTCTTGGACCGTTACTCTCACTCCCTGTGGGATATGGTGGAGGACGTGCTGCCCCAGTGTCCGGAGGAGGCCCGGACACGGCTCGCCCAGGCTCTTGCCGACGGGCGGGATGCAACGCGACATGCTATCCGATGTGGACTAGACACTATGGACTCGCTGGGTAGGGCTATGTCAACCACGAGGGCTCTTCGCCGCCATGCCTGACTGCGGTCCAAGTCTTTCTCAGGGCATGTCCAGAGCACCCTCATGGGTATGCCCTTTGATGGCAGTCGCCATTTTGGCGAAAAGGCGGATAGTGCGCTTGTGCGCTTCAAGGACTCCCGGGCTACGGCCAAGTCCTTGGGCCTTTCGGCCCCGCGCCTGCAAACTTCCGCTTTTCGTCCCTTTCGTGGCCAAGGAAGGGGCGCCCCCTCACGTCCGCCTAGCCACCGGCCGCAGACCCAACCTACACGCGGACGTGGATTCCGCCGAGGCGATACTGGGGGACAATGTGCCGGTCAGTCCACATCTACCCCGGCAGCATCCGCCTCAAAGCCTTTCTAGTGTTTTCAGGCCCATTCCACGCCAGTGGGAGGCAGAGTTCGCCATCACCTGCTCCACTGGCGTTCCATCACATCGGACAGGTGGGTGCTGCAAAACGTCCGAAGGGGCTACTCCCTCCCCTTCGAGACGACCCCTCCAGCCATGCCACCGCAGTACCACCGTATGTCGGAGGATAACTTTAATCTTCTGCGGGAGGAAGTTACGGCCCTCTTGGCCTAGGGGGCCATCGAGCACGTACCTGGTCCAGAAGTAGGTTGTGGTTGCTATTCCCACTACTTTCTGGTTCCCAAGAAGGGCAAAGGGGGCCTGCATCCCTATCTTGGACCTCAGGAGCGTCATCGTCCTCCTCCGGAAGGAACGGTTCAAGATGCTCACTTTAGCTCAGGTTCTGACTGCCCTCGACCCTGGAGACTGGATGGTAGCGTTGGACTTGCAGGACGCTTATTTTCACATTCCCGTCCTGGCGGCCCACCGGCGTTACCTGCGGTTCACGGTGGGCCAGGAGCACTTTCAGTTTACCGTGCTCCCCTTCGGCCTCACCAGTGCCCCTCGGGTGTTCACGAAAGTGATGGCGGTGGTCGCAGCTCATCTGCGCAGATTAGGGGTTCCAGTCTTCCCCTATCTCGACGACTGGTTGTTGAAGACGGGCTCGCCCCAGGCAGTCGTCTCCCACCTCCAGACTACGGCCGACCTCCAGCATTCGCTGGGGTTAACCAGCATCGGGGCAACCTGTCCGACCGTGTCTTTATCTCGGAGGGCAATGCAAAGCAGTTGCAGTGGTGGCGCACGGACCGCGATTGGGTCAGTGGCAGAACCCTCTCCCTACCCCAACCGGAGCACGTAGTAGTAGTGACGGATGCGTCCCTCCTGGGATGGGGGGGCCACATGGGAGAGGCGGAGATCAGAAGAGGCCTCTGGTCTCCGGCGGAGTCCCGACTCCATATCAACCTATTGGAGCTGCGGGCGATCCAGCTTGCACTGAAGGCATTCCTTCCCTCTGTTCGGGGAAGTGTAGTGCAGGTATTCACGGACAACACCACCGCCATGTGGTATTACAACAAACAGGGCAGGGCGGGGTGGGGTCGTGGACCCTTTGTCAGGAGGCTCTGGACATGGCTGGAACATCAGGGCATCACCCTGGTGGTTCAACATCTGGCAGGCTCTCTGAACGCCAGAGCCGACTAACTCAGCCGCCGGTGCATGATGGATCACGAGTGGCGTCTAAACTCGGATGTGGCGCAAGGCCTCTTTCGGCAGTGGGGAGAGCCTTGGTTAGATCTATTCGCCACCGAAGAGAACGCACAATGTCAGCAGTTCTGCGCGTTGGAGTTTGCAAGTCGGCAGTCGCTCGGGGACGCCTTTAGTTGCGAGATGAGTTGCGGTCTGTTGTACGACTTTCTGCCTATATCACTTCTGCCCAGAGTGCTGAAGAAGATCAGGCGCGACCGGGCGCAAGTCATCCTTGTGGCTCTGGATTGGGCAAGAAGGTACTGGTATCCCGAGCTACTCAGTCTGTTGATCGATCCCCCGATCCGTCTGCCTCTTCAGGAGGACCTTCTGTTGCAGCAGCAGGGGACGGTCCTCCACCCGAACCTGTCCAGTCTCAACCTCCATGCGTGGAGATTGAGCGGCGCAGTTGATTCCATTTGACTTGCCTTCTGAAGTCTGTAATGTTGTTCTGGCAGCCAGGCGTCCCTCCACAAAATCGGTATACGCCTGCCGGTGAAACAAATTTGTGGCATGGTGCACAGCAAAGGCTGTGGATCCCCTTTCCGCCCCTCTTTCTGAGGTTCTCCTCTTTCTTCTTTCTATTGGCCCAGCAGGGCTCTGCTCTAGGCACCCTGAAAGGTTATCTTTCTGCTATCTCTGCTTTCTTACGGCTTCCTGATCAGCCTTCTCTTTTCAAATCCCCTGTTATCTCTCGCTTTCTTAAGGGCATTACTCACATGTTTCCTCCTGTTCCTTTTGTAATGCCTCAGTGGGATTTGAATCTGGTCTTGACGTTTAATGTGTGCTTCCTTTGAGCCACTTCATAATTGTCCTCTTCGTCTTTTGACGCTCAAAACTGCTTTCCTGGTGGCCATCACCTCTGCTAGAAGGGTGAGTGAGCTCCAGTCTCTCTCTTCTAAGCCTCATTTCCTTTCTGTCCATCCGGACAAAGTTGTTCTCAGAACTCGTCCTTCTTTCCTTCCTAAGGTTGTGACTGCCTTTCACATTGGGCAGTGTGTCACGTTGCTCACCTTCTTTCCGCCTCTGCATCCCTCGAAAGAGGAAGAGCGGCTCCACCGTCTGGACCTAAAACGGGCGCCGTCCTTCTATTTGGATCGCACCAAGCAGTTCTGGGTGGACAACCAACTCTTTGTAGGCTCCGTGGACGCTAAGAAGGGACGAGCGGTGCACAAACGGACCATCTCTCGGTGGGTCGTTTTGTGTATCAAGGCAGGTCACGCCTTAGCTAAAAAGGAACCTCCTGTAGGGCTGAGAGCCCATTCTACTCGGGCCACTGCGGCTTCCACTGCACTGGGACGCGGAGTCCCCTTGCACGACATCTGTCAGGCGGCAACGTGGGCATCGCTGCACATGTTTGCCAAACACTAATACCTGGACAGCCAAGTCCGGAGAGACGGCTTCTTTGGCCGTTCTGTTCTCCAGGACTTTCTGGTATGATCTTGGTTGGTATTGCTGGGGTATCTATTCTAAGGTGAGGCATCGAACTAACGTGTTTCTTTCAGATGAACAAGTTACTTACCTTCGGTAACGATGTATCTGTATAAACGTCAGTTAGTTCGATTCCTCACCGACCCACCCATCCTCCCCGTTCTGCGAACCGATATCTAGGGTTGAGGTTATCCCTTTCAGGGCCCTAGAATTTTTTGGCTCTTGCATGGCTCTGCGTTCCTGGCGCGGAAAGCTATGTACAAGAACTGACGTCAGCGTGCGAGGGCGGCGTCTAAGTACTCCGACATCATCCCGGCGCACGACGCCGACGACGGACGCGGAGCCGCAGACGACGCCTAGCGACGCGCAGGGGTATTGCTGACATTAAAGAGGCCAGCAATAGCGATATCCTGGTCGGGGATTCCCTCCCTCACCCATGCTCTGAAGCAGGCCTATCGAGCGTGTGTCCGTCAGCGTTCCAACGGATGCAGTGAGACTGGCAAAGGTGAGGCGGAGCCGGTGTGGTAGCCATACTAGAGGCCCCGGCGTCGGTGGCGCCTGTTGAACTGGCGCACTCGATGGGGACCCGGTCGCGGTTGGCCCCTACCTGGTCTGCCGCCTTGCTCGTTCCCCTTACTGGCAACAAAATACTACAGCAGCAACACCGCCTCCCCACCCCGGTGCTCTGAAGCAGCCTAATCGAGTGGGTGTGTTACTGCGCTCCAACGGACACAGCAGAGCTGGCAACTGTGAGACAGAGCTGGGTGGAGTCAGTGGGGTGGTCCGGAGTCCAGGAGATGGAGCCTAGCTGGCGGCCCACACTACGGTGGGGAGGCATATCACATGGGGTGAGAGGGGAGCTCACTTGGCGTTCCCAACCTGCCCCGGGCAGTGCCTGAGTCCCACCAGCTTTATATCATCCCTACCAACCACAAGAGCGGGGGACGAAGATCCGGACATACGAAGAATAAACCTCCACATTTCACATGCTCAGCATAACGACGTGCCTCAAGAGGTTAGAGGTGGCCGGGACGCTGTGGACCTGACTCTGGGAAACCCGACAGGCCGCTAGTGGGATTGGTATTTCCCTTGGGCAGGTGGCGGCGATTACCGGAACTGGTTTCGGTGGGCTTATGTGAGCCGCCACTCCAGAACTCGACAATGGCGAGCGGCAAGGAGCTTAAAGAGTCGGCCCAGAACAAACTGGCCAAATTTGCCTGGAATAAAGCGGGGGAGGGGCAGTACACAGCACAACTGGCTGCCCCAGATAAACAAAACGCCTCCCTGCCTCAGCGAGACCTCACGCTCCAAGACATCATGGAGGCCATCACTGGAGTTCGTACCTCATTGGAAGCTCGCATTGACTCAGTGAATATAGGTGTCTCTTCTCCGCGCAGATCTTCCTAAAATGGACTCCAAAGTAAAAGACCTGGGAGACACAACAGCTGAATTGCAGAAAGATACTACACAGCTCCAACAGCAAGTAAACAAACTCCAAGACCAACACACCGCGATGGAAAAACAACTGGATGAATATGAAGGAAGAGGGCACAGGAACAACATACGCATCCTTGGCGTGCCGGAACGGGCGGAGTGGCCGTCGGCAGATCTCTATGCAGAGGACTTGATCTTGAAGCACCTACAGCCTAAAAGACTCTCGAGCTTCTTTTCCATTTAGTGGGCCCACCGTGTCTCTCTCGGGGTCTGAGGCCGGGGGCCCCCCCATGACCATTTATTGCCTGGGTCTTCAACTATAGGCACCGAGACGTAATACTCCAAACGGCGTGGGCCACTCCTTCGCTCTAACTGTGTGGTCACATTCTTCCCTGACTTTACCCCCAAAGTCCAGGCTCAGCGTCGTAGCTTTTTGGCGATGAAGGAGCTGTGAGACAGGGAGGTGAAATAGGCCATGCTCTTCCCAGCGAAGCTTCGCGTAGAATCGGAGGACAAGACGTGGTTCTTCTCCTCACCGGGCAATGTCTGGGACTGGCTGGAGGGCTGGCGTAGAAACCGTGCAGGGAACGTAACGGTGGCCTCAAATCGAATAGATTCACTTAAGGGACGGAGCCAGAGGACGACCCAGCCCAGGCGGGGTAAGGAGAGACGACGCGTAGCTGAGAAAAAGGACCGTTAGAACCGGGACAGAGACTCACTGGTTGCAGATAAGTGGCCTGCGGGTAGGGGGGACTTCCGGAAAAACATACTCTTGACCTGGGGGGTTTGGGCGGGCCGGGATGTGGAATTGAGCTGTGAGCCAGAACATAGATGTCAATCATAGCGACAAGCTCTGATGTGGGGTTAGGGTCCAATCCTCAAACACATTGAAACACGAAGTAAGGTACCTGTGGGCCAGGGGGGAGAGGGCTGCTTGCCAGCACCTAGAAGCATTCAGGGAGGGGAGCTAGGCACTCTGCCTGGTTGGGGTGTGGGTAGTTTGAAATCCACTGGCAGGGGGGCAGGGCGGGGGGGAGGCATGAGAGTTGTGAGAGGGGGGTGTGGGGGTTACAGATTTATTTGAATCTACGAGACAGATTCTTGAGTCATATTGGATGTTGGACATTGCTTATCTTAAAGGGAAAACAGTCATGGACCTTGCTGTTGACTATGCGCAAAAGTGTTTGCACTGGTGCGGGTTTGGGTGGCCAGGACCGCAAGATGTGAGAGTAGACCCTGGGGAGAAGACGACTGCTCCTGTCCTTTTGCCCACTACACCTATGACAGAGGCTAAGACTGAAACGTCACTCTCCGTGCTCACTTGGAATGTGAATGGGATGGGGGACAAAATTAAGCGGGGTATAGTACAGCAATATCTTAAAATGCGGCCCCCTGACTTAGTGATGTTGCAGGAGATACACCTGGATCTGGCACTTACACCGATGCACACCTGGGCCGATCCAAGGGGTCGATTTGCCAGCTTAGAGGCGCAGTGGGAAGGAAGAGCACTCAATGTGATCTCAGTATACCTCCCGCTGGCACTTGGTAAGAAAGCATTGATAGACCTAGGGAAGATACTAGCAGACCTCCCCATTGGCACTCTGATCTTGGGGGGTGACTTTAACATGACAATGGATGACCGAGTGACAGACTTCCACAATGATCAGTGACACGACCCCAAACACAACTGGAGGAGTTTACGGGACTAACTGATATTTGGCGTTTGCTGCATCCGGACGGCACCCAGCCCACCTACTATTCAAATGCACACAAGCTCCTCCGGTATTGACTACTTTTTTACTTATTCGGCAACAATCTGCCACTTCTGGAATCCCCATGCTCTACCGAGGAGGATATTGGACCACTTCCCGTTGTGGGTTGAACTTACATATTTCCATCGCCGACCATGAACCACCATAGTTCTTAGCCCTTGGTTGCTAAAAATCCCCAATATCAAAGAGGAGCTACTCACACAGATGGCTAATTACTTCAATGAATACGTGGGGTCAGTGGACTCTGCACAGACCGTATGGAAAGCCTTTAAAGTGGTACTGAAAGGGCAGGCCTTGGCATTAAAAGTGGGATACATTAAAAAGAGACCGCATCAGATCTTGCAACTAGAAAGTGAACTCCAGCTGTTGGAGGAAGAAAGTATCAAAACACCCTCGGAGGCGGCTATGTATCGCCTGACGCTCAAACAGTCGGAATATCGGATCTTGTTGAGGGAGCACATGACAACTAAACTCCTTCATACTCGACACAAACTCTATGAGCCAGGGGATAGAGTGGGTAAATTGCTGGCATGGCTGGAGAAGAGAGAACAGGGCGACAGATGGGTGCCCTGGTTGATTCTTAAAGATGAGTTGCAGGTCTCCAACCCAAAAGCTATAGCTGATGTATTCCCTGACCACCTGGAACACATTTACACCCCCTCCACCACTTACACGGCGGAAGACTCCCGCCACCTACTATTAGATAGTAATCTGCCTACTCTCCAAGGCCGACAAAGACGCTCTCGACGAGGTACTGACGGAAGATGAAATCAAAAAGGCCATAAACAATCTCCAGTCAGGAAAAGCGATGGGGCCCAATGGCCTGCCCATTGAATTCTTGAAAACTGGTGCGCCTCAGGCTACGCCCCACTTGCGGCCTATGTACGAAAAAAGTTATGAGAGGGGGATTCTGCCGAATGGCCAGCGGCAATAGTAGTTATCCGTAAGCCGGGGAAACCCGCAGACGATTGCGGCTCGTATCGACCAATTTCTTTAATGCAGAAGCTTGTTCTCACTCATCCCTTTGCTGGTCCATCCGGACCAATCTGGCTTTATGCCAGGGAGAAATACAGCGCTTAATATCCGGCGTCTCCTTAATGTGCTCGCACGTCGGGAGTATATAGAGGAAGACGTAGTGATACTTTCCCTTGACGCCTCAATGGCGTTCGTTTCTATCGAGGGGCGTATCTATTTGAAGTCCTGAAACGCCTGGGCTTTGACACGAAATTTCTGGGCTGGGTACAGCTGCTGTATATGAGCCTGCAGGGACAAGTGCGCGTCAACAACCGCACGTCTCAAACCTTTTCACTAAAAAGGGGCACGTGGCAGGGTTGTCTCCTGTCCCCCCTAATTGTCTCGCTGATGTTGGAACCACTAGCCGCGTGAATGAGAAGGGATGTCCTGCTGAGAGAGCTGACGTGGGCGGAAGGATATGATGACCGCATATCATTATATGCGGATGATATCCTGTTGTATCTCGCCTCCCCATATAAGTCTCAACATTCTGTTCTAGACATATTCACCAACTTTGGGAAATACTCGGGGTATGCGATTAACTGGAGTAAGTCGGTGCTATTTTGTCCTTCGGGTGCCGGTTCCTCGGCTTCCCACTGGGTGCAAGGTGGAGGTGGCCCTTGATGGTTTTCGATACCTGGGAGTTTTCATCACCCCGGACCTCCGACTCTTCTATGAACGTAACCTCGCCGCTCCCTTAGACAGGTTGCGCAACAATGTTAAACACTGGCGGTCTTTGCCCCTATCGCTGGTGGGCCGCGCTGCTCTATTTAAGATGTTGGCCCTCCCACGTTTCCTCTATATCCTGCAAAACTGCCCCAATAGGGTCCCAGATTCATATTTCGCGGGGATAGAGTGTGAGGTCAGGGCAGGGCGTGGATCCCCACGTATAGCAATGGGTAAGTTAACCAAGGGGTGGTACGGCAGAGATATTGCCCTCCCTGACATCAGTCTCTATTATTGGGCATCGCAGTTAATGGTGGTTAACCAATGGATATGTCGCTCCCCTGTGGATCCGGCCTATCTGCTGGAAAGATACAAAATGGGTAGGGAGGGGTATATGGGGGTGCTGTATTCGAAGGCCCGGAAAGGGAAGTATCTCGGCCCCACAGCACACACAGTCGCAATCTGGCACCAGGCTAACACCCGTTTGGCTGGGCGAATGTACTGACCAAAGCCACACCGCTGGTCTACCCAACGACTGGGACTACTGTGTCACCAGCCTGGGTTTGGTAAGTGGGACACAATCGCAATCTCTGTAATCTGGTACTTGGTGAAGAAGTGCAAAATCCTGAAATTTGAGGAATTAAGAGAACAGTATGATATGGCTCCAGGGGAGGTATTTAGGTACCTACAGATTCGACATGCCCTTACCACAGCTCTTCCCAACATACTTCCACAACAACTTACCAGAGTCGTCCCACTTGGAGGATCGGCTGCTAGATGGGCTGTTGCTCACTAAAGCCACGTCACTCACATATAAAAAACTGTACAACAACCTACCAAACACGTTTCACAAACTCCGAGGCGAGTGGCAGATAGACTTCGGGGCACTAGACGATGAGGACTGGCAGGCGGCACTGATGTCCCCAAGGGAGGCGGCCATCACCCTTCCTTTCCGACTAATCCAACTTGAGATCCTACATAGATCATATCTCACCGGGGTAACACTGGCAAAGATAGGCTCGAGACCCGACGCGCTCTGCCTACGTGGCTGCCATCAAACCGCAACCTTTTACCATACAATTTGGGACTGTCCAGTGGTAAGACCCATATGGGAGGGGGCCACAAGACTTGTACAGGATGCACTGGGGAAGAGACTCACCCTTACACCGCGAGTGGGCCTTCTTAACATTTGGGAACAGACTGACCTCACAGAAGTGGAACAGCAGCTAACCACACTGGGTTACACCTTAGACAAGCGTGAAATTGCGAAAAAGTGGGATGTGGCAGATAGGCCCTCCCATCAAATGTGGGCAAAGGAGGTCGATCAATGTATGATAGCTGAGAAGGAAGTATTCAAGTCGAGAAGGTGTCCAAAGAAATGTTACAGAAAATGGGGCAAATGGAATGTTTATAGGGGGGGCATGTGTTTCCCCATCGGTGGAAATGGAACTGCAGCGCAATCGAGGGCGGCTATTGGAGATACCAAGAATCCACCTGGTTTATCCTTCCCAATGGTTCAATGTATTGTATAACCTGCTGAACTGTTGATCAAGTACTGTATGTGACTCTTAGCAAAAAGGAAAAGGATCTTCCGCCGAGCCCTGTGGACCCTCGGGATGTGCAGGAGCTTCAGGGAATTTGACCTGAGGTATCTACTCTGACGTTAGGCCTGGAGTCTGCATCTCCGATACCGAGGTCCCTTGTTCTCCAGGGCTTTATAAGTGAAGATTAGAGCCTTGAACTTGATACGGCAGATAACCGCGAGCCAGTACAGCTTTTGGAGACGAGCGGACACGGATTGACATATTGGGACTGTGAGAAGTTGGCCTGATATATGATGTCACTAGTTCTAGTGTACACCTTATATCAGTCCAAACAACCCTTATGGTGATTGGTTGTAAAGTCAACCTTCTAGACCAGCTATCCTAGTGGTAGCATGGACAAGAGCAGTCTTAGGCTAAACTCTGTATGGCATGTGAAGCCAGCTGATATACCATTTGCAATCCCTTGAATACCAAATGAAAGGACACCACAACAGATATATTATAAAAATAGAATGTATTTATTCTAGTCAAAATACCCTCAGCACTCTTTATGAGATTCGAGGTAAGTACAACACAGTCTTATTTAAGCATACATAAGTCACACAGGTAAGTAATACAGTTAGGCCCTAGGGGCCACGCAAACCATATACTAAGTAAGTGGTATAAGAACCACTGTCACGAACACAGGTTAGGCCTAGGGAATCGCTGGGGCTACACTATCCTATCAGTTGTTAGGCAGTGGGAGGCCCACGGGATTCAGGTGCAGAGTGGAAACACTCACGCGTAATGCGTTAAAGTCGATAGAAATAGTAGTATTTAGAAATTAAGAGTTTTAGGACACTTCGGCAGGAACTAGGAGTTAGAGACTTGGAAACTAGACACTTGGATAGTCAATACCCTTGTGAGCACCGGAGTACTCAAGTTACCTAGCCCACGGGCTGTGGGTGCATAGGTGTGAACTTGCGTCGGGTTTCGTTGTCGACTCCTATGGATGCCTGAAGAAAGTTGCTGACAGGCAGTCAGTGAAGAGTGTTCGGTGGATTCCAAGGATGGAATCAGGAAGGAGGATACCTGCAAGCAGAGGGGACAGAGTCTAGGTCACCAGCCAGGAGCCGGGAAGGAATCAGGAAGGAACCAGGCGATGTCGTGAAGATGCAGGTGAAGAGGTGAAGCTTGTCGCAGCAGCCACGGGTACCAGGAGGCGTCGAGGACGACCAGAACCAGAGTCGAGCTGTCCCACGAGGGCTCTTGCTGTCGGCGGCATTGATGTCGAGCTGGGACACAAGAAGCCTTGGCAAGCGCAACCCACGCAGAATCAAGGATTCACTTCTGTTGCAGACCAGGAAGGTCTGAGGTGCTTCTCATTTTCAGGGAAGCAAGGACCAGTCTGGAGGAGCCAAACCAGCGGTGGAAAGTTCAAGGTTCTGTTCTGCTTGGGTTTTCGGATCAGGTGGAACCCGCTCAACAGAGCCTTTCTAACCCAAACCAGAACGTTACCCCCTCCCTAGGGCCTTTTTACACCTAAATAACCACATATATATGTACCACCTAGGGACAGGGAATTCCTATTATTTATATATATATATATATATATATCAAGACCTCACAGCCTCGCGATCTCAGACAGACCCAGAACCTCCTACCCAGACGGCAGCCACAGTCTCGCGGTCTCAGACAGACCCAGAACCTCCTACCCAGACTGCAGCCACAGTCTCGCGGTCTCAGACAGACCCAGAACTTCCTACCCAGACGGCAGCCACAGTCTCGCGATCTCAGACAGACCCAGAACTTCCTACCCAGACGGCAGCCACAGTCTCGCGGTCTCAGACAGACCCAGAACTTCCTACCCAGACGGCAGCCACAGTCTCGCGGTCTCAGACAGACCCAGAACTTCCTACCCAGACGGCAGCCACAGTCTCGCGGTCTCAGACAGACCCAGAACTTCCTACCCAAACGGCAGCCACAGTCTCGCAGTCTCAGACCTCACAGCCTCGCGGTCTCAGACAGACCCAGAACTTCCTACCCAGACGGCAGCCACAGTCTCGCGGTCTCAGACAGACCCAGAACTTCCTACCCAGACGGCAGCCACAGTCTCGCGGTCTCAGACAGACCCAGAACTTCCTACCCAGACGGCAGCCTTAGCCTCGCGGTCTCGAACGGACCCAGTACTTCCTACCCAGACGGCAGCCTTAGCACGAGCTCATCCTATTATCACCGTAGTACACGATAGGGGAATCGGGGTTACTATGTATCAGATCACACAAAGACTATTAGTTGAGCACAACCTGTTCTTTAGTTCGAGGGGCTCTTTTCTCCCTCATTCAGTTACCACTTACCTGATCAGGATTAACATCTGTTCATGTCAAGTTGAATCTGACTAGAAGAATAGGCTATCCTCCTATACAAGGATACACAACACATGCTGACTCACAACAAGCTAAATACTTTATTTAATTGCTACATGCACACTCACAGAATACATCATATATACAACCTGCAAGGAAAGTAAAAGGTTAAGTTATACACTTCAATAAAAAGGGGTCGACATCACCTTAGTCGTATGTAGCCTGTGCTCAATGGTCATCTAGGTTCCCTTCTCGTCTGTGCCTCGGCTTCGCCTGGAAGTCACACCTCCGCAGTCGCGGATCTACTCCCTTCTCCCTCTCCGAGTCACTGGAACCTCTTCCTCATCGGCTACTCTCTCCTCTTTAGATTCAAGTTCATCATCTGTCTTCCCTGAAATAAGTAGTAGCTTTTCTGCTAACGGCCAGGTGCCGCCTATGGACTAGAAGCAAGTGCTAATATCTAACTCAGACTTTCACTAATATAGAGGTGCATTCTCTCATGGAAAATTCCAGCTCGAAACCTGCCGCCCACCAAATTCCTGTACCTCCCCGTGCCAAGGACACGTTCCCAGCCGGCCGGCCTGATGTAGTGTCTTCGGCAGGGGAAGAATACACTCCTTCGATAAGGGCCGGCCTGAACCGGTTCTCTCCGAGCGAATAACACCTCATAACTAAAATATCACCCTTCACCTAGAAATGTCCCAAGCTGCCGGGGCAGAAAGAAAGATGGAGTCTCTCCTGTCTGAGGCCTACCAGGCCTGAATTCAGCACGACTCCATGAAATACCCTCACTATAGGGCAGGTTATCCTTAATACTAACGAATCTATCCCCTAGGCTATGTATGTAAGCCCTGATCTATGGGGAGGAGCACAGGATCGTGTCAAAGTGTCTAATAAATAGGCTCTATTCACTACTCTAATCCTTAGACTTGGATGGAAAGAGACTGAAGTCATATTAATCGCTCTACAACACAAGAAGGCCGGGAAAATCGAGCAGTACAGGTTCGTCGTCACAAAGGCTACTCAACGGGCAAGCAACCGGACAGACGCGTCGAGCAGGAAAATGCAGAAGGGCCCCACGCAGAACTCGTGGAGTGGGGGGCTGATCTTCGGTGCAGATGGTGCTCGGGGTTGGGGCTTCTCAATCCCCAGAGCACAACTTCGAGGATGCCTCAGAAGCTGCGCTGGAAGCAAGTCGCCAATTTTCCCAGGTAGCCGGTCCCATGTCTCTCGTCGCCTCCACGGATCTCAGCTTTGCTGTGGATGTGGATCAGGGTCAGAGAAGTCTGGAAGTCAAGGAGCTGGTCGGGCTCTGCAGTCGGTTCCTCGTAGAACTTCGGGCAAAGCAAACGGCAGGTCGCTTGATGGTGCCTGTTTGCACAGGGTGGTCACTCCTTGGCCACAAGGGAGATTCTTCAGTCTTTTTCCGTAGTCGAATGTCGGAAGGTCCAGAGTTTCTGGTCAAGTTCAGTTTATCAGGATAATCCAAAATCCTAGGGACTCAGCTCCCACTCTTATACTAATCTGGGGGGCTGGGTTACCTGCCAGGTCCCTCCTATGGGTGGGACCAGGGAGGGGCGTGGTTACACCCCTTTCCCTTTGTCCAGTTTCGTGCCAGGACTGGGGCTGGAGTGCCCCAGCACCGGTTTGAACTGGACTATGCATGGGACACCTTGTGTGCCCCAGGCAGTGTCTCGTTTCATTCATCCCTCCCTGCCCCAATACACTAAGGCCTGTCTAGGGTGGTGCTAGCATCTCCCAAGGCAGGAAGCCTGTTGTCCAAGCCTCCCTCGCTGGAAGGTCTCCCAGCAGCAGGAGGTCAGACTCGTGTCTGTGGCAGCAGCGTCCATTTTGTGACGCTGGGGCTCTGGTTAACTTTAACCAGGTAGTAGGTCTTCAACATGTCTTCTCCCTCTAGAAGGGATGAATACTATCCTCACCGCCAGAAATGGTATGGGGGTATTATTCCAAAGTGTTAGACACCTTACACGACATGTTTTGATAAAGCCAAACTATAGTTACCATAACCGTTTAAGATTATAAGGCACTTTAAGAGTATATGGTAGGCGATATCATAGAACAGCTATAAGGACATGGTTCCGAAAGCTGCAGACAGGCTCAGCTCATGCTAGAGCACCATCTCACATGTTACCAAGCACTCTGCCTCCAGGATTGTTAAGGCCTGCCATAGGAGTGACTGATAGGTTACCCATGTGTCTATATATAAGGTAGGTATAGGAATACTACACCTAAGCAAGGGGTGATTACACGTCCTTGCCCCAGCTTAGTGATCAGCCAGTTGTGTCATAATGGAAGGCCAGCCAGGGGTGGCATAATACATGCTACAGCCCCTGGTAGGCCTAGGGTACACCTATGCCCTGGGTACCTAAGGTACACTGTACAGGGCCCTAAAAGGTGATCCTTCCCCTTTGGGTTATGCACCTAAAGTACATAGTGAATTTAGTGAGAGAACAGCTGGGCTGTGGGTCTGATTAGCAGGCCCACAGCCACATCTAAGTCGAAAACCAGTGAAGCAAAAGCAAAAAGTGGGGGTGAACATAGAAAGCAGACCCTACTCTCCTACAGGGACCTTAAGAACGAGGCGCGCAGCTGCATTTTGGATAATCTGCAATTGTTGCAGAAGGTAAGCTGGCAAACCCAGGTAGAGACTGTTGTAGTCCAATGTAGAGGTGACTAGAGCATAAATAATGGTATTATGAGATGTCACAGGAACCAAATATAGCATACTGCTCAGTGACTTCATCATAGCAAAGCAGCTAGCAGAGGCTGCTTTGACCTGTGGTTCAACCTTTATCAACATTCACCTTTACACCTCCATTCAGGAAAGTATGTGTTCTTAATGTAAGCAGCAGAGATGTAGAACTCAGTAGCATAGGTTGTACTTTGACTAGGTGAATTGTGTGGTTTAATCATTTTATTGACATTTCCATACTTGAGTTTCTGATGTCTAGGAAATGTTTTGAATAGACTGTACACATGTGGTCTTTTTGAACGTTTAAATCGGTGTCTTGTATTTATATTAGTGTACTAAATTGTTTCCTATTTTGCATCTTTTCAGAAATAGCTCAAGTTATCGCATCATATACAGCAACAGGCCCTGAACAATTAACATTGGCTCCTGGTCAGTTGATTCTCATCAGAAAGAAAAATCCTGGTGGATGGTGGGAAGGAGAGCTACAGGTGGTTGTTTCATTTTTCTGTGTTTTCCCAAGTAGATGTTTGTGGGTTTCATATATGTGCAATTTATTATGGGTACAACCAACTACAATACTCTTAACACCCCTTACTTGGATGTTCTCTGTAACAAAAACGTATGGTCAAGAGGTATGGAATTTTTTGCACTCATCTAATCTATTC
Source organism: Triturus cristatus (assembly GCF_964204655.1). Classification (NCBI taxonomy): domain Eukaryota; kingdom Metazoa; phylum Chordata; class Amphibia; order Caudata; family Salamandridae; genus Triturus; species Triturus cristatus. Next base: position 202,863,623 of record NC_140591.1, on the reverse strand, counting down.
CACATGTGGCATAGAGGTGGGGAGGATGCCTTCTGTACATTATTGTTTAAAATAAATTCAAACACCTCTAAGAGATTTTGAATCACTTTTTAGGTTAAGCTAACTGGAAAATGTAAAATGTGTAAATATATGCAGTGTAAACATCAGCCTATGCAGTGAGCTGTTGCAAAGAAGCAATTAAGTTATGCACCCAAGCTGTACAAGTCAAAAAAAGAAAAATTAGACACTTCAGTTTCACCCACCCTCTCCGTCACATCAAGATTTCTGTAATTTGGTTTTTGAAGGAAACACACACATACTCCTGTCTCAATAAAATATTTTCTTTAGAACTTTCGGTTCCTCATTGGAGCTAGATCAGGTGTAGCAAATACTGACATGAAAGAATAAATAGGAGATATTTGAAAGTAAACGTACATGAGCATAATCCAGAGACAAGAAATGGGTGCGACTACCACCACTCTGTTCCATCAATAAATAACTTTGCATTGCGACTGCTTTTAATATCCATTAAGTATCTATTGCAAGAGCTGACTAGTTGATGTTGCATCTGCATATTTCAAGTATGAGGAATTAAAAGAAAACAAAATCAACCGCTGGATCCCACTTGTTTACGTGTATGCCCTCGTGTGGCATACCCTTCTTCTGCTTATCTGCTTAATGGTTGACCTTCTTCGATCTTCTTCCACTTTACTTTCCATCAGGCACTGATTGCTCTGATGACCTTGAAAGCATCACTTTAATCTGTTTGTGCTCGTAGAGCTGAAGAACAATATTAGGTTTAAATAGATAAGCCATAATATGTGTATTTGTAAAGCGGACTTTGGGACATCTTGGCGCTCAATAAGAACATTTTTTTGTTACTGAACTCAGTGGTACTTATTTCATCTACCGCAAAAGGATGAAAAGCACAGTGGACCGCTTGTGATTTGATCTTGTAGACATGTGGTCAAACAGAGACTTATGGAGTGTTTGCATTAGTCCACTGAACCACTAGAAGCGCCCTGACTTTGAAGAATTTTAAAAACAAGTCACACTTCAGTATATTCTGAGTATCGCCTCCTTACATCTGTCATGGTTAGCATATGGGTAACATTTGTCTATTATCAAATGCAACTGTTTGACACTAAATATTCAGCTAAAATACTTTCAGGCCTTCTAGAATTGGAAACTATGACAGTAGCAGCAGAAGAACTAACTGAACTCTTTATCACAACCAGATAAGAGTTTCAAACCTTTATGCCTTGTATCTGTGCTTTTAGACTTCATATCATCTTTAAAGACAGAAGCAACATAACCATCAGTTGTTACAACTCCCATGTTTTTGCAAGGTCGTACAGTATTGAAGTGAACGTTGACTTGTCTCTAAATCATTTTTTTTTTTTTTTTTTTTAATTAAACCATGTTGAGAAAGGTAAAATCCGAGACCTGTTGTATACAATTTGTAGGCTTACATCCCGCCCATTGATTTTTATTTGTTACTTGAATTTTCCTTTCAAAATGCTTTATTGCTAGTGATGAATCCTTCCTCTTTGCCCCTCCCTTCTGTCTTTTTTTTCATCCCAGAGAGCACCAACCATGTACTGTATCTTAACACTTTGGTTCTTTTTGTTCGTTTTGTGGGACTATTTTCTTCTTTGTTTCCTCCTCATGTTACTGTTTACCGGTCTGCCTGCAGCATTCATCCATCCCACCTCCTCCCATGCCTCTGCATGCCTGCCCCCACCTACCCCTGTGTAGCTGTTTGTTTACACCATTTATGTGCGTTAATCACATGAAGGATTTCTAGCGATTTCTTCTCCTGCCCGTATCCTTTGCAGCGTGCACTCTTGCGTCAGATTAACCTTCGCCCCAGAGAAACCCACACTCCCCATCTCAGTGCTAATGTTCCGTAAAACTTGATCGCACGCACATCTTTCCCTCCCCCTAACTCCCTTCAAACTAGGTGTTGTGATCAACGTATGCTCTTAGACAGCCGTAGTTTTTATTTTCCCAGCATTGTTAGTTTTATATACTTTCCTCGAAGGCGGTTGCAGACAGGCATTTCTAACCCCCCCACCTGCTTGAAAATGCAACAGCGTCTGTTCTTCATTTCAGGAACTGCCTTTGCCAGCCTCGCTCCCAGTGTAAACCACACACAAAACCACCTCCGATCTCGATAAGGTAGTGGGAGTAGACACAGAGAATGTAGTTTGCTACATTCTGTCTCGCCTTGCATGGTTTTGGCACCCACAAATCCGATATGGTAACTGGACAACAGCTTGTGAGCTAGGCTTTAGAATTAAAATCGTTTAAATCCTGCTTCTTTGCTGCTTTTTCTGTTTTAGTTTGTTTCTGGCACCATGTAAATGTCTGTGTCCTTAGTTAAAGTACAAGTGCTCTAAGGGGTAGCCCAAGTTAATTAAGCCGCACAACAGATAATGAGAATAACTGAGCTAATTCCAACTGACTTTATCACCTGTTTCCAGAAGTGCCTATGAAATGGCTTAATCGTGTGTCATGAGAAGGTGTTGTAGCTGACAGAGCTGCTGACATTGGATCTCCGGAACCAGGTTCAAGTCTCAACGTCGACTCAACATTCTTTGATTCTGGGCAAATCACTTACTCTCCCCTTGCCTGAAAAAAACGAGTCCTTGTGTAAAGTAACTTGTGCTCATGTAAAGTGCTCCAATACCTTTAGGTCGAGTTAGCGCTATATGAGCTGTAAAATCAATAAATAATAAGTCATGACAGACAGCCTGGCCCTCAGAACTGGCCAGTTATTGACGGAGCCTGCGGCTATTTTTAGAGGGTGGACTCTGCCCCTCTTAGTCTAGGAGCAAGGATGACCGGTGTTTGTGGTGTCACGTTGTGCCCCACTAAGCGTTTGTTTGCATTTTCTTTCCGGTGCATGGCATCGCCTACATTTGTAGGTTGATTTCCTGGGTGTTTTTATTCCATTCCGCTGACAGCTTCCTCGTTTTCCACTGCAGCTTCCTCTTCATCTGTGCGTACGGCCTAGCAGGAATTTATCTTCTGCTCTCTGAACTGCACCCATTAACCCTTGCCTGCCTTACAGAGGTGCTAATGTCACAAAGAAACACAGAGGCCCACATTACGATGTTGCTCTGAGTTGCCGCCGACTGTCACCGTTTTATTGAGTGAACCACCCGACAATAGGTCAGCGGTTCTGAACACCTAATTACGATGCGAGCGTACATAGTGCAGTCAGAAACTTCGATTTCTCTATGGGAGTTTGTGCGACGGATGGAAACTGCCCGTAGCACAAGCTCCCATTGAGATATGGAAGTTTGTGAACATCCCTGCACCACACGGTGCAGGGATGTTAAAGAGGGCACCATAGGTTACCCCCAGGCCCAAATGCGGGCAGTGTAGGGGGCCCTGCTAGGGGCCCCCATTGACGCTTTCCGACAGGCTTTCCATGTCAGAAAGGCCGAAATGGAATGGCTATCTGAACCCGACATCATAAGCCCGACGGCAGAAACGCTGTCCTTAATGGATTATGGCTAGTTTCCGACTGACCGACGGGCTCCATGAGCCCGTCGGGAAGCATCGGTCGGTCACTCCGACTGCTGCCTCCGACCGCACGCATCGTAATGCGTCGGTCGAACCGCAGCAGTAAATGTCGGTCAGATCGCAACAGTAGATGTCGGTCGGACCGCAACCGCGGCTGATCCGACCTTCATCGTAATTAGGCCCCAAGTGGTTCACTGGTTTAAATAAAAATACACCCAGCTAATTTTTACTGTAAACCAGTTAAAAAAATAATTAAGTTCCATACCTTTGTTTAAAATTGTTGTCAGCCATTTCTAAGCTTAGTTATACCTTTATATATGGTGTTGTGAGGGTTTAGGGTTGCCAGCGGCCGTTGCTAAATTAGTATTAGTCCGTGCTTTGCATCACCGCCATCTTGCCGCTTATGCACTCAACACTACATGCCTTGGTTACCGTAAACACTTTTGCTTGTGCTGCTTCACATGGGAACTCTGCCTTTCACTATTTCTGTTGTGCTCTGAGTTCTCGTCTTTAGATCGTGTTCAAGGCCAGAAAACAACTCCACTGGTTAATCGGCTTTGGTCCGTCCCACACACATATAGACATAACATGGAACACAGCTGCGCTTCTGACTTTTCGGGTGCTTTTAATATTGCACGAGATGCAAGTTATCAACACTTGGAGAAAACCTTTCCAGAGGAAGAGCTGTGCTTGTCCGGAGATGTAAATCCTATCATCTAAGACTTCAGGTAGGGGGTTCCGCTGTCCAAGCCCAGAGGTCTTCCACTGATATAATAAACCTAGCTTTTAGCACGGGGAGGGTGGTAAAGCACTATATGGCTTCATCCACTGGCATTATAATATGGTGTCCCCGTTCGTATTATATGGCATTGTAACCATGCTGATTATATTGTTTTTATGCATTTCTTTGCAAGTGTTAGCACGTGTACTGCATTACAGAGCACGTTAGTTGAAATAAACATTTTAAACTATACAGTGTCTCTGGTTACTCACATTGTGAACAGGTATGAGTGTCTAAGCGAAAGAGTGTCTTGTTCCCACGAATTCTGAGAGGCATGTTCTAGATATCCAATCATTGGTAGCTCCGCTGTAGTACGGAGAACAAATGGGATACTATAGCTAGCCGGATAGGGGTTCTGGGCACTGAGGCATGTTTTGGTACACTACAATACACCGAAGTCCTGGTTTCCTGTGCAAGAGTTCTATGTATGTGCAGAATCCCTGCAGCATGGCGCACCGAACGTTTGGTCTGGTACTTATGTATGAGGCACTTTAATAGTTCTCAGTACTTGTTCAAAATCCCCTCTGTTTCCGGAATACAGTGGTGACAGTTTACCTGCCTATATTGTCACTTTTATAGGTGATTCAAGCTTGAAATATACAAAAAGGTATCATTCGTATTTTGAATTACAACCCAACTTTGTCTTGCCACCTTTTTAATTTGTGTTTTCTTTTCAAGTTTAGCGGCGCACAGCCGCGTGGCAAACCGGCATCATTTGCAAGAATGTGGAGTGCTGGATGCTGGTGTCAATCTGATCTTTGTGGTCCAAGCCGACCCAGTTTACACATTTGAGGTGATTTATTCCTGGGTGACATTTCCAGCATTTGATGGGGCAGATAATTTGTGGCTTGAATACAGCCATACCACCCTTCCTGCTGTATATCGGCCATATAGAACTCTAGAAGGTCCATGCCACAGGCACAGCCCCAATATCCTATCTGTAGGGAAGCAAAAGCTCCTGTAGCGGAGATACTAGACCAATTGGAGTATTAAGGGGGTAATTGAGACATGTGTATCACCTATGAATAACCCTCTTTTTACCGTAACCAAGCCGGACGGGTCGTACCGCATAATTATGGATTACTGACATTTGAACTCACATTGTCAGACAAATGCGGTACACAATACCCATAGTTCTGCCCTAGAGGACAGTCTAGTTCTGAAAAAATATAAAATGACGCTACATATATCCAATGGCTTCTTAAGCCACAATCTGTCCCCCATGTCAAGTCAGTGGACAACTTTTACACACGGCGGTAAACAAAAGCAGTTTACAAGATTAGCGATGGGCTATAAAAACAGCCCGGGTGTTTTCGCCGCATGTGTGGTCTCATTGTGAGACACAATCGACCCTGAAGCATATTTGTATGTAGATGACATTTATCTCACAGACAACGAGTTAAATCTGCATCTTTGTTGCGTGGACCGCATCATTGTGGAGTTTGCGGACTACGGTTATAAATTTAATTATGCAAAATCACACATTGCTGAGTTTGCTGTGTTGTTCTTGGGCTACGAGCTCAATCATGGACGTGGTTTGGGACCGCACTTCCTGGAGAAGTGCACACGTTTGCGTCCTCCTTAAACCCTGAAAACATTACAATCTTTGCTGGGTTTCTTGAACTTTGGTCGTACTTACGTAACAGAGTATGCCCACTATATCAAGCCTCTTTATGCTTTGATACAACCAACATTTGCGAAAGCATGATGGCTTCTGGAACATACAAATATACTGCAGTCTTTGCAGTCTGAATTGCTTGACTCTCAACTCTTGTTAACCCGTGACAATCATACCAACCTGGTGATAAGAATTGTCCCAGGCGCGGTGGGTTTCACATACCTGACGTTTAATGAGGGAGAAACGGTCCCTATTGCTTATAAGTCCCACTTGTACACTTCAGCAGAACAGAGATTTTCCTCAGTCGAAAAACTCTTGACGGCAGTCCAGATGGCGATTCTAAAAGAACGCGCCCTGGCGCAAGGAAAACGCATGTTGGTGGTAACACTATATCCTGCTCAAGAAGCAGTGACAAAGGCGAGTGTTCCTAACTCCAAAGCTGTACATCCACACTGGATACAATGGGCTACATCGTTGATATTCCCAGATGTCACATTTATCTATGATTCCTCGTTACAGACTCCGGAGTCGTTGCAATATGAATTCGTTCATCCAGCTCCTCTGTCTATGCGCCCGCTCGAGGAATACCGTTGTATTATTTACACTGACGGTTCGGCGGAACCGGCGATTGGATCTAAACATTCTTATTCTGCAGCCTGTGCGATTGTGACTGGTTCCATAGTGAACAGCGAGTTTAAGTCCAGTGTGGTTCACACACAGGCCCTCGGTGACTGTACTGCCCAACTGGCCGAGCTGCGTGTTTTGGTGCTCGCACTGGAGTTTGCAGATCCTGATTTGACTACTTTAATTGTAAGCGATTCTTATTACTGTGTACAATCTTTTAATGCCAATTTATTCTTTTGGTCTCAGAATGACTACCATGATTCGAAAGGCAAGACAAGCATAAAATGCTATGGGTTCTAGTGGCAGCCACTCACACAGGTAATTCATACTCTTGGCCACCAACGTGTAGGAGTACACGCGGTTGGTAACAGCTTAGCTGATTAAGCAGCTAAGTCAGCAGTGGACATGTGCTTAGTAGCAGCAGTTACAAGATCCATGAGTAAGATTGATGATGACATTTTGGCAGCTATAGCTGCTACAGAGAAGGGAAGTAATTATCCTAAAGGATTCCCTTCCAAGTACTCTTATAATTTAAACCCTGATAACGTTCCCTATATGACTATTAATAACGTTGGTGAGAGGTTGATTCCCAATGCGGACCGCAGGCTTACACTGTTAATTGCAGCACACGAGGGCATGGCCTCTGCGCATGCTGGTGTGTCTGCTACAGTAAGTATCTTGCAACAACGTTACTGGTGGCGTGGCTTATATAAACAAACACGTACTTATGTGCGTTCTTGTGAAATTTGTCAGCAAATCAAACCCTCTACGGTGACCCGACCACCGCAAACACCGTTATGCATATCCAATAGACCATTTGCTTGTGTTTATTTGGATCACTGCGGTCCAATTTCTTCTGATACTGCATTTAAATACATTTTAGTTGCAGTTGATTCTTCCACATGTTTTCTATTGGTCTGTTCACAACGCAGCGCTGGCGCTCGAACTGTAGTCTGGGATCTGCGTGTCTTTGTGGGAATTTTTGCAGTGGGCACCTTACATTCGGACCAGGGTCTGGCGATCGCCTCTAAGGCGTACAAAGAATCCATTTGGTCTTTGGGGGTGCTGGTCAAATTTTCATCTCCATACAGGCCTGAGGGCAATTCCGTTGTGGAGCGAATGAACCGTGACTTAAAGCAAGAGTTCTAGGCACTGGCCGGAACTAGCTCGCCCATTTGTGTAGTGCACTTAATAATCTCCCTAGAAGACCTCTGGGTGGGCGGGCCCCTTACGAATTGCTCTTTAGCATGAAAATGTTTGTGCCAGACCTTGATGGTCTAGACTTGGCAGTTAAAGCCGTCCCTTTTGACGTAGATTAACATTGTGGTGTATTACAGAACCTACAAGTCATAAGAGACAGTCTAGCAAAAGAACGTTTACCTGCCGCCGCTGATGGTGCACTGCAGATTCCAGTGGTCGGCTGGCTGCCTAAAGTTTGAGAACTTGTCAGGGAGAAGGTGGAGAACAAAAGAGAATTTGGTCCATCCTATCGAGCTGCGGTTCCAGTGCTGGGCGTACAGGGAACTCGTACAGTAATTTTACCACCACTCCTGGTCGCAAAGACAACAGATACGTCTCAATTGACAATGTCAAGCTACAACATCTGGCCGATTCTGAATAGTTTGCCTCCAGCTTCATCGTATGCCACTATTCCAGGAAATCCTGAGACTGCCATAGAGATGGACTCTGTTGCTAATCCTTTGCTGGAACTACAGTCCTTAGCTGCTAATGACGAACCAGAATATACTTACACTACAAGTGAATCTTTGCCTGGGTTAAATGCTACAGCCAGGAACGAGTCGCCTTTTTCCTTTGACTCTCATTCAACATCGACTTTGACCCCATCAAAATTTGTAATTTTTATCTCCTGGTTTAAACGTTTATTTGGTTCCCCCATGGATATATATTTGGCTGGTGCTCACCCTTATTTTTTTTTATTCATGTCCATTGGGTTTTTGACTGGGTTTTTCTTTTGATCAATGGACAATACCTTAAAGAACGCTCTGCTGTAGAACTAGTAGATGGAACTTTGGCCCCGCATTCTTCATCGCACGTCATGAAAAGGGACCTGACTTTCGTCAACATTACAGCCTTGACAGTTACGGATGGCATAGTTTGGGATACAGTCCCGTTTCAAATTCATGGTCCGACAGATTGTAAAAGTTCCAAATGTACTTCGTGTCTCAATGGGTGATGTGGTTAAATATAACATATGCTCAGATGACTGGGATGTGCGAGCAATACAATCTGTTTTCAGATTTAAAATATTATGCAGCATTTGATGCTGAGGACTTGTATTTGAATTATGCTGACTTATTTTGCTATCCGCAATATGCCATCATTATTTGCACAAAGCAACTACTTTTCGAGCTGTTTTTAATTATACGCCACGGGAACATTGCCCCGCCCCACCGATAGGGAGTTCTAAGACCCTGTTGAATAAATGTACATATTTTACGAGTTTTGATAAATCAAACCCTGAATCTTAGTATTTTAAATTGAATTCTAAATCAAATACGAAAGTTATGCTTGCCCACACTAAATTGTTATACTCTGATTCTTTTATCCTTAAATTGTCGATGGGTGGCTATGATCATTGGAAAAATACAGTTGACTTGAAATCAATTTGGGGTTCAAAAACCTGGCATGTGCAAGGCACGGAAGCTTTGTATCGTGCATGTCTTATACCAACACAAATACTGTTTTTGAACAATTCTATCTATCAGACTACTTGTCTGGGTTTAGCTACGGCTAAACAGCTGAAGGCTCCTGCTTTTCCTTCCCTTGCAGAATATCCAGACTGGAATGTTACTACCAATTACACATTTGAGGAGTTGCAGTCTGTATTTACAAATGTAACATTAATATCTCGAATCTTGACTATATGGGATGGTTGGTTTGGCAAACCAGTACAAATGCATGCCAAATGCGTTCCCATAACAGGGCTTCAGGTTACACACAGGATAGGCCTGATCCACGATTTTCAACTACACATTCAGTTACAACGTATTCTGGTGGAAAAGTAGGTCAAACTTGGTTACAGCACTCTACCCTAGCTTCTGTTAAACAGCATTTGTAAATGTTATCAAAAGAGGTGGATTTATCAGATTTCATAAAAGGCCCGGTCGGCCCTAGGCCTAAACGATGGTTTTATGCAGTTTACAATGAAATTTGCAAATTGTCTCAAATTGAAGCCGCTTCACGTTTAAGGGCTATAGACCGAGCTAATCTTGAAAATGTTGTTGCTGTGGTAGATAACAGTATTAATACCCTTTCATCCAGGATATACACATTGGACATTATTGTTTATTCTGTTGCTGATATTGTACAGGGTGATGTATCTGTGTTATATCATGATCAGAACCAATTACTCTCTATAATGCAGTTAGCATGGACCTTGCAGACGCTTAATGAGTCGAGTGCCATGGGACTATGTAAACGCGTCCTCTTAATTTTTGCCTTTTAATTTGACTGAAAGACAACAGTCTATGTCCATGAAAGATGCCACTTATACCATTTTACAAATAGAAAAATTAGACCCTTTACCATTCTCAGTAGTGGAAACAAACTCTGCTGTTTGGCTCGCTCACGGGGTTATAACACTGCCGTTCTCCTTATTTAAATTTACATCATGCATGAAACATTTTCCGCTAGGCCGCTATGAACCGTTACAAAATTCGTTCCTTCATGAAGTTTGGTCACTCCCCTTCACGTTTAGATGTTTGCGTGATGACACAGAAGTGTATCTGACTGGTGAATCTTGCGATTCTTCCATTGGACACTCCCTTGTGTGCAAAAATATACAATTGCACGGTGCTTGTAATTTAGATGCGCCTAATTTAGCGTGCATTTTAAAAGGAAAACCCGTCCCCTCGATTAAACCAACATTCACACTGCTGTCTGACGGCAGTTATTTACTTCTGAATAATGAAAAATGCTGTGGCATGTTAATAGGCATACCGTACATTATGACTGTGTCACAACGTGTGGTTTGCTGCAAAAATGTGCTGTTTTCTCCACCTCGTGGGAGTCCTGATATCGCAATTTGGCCTTCCATTCCGACCTTAAAGGCAGAGTTCGACAAGCTGAGCCGAATAAGAGCTTTATTGTCCCAGAAAGAGGTTTCTCTCACTTATGCCCGTGAGACCTATGTCCTGCAGGTGGCTAATACACAAACGGAAGTTCAAGCACTTTTAAACACTGACCTCCCACAACATTTTGGTGAGCTTATCCATTCAATTTTTCGTGCTTCCCATACAACGGGGCTGGTTCATTTTTTTTAAACTGTGGGCTCTGGCCTTGTAACATCTTATCAAACTATATCTGAAAGAAACACGTTAGATTCATTACCTTAGAATATCCCCAGGCGTCGGGCAGGTTTCAGAAAGATTTTTCGACAGCAGTACCCCTGCGTGTCGGTAGGCGTCGACTGCGGCTCCGCGTCCGTCGTCCGCATCGTGATCGCCGGGATGATGTCCTTGGAGTACTTAGACGATGCCCTCGCGTGCTGACGTCAGTTCTTCTTTTGTCCGCGTCACCAAGCGCAGATCCAGGAAGAGCATACCCTTAATCATTTTTTGACTAACCTTTTGGACATTTTGTCTATCTTTTTTGACTCTACTTCGACTCCTGGTGCCGGTAGGGATGCCCAGGTTCAAGCCGTGTGACGTCTGGCACCGACTGATGTCGGTTACTGATCCCCACATTGGTGTCTCTACTGTCTTGGGGCCGACCACGATGACAAGTCGTGCCCCGACTGCCGGGCCTTGACGTCGAAAGCTAGGTGGGAGCGGTCCCACAAGCTCCTCGAGATCCGGCAGTCCGGTCCGCTCGAGGTCCTGGTCGAGGAGGAAGTCGAGGGACAGGTCACGGAGCCGCAGACATCACCGCTCGTCTGGATCCAAGTCCTTGCACTCAGGTAAGTTGAGGCATGGCAAAAAGAAGTCGAAGAAGCGACATCGCTCTTCTGACTACCCTCGCCTGTCGCACGACTCGGCCATGGGTTCGGATGGCACCACCCGCGCGGCGCTGCAGGAGTCGCATCCGGCCCCACACCCTCTGGTCCCTGGGCTTCATGCCACTCCGGGCGAGATTCGAGAATTCCTCGTGGCCATGAGGACTCTCTTCCCGCCGTCTAGGCCTGCCGGCGCGCCTCCGGGCCCCGCAGGTCCGACTGGGGGTCCTAGCGAGCCGGCGGTATCGGCCCCAGCGCCGTTGTCTACTTCGGTCCCGACGCCGCAGGCCCCCGTAGGATCCAGGCCTGGATCCCAGTCAACCCCAGTTGACCTCACGACACCTCCGCTGGCGCCGACCCCAATGGTGTTGCTCCCGGCGCCGTCCGCGGACGACTCCGTCCCTGGTTTCAGTCCGGGTCCGGCGTCAGAGCGGCGCCGTCTCCGGCGTTCATGGGTGGGGAATTCACCTATGACCCGGCTCCGTCATTTCTGCCTGTTTATCAGGACACGGATGAAGGGGACGACTGGGAGGGGTCTGAGGACCCTCTGGCACAGTAGTGCCAGTTAAGTCAGGACTGGGCAGATGAGCTGGGGGAGGCCAGTGGTCTAGACTCTTCGCCTGACACTGGTTTCATCTCCTCCTTCCGTGGCTATGGAGGAGGGTGCTGCTTATGTTGTGGTGCCTGGAGCTCCCTGCAGCGGCCGTGAGGACTAACCTCCTCACTGAGGTGCTTCAACCGCCAGTAAGCTCTTCGAAGCCTCTACTGCAGTTTAATGAGGCCCTCACCGACGTTCTGATGGGCACTTGGTCCAAGCCCTCCACAGTCTCTCCTGTGGATCGGAACTGGGCCCGGCGCCACCGCCCACCTCCGGGCGACCCCTGCTCTGTCCGTACACCCCACCCCTGAGAGTCTGGTTATCCAGGCCTCCTTGTCCCAAACCGCCTTCCCGTCGCACCTCTGGACCGGGTATCCAAAAGGATGGAACAGTTTGGTAAGAAACTGTTTTCCTCCCTCAGTGTTGGGTTGCGGTCCATTAATACTGCATGCCTTTTGGACCGTTACACCCACTCTCTGTAGGATACGGTGGCGGACGTGCTGCCCCAGCTTGAAGAGGAGGCCAGGACACGGCTCGCCCAGGCTCTTGCTGAGGGGCGTGATGCACCATGGTATTCCATAAGATGTGAACTTGACACCACGGACTCGCTGGGTAGAGCGATTGCAACAATGGTGGTGATTCGTCGTCATGCCTGGCTGAGGTCCACAAACTTTTCAGGGGATGTCCAGAGCACTCTCATGAACATGCCCTTTGATGACCGTCGCCTTTTTGGCGACAAAGCAGATAGCGCTCTGGAGCGCTTTAAGTACTCCAGGGCTATGACCAAGTCCTTGGGTCGGTCGACCCAGCGCCAGCAAACTTATGCTTCGTGGCCAAGGAATGGGCGCCCCCGCACGTTCGTCTAGCCACAGGCCGCAGAACCAGCCTCAACGCAGGTGCAGGGGGACATAGAGCCGGTCAGTCCACATCCGCTCCCGCAGCATCTGCCTCAAAGCCTTCCTAGTCTGAGCTTTCAGTCCCACTCCACGCCAATGGGAGGCAGAGTTCGCCATCCACTGGCATACCATCACTTCGGACAGGTGGGTGCTGCAAATTGTCCGAAGGGGCTACTCCCTCCCCTTCGAGGCGACCCCTCCAGCCATGCCACCGCAGTACCACCGCCTGTCGGGGGATCACTTGCAACTTCTGCAGGAGGAAGTTACGGCCCTCTTGACCAAGGGGGCCATCGAGCGCGTTCCTGGCCCAGAAGTAGGACGGGGTTGTTACTCCCACTACTTTCTGGTTCCCAAGAAGGGTAGAGGGGGCCTACGCCCTATCTTGGACCTCAGGAGCATCAACGCCTTCCTCCGGAAGGAGAAGTTCAAGATGCTGACGTTAGCTCAGGTTCTGGCTGGCCTAGACCCTGGAGACTGGATGGTAGCGTTGGACTTGTAGGACGCTTATTTCCACATCCCCGTCCTGCCGGACCACCGGCGTTAGCTGCGGTTCACAGTAGGCCATGAGCACTTTGTTTACTGTGCTCCCCTTCGGCCTCACCAGTGCCCCTTGGGTGTTCACGAAAGTGGCAGTGGTCGCAGCTCATCTGCGCAGATTAGGGGTTCCAGTCTTCCCCTATCTCGACGTCTGGTTGTTGAAGGCGGGCTTGCCCCGAACAGTCGTCTCCCACCTCCATACTACGGCCGACCTCCTGCATTCGCTGGGGTTCTCCATCAACGTGCCGAAGTCACATATGAGTCCCTCCCAGAAGCTCCTTTTCATCGGAGCGGTTCTGGACTCGGCGCAGTTTCGGGTCTATCCTCCCGAACAGCAGGTTTGGGATATTCAGGCTCCAATTCTGATCTTTCAGCCTTTATCCCGAGTTTCGGTCAGGTTGCCCCTACGGCTGCTGGGTCTGATGACCTCCTGCATCCTGCTGGTACATCACGCCAGGTGGCGGATGCGGACTCTGCAGTGGGACCTAAAGTTCCAGTGGGCTCAACATCAGGGCAACCTGTCCGACCACGTCCTGATCTCGGAGGGCACTGCAAGACAGTTGCAGTGGTGGCTCACCGGTAAGGACTGCGATTGGGTCAGTGGCAGATCCCTCTCCCTACTGGAGCACGTAGTGGTGACGGATGCGTCCCTCCTGGGATGGGGTACCACATGGGAGAGGCGAAGATCAGAGACCTCTGGTCTCTGGCGGAGTCCCGGTTCCATACTGGGCTGTAGGGTTATGTGATCAGCCTTTGATAGTATTGTTTCTTTTCTTTTTTTGGTTTTTTGTTTTGGTATTTTGCGATTAATATGGCCCTATGATACATGGCTAGGTTGGCTTTCTTGGTACTTTATATCTTTTACTCTGTGCGTCTTAACTGTTTGGATTCTAGCACTTCTGCTCCGTGAACTGGAGCTCGCTAGAGCACCAAGTGTAAGATCATGAGACCTCATAGGTGGGATGGGCAGAGCCAGACTACCCCCTCTACTTCTTTCTCTGAATGAGTTTCTGCATACAAGCAGTGTTGTTGAGCCATTTATTTAGTTTTTTTTCCTGCAAAACATCTCAACTTAACATGCCCATTGTTTCATAACATGCAATGTTTTAAGGGGAGTACTGGTCTTTTGTGTTCCACGGATATCATCAGTATATGACTTGTCGTCCAGACTGGATTAATAAAATTGAGATCGAATTGGTCTACTAATAGGGGTTGAGGCTTTTCTCATCTGCTTCTAAGAGTTTTACTGTGGATTAAGTCAATGGGAGCATCAAGGTGGAGAGTCAGTCTCCCACAGTCAAAACATGCCCAACACCGAAAGTCTGGAAAGTGACATGGTCATAACCAGTAAGCGTTGGTCGTCATGTGCGGTATTAACTGGTGATCAGTGACTATGAACAGGCAGATAAAAGTGGACATGCTTGTGCTTCTGAGCTACTTCTGGTGTTGAATTCTCCTCATGTTTACAGAATCAGTCCTGTTTAACACTGACACCATAGTATTGTTCGCCTTGAGTAAGCATTACATTGCTGACTTATGTGAGTGGAGTAGAAGGAGCTTTACCATATTTATCTCATCAGTTTGGCGTTGCTGCAGAAACTCAGTTATGCTGCACACAAAGTGTTTTTACACCACTATCTCTCATTTGATATTCCGCCCAGCTTGCCTTATCAAGTTTTATAGTAGATGTTATAAAATATACATAGCTCACCCCATAAGAGGAGAGAAGTTTTCAGATAGGGGGGTTCTTTGTGAATAGTTAACAAAGAAGGTGCTGATATGTTTCTTAAGATTAAACTATAATGATAAAAAAGGTGTGTCTCATATATGGTGACTTAATTAACTCTAATATTTTATTCAGAAGGATTTTTTTTTACTTAACGTGAAAAGGATGAGTTAAAAAGTGTTTGTTTCATTATGAGTTAGATATGTATTATTGTCCCCCTGATTGTGATTTACTTGCTTGATTGAAAATGTTTAGTAAATTGATTACATCCACCGGATAATTATGATAGAAGTTTGCCCTGTGAGTAAGCAGTGCAGTGGAACTGCTCAGCGCAAAGGAATGTGATGGTGATTGAAGCTAATGTAGCTTGCATGTCTAATGTGCCTATCAAAAAAAAAAAGAAAAAGTGCAGAGCGGTGAGCAGAGGTGAGGACCAGGAAACAGATTATTGTGCCAAGCAACTAGGAAGAAGGAGGTGAAACAGAGAACCACAGATTCGAGTTGCCCTATATGCCAAATAAGTTTTGCTTCTAATGTAAATGCTAATGTAAATATTAAGAGTCCCTGGTAGGCAATTATCAGAGGATTTTGAGGGCACTATCTTATCAATGGATTACCCACCAAGAATGCTTGCATACTGTGACTTTTTTTGTTTGTTTTTTATTTGTTTGAGTATTTGAATGCCAGGTGCCTCTTTATACCTACCAATTTGCAATGTAATACTAGAATTGGACCCTGTTTACTGCAAGTACGTTACATGAGTACTAACATCAAGTTGAGAGGCATAAACACCAAACTAAGTAAAAAATTAACACTGAATCGGGTGAATGCCAGCTTCTGATTGAGACTTCTAGCTGCAGATTCCTCACATCTTGAATATTCCCCAGGCTTCAGACTGGATTCGTAAACGTTTCAGCAGTACCGGGCGGCTCTACACTGTAGCCGTTGTGCTCCAGAAATGACATGCAGAGCCTAGCTGGATGCCATCCCTGCATGCCGTTCGCAGTTCCTTTCTTTCCTAGGCACAAGACGTGGATCCAGAGCTCCTTTGTGTCTCTCAGAGACATTTAGGTTTAACTATTTCTTCAGTGTGCAAGGAATGTCATCCCCCAAAATAGATTTTATGCCCGGTAGGGACTGTTGCAAATAGATGTCTGTGACAGATCGCCACATGGTATACCTGTGGTTTCTGAGGTGGAGCCACAACTCCAAGGCCTGCAGTAATAGTGTGTTTTATAGACCCGAATTTCACCAGGGACTGCGAGGCAAAGCTTTACATCAGCAAGCATAAAAATAGTCCTTCCAAGGACCACTCCAAGTCACGGTCCGCATCAAAAGTTCCATCTCGTTCCCAAAGTTGAGGAAGCGCTCTAGAATCCGGTCTTCGTTGCAATCCAAATCACCAGGTAAGTTAAAAAAAAAAAAAAGCACCAAAATCAAAAGCTAGATTTCGCCCCCTCATGCCACTCGCAGTTACCTGAACAGGTGCTGGAATGGCGCCACAACTCTATCTCGCTTTCGAAGCCCCTAGACTTCTAAGCCGATCCCGCAGCTGGTTCCTACACAAACTGAGTTCATGGCACCAACAGCCATGCCACATCAGATCGAAGAGTTCTATGTAGCTATGCTCCAGCTCTTCAGAGCCCTACTGACTCCATCTTGTGTGCCTTCGTGCCCAAGAGAGCTTAAAGGCACTCCATCTGGACTAATCCCAGCAGGCTTGCCCTTGGTGGCAGTTGGACCCTCCAAACCTGCCTTGCTTCTGGCTCGAGTCCTGAATCATCATCATCATAATCTTTATTTCGGTCACTTGGACCATAAAAGAATGCAACAATATTACAATTTATAAATTACACAATAAAATGATTACATTTAGATGAATAAAAAGAAGGTGATAAAACAATCTGGTTAAAATCATCAAAAATATTCATATAACCATATTAGGCTTAATGCAACGATTACGGATAAACCACATTGCTGTTAGGAATTTAGCAACTGCAAATACAATTAGGGCGGATGAATCTGTCTTTAAAATTCTGTATGCTGGAAGGTAGTTCCTAAAACCCAAATTTTTGAGGAGAGGGACAAGCCAGTAATTCCGAGGTCTTTGGTAAGCTGGACAGAAAAATATAATATGCAGATCATTCTCTCGCGGGTATGCACATGCTGGGCATTGAACTGTGAGCTGGAGTTTAGTCCAGTGATTAGTGTATGCCCTAAGGGGAAGAGTACCATAGCGCCACTGCATATATAACTTCCTTGTTTTTGGCGGACCTACGTCATCAAAGACGGGCTCTAGACGATATGAATCTTTGAAAACAAGGAAGAAGTTAGATAAAGACCCCTCACGTGTGCTCTCAATAGAGACCCGTAGCTTGTGCTCATAGTAAACCTTTGATAAAGATTTGCGTGAGATCCTGCAACATGCATTTCCTGGATTATGCCACAAATCTGGTCTTCCTAGTGTTTCGAAAGTTTGCTTAATGTACTTTAACCATGGGATTTGTGCCGCTTTGGGTAGGCGCAAAATCTCTACGAGCTCAGCCCTGTAATTAGATAATTCCGGCGTGCTCCAGACTTTGAGCCAAAAGGTTAGGGGTTTGAGTCCCACTCCTCCGTAATAGGTCTTAGGCCCAGGTCTAATCTCAGTGGGAGAAGTGGGGTACTAGGCGGTAATGCTGCCAGTTGCCTTATGAAATTATTCTCCGTGATCTGCAATTTCTGGTCAGCTGTATGCCCCCATATTTCGCCCCCATAGGTTACTGCCCCTCTAGCCTGTGTTTTATAAATTTGCAGGGGTGGACCAAAAGGTTTATAAATCGACCTGCTTGTCATCCTGCATATACCACCCGTTAACTGTGCCAATTTCATATTTGCCATGATTCGGTGCGAGTCCCGAGTCATAGTTTGGTTAAGTGTAACCCCCAAATAATCAAACGTATTGACCCTCTCTAATCTGACGGACCCTATCGTCGGATTTGGGCGAGTTGAGGAGGGCGGGTTAAAAATCATATACTTAGTTTTTGAAGCGTTGATTTCCAGTCCACGCTTCACACAAAAGTTCGAAAACCCATCCAACACCCGTTGTATGCCCATGGGGGATTTAGAAAGCAGCAGGGTGGTATCTGCAAACATGATTGCAGGGACCCTGCTGCCATTTAGCTTAGGGGCATCAGTGTTGTTCAACCCAATAAGTTGGTTAATAACCCCGTCCACGAAGAGGCAAAACAGGGTTGGTGCGAGCACACAACCCTGTCTAACCCCCGCGTCAACGGGGAAACCATCCAAAAGAACTCCCCCTCTACCACACCTGACCTTAGCAAAATTTCCTTGATGTAATCTCATCAGGATTGATAAGATATCGGCAGGAACCCCTAGGTCCATTAAAACAGTCCATAGTTTATCCCTTGACACTACGTCGAATGCCGCTCGTAAATCCACAAAGACCGTGTACAAGGTGCCACCCTCAATTAACACGGTCTTCCAATATAGAAGGTTCAGACGAAAAATCTCGTCTGTGGTTGAGACACCCTCTCTGAACCCTGCTTGGTACGGGCTCAGTATAGCACGTTCTTCAATCCAGTTTTGGAGGCGGTTAAGTATCAATCTGCCAAAAAGCTTTTGGGGAACATCGATAAGACCGATGGGTCAATAGTTGGCTGGGAGCAGGGGCGATCCCTTTTTAAATATTGGGAAAATCTCTGCGCCCAGCCAAGTATTTGGCACCTCCATACCTCCCAGAACGGAGTTAAATAATGTCAGTAGATAGGGTGCCCAGACATCAGGTTCATGTTTAAATAGATCACCCGGTAGGCCATCTAAACCAGGTGCCTTGCCTGATGCTAACCGTCCGATGGCCTCTCGGATCTCCATTAATGTAAATGGGACCCCTTTCAAATCATCACTGTCGAGATGGATAGGATCGAATCGTGCACCTTCGACTACACTATATAAGGACTGGAAGTGGTTTTGCCAAGCCTTAGGTGAAATGTTGGGCTCTATTGCAGAGGTCAGCTCCTCAGATCCAGTGTTCACATAGCGCCAAAATGTACGCGAATCTCCACGTGCCAGTGAGGTGGTAAGTTTTTCCCATTTATCATGCTCCCATTCACTTTTTGCGTGACTGATCAGGTGCTTATAGGCCCTTCGCCTGGTCCTGATCTCCTCGCTCCCCTTCCCCTCCTTTATCGAGGCCAGGAGATCAATTTTTGCCTTACGGCATGTGATGTTATACCAGAGGGGACAAGTGGTACGTCCGTTAGCCCTTTTTGGGGGTGAAGAAAAGGATTTCAGACACTGATTTAATGAGGTCCTCATGCAGCAATCCCCACAGTGTATATGTGTCCTGGGTGCTATCTTGCTCTGATAATGCAAGGGCCTTTTCGAGTGTGGGGATGACCCGGGCATAAAGCCTGGACATCTTCTCTGGCTTAGAAGCTAGTTTCTCCCACTTCACTCTACGTCTGTTCTTCGTAAGGCCTAATCCCACCTCAGGTGTCACCCTCTGTTCCCTCCTAGCCTCATAACCAGGGAGGTCATATTCCATTTCCAGTGCGTTGTGGTCACTATCTACCCTTGGGGTTACCCAAAAGTCTCTGATAAGTGACCACAAAGCCAATGTAACGAGAATATAATCAAGTCTTGATTCCCTACCCCCTCTATTATATGTGTATTTTGGAGGGAATTTATCCGACCATTACAGGCCCGGACACCATATTTTAAGGTTAAAGATGTTATTTGTATAGCCAAGGGCGTCCACGCTCTTGGGCCCGGCGCCTCCAGTGGGGGTATGGACCAGACTGCATCCTCCTCTTGGGCTAGACTGTCCAATGAGCCGAAAAGCGGCTCAAAATGACAATTTAGGTCTCCTCCTATTAAAAAATGGGTACCCTCAGGGATTTCACTTAGGACATCCGCAAGCTCCTCTATAGTACGCGACTCTTGCGTGATATTCACTGGTCTAGAATAGACATTTACCAACAGAAGCCTGTGTGAATTTGGCCATTCCAACAGTACAACAAGAATGTCCTCCTTACTCAGAGGGAGGACAGCGGCCCTACATCCCAAAACGCTAGCCACCCAGGTTGCGAGTCCTCCCGAGGGGTGCCCCCTACCCCCCCATTTTGCATTTATAGAAAAAGCAGCAAAACCGGTGCAGTTAACTTCTTCACGCGCCCAGGTTTCCTGAAACAGGCATATATCTTTGCCCTCAATATATGAGTTCCAGTCCGGGCAATTCAATTTATTGCCCAAGCCCGCCACATTCCAGGATAGTATCTTCAAAGAAGAGGTGATAATACTCTTGTTTAGTGGGTTTGGGAGCGGACCCAGACTGGATTTCGGGCCCAATGGTGTATTGGTATCTATACTACTATCTAGGGGCACTGTCGCCTCCCTTGCAATGCGTGGGGGGGAAACAGGCCTAATAGCTACCTCTCCATTGTTGTATTTCTCCTCGGGGTTAACCTTCTCTCCGGGGGTAGCTAAGCATATTTTGGTGGCGTAAACGCCATTATAGCCTCTATCCTCTCCACTCCCTATCTCGTTCAGTCAGTCTACCATGTCTAGGTTGCTGAATCTATTATGGGTGGGGAAGTAGTCATAGCGCTGTGTCCTGGGAGGGTGGGGGGGCCTACTTTCTCTAGTACCCCATCTACCCCCTCTTCTCTGTACAAATTCCCAACCTTCCTCTTCCTGCCTGTGTCTTGTGGGTGGATAGAAGAATGATAGAGGTAGCGCTTGAATGGAAGTCCCCTTATCACAATATGGCCAGCTACATATATATGAAACAGTCATGGGGTCCCTGAAGTTGACCAGAACACAGTCTCCGTCGATGGATTTCCTGGTACCACCCAGCCATGGGACTCTTCTTACCATAAGGACCTCACTCCTTATTCCTTCAGGGAGGGGCCTATTTGTGGAGAGCCAATTAATTACCTTGTTTTTTAAGGCTTCGACAGGTTCCCGGGAGGATGGTTTTAATTCGGGAATACCTGTTAAGATAACTGTATACGGACTTGCCTCTGGTGGCAAATTGACTAACCTGTGTTTATTGCCATTGCCATTGCTCAAATCCACATTTTCATGCGCAGCTGACTTATCCTGGGAGTTTACATTTACTAAGTGATTTGAGGCTGTGATATGGGATGTTGAATTAATGTAGGATTGGGTGCAGGGCCCATTTCATTAACTGCAGGCACTATTTTAGTCTTCTTGCCACTATGGCTCGGCCCTCTTCCTACTAATTGGCTGTCTTTGTTAGGGGCGTCTAGTAGGTATGCAATTTCCTTTTCAATATTCAGTAGACTAGTTTCCATCTTTGCTAATCGCAGTTCCAAAGGATTGAGCATTGAGAGAGTAATATCCCCCTCCCCAGAGTTTACATTTGTACTGGGGGATATCTGCCTCGGTGTGTGAGAGGGTGGTGCCCTTTTTTTCAATGGCGAGGTTGGCCCCTTACTAGGTATGCCATTTTTCTTGCCCTCGCACAAGGTGGTGTTCTTTGCAGTTTTAGACTTTCTTTCCCTACAATTTTGTTCCCTTCTTTTCCTTTTTGGAATAGCTCCCTCCCTCTCCCCCTGCCTTGATTGCGTAGACTGATGTTCCCTGGGAATAGTTCCGTCCATAATGGACAAAGTCACATTAGGTGCAGTTGAGGGTGGGGGGAGCTTAGGTAAAGGTAATATACTGAAATCTACTGGGGCCGAGAGATCACAATCAATATTTGCAACAAGGGGACCACTCAAATCAACTACATCAGGCGTAACATTTTTTCCCCTGCCCCCAGCATCTAGTAATGTACATTCCAATCTTTTTTCAGGAGTAGTTGCATGTGCAAGGGGGCCCAGAGACGATCTCCTTACCCACTCAATTTCTTGCGAAATGCGTCTTTCTAAATTAGTAATTTCATCAATGAGGAGTGAGCCAGCTTTAGCAAAGTAAGTGTCCAAAGTACCTTTAGGCTTCCCAACAGCCAGCGTGGTCTTGCTCCTCGTCTCCCTTGTAGCCATAATCCAAGTGTAATTGTGGGGTGTGTGAAGAGGGAAGGACGTGGGTCAGGAGGGATGGCCCAATCCCTATCTCGTCCGTTCTCGAACGGCCTCAAACGGCCCACTCTTTGCCCAGTCTTCACCCACGCTTCGACCCGCGCGCGTCCCGCTGGTGCGGATACTCCAAGGGTTTATATAGAGGGGTGGATCAGGCGGGAGCAGGCGGGAAGAGGCACCAGCTGCACCTGTGGTGATGGCGCTGTGCAGGCTGGTCCTCGCAGTCCCACCTACGGTGTTCAGCAAACAAACAAGGCTCCCCTGGGTCCTGTGCACTCCTGGCTGACCGGGATCAAAAGTTCCGTGTTCCTGCAATGTCCGTGATTAATTACATCTACGAGCGGCTCCCGCGAAGCGGGGGCCGCGAGAAGTAATGACGGTGATGGAGGAGGAGGAGGGCGGGAGCAGGCGGTAAGAGGCACCAGCTGCACCTGTGGTGATGGCGCTGTGCAGGCTGGTCCTCCCAGTCCCATCTACGGTGTTCAGCAAACCAACAAGGCTCCCCTGGGTCCTGTGCACTCCTGGCTGACCGGGATCAAAAGTTCCGTGTTCCTGCAATGTCCGTGATTAATTACATCTACGAGCGGCGCCCGCGAAGCGGGGGCCGCGAGAAGTAATAACGGTGATGGAGGAGGAGGAGGGCGGGAGCAGGCGGGAAGAGGCACCAGCTGCACCTGTGGTGATGGCGCTGTGCAGGCTGGTCCTCGCAGTCCCACCTACGGTGTTCAGCAAACAAACAAGGCTCCCCTGGGTCCTGTGCACTCCTGGCTGACCGGGATCAAAAATTCCGTGTTCCTGCAATGTCCGTGATTAATTACATCTACGAGCGGCACCGAGTCCTGAATCCACTTCTGGTGCCACAAACTACACCAGCCCCGGGCACTTTGATGATGATGTTGACTATATTGACAAAGGAGGTCCATGATAGTTCTGTCCAAAGCAGAATAGGCGCCAGTCCAATCACAGCCAAAGTCGCACCCAGTACCACCCGAGGCACCACCTTCCCCACTTGAATTACCACCTGCAAAAAGAGAATACACAATCTGCATTTCCTTTTGGCATGGATTCAGAGTATGAATATGACCCGGGTGAAGAGATCGCTTAACCCTACCGGGATGATAATTGGTATGTTGACAAACAGAAGGATAGTGGTCTCAAATCCTTCCAAACATGGGTCTACTGGCACCCCCTGGACTGGCCACAGAAGAATCCGAACCTAGGCCATGGTAATGCGTAGGGCAACCAAAGTAGTTGACCTCCAGCTCCCCACCTTGGAGGTTAAGACTAATGTTTCTGCACAGTTGACCAACTGAAACAAACATCTTCTTGCCCCTTCTTCCCTTTAATAAGGCACTGAAAGATACCTTACTACCTTGTTCAGGCCCCCCCCCCAGTCAACCAACAACTTGCCAGGTGCCAGCCATTGCACTGCTCTGGGAGACCCATTTTTTCTCACAGTACCCTTTCCCTGAAAATCTAGTGATGCAAGCCTCCATGAGCAGGTCTAAGCCTAGCACCTTCCTTAACACTCCTACAACGCCCCCGCCCCGACAGGGAATCTTAGCGGGTGGAAACATTTGTGAAAGAAGTATTTTCCTCTCTGCCTGCCAGCTGCTAGTTGGAACGTCATTTCCACTCCATTTGGGACTCTATGGCACAAGTCCGCCCTGGTGTACCCAAAGATCTCTGACCTGTTTTGATCCGACCAAATTAACTATTCATTGTCGCTTGGGCACCACATATTCCATTGGGCAGGCCATCCGCATCAGTATTGCCGTTCACCACCACACGTGGCTGCGATTGACTGGGTTCTCGAGTGATGTTTAGTCCTCCCTGATGAAAATGTCCTTAACACAGGGTGCATCTGTTTGGGTATAAGGCTGAATCCTCTCTAGAGCGTTTTAATGAGAGTAGGGCTACTGCACACTCTCAGGGGGTGTCTGCCCCACATCAGCAACAGTTCCACTGCTCCTTTCACTGGTGTGGTACAGATGCCCCATACTGCCAGCCTGTCCACCCTCAACAAGGAACCAACCAGGTTTGTGGTTGAGGCTGGGGTGCCCACTGCCCCCACAGCCAATGTAATCTGCCCACTCAGTCTGCCTGGGGGAGACCCACCTGCCAAACCTCCTTAGCATGCCCTTCCAGGATCAAAGTCACAAAGAGGTAGTCAGAATCCAATGACCCTTCTTGGTATTGCCGGCCATAATGTCAGACAGATGGGTCCTACAGATCGTTAGCAGGATATTGTTTTACCCTTCCGCACTTCTCCACTGCACCACCACCCCCTCGCCCAGAGACTGACGGAGGACCATCTCTCCATTTTGCAGCAGGAAGTGCAAGCCCTTTGACTAAAGGGGTTGCCCAGAGGGTGCCAGAGCCAGAAGTTGGATGTGGTTGTTATTCTCTCTACTTTCTGGTGCTCACGAAGAGTGGAGGCCTTCGGCTTATTCTAGACCTGTGCTCTCTCAACTTCTTCCTCCAGAAGGAGAAATTCAAGACGCTCACCCGGTCCCAGGTCTGGTCTTCCCTGGACACTGGATGGTGCATTTGACCTACAGGACTCCTATGGCCATTTACCCACCCTGCCGATTCCATATGCGCTGCCTGTGGTTTGTGGTGGAACAGGAGCATTTTCAGTTCGCTATGTTGCCTTTTACTCTCACCCGCTCCCCTTTGGGTGATAAGTGGTGGCAGTACACCTTAAGAGGTCAGGGATTTCAGTCTTCCCCTTACCTCGATAACAGGCTGTTGAAGGCAGTCTCACCCCAGGCAGTCATCAGTGACTTCTAGACTACAGCGGACCTCCTGTCTTATTTGAGGTTTACTATCAATGTGCCAAAATCACACCTGACTCTTCCTCAGATGCTGGACTGTTCCCGTAAAGCACAGGGTCAAGACTGATTTTCATATAGCTGTTTCTGAACTGGTGTGGCAAAGTGAGCTAAAGAATAATGATGGATTCAACCCAGATCTGTGACTGGGAGTGAGTGTCTGAAAAGTTTAAGCGCTCCGTCCAGCTCCTTGTGTTTGCTTTGTTCGCCCGAAGTTGGCAGGGTATGCCCAGACATGGGTCCCTTGCTCACTTTGCCACTGGATTCAAGCTAGCTTGGCTGATGAGGGCTGTTAACCCAAAACCGGTCCCAGGATGCTTGTTTCCGGTCCAGGGAAGACCTGGCTTGGCAGTTCAGGCAGGAATGTTCCTATGAGGCACAGGGTCACGACTGATTTGCATATAGGTGTGTCTGAACTGTGGTGGCGAAGTGAGCTAAAGAGTGATGATGGATTCCACCCAGATCTGTGACTGGGAGTGAGTGTCTGAAATGTTTCAGCTCTCCGTCCATCTCCTTGTGTTTGCTTTGGTTAATTGAAAAGCCAGGTGCTCAACTTCTTATGGAATTCAAGAAGAGAGGAAGAGCCTCTGATGTGGAGTGGACTCTACTTATTAATAAGATCTCAAGCCTAGGAATCTTCACACTGTTGAGAACTAATTTTCTCTTGGGTCTCTGTGTCTGAATGACAGCCTTGAAAACAACACAACTAAGCTCGCAAAAATGGCACTCATTTGGGCTCCACACATCATTTTCGGAGTTGAACGGCATCAGTGGCACCACCTGATACCACGCTGAGGTACTGCTGAAACATTCACAGATCCAGTCAGACGCCTGCGTAATTTTCAAACGGTGAGGAATTTGCAGGTAGATACTCTCTACCAAAAAGAGCGTTACCGAAGATATGTAACTTGCTCTTCTTGAGCACTAACCATAATTCCTATGACACAATGGCCATTTTGTACATTTACTGCTGTCTTCTCCCAAGGAAATGCTTTCAGTTCTACAGCTCAGATTCCACCAACAGGGAGTTTGGGTGTGCTTCACATTATACTTGAATACAAAATTGTGAAGAAGCACCTGGAACCTTTATAGAGATGAGAGCATTATTCTTGCAACCCCATTCACCATCCAGACACTAGCCAATTGACTCAACCCCTACAACAATGTAACCACTATATTCCTAGAAAGAAATGCAGGTAAGAGAATATACCATAACAGAATTTGGGGATGAAAGTGTGGAATGTATTGAAAAGTAAGATACCATACAGCTTTCATCTTACAAAGGAAACTTAATGCAAGCAAAGAAAATAAAGGGTGAAACTAGGAGCGTGAAAAGGGAGCACAGGTCTGTAAACAGGAAATGCTTTAGCATAATAGATTCACTGAGTCACAAAGACAAATAATCATAAATCTAGGTCACACAGTATTCTAGATAACCAGGCCTTCTCGAAACCATTTCCCGTGCAGCTCCATTCTGAATCCATTCAACCGGACTCCCTAGTAGCTGTGATTCCTACAGGCCTCTCCCCTGTCCTTGACACATGCAGAGCACATCCACTCACCTCTTACCCACCCTGGGCACTCTCGTTGCTGTGCTATTGGACTAAATACTGCATATCATATCACTCTTGTATATAAAAGAGTATACTGCCTGCGGGTAGGAATATGACCAAATATTGATTATAAGAATAACTTCTGTAGATTTCATGAAACCTGTTCCAATTTGAAACATATGAGGACAGCTATGTGGTAAGAATTTCCTACTAAATCGGAGATGTGTACCCTATTTAGAGTGTCTAGGCTACCCCTTGCTCTACTTATAGAATCATTAAGAACAATAGAATGCTACAAGTGGTACAGTTTAATTTGACCTATAGGGATACAAGAGGCTGCTATCCCTTAACAGATTAAATCAAGAGGAAACAATTATACCCACATAATCAAATCTTTATAAAGAAAGGAATAAAAATAGTATCACAAAAATTGAAAATAGACACAAAATATATTATGAAATATAATATAAATGTGCTTGGTGCTCTAGTGCACGGCAGTGATAATAGTGAAAATTTGTGAGTGGTAACAAGGGGTATAGGCTCATTATGTAAGATTACGATCATATATGGCTAATTAGGCAGGGAAATCATTCAGTGGCCAATTCCTCCTTTTACAGACAGTGTTTTAATACACTGACAATCTGTGATCATCATCTGGATAGAACAGTAAGAAGAGTCAGAATCACCAAAAAGGACAGGCAGCCAGCCAGCCGGGTTACGAGCTAAAGGGTCCTCTTTATATAGGGCAGGATACAAGGTTCAAAAAATGTTTGCAAGCCGGGTAGGATTTAAGAAGACTAATCTGTAATGGTAAGGAGGAATGATTTCAGAGGGGAATTGCTATTCCCTACGAGAAAAGGTGTGGAAATTAACCAGTGCTGCCAAATCGGCAGCAAAACTGCATGGAAAGCTAGGCTGCTAATGGCTGGAACCTCTAGAGGGGACAAATCACCAGTATGGACCCGGGTGCTGGTTGGTTTCTAGGACTGCTCCTGTTGTGTTATACTTTACTTATAGAAGCAACAAAAATGCTTTAATCTCGCCTGATTAAATACCTCCCATCTGCAATAGCATGTTTTGATTGAAATAACATATGAATGTCTTCTGACGACTATCAAATGTCCTTTGAATTTGTCTTTTGGCGACAGCCATGTGGCCAAAAGTACATCCTGGTGAACTATCTGTAACAATCCGATTGAGCTCTAGATAGTAACCTCTGCATGTGAAGATTTTTTTAATTGTTAAACAATTGTTCTCTTGACAGGCCCGTGGAAAGAAAAGGCAGATTGGCTGGTTCCCTGCTAACTATGTGAAACTTTTAAGCCCTGGTACTAACAAAAGTACGCCAACTGAGCCACCAAAACCAACAACACTACCTTCAAGTATGTAAAAGGAACGCAAGAGATAAGCATGCTACATCTGATGTTACTGCACTTAGCCATGTTTACCTGTGGAGACTAGATTTTTTTTTGTCATGGAACTGTTCACGCATTTGGCACAGATTCTTGCTTTGATATAAAAAGTGTGGGATATAACTGTTTGTCGATGTAATTACGTTTTAGTCAGAAGATTAATAGGGTAAGCTATGTCTGGTGTGTCTTGACTTCTCCTGGTGCATGATCACAGTTGTACAACCGCACCCTTGCACGTTTTATTGATCCTTTCTCTCCCTTAATAAAAACCTTACATTTCATCAACAATTCTCCACCCATTCTGTTAAACCTTTAGACGCAAGTGATGCTCTTGCAACTTGCCTTTAAACTTTCTGGCGGCCCAACTGTGGCTTACTGTCACTTCTTTGCAGTAGCTCCATGGAGTTATGTAGGGGTGCATGGGTGTGGGCATACATGCATTAGGTGTTGCCTCACTGACCTGTCTCCCTCATGTAATTATAAAATCCAGTAGACAACCAGAGCTGGAATGGTAACCAAAATCACCCCTGGCAAACATGTTCAAACCAGCTCCAGTTTCCTTCACCTCCTTTCTTTCTCTTGACATCCATCCATTCCGAGTTTCTTCCATTTTTCTCTACTTTCTCTGATCTTTTCATTCTTTCTTTCCTACCGCGTTCTCTAGCTTCTAACTCTCTGCTTATGCCCCTGTTTTGCCTGCTGCCATTAAGCTGGGGAGTAACAGAGGTCATGGGCCTTCAAAAACTTGCTTCCAATAGCCCAACCCCCCACACTTCCAGGCAAAATCGGATGACTGGTCTGACTCTGTAGAAGAGCTTCTGCAGCTGATCCAGCTTAGGCTACTCCACCGATCATACATCTTCGGGACAGTTTTGGCGAGAATAGGAACTAGACCTGACGACCGTTGTATGAAGGGTTTTTGACAACAGCCCACATTCTACCATACCCTGTGGACTTGCCCAAGGATACGTGCCCTTTGGGAGGGAGCCTCAGACCACATGTGTACGGCTCTGGGGAAGGACGTAATATTAACACCACAACTGGGACTGTTGAACGTTTGAGAGGCGACTGATCTCACGGAGGATGAACAGCAATTTACGACACTGGAATACACGCTGGTGAAACGGGAGCTGGCTAGAGGCTGGGGGGAAGCGAACCCACCACTCGTCACCTTGTGGGCCAAAGAAATGGATAGATGTATGTTGGCGGAGACTGAGGTTTTTAAGGCTCGGGGGTGTCCCAAGAAATGGGATAGGAAGTGGTCACACTGGAATAAACATCGAGGGGAGCCATGTGTGTCGCCTACTGTTGAAATGGAGATGCATGGACCAGCAATTCTTGTAGGAAATGCTTACTGTGTAACCAAAAGTAATGTTTGCTTGCTTATTTTGTTGACAACCTTGAATATGTCGTCCAATCATGTTATGTATGGCTGTGATTGATTCTATGTATAGGTAGGACACTGTGCATTATTGTTTTGAACAACAACATTTGTCTCATTGTTTTATTGTATTTTTATGAATTTTTGTGTTTTCTTATCTGATCAATTTTATAACTAATAAAAATATATAAAAAATTTTTTTTAACATACATGTTGTTATGGAGATGATTTTTGGGTGTCTTGTCCTGGTGATCGTGTGTATTAAGTTGTGAATGTATTGACAGATTCTGTTCTTCCAAAAGGGGAATTGTTGTTTTGACTTGTGTCTGGTGGTGCTCCACCCCTTTTGTGGCACGGGGCCCCTCTCTTCTGAATTTTTATGGCTGTGATTGAAACCAATAAACAACGTTTTATAAAAAAAAGAATAATAAAAAAAAGAAGAGCTTCTGATAACTTCTGCAAGGTCCTCCCTTGTTCCTTAGAAGGGTGGCATGGGGGCTGTAGGAATCAGTCAATGGTGCGAGCCAGCTGTTATATTTAAAGAGAATTCTGGCCTTCCCCGCACCTTCAACCCCCATCAGCCTGTCCCCATGGCATGATTTGTTTGATCGAAGCCTACCAAGCAGCGCAGCGGTCTGATTTGCAAAGACCTCTTGGGGACATTCTGAAAACTTCCCTGGGAATATATTACGCTTATTGCTTATCATTGGCTTTGTGATTTGTAACTCACATCTGAAAGAGACCATTAGTTATAGATTCCTTACCTTAGAATTACCCCCAAGCGTCATACTGGATCTGGAGAATATTTCTGTAGCAGTACCCCTGAGCATTAGTAGGTGGCGTCGGTCGACACCGCATCAGTCATCGGCGTCGTGGTCACCGAAATGACGTCAAAGTGTCTACTTAGACGCCAACCCTGCGCGCTGACGTCAGTTCTTTCTTTTTACGTGCAGGCCAGCGCAGATCCAAATAGATCTTGCCCCGTAGTCATTTTTTGACTAAACCTTTTTCGACTTTGGTCAACATCTTTTTTGAGTCTTTGACTCCCGGTAGCATGAGGGATGTCCCATCTTCGGACCGGCTTAAAGCCTTGTGACTCCTGTCACAAATTGATGTTCTTCACTGATCCGCACCTCGTGTGTCTCTGGTACCTGGAGGGCGACCACGACCCCAAGTCGTGTTCCGACTGCCGGGTCATGAATCTCAAGTCTTTGCGGGAGCGGTCCCGAAAGCTCTTGGAGGCCCGGCAGTCTGCTCCGCGTCGTTTGAGCTCCCGGTCGAGAGGAAGGTCTCGGGACTGGTTACAGAGCCACCACCACTCGCCATTGAAGTCTTCGCACTCCTTGGGTAAGTCGAAGCACAAGAAAAAGGCAAAGAAGCATAGTCGCTCTTTGCCTTCTCCCTGTCCATCCGCCGACGCTGGTCCTGGAGCGTCTTTGCTCTCTAGCTCCTTCTTCGAAGCCCGCTTCTGGGACGGCTCCCCACTTCCCTCCATTTCCCAGAGCTGGAGCATCCCCTGCCCAGCTTCAAGCTTTTTATGAAGCGCTGCATAGCATCTTTGAGCAGCCCGACTCTGCTGGCGTGCCTTTGGGCCCCACAGACTCCGCTGGTGGCCCTGGGTCTTAGATGGTGGCGGCTCCAGCACCAGAGGACCCCCAGGGATCCAGACCTGGATCCGGATCGACGCCGGTGGGCCTTACGGTAACTGATTCAAGTGATGACGCCCCTGACTTTGGTTGTGCCCCCAACCGGCGTCGACCCCAACCTCACCCCCGACTTGGACATTGTGCCGCATCGACGTCGCTCTACATCGGTTCTGGCGTCGGAGGGTACTTTCGTACTGCTGTTCATCCCTGGCGTTCCCTACTGCCCCGAGTGGCTGCCAGGGGAGGGTGAGAAGGACTGGGAGGGGTCTGTAGACCCATTAGCTGACAAGGCTTGAAAGCCAGACTGGCGAGAGGAACTTGGTGATGCCAGTGGTTTGGATACCTCTTCAGACCTTGGTGTGCTCTCCCCTTCTACCGTGGCTATGGAGGAGGGAGCTTGGTACGCAGTGGTGTTGCATAGGGCGGCTGAAACCTTGGGCCTGGAGCTTCCTACGGTGGCAGTCAGGACAAACCTCCTGACAGATGTACTTCAATCGGCAGCGCCCTCTTCGGAGCCCCTGCTACCTTTTAATGAAGCCCTCACCGACGTCCCCCTGGGCACTTGGTCCAAGCCCAAGTCAGGGGCTCCTGTGGACAGGATGATTGCCCGACGTCACCGCCCGGCCCCGGGCAACCCACTTTTCCGCTCTCAACACCCTACCCTCGAGGGCCTGGTGATCCATTCCCTACTGCTCCCCCAGATAGGGAATCCAAGAAGCTGAACCACCTAGGGGAAGAAAATGTTTTCTTCCGCCAGCTTAGCGCTGCAGTCGGTGAACACCGCACTTGGGCCGGTATACCTATACAGTGTGGGATACGGTAGCACAAGTGCTGCCACAGTGGACACCGCCGACTCTCTGGGCAGAACGGTTTCTGTAGGAAGGTGGATAGCTGACTATGGTTACCCCCAACTTTTTGCCTAGTGTCTAGCTGGTTTTTCGACTTAGTTGGCCTGAGATCCTGCCATTCAGGGTCTCAGGCTATCTGCTCTCTCTTTAAAATGGACTCCATTTACCCTAGGTACATACCCAATTGGTAAGGATCACCTTATTGGACCCTGTACAGTGTACCCTAGGTACCCAGGGCATAGGTGTACCCTAGGCCTACCAGGGGCTGCAGCATGTATTATGCCACCCCTGGCCTGGCCTTCCATTATGACACAACTGGCTGATCACTAAGCTGGGGCAAGGACGTGTAATCACCCCTTGCTTAGGTGTAGTATTCCTATACCTACATTATATATAGACACATGTGTACCTATCAGCCACTCCTATGGCAGGCCTTAACAATCCTGGAGGCAGAGTGCTTGGTAACATGTGAGATGGTGCTCTAGCATGAGCTGAGCCTGTCTGCAGCTTTCGGAACCATGTCCTTATAGCTGTTCTATGATATAGCCTACCATATACTCTTAAAGTACCTTATAATCTTAAACGGTTATGGTAACTATGGTTTGGCTTTATCAAAACATGTCGTGTAAGGTGTCTAACACTTTGGAATAATACCCCCATACCATTTCTGGGGATGAGGATATTATCCCTCCCTTCTAGAGGGAGAAGACATGTTGAAACCTACTTACCCGGTTAAAGTTAACCAGAGCCCCAGCATCACAAAATGGATGCTGCTGCCACAGACACGAGTCTGACCTCCTGCTGCTGGGAGCCCTCCCAGCCAGGGAGGCTTGGACAATAGGTTTCCTCCTTGGGGAGGTTCTAGCACCTCCCCAGAGAGACTTTAGTGTATTGGGGCAGGGAGGGCTGAAAGGAATGAGACATGCCTGGGGCACACAAGGTGCTCCATGCATAGTCCAGTTCAAACCGGTGCTGGGGCACTCCAGCCCCAGCTCTGGCGCGAAACTGGACAAAGGAAAGGGGGTGTAGCCACTCCCCTTCCTGGTCCCACCCATAGGAGGGACCTTGCAGGTAGCCCAGCCCACTAGCCCAGTATATTAGTAGCTAGTTGGGCCCTGCTAAATTAGATTATCCTGAACCTGCAACTTGAACAGAAACTCTGGACCTTCGACATTCGACGAAAGAAGAAGACTAAAGAATCTCCCTTGTGGCCAAGGAGTGGCCACCCTGTGCGAACAGGCACCATCAAGAGACTTACCCTTTGCTTTCCTGAAGTTCTACGAGGGACCGACTGCAGAGCCCGACCAGAGCCTTGACTTCCAGACTTCTCCGACCCTGATCCACATCCACAGCCGAGCTGAGATCCGTGGAGGCGACGAGAGACGTGGGACCGGCTACCTGGGAAAAGTGGCGAGTATCTTCCAGCGCAGCTTCTGAGGCACCCTCGAGGTTGTGCACCCGGGATTGAGAAGCCCCAACCCCAAGCACCATCTGCACCGAAGATCAGCCCCCCACACTCCACGAGTCCTGTGTGGGGCCCTTCTGCATTTTCCTGCTTGCCGCATCTGTCTGGTTGCTTGCCCGTTGGCTAGTAACCTTTGCGACGACACACCTTCAATTTTCCACTGCTGGTTTGGCTCCTCCAGACTGGCTCCTGCTCCTCTGTAAAAGAGAAGCACCCCAGACCTTCCTGGTCTGCACCAGAAGCTAGTCCTCCATTCTTCGTGGGTTCCGCTTGCCAAGGCTTGGTGAGTCCTAGTTCAACTTCGACGCCGCTGACAGCACGAGCCTTCGTGGGACAGCTCGCCTCCTGGTCCTGGTCGTCCTCGACGTCTCCTGGTACCCGTGGCTGCTGCGACAAGCTTCACCTCTTCACCTGCAATCTCCCGACATCGCCTGGTTCCTTCCTGGTTCCACGTGGTCACTGGCTAGTGACCCAGACTCTGTCCCCTCTGCTTGCAGGTATCCTTCCTTCTTGATCCCGGCCTTGGGATCCCCCGGACACTTCACTGACTGCCTGTCAGCATCTTTCCTTCAGGCATCCATAGGAGTCGACGACGAAACCGGACGCAAGTTCACACCTATGCACCCGCAACCCGTGGGCTAGGTAACTTGGGTACTCCGGTGCTCATCAGGGTATTGACTATCCTAGTGTCTAGTTCTCAAGTCTCGACTTCCTAGCTACTCCAGAAGTGTCCTAAATCGTATTAATTCTAAACTGTACTATTTCTATCGATTATACGCATTACGCGTGAGTGTTTCCACTCTGCACCTGAATCCCGTGGGCCTCCCACTTCCTAACCTTGGGTAGTATAGTGTAGCCCCAGCGATTGCCTAGGCCTATCCTATTTCCGTGACAGTGGTCCTTATACCACTTACTTAGTATATGGTTTGCGTGGACCCTAGGGCCTAACTTTATTACTTACCTGTGTGACTTAATGTATGCTTGAATAAGACTGTGTTGTACTTACCTCGAATCTCATAAAGAGTGCTGAGGGTTTGACTACAATAAATACACTTTATTTTATATATCTATATCTGTTGTGGTGTCCTTTCATTTGGTATTCAAGGGATTATATATGGTATCACAGCTGGTTTCACATGCCATTCAGAGTTTAGCCTAAGACTGCTCTTGTCCATGCTACCACTAGGATAGCTGGTCTATAAGGTTGACTTTACAACCAATCACCATAAGGGTTGTTTAGACTGATACAAGGTGTACACTAGAATTAGTGACATCATATATCAGGCAAACTTCTCACAGTTTCCACGTCGGTAACCTGGTTGAGGACATCTGGTTTCTCTGGGGATGTCCAATGCACCCTTTTGGACATGCCCTTTGATGGCCGTCGTCTGTTTGCTGACAAGGCTGACTCAGCGCTCGAGCGCTTCAAGTATTCTAGGGCTACGGCCAGATCCTTGGGCCTCGCGGCAACCTCTCGCCTTACGCAGTCTGCCTTTCGCCCCTTTTGTGGCTTTGGAAGGGTTGCCCCACCACGTTGCTCCCTATCTGGCTACAGGGCCGCGCAAGCTGCCCAGCCTCTGTGTGACAGCAGACGTGGGACCCAGTGACGCAGGTCTGGGACCAGCGGACCGGCTGCTCCACCCATGCCCCCCTGCAGCAGCCTCCAAACCCTCCGTGTCCGACCTTTCAGGGCGACCAGAGGCCAAGGGCAGCAGGATTCACCATCACCTCCCCCACTGGCAAAACAGCACATCGGGCAGCTAGGTTTTGCAGATAGTCTGAGGGGGCTACGCCCTCCCCTTCGAGACTACCCATCCCTCCATGCCACCAGCACTCCATCGCATGTCAGAGGATCACTTGACCCTTCTACTCCAAGAAGTTGCAGCTCTCTTGGCCAATGAAAGGGTCCCAGTGCCAGAAGTAGGTCAAGGTTGTTATTCCCACTACTTTCTGGTACCCAAGAAGCACAAAGGCCTGTGTCCTATCTTAGGCCTCAGGGCCCTCAACCGCTCATCTCCAGAAGGAGAAGTTCAAAATGCTCACTTTGGCTCACGTCTTATCTGCCCTCGATCCCGGAGACTGAATGGTAGCGTTGGACTTGCAGGACGCCTATTTCCACATCCCTGTCCTGCCAGCCCACAGGCGTTACCTACAGTTCACGGTAGGCCACAAGCATTTTCAGTTTACCGTGCTCGCCTTTGGCCATACCAGCACCCCTTGGGAGTTCACGAAAGTGATGGCGATGGTCGCAGCTCATCTGCGCAGATCAGGGGTTCCAGTCTTCCTCTATCTCGGCGACTGGCTGTTGAAGGCGGGCTCGCCCCAGGCTGCCGTCTCCCACCTCCAGACTACGGCGGACCTGATTCCCTCTTAGAAGCTCCTTTTCATTGGAGCAGTTCTGAATACAGCTTAGTTTCGGGCTTATCCTCCCGAGCAGTGAGTCCGGGATATCCGGGCTATGATACTGATGTTTCAGCCTCTATCCCAGATTTCGGTGAGAATGACCCTGAGGCTGCTGGGCCTCATGGCCTCCTGCATCGTGCTGGTGGATCATGCTAGGTGGCATATGCGGGCTCTGCAGTGGGACCTGAAGTTCCAGTGGGCGCAAAATCGGGGGAATCTTTCCGATGTCATCCAGATCTCTGAGGGGCTGCACTTCAATTGCAGTGGTGGCTCACAAACGATTGGGTCAGCGGTAGATCCCTCTCCCTTCCCCAACCAGAAGTCAAAATAGTGACGGATGTGTCACTTCTGGGATGGGCGGAGATCAGGGGTCTCTGGTCTCCGGCAGAATCCGGTCTCCACATCAACCTTTTGGAGCTCTGAGCGATCTGTCTTGCACTGAAGGTCATTCCTTCCTTCTGTCAAAGGAAGAGTAGTGCAGGTGTTCACAGACAACACCACCGCCATATGGTACTGCAACAAACAGGGCGGGTGGGGTCATAGACCCTATGTCAAGAGGCTTTTCGCCTTTGGACATGGCTGGAACATCAGGGCATATCCCTGATGGTTCAACATGTCTGTCTGAACTGGGGTGGCATGGTGAGCAAAATAACGATGGATTAAACCCAGATCTGTGACTGGGGATGTATGTTTGACAATGTTCAACATTCCGTCCATCATCTTTTTGTGTTGTATTTTCACCCTAAGTGGGAAGGATATGCCCAGACGTGGGTCCCGTGCTCACTACGCCACTGGAGTCCAGCTATCCCGGCTGATGAGGGCTGAAAGCCCGAAGCCGGTCCTAGGATGCTTGATTCCTGTCCAGGGAAGACATGGCCTGGCAGTTCGGTCTGGACTGTTCCCATGAGGCACAGGGTCAAGACTGATTTGCATATGGCTATGTCTGAACTGGGGTGGTGTGGAGAGCAAAATAACGATGGATTAAACCCAGATCTGTGACTGGGGGTGAATGTTTGACAATGTTCAACATTCCGTCCACCATCTTTTTGTGTTGCAGGTTCCCTGAATGCCAGGGCTGACTAACTTAGCCGCCGGAGCACAATGGATCACGAATGGAGTCTTCCCTCAGAGGTGGTGCCAGGTCTCTTTTGGCAGTGGGGAGAGCCTTGGTTAGATCTGTTTGCCACCGAAGAGAACGCGCAATGCCAGCAGTTATGCGCGTTGGAGTTTCCAAGGCGGCACTCACTCTGTGACGCTTTTCGTTGTGAGTGGAATTGCAGCCTCCTGTACACCTTTCCGCCTGTACCACTTCTACCCAGAGTGCTGAAGATCAAGTGCAACCGGGCCCAAGTCATTCTTGTGGCTCTGGACTGGGCACGAAGAGTCTGGTACCCCGAGCTCTCGAGAATGGCCATCGATCCTCCGACCAGACTGCCTCTTTGGGAGGATCTTCTGTCGCAGCAGCAGAGAGCGGTCCTCCACCCGAACCTGTCCAGCCTCCACCTCCTTGTGTGGAGATTGAGCGGCGGCAGGTGACAGCTTTCTACCTTCCTCCCGAAGTCTGTAACGTCCTCTTGGCAGCCAGGCGTCCCTCCAATAAAACAGTGTACTCCTATAGATGGAACAAATTTGTGGCATGATGCACAGCAAAGGCAGTGGATCCCCTGTCTGTCCCTCTTTCGAAGCTTCTCTGCTTCATTCTATCTTTGGCCCAGCAGGGCTATGCTCTGGGCTCCCTTAAAGGCTACCTTTCTTCCATCTCTGCCTTTCTGCGCCTTCCTGATCAGCCTTCCCTTTTCAAGTCTCCGATTGTAAATAGATTTCTAAAGGGCATTACTCTTCTCTTTCCTCCTTCACCTTTCATAATGCCCCACTGGGACTTGAACCTTGTTCTTACTTAACTTGTGTGCTCCCTTTGAGCCACTGCATAGTTGTCGTCTTTGTCTTCTTATATTAAAGAACGCTTTCCTGCTTGCCATCGCCTCTGCGTGCAAGGTGAGTGAGCTTCAGGCGGTTTCCTCCAAGCCTCCTTTTCTTTCAGTTCATCCAGACAATGTGGTCCTTCACACTAGGCCCTCTTTTCTACCCAAAGTGGTTACCTCTTTCCACATAGGTCAGACCATCACATTGCCCACCTTTTTCACGCCTCCGCACCCTTCCAGAGATGAGGAGAGGCTCCACCGTCTGAACCCAAAACGTGCACTGTCCTGTTACCTTGACTGCACTAAAGATTTCCTGGGGGAACGATCACCTCTTTGTGGGTTATGTGTGCGCCAAGAAAGGTCGGGCCATGCAAAAACGTACCATCTCTCGATGGGTTGTCCTATGCATTAAAATCTGCTAATCTTTTTCAAAAAAGGAACCTCCTGTAGGACTGTTTGCCCACTCTACCCGGGCGACGGCAGCCTCTTCTGCTTTGGGCTGTGGAGTTCTGCTGATTGACATCTGCCAGGCAGCCACATGGGCATCCCTGCCCACGTTCACAAAACATTACTGCCTGGATAGCAAAGTACTGCGAGACGCCTTTTTTGGCCGTTCTGTACTCCAGGACTTTCTGGTGTGAACTTAGTTTGCAGACCCACTTCGGGGTTGGCATTGCTGGGGTATCTATTCTAAAGTAAGGAATCTATAACTAATGGTCTCTTTTTGATGAACAAGTTACTTACCTTCGGTACCAATGATTCTGTAAGAGACACACATTAGTTAAAGATTCCTTACCACCCCACCCATTCTCCCCGTTCTGGCTGACTGCTAGGGATAGGGACTCCCTTCCAGGGCCCTAGTTTGGTGCACCAGTGGTCAGTGTCTCGCATGGCTCTGCGCTTCTGGCGTGGAAAGTCGTGTCAGAACTGATGTCAGTGCGGAGCAGCGGCGTCTAAGTAGACACCGCAATGTCATTCCGGTGACCACAATGCAGACGACGGACGCTGAGTCGACCGACATTACCTACTGACGCGCAGGGGTACTGCTACAGAAAAATTCTCCAGATCCAATCTGACGTCTGGGGGTAATTCTATTGTAAGGAATGTATATTGTATGTCTCTTACAGATACATCATTACCGAAGGTAAGTAACTTGTTCATTTATACAGTATTTGGGTATCTTTCATAGATTCACAAGCTTGAATCATTCCCCGATGCGGGAGTCCCACGGTAACCTAAATTAAGAACTAATTAAAAAACTTCCATAGGCTATCATGGAGGCAACCATGCATTTAATAGCTTATCTACCTCCTTTTCTAAAAAAGGAGCAAACTTAAATACAACTTATCGGTAACCAGCACCCTCTAGAACCTTCCCAAGAGAGAGACTGAATCCCTCAGATTTTCACCACACGTCAGGTGAGAAGGGAGTTTCCCTGAGCTCTGCTCTTAGAGATTTTTCTCAGATAAGTTTCATTTTCTTCTGGATATTATAATGTCATGACAGTAAAGGACTATTTCGCCCTGGTAAATCCTGTGGGAAGAAGAGGGCCCACAAGGATAGGATCTATTGCCTCTATCCTCATCATATGGCAAA
The DNA here is from genome assembly GCF_964204655.1 of Triturus cristatus. Taxonomy (NCBI): domain Eukaryota; kingdom Metazoa; phylum Chordata; class Amphibia; order Caudata; family Salamandridae; genus Triturus; species Triturus cristatus. The sequence goes on along the minus strand of NC_140591.1, from coordinate 202,824,270 downwards.
ACAATGCAAAATCTTCAGCACCTTTTCATGTAAGACTCTTAGAGATGGAGGGCAGACTTTTGTTGTGGCTGAAGAAGACATGGGGAGAGTCTTCTGACGAGGAGAGCAACACTTGCTCTAAATCCCATAAGAGACCCAGGTCGCCTGAGGGCCAGTCTGAGGAGCCAGTCTTGCCACATAATTCTGGGACTTTTTAAGCTATACTGGAGTCTGCTGCCTCTTCAGGTCCTTCCAGACATAAATCCAGCCACAAATCCCTCTCTGCGTCAGGTTCACCGACGACGCTTGCTGTTCCGACGACTACTCTCTCGTCGTCGAGACAGCCAACGGAACCTACGACATAGACGGCGGCCATCATGGCAGTCAATGCTATCTTTACAGTCTATGAAGACTTCAGCGACAAGGTTGCCACTGTTAACGACAACGCCATCATCGTCGACGAAGGCTCCACTGTTGACGTGCACACCGTCGATGGGTTCAATGACTATTTTGCCATTTGTTGAGAAAATCAGGGTCACCAATGGGCCCATCGTTAACTGATCCGTCGACGCCGCTCCTGTCGACGAAGTCACTGCACATACAGTCCACACCATCCAGAATGTCCAAAACATCTCTGCGGCCTGATTTCCATTCGCCAGGGAGGATTTTGTCTTTACTCCCAAGCCACCTTCTTGATACAGAGGAAACGAATGATGATGGTCCCTTTGGGGCTGCTCATAGTCCTTCTGAACTTAAAGTCAAGTGTCAGGTGGAGGATGAGGGCTATTATGACGAGGAGCAGTACTATCAACACTACTATCCAGCTCCTCCGAAACAATATACACATTTCTGAAAAAAACACGTTAGTTAGGTTCCTTACCTTAGAATATCCCCAGGCGTCAGGCTAGATCCGGAAAGATTTTTCGTCAGCAATACCCTTGCGCGTCGCTAGGCGTGGGCTGCGGCTCTGCATCCGTCATCGGCGTCGTGATCGCTGGGATGACGTCGTCGGAGTATTTAGACGCGGCCCTCGCGCGCTGACCTCAGTTCTTCTTTTTTCCCCGCCAGTAAGCGCAGATCCAGGAAGAGCATACCCTTAGTCACTTTTTGACTAACTTTTTGGTGTCTTCTTTCGAGTCGACCTCGACTCCTGGTGCCGGTAGGGATGCTCGGGTTGAAGCCGTGTGACGCCTGTCACCAACTGATGTCGGTTACCGACCCCCACTGTCGGTGTCTCTACTGCCTTGGGGCCGACCAGGATGACAAGTCGTGCCCCGACTGCCGGGCCTTGACCTCGAAGGCTAGGCGGGAGCGGTCCAGCAAGCTCCTCGAGATCCGGCAGTCGGCTCCGTGACGCTCGAGGTCCCGGTCGAGGAGGAGGTCGAGGGACCGGTCACGGAGCTGAAGTCATCACATTCAGGTAAGTCGAGGCACAGTAAGAAGTCGAAGAAGCGACACCGCTCCTCTGACTCCCCTCGCCGGTCGCGCGGCTCGGCTGAGGGTTTGGGTGGCACCACCTGCGCGGCTCCGTCGGAGCCACAGGAGTTGCATCCGGCCCCATACTCTCCGGCCCCTGGGCCTAATGCAACTCCGGGCGAGATTCAGGACTTCCTCGTGGCCATGAGGAGTCTCGCTCCACCGTCGGCCTGCCGGCGCGAATCTGGGCCCCACAGGTCCGACTTGGAGGCCTAGCGAGCCGGCGGCTCCGGCGCCGTCGTCTACTTCGGTCCTGACACCGCAGGTCCCCGTGTGATCCAGGCCTGGATCCTGGTCGATGCTGGTTGACCTTACGACCCCTCCGCCGGCGCTGACCCTTGTGGTGCCGCCCCCGGCGCCGTCTTCGGACGACTCCGTCCCTAGTTTCAGCCCAGGTCCAGGTCTGGTGTCGGAACGGCGCTGTCTCCGGCGCCGATGGATGAGCTTTTCATTTACATCCCGGCTCCGCCCGTTCTACCTGTACACCAGGAGACGGATGAAGGGGAGGACTGGGAGGGGTCTGAGGACCCTGTGGCACAGCAGTGCCAGTTAAGTCGGGACTGGGCAGACGAGCTGGGGGATGCAAGTTGTCTCAACACTTCGCCTGACACTGGCTTCATCTCTCCTCCTTCCGTGGCTACGGAGGAGGGTGCAACTTATTCTGTGGTCCTGCGCAGGGCTGCCAAGGCCCTTCACCTGGAGCTCCCTGCAGCGGCCGTGAGGACTAACCTCCTCACTGAGGTGCTTCAACCGCCAGTAAGCTCTTCGGAGCCACTGCTGCAGTTCAATGAGGCCCTCACTGACGTTCTGATGGGCACTTGGTCCAAACCCTCCACAGTCACTCCTGTGGATCGGAACGTGGCCCGGCGCCACCGCCCTACTCCGGGCGACCCCAGCTTTCTGTCAGTACACCCCACCCTTGAGAGTCTGGTTATCCAGGCCTCTACGTCCCAGACCGCCTTCCCGTTCGCTCCTCCGGATCGGGAATCCAAAAGATTGCAGCAGTTTGGAAAGAAACTGTTTTCTTCCCTCAGTTTGGGGTTGCGGTCCATTAATACCGTGTGCCTTTTGGACCGTTATACCCACTCCTTGTGGGATACGGTGGCGGACGTGCTGCCCCATTGTCCGGAGGAGGCCAGGAAACGGCTCGCCCAGGGTCTTGCTGAGAGGCGGGATGCAGTCCATTCGATGTGGACTTGACACCGCGGAATCGCTGGGTAGAGCGATTGCGACGACTCTGGCGATTCGTCATCACGCCTGGCTGAGATCCACAAATTTTTCAGGGGATGTCCAGAGCACCCTCATGGACATGCCCAGAGCACCCTCATGGACATGCCCATTGATGGCCGTCGCCTTTTTGGCGACAAAGCGGATAGTGCGCTGGAGCGCTTTAAGGACTCCAGGGCTACGGCCAAGTCCTTGGACCTCTCGGCCCGTGCCCGCAAACTTCTGCTTTTCGCCCCTTTCTTAACCAAGGAAGGGGCGCCCCCGCACGTCCGTCCAGCCACAGGCCGCAGAACCAGCCTCAACACGGTCACGGACGTGGATTCCGCCATGGCGGAGCAGGGGGACAGCGAGCCGGTCAGTCCACATCTGCTCCTGCAGCATCTGCCTCAAAGCCTTCCTTGTCCGACCTTTCAGGCCCATTCCACGCCAGTGGGAGGCAGAGTTCGCCATCACCTGCTCCACTGGCGTACCATCACGTCGGACAGGTGGGTGCTGCAAATCGTCCGAAAGGGCTACTCCCTCCCCTTCGAGGTGACCCCTCCAGCCATGCCACCGCAGTACCACCGCATGTCGGGGGATCACTTGCAACTTCTGCAAGAGGAGGTTACGGCCCTCTTGGCCAAGGGGGCCATCGAGCACGTTCCTGGCTCAGAAGTAGGACGGGGTTGTTACTCCCACTACTTTCTGGTTCGCAAGAAGGGCAAAGGGGGCCTACGCCCTATCTTGGACCTCAGGAGCGTCAAGGCCTTCTTCCGGAAGAAGTAGTTCAAGATGCTCACTTTAGCTCAGGTTCTGGCTGTAGGAGAGTAGGGTCTGCTTTCTATGTTCACCCCCACTTTTTGCTTTACTGGTTTTCGACTTAGATGTGGCTGTGGGCCTGCTAATCAGACCCACAGCCCTGCTGTTCTCTCTCTAAATTGATACTATGTACTTTAGGTGCATAACCCATTTGGATAGGATCACCTTATTGGCCCCTGTACAGTGTACCTTAGGTACCCAGGGCATAGGTGTACCCTAGGCCTACCAGGGGCTGCAGCATGTATTATGCCACCCCTGGCCTGGCCTTCCATTATGACACAACTGGCTGATCACTCAGCTGGGGCAAGGTCGTGTAATCACTCCTTGCTTAGGTGTAGTATTCCTATACCTATCTTACATATAGACACGTGTACCTATCAGCCACTCCTATGGCAGTCCTTAACAATCCTGGAGGCAGAGTGCTTGGTAACATGTGAGATGGTGCTCTAGCATGAGCTGAGCCTGTCTGCAGCTTTCGGAACCATGTCCTTATAGCTGTTCTATGATATAGCCTACCATATACTCTTAAAGTGCCTTATAATCTTAAACGGTTATGGTAACTATGGTTTGGCTTTATCAAAACATGTTGTGTAAGGTGTCTAACACTTTGGAATAATACCCCCATCCCATTTCTGGGGATGAGGATATTATCCCTCCCTTCTAGAGGGAGAAGACATGTTGAAACCTACTTACCCGGTTAAAGTTAACCAGAGCCCCAGCATCACAAAATGGATGCTGCTGCCACGACACAAGTCTGACCTCCTGCTGCTGGCAGTGATCCCGGCAAGGGAGGCTTGGACAATAGGTTTCCTGCCTTGGGAGGTGCGAGCACCACCCCAGACAGGCCTTAGTGTATTGGGGCAGGGAGGGATGAATGAAACGAGACACTGCCTGGGGCACACAAGGTGTCCCATGCATAGTCCAGTTCAAACCGGTGCTGGGGCACACCAGCCCCAGTCCTGGCGCGAAACTGGACAAAGGGAAGGGGGTGTAACCACCCCCCTCCCAGGTCCCACCCATAAGGCGTGACCTTGCAGGTAACCCAGCCCCCCAGATTTGGATAAGAGTGGTAGCTGGGCCTCAGGAGATTAGATTATCCTGAACCTGCAACTTGAACAGAAACTCTGGACCTTCGACATTCGACGAAAGAAGAAGACTGAAGAATCTCCCTTGTGGCCAAGGAGTGGCTACCCTGTCCAAACAGGCACCATCAAGAGACTACCCTTTGCTTTGCTGAATTTCTACAAGGGACCGACTGCAGAGCCTGACCAGAGCCTTGACTCCCAGACTTCTCCGACCCTGATCCACATCCACAGCCGAGCTGAGATCCGTGGAGGCGACGAGAGACGTGGCACCGGCTACCTGGGAAAAGTGGCGAGTATCTTCCAGCGCAGCTTCTGAGGTACCCTCGAAGTTGTGCACCGGGGATTGAGAAGCCCCAACCCCAGGCACCATCTGCACCGAAGATCAGCCCCCCACACTCCACGAGTCCTGCGTGGGGCCCTTCTTCATTTTCCTGCTTGCAGCGTCTGTCCGGTGTCTTGCCCGTTGGCTAGTGGCCTTTGTGACGACACACCTTGAAATCTTCACTGCTGGTTTGGCTCCTCCAGACTGGCTCCTGCTCCTCTGTAAAAGAGAAGCACCTCAGACCTTCCTGGTCTGCACCAGAAGCAAGTCCTCCGTTCTTCGTGGGTTCCGCTTGCCAAGGCTTGGTGAGTCCTAGTTAGACTTCGACGCCGGCGACAGCAAGAGCCTTCGTGGGACAGCTCGCCTCCTGGTCGTCCTCGACGTCTCCTGGTACCCGTGGCTGCTGCGACAAGCTTCACCTCTTCACCTGCAATCTTCACGACATCGCCTGGTTCCTTCCTGGTTCCACGTGGTCACTGGCTAGTGACCTTGACTCTGTCCCTTCCGCTTGCAGGTACCCTTCCTTCTTGATCCCGGCCTTGGGATCCACCGGACACTCTGCACTGACTGCCTGTCAGCAACTTTCCTTCAGGCATCCATAGAAGTCCACGACGAAACCCGACGCAAGTTCACACCTATGCACCCGCAGCCCGTGGGCTAGGTAATTTGGGTGCTCACAAGGGTAGTGACTATCCTAGGGTCTAGTTTCCGAGTCTCGACTCTCTAGCTGTTTCAGAAGTGTCCTTAAATTGCTTATTTCAGAACTGTACTATTTCTATTGACTATACGCATTACGCGTGAGTGTTTCCACTCTGCACCTGAATCCCGTGGGCCTCCCACTTCCTAACTGTTGGTAGTGTAGTGTAGCCCCAGCGATTCCCTAGGCCTAGGCCTATCCTATTTCCGTGACAGTGGTCCTTATACCACTTCTTTAGTATATGGTTTGCGTGGCCCCTAGGGCCTAACTGTATTACTTACCTGTGTGACTTAATGCATGCTTGAATAAGACTGTGTTGTACTTACCTCGAATCTCATAAAGAGTGCTGAGGGTTTGACTAGAATAAATACACTTTATTTTATATATATATCTGTTGTGGTGTCCTTTCATTTGGTATTCAAGGGATTATATATGGTATCACAGCTGGCTTCACATGCCATTCAGAGTTTAGCCTAAGACTGCTCTTGTCCATGCTACCACTAGGATAGCTGGTCTATAAGGTTGACTTTACAACCAATCACCATAAGGGTTGTTTGGACTGATATAAGGTGTACACTAGAATTAGTGACGTCATACATCAGGCCAACTTCTCACACTGGCTGCCCTAGATCTTGGAGACTGGATGGTAGCGTTGGACTTGCAGGACGCATATTTCCACATTCCCGTCCTGCCAGCCCACCGGCGTTACCTGCGGTTCATGGTAGGCCACGAGCACTTTGTTTACCGTGCTCCCCTTCGGCCTCATCAGTGCCCCTCGGTGTTCACGAAAGTGATGGCGATGGTCGCAGCTCTAAATCACTATGTGTACTCCCACGATGGACCAGTCAGCAATGACGACTCTGCTGCTAACTCAGATGATGGTATGCCCTATTTGAAGTAAATAACACCACCTAGGCGTGGGGAAGGAAGCAAGTCCTTTTGTTATTATATTCCCTCACACACCCTAGTGGTGTCATGCTTCATCATCGGGACACCCCGACGCCTAAAGGTCAGGGTGGGCTTGACCAATATTTCAGGGAGCACTTAATGAGATGATTTTTGGCCAGGGGGTTTAAAGATTAAAAATCGGCGTCAAACCCCAGTTTCCCTTTATTCTTGGGTTTGGCACTGATGTTAAAAAATAGAAAAGAGGGTTTCTAGGGATATTATGGTCCTAGGACCCTATTGCCAACATGTTTCTGTCCCTAATGCCCCATAAAGGGTGCACGGACATTCATCAGGGCTTTTACCCCCTGTAAGATAGGGAAAAAGGGGGGAGAAGTTCCCTATACTAACATGCAGTAAGGGCAGATAGCTGCTCCTTATTAAAATGTGTCGTTCCGTAAATGAATTCACTCCATCCCAATTTAGGAGAGGATAAACATCTTGTGGGACCGCTACATGTGGGGTAGCCCTGTAGTCACACTGCCACCAAGGGTCCTGCCCCGTGTAGACACCTATTTGGTACTGGTTCCCACAGCTTGGAATCACTCCCGCAGCTCATCTGCGCAGATTAGGGGTTCCAGTCTTCCCCTATCTCGACGACTGGTTGTTAAAGGCGGGCTCGCCCCAGGCAGTTGTCTCCCACCTCCAGACTACGGCCGACCACCTGCATTTGCTGGGGTTCTCCATCAACATGCCGACGTCGCATTGGAGTCCCTCCCAGAAGCTCCTTTTCATCGGAGCGGTTCTGGACTCAGCACACTTTCGGGTCTATCCTCCCGAACAGCGGGTTTGGGAGATTCAGGCTCTGATTCCGATCTTTCAGCCTTTATCCAGAGTTTCGGTCAGGATGGCCCTACGGCTGCTGGGTCTGATGGCCTCCTGCTGGTACATCACGCCAGGTGGCGGATCCGGGCTCTGCGGTGGGACCTGAAGGTCCAGTGGGCTCAACATCAGGGCAACCTGTCCGACCACGTCCTGATCTCGGAGGGCACTGCGCATGTCTGTTTGTTCTGGTCCACCGTCGTGGCCTTTTATGTGTTCCCTTGTGCCCCTACCTCTGGTTCCACTGGGGCTTTGTGCTCCTGTGCCTTTCTTCTTACGCCTGCGCTATTGGCGGTGAGGCCGTTCCTGCCTTGTCCGCTGCTTGCGGCCGAGGTGTGTTCAGCTGTTTCCTCTCACTGTGTGTGCTTCTTGCGGCGGGCCCTGCCTCCGGTTCTACCTCTTCTCCCTGGGGTTCAAGGTGGTTCTTTTGTTCCTTGAGGCTCTTCGGGCGCTGTCTGCCCCTGCGGCTTGGTAGGGCGGTTCTCCCTTAGTTGGGCCTGGGAGCCCCTGGCCTTCCCTTCTTGTTTCTGTGCCATGTCCCCTGCTGGGGCCCTGTGTCTCTCCTGCTGAGGAGGCTCCCTCGCAGGCCCTCCTCCCTTCTGGGTATGGCTAGGGTATCTATTCAATGTTAAGGAATCTGCGGCTAGTAGTC